>NC_133324.1:24467457-25188082 GCF_042186555.1 Aquarana catesbeiana
AGCACAGACAGCAAAACAAATGTTACAGGGGTGATAACCCTTCCCTATGTTTTCCAAAAAGCTTAAAATAGATTTTTTGGCTGGAACTAAACACGTTAAAAATGTACCCGTTCAAAATTACAAACAGAGTCTACTTAACAACAAACCTACAGTCACTGTCTTGTTTGCACCGCCTGTATACTGCTGTTCAGAGTATATAGGGCCTGGGAGCCCCACACCTTTCCTTTTTTTAATTTGGGTGCGGGGTTCCCCTTAATATCCATACAAGACCCAAAGGGCCTGGTAATAGACTGGGGGATACCCATGCCGTTTGTCTCACTGATTTTCATCCACATTGCCAGGACCCGACATTACATTAAAGCCGCAAGCAGTTTTAAATTACTTTTATTCCTTTACAAATGTCATTTTGTGCAGGGACTGTTCTAAGCACGGGAAGCAGGCGCCACTTTACAGGTATACTATAGACACCCCCCAGGTACGATATTTAAAGGAATATTTCACTTTTTCTTTTTTTTCACTTTAAGCTTCATTAAAATCACTGCTCCTGAAAAAACAGCCGTTTAAAAGTTTTTTTTCACATTGATACATGTCCCCTGAGGCAGGACCCAGGTCCCCAAACCCTTTTTAGGACAATACCATGCAAATTAGCCTTTAAAATGAGCACTTTTGATTTCAAACGTTCGAGTCCCATAGATGTCAATGGGGTTCTAACGTTTGTGCAAATTTTCGGTCCGTTCGCAGGTTCTGGTGGGAACCGATCCGGGGCGTGTTCGGCTCATCCCTAACAAACACTTTATGCTACAAGTAAGCCTATAATAAGGCTTACCCGTAGCTACCCAGGATATCTCCTAAACCTGAATGGTTTAGGAGATATCCCCTGTATCTGCACGTGCCGATGTGATCGGCACATGCGCACTGGGGCAAACAAGCTTGCGTGGGAGTGACTAGGACGGCTTCGGGGGCTTCGATCTGAGGTATGCTACGCATACTAGCTCATTATGCCCTTGTCTTGCAGGGTTTATTTTCACGTTTTTTTTATTAGGGTTTATAACCACTTTAATATTGGCACCGATACCAGTATCGGTGCATCCCTACCACATACCATAATTTGGCCACAAAATACATAAATAATCGCTCCCCCCAAAAAAACAAAAATTAAAATAAAAAATAAAGAAAAAGACTCCACCTCAGCCATATGTCCCCATACTGTCCACCCACTGCGGCTTCCCGTCAACCACCCCCCCAAATAGGGGAAGAAAAAAAACAAAGAAAACGAGAGGGTCCACCTTCAGCCATCCACTGCCGCTTCCTATTAGTGCCCCCCACCCCCTAGATTTTTGTTTATTTAAAAAAAATAAAATAAAAATTAGGGGGTGGGGGGGGGCGATAATGGGAAGCGGCAGTGGGTGGCGTTTATGAGGTTGGATGGCTGAAGGTGGACCCCCTCTTTTTTTTTTCCATGGGGGGGGTAATAGGAAGCAACAGTGAGCAGGGCCTTGATAGGGGGGGTAGATGGGAAGTGACAGTGGGTGACCCGGTTAGATTTTTGTGTATTTAAAGTGGAGGGCCACCCTAAAAAAAAAATTACATAAAAGTGTTCCTAAAAATCTGGAGAAAAAAAAATGAATTATTTTTTTTAACTTACCAGAAATGGTTGTTGCTAGGCAGATCGTCTAATCTGCCACTTCCTATACCGCGGTGATCTTAAGTCTCGTCCTTCTCGCGTTGTCTTCTGGGGAATGGGACGCGCTGTGTTCTGGGAACTGTGTGTCCCCCACAACACAGCGCGCCCCATTCACAAAGCGCTGCATGACTCGCGCATGCGCAGTAGGAAATGGGAAGTGAAGCCGCAACGCGGTGGCGGGACCCGAGAGCCGAGGGAAGGGTCGGCCTCGGGCGGCCGACATTGCGGGCACCCAGAACAGGTAAGTGTCCTTATTAAAAGTCAGCAGCTACAGTGTTTGTAGCTGCTGACTTTTAAAAAAAAATTCTCAGCTGGCCCACCGCTTTAAAAAATAAAAAATGAACAGGGTAACCCATCGCCACTTCCCATCTACCCCCATCAAGGCCATGCTCACTGTCACTTCCTTTCACACCCCCCCAAAAGGGGAAAGAAAAGAAAAGAAAAGAAAAGAAAAGAATAGAAAAGAAAAGAAAAGAATAGAAAAGAAAAGAAAAGAAAAGGAGGGGGTCCACCTTCAGCCATCCAAGCTCATAAAGGCCACCCACTGCAGCTTCATATTACCGTCCCCCACCCCCAAATTTTTATTTTTTCAAATACACAAAAATCTAGGGGGTGGGGCAGTAATAGGAAGCGGCAGTGGGTGGCCTTTATGGCGATGGATGGCTGAAGGTAGACCCCCTCCTTTTCTTTTCTTTCCCCTTTTGGGGCAGTGTGATAGGAAGTGACAGTGAGCAGGGCCTTGATGGGGGAGTAGATGGGAAGTGGCGATGGGTGACCCTGTTCATTTTTTATTTTTTAAAGCAGTGGGCCAGCTGAGTAAACTTAAAAAAAATAAAAAATTAGGGGGGGTGTAAAAAAAATAAAATAATAAAAAGTAGGGGGTGGGGGGCGGTAATAGGAAGCGTAAGTGGGTGGCCTTTATGGGGATGCAAATAAACAAACAAATAGCGCAGATTACATGGTTTATGTTATATACAAATGTTGCTATAAAAATGTCCTTTTGAGCATTGCGCTCTTTGTGAGATGCAAACAGTCTATAGATAGGGCAGCCTTTTGATGGGAGGTGAAGCCGCTCCAAATATGCAAAGGAAAAACAACAGGAAAGGCGCCTCTTAGTAAACTGTATATTTAATGTTATATAAGCATTAAAAACACTCACATTAAAAACTTAGATAGTCCGGCATGGGGAGTTCAGTATAGTCATACAGGATTGCGTCCTCCTATGTCCGCAGTCTTATTCCTCTATTGCTGACGGCTGGTCCGTGTGGTGGAAGCTTCCGGTATCAGTGTTAATCCAGAACGAGGCTTGGGCACCGCCGAGTAGTCAATTGGGAGGCTGGGACGCTGGAACGCACATCCAAAGTACGGCAGTACAGCACATACTTTGGATGTGCGTTCCAGCGTCCCAGCCTCCCAATTGACTACGCGGCGGTGCCCAAGCCTCGTTCTGGATTAACACTGATACCGGAAGCTTCCACCACACGGACCAGCCGTCAGCAATAGAGGAATAAGACTGCGGACATAGGAGGACGCAATCCTGTATGACTATACTGAACTCCCCATGCCGGACTATCTAAGTTTTTAATGTGCCGGACTATCTAAGTTTTTAATGTGAGTGTTTTTAATGCTTATATAACATTAAATATACAGTTTACTAAGAGGCGCCTTTCCTGTTGTTTTTCCTTTATGGGGATGGATGGCTAAAGGTGGACCCCTCCTTTTCTCCCCCATTTTGGGGGGTGGATGTAATAGGAAGCGACAGTGAGCACGACCTTGATGTTTTTTTTTTGGGGGGGGGGGAATAGAAAGTGGCAGTGGGTGACCCCCTTATGGGGACAAATAGCTGATGGTGGCCCGGTTAGATTTTTTTAATTACACAAAAATCTAACCGTGCCACCATCAGCTATTTGTCCCCATAAGGGGGGGGTCACCCACCGCCACTTCCTATCTCTCCCCCCCCCAAAAAAAGCCCATCAAGGCCGTGCTCACTGTTGTTTCCTATCACACCCCCCAAAATGTGAAAAGAAAAAGGAGGGGGTCACCCTTCAGCCATCCAACCCCATAAAGGCCAACCACTGCCGCTTCCTATTACCGCCCCCACCCCCTAGATTTTTGTGTATTTAAAAAAATAAAATAAAATCTAGGGGGTTGGGGGCGGTAATAGGAAGCGGCAGTGGGTGGCCTTTATGGGGTTGGATGGCTGAAGGTGGACCCCCTCCTTTTCTTTTTCCATTTTGGGGGGGTGTGATAGGAAGCGACAGTGAGCATGGCGTGGATGGGGGGGTAGATGGGAAGTGGCGGTGGGTGACCCTGTTAATTTTTTTAAATACACAAAAATCAAACCGGGCCACCTTCAGCTATTTGTCACCATAAGGGGGTCACCCACTGCCACTTCCTATCCCCCCCTCCAAAAAAAAAAAAAACCCCATCAAGGCTGTGCTCACTGTCCTTTCCTATCACAGTCCCCACCCCCAAAAACTGAACTCCTTGTGCCCCCCCCCCCAAAAAAAAAAAAAAAACACACAATTTCCCCCTAAGAGAGCACACGAACCCGCTGTACCAACCAACCCCCCAAAAGGGAGGCAGAATTTTTTTTCCCCCTCTAACAGAAGCTGGGAGCACTTACTGTGTGTAAAGTAAGTGACTCGCTCGCTCTCTCCCCCCATGTGGCGCCGAGTGTTCCGTGGTCCGGCCTTGGGCTCCCCGGACCTTTCAAGTTGAAGTTCTCCTCCTCGGGGTCCCTCCCAGACTGAGGCAGCAGTGTCCACAGGAGGAGGCAAACCTCCTCCGAGTACTGGCTTCCTGGCACCTTCACAGCAGTCGCAGCAGTCAGAGCGACACAGCGGCGCACCTCCTTCTGTTTCATCCATGTGCTACAACTGCGTGGGTCTGGGTGGGTTGGCATGATAACTTAAGTAGCCATGCCCCCGCTTGCCATACTTGGCAAATCAAGAAAAGGAGAAAGAGCATGTGTCCTCCTTGTCCAATAGAAGACAAGAAGGACAAAATGAGGCAAGGGGGGGACGCTCTGTTGTAGGGGGAGGATACAAGGCTGTTCTAATGCGGTGATATTAACGCTTTATAGCCCAAAAATTTCTGATGCTCGGGACAAGCGGAAAAATTCGGGACAAATAGCGGGTAACGTTAGCATCATATGCTCAGACGGATCTTATGAAGGGCGTAAGCATACTAGCCCGAAATGTACGTAATCCATCCATATCTGCATCTATAGGCATTTATATGTCAAGATTATGTCTGGAAAGATTGTACCTGCTTTGTAATTTTTCCATGTGACTACATGAAAATAAAGCAACCGAAAGCTTTTAAGTGCAGCAACCCTCTGCACTTTTTCATTATATATATATAATACATCTATCTGTCAGCTACAACAATTTCTCTGTCGCGTACTGTTATTTATGTTGATAGGCATCTACTAGTATCAAACAGAGTTATTAAGTAGTGTACGTTGAGGTTGCTTAAGCTAGGGTGGCCATTAGAAAAAAAATATTGCAATATTAACTGTTTTTACCCAGCAAGAATATTCATAGAAGGTAATTTTGTTTAGGAGTTCCAAGAGTGTTTGAAAGAGTGGGACCTTTGATTGCTTCCATAGTCTGGTTAAACACTATGTAGCTGTCAAAATCATGTACATCACAAATCATTTTTCTCATCTATAAAACTAGCCCTAGCAGGGTCATACCCAGAGTAGGAGTAACAACTCTGCCCAATACTAAGAACACCCAATACATAGGAGTCATTTAATCCACGGGTCTGCTTACAGACTTCAGCAAAACAAAACATCCATCCAGGTTGGACTGTAGCAAAATGCATACATTTTCTAGCAAAAATATGATGATTTTTTACATGTAGAGAGAAGTGTCAGAATTGGCCTGGGTGGCAAGGGGTTAATTACCATAAGTAAGTAATATACAAATAATTATTATATATTGTTTTTAAAGTAATTTACTATATTTTCAAAAACGGTAATCAAGCAGGTGGCTCAACGGATAAATTACTGACGTTTGAAGTTATAATTTCCAACCAGTAATTCACAGTAAATAGATAAATAATAAATGATTATGTTATAACTAGGGATGAGCCGAACACCCCCCGGTTCGGTTCTCACCAGAACCTGCGAACGGACCGAAAATTTGCACGAACTTTAGAACCCCATTGACGTCTATGGGACTCGAACATTCGAAATCAAAAGTGCTCATTTTAAAGGCTAATTTGCATGGTATTGTCCTAAAAAGGGTTTGGGGACCCGAGTCCTACCACAGGGGACATGTTACAATGCAAAAAAAACATTTAAAAACTACAGTTTTTTCGGGAGCAGTGATTTTAATGATGCTTAAAGTAAAAAAAAAAAAAAAAAAAGTGAAATATTCCTTTAAATATCGTACCTGGGGGGTGTCTATAGTATGCCTGTAAAGTGGCGCGTGTTTCCCGTGTTTAGAACAGTCCCTGCACCAAATGTCATTTTTAAAGGAAAAAATCTCATTTAACACTGCTTGTGGGTTTAATGTAATGTCGGGTCCTGGCAATATGGATGAAAATCAGTGAGACAAACGGCATGGGTACCCCCCAGTCCATTACCAGGCCCTTTGGGTCTTGTATGGATATTAAAGGGAAACCCGCACCCAAATTAAAATAAGGAAAGGTGTGGGGCCACCGGGCCCTATATACTCTGAACAGCAGTGTACAGGCGGTGCAAACAAGACAGGGACTGTAGGTTTGTTGTTAAGTAGAATCTGTTTGTAATTTTGAACGGTTACATTTTTAACGTGTTTAGCTCCAGCCAAAAAATCTTTAAGCTTTTGGAAAACATAGGGAAGGGTCATCACCCCTGTGACATTTGTTTTGCTGTCTTTCCTCCTCTTCAGAAGATTTCACCTCACTTTTTGTCCCAATGACAAATGTTTTTTGAAAATTTGGGTTTTTTTGTGGAACAAGGATTGGAAAGCATCAGTGGAAAGGAGAAATATTTTTCCCATATTAACTCTTACAGGAGAGAATTTCCCTTCCTAGGGGTAGATTTCATCTCACTTCCTGTTGTCTCCTTCCGTTTGCAAGTAGGAGTCGTTTGTAAGTTGGATGTTTGAAAGTAGGGGCCTGCCCTATATACTCAGCAGAAATTTGGGCCTTAGGTGTTGTTGTGGCCACAACACTGTAAGCCCTCACAGGGCCCTGCTGTGAAATATTACATCAAGAATTGTAATTACATGCCCCTGTTGAACAGGGGCAGAAAATTCGGGCCTTTGGTCGTGGTGGTGGTGCTGGTGCCACAAAACTATAAGTCCTCACAGATACTCTTGGTGGGCGCAGAAACAGGCCCTGCTGTGAAATATTAAATCAAGAATTGTAATTACATGCCCCTGTTGAACAGGGGCTGAAAAATTAGGCCTTAGGCACTGGTGCTGGTGCCACAACACTGCAACCCCTCACAGACACTCTAGTTGTAAAGCAGAAAGGAGCCCTGCTGCAAAGTATTGCATCAAAAATTGTAATTACACGCCCCTGTTAAACAGGGGCTGAAAAATTGTGCCTTAGGCACTGGTGGTGGCGCCCAGAACCAAAAATGTTCTTACAAGCTACCAGCGTGATCATTGAGGAGGAAGAGGATAATTACTCAGGGATAGTCACTCAGCATCAGCATAGGCAGTCTTTGAAGGGATCTGAGATTTAAAAAAAAATTATTCGGTTGCATCAGCATCAGGTGCTTGGTAGCTGGTGGTGATCCAAGACTGATTCATTTTTATGAAGGTCAGTCGATCGACCGAGTCGGTGGACAGACGCACCCTGTGATCGGTTACAAAGCCTCCAGCAGCACTGAATGTGCGTTCCGAAAGAACGCTGGATGCAGGACAGGCCAGTAGCTCAATTGCATACTGTGCAAGCTCTGGCCAGTGATCCATCCTCAAGACCCAGTAACCCAGTGGATTTTCGGTGGGAAAGGTGTCCAAGTCAGATCTTGCCCCTAGGTATTCCTGCACCATGTAAAACAGACGCTGGCGATGGTTTCTGGAACCAATCATACCTTGGGGCTGCGGACCAAAAAATTGTCTAAACGCATCGGTCAGATGGCCACCTTCTCCACCGCTCCTTCTTTGACTGACCGAAGCCTCAGCAACAAGTTGTCCAGAAACAGGAGTTTGTAACCTCCCAGTCTCTGGGAACGCGTTGCACAGACCTTTCTGCAAGGCCTCCCGAAGATGTTTCATCCTATGCTCCCTCTGCGATGGCAAGATAAGGTCTGCAACCTTACCCTTGTAATGTGGATCAAGGAGGGCTGCCAGCCAGTATTGGTCCTTCTCCTTGATACCACGAATACGAGGATCCTTACGCAGGCTTTGCAGGATCAGGGAGGCCATGCATCGTAGGTTTGCTGAGACATTCGACTCTGGGTCACTAAGGACGACATGGTCCGCAGCCACCTCCTCCCAGCCACGTACAAGTTCATGTGTTTCTTGGGACTGATCCCTTAAAGACTGCTGCTACATAGTTACATAGTTACATAGTAGGTGAGGTTGAAAAAAAGACACACGTCCATCAAGTCCAACCTATGTGTGTGATTATGTGTCAGTATTACCTTACATATCCCTGTATGTTGCGGTCATTCAGGTGATTATCTAATAGTTTCTTCAAGCTATCAATGCTCCCCGCTGAGACCACCGCCTGTGGAAGGGAATTCCACATCCTTACCGCTCTTACAGTAAAGAACCCTCTACATAGTTTAAGGTTAAACCTCTTTTCTTCTAATTGTAATGAGTGGCCCCGAGTCTTATTAAACTCTCTTCTGCGAAAAAGTTTTATCCCTATTGTGGGGTCACCAGTACAGTATTTGTAAATTGAAATCATATCCCCTCTCAAGCGTCTCTTCTCCAGAGAGAATAAGTTCAACGCTCGCAACCTTTCCTCATAACTAAGATCCTCCAGACCCTTTATTAGCTTTGTTGCCCTTCTTTGTACTCGCTCCATTTCCAGTACATCCTTCCTGAGGACTGGTGCCCAGAACTGGACAGCATACTTCAGGTGCGGCCGGACCAGAGTCTTGTAGAGCAGGAGAATTATCGTTTTATCTCTGGAGTTGATCCCCCTTTTAATACATGCCAATATTCTGTTTGCCTTATTAGCAGCAGCTTGGCATTGCATGCCATTGCTGAGCCTATCATCTACTAGGACCCCCAGGTCCTTTTCCATCCTAGATTCCCCCAGAGGTTCTCCCCCCAGTGTATAGACTGCATTCATATTTTTGCCACCCAAATGCATTATTTTGCATTTTTCTACATTGAACCTCATTTGCCATGTAGTCGCCCACCCCATTAATTTGTTCAGGTCTTTTTGCAAGGTTTCCACATCCTGCGGAGAAGTTATTGCCCTGCTTAGCTTAGTATCGTCTGCAAATACAGAGATTGAACTGTTTATCCCATCCTCCAGATCGTTTATAAACAAATTAAATAGGATTGGTCCCAGCACAGAACCCTGGGGAACCCCACTACCTACCCCTGACCATTCTGAGTACTCCCCATTTATCACCACCCTCTGAACACGCCCTTGTAGCCAGTTTTCAATCCAGGTACTCACCCTATGGTCCATGCCAACGGACCCTATTTTGTACAGTAAACGTTTATGGGGAACTGTGTCAAATGCTTTTGCAAAATCCAGATACACCACGTCTACGGGCCTTCCTTTATCTAGATGGCAACTCACCTCCTCATAGAAGGTTAATAGATTGGTTTGGCAAGAACGATTCTTCATGAATCCATGCTGATTACTGCTAATGATATCGTTCTTATTACTAAAATCTTGTATATAGTCCCTTATCATCCCCTCCAAGTTTTTACATACTATTGATGTTAGGCTAACTGGTCTGTAATTCCCAGGGATGTTTTTTGGGCCCTTTTTAAATATTGGTGCTACATTGGCTTTTCTCCAATCAGCTGGTACCATTCCAGTCAATAGACTGTCTGTAAAAATCAGGAACAACGGTCTGGCAATCACCTGACTGAGTTCCCTAAGTACCCTTGGATGCAAGCCATCTGGTCCCGGTGATTTATTAATGTTAAGTTTCTCAAGTCTAATTTTAATTCCGTCCTCTGTTAACCATGGAGGTGCTTCCTGTGTTGTGTCATGAGGATAAACACTGCAGTTTTGGTTACTGATGCCCCCCGATTCACTCGTGAAGACTGAGGAGAAGAATAAATTCAATACCTTTGCCATCTCCCCATCCTTTGTAACCAGATGTCCTTCCTCATTCTTTATGGGGCCAATATGGTCTGTCCTCCCTTTTTTACTGTTTACATACTTAAAGAATTTCTTGGGATTTTTTTTGCTCTCCTCCGCTATGTGTCTTTCATGTTCTATCTTAGCCGTCCTAATTGCACCCTTACATTTCTTATTGCATTCTTTATAAAGTCTGAATGCTGAGGATGATCCCTCAACCTTGTATTTTTTGAAGGCCTTCTCCTTTGCTTTTATATGCATTTTTACATTGGAGTTAAGCCATCCAGGATTTTTGTTCGCTCTTTTAAATTTATTACCCAATGGGATACATTGGCTAATGCCCTTATTTAATATGCTCTTAAAGTAAACCCATCTCTCCTCCGTATTCTTTGTTCCTAATATTTTTTCCCAATTTATGTCTTTTAGCAAGGTTTGTAGTTTAGGGAAGTTGGCTCTTTTGAAATTCAGTGTCTTTGTATTCCCTTTATGTTTCCTATTTGTGTGATTTATACTGAAACTAATTGACCTGTGATCGCTGTTACCTAAATTGCCCCGTATTTCCACATCTGTGATCAGGTCTGTATTATTGGTAATCAGTAGATCCAGTAATGTTTTATTTCTAGTTTGTGCGTCTACCATCTGACCCATAAAATTGTCCTGCAAGACATTAAGGAACTGGCGAGCCTTAAATGAATGCGCGGTTCCCTCCGCCCAGTCTATGTCTGGATAATTAAAATCCCCCATTATGATAACACTTCCCATCCTTGCTGCTAATCCAATTTGTGATAGGAGATCTGTCTCCACTTCCTGCTTCAGGTTAGGGGGCCTATAGCATACTCCCAGTATTATTTTCCCCTTAGCTTCATCCCTTTGGAGCTCTACCCATAAGGATTCCACCTCCTCTCTAGCTCCCTCAGTGATGTCATCTCTCACATTCGCTTGTACATTATTCTTGATATATAGGCATACCCCACCCCCTTTTTTACCCTTTCTATCCTTGCGGTATAGGGTATACCCTTGAATGTTTGCCAGCCAATCATGAGAGCTGTTGAACCAGGTCTCTGAAATTCCCACAAAATCCAAATCCTCCTTGTACAACAGTATCTCTAGTTCACCCATCTTGTCTGCCATGCTCCTGGCATTGGTGAACATGCCACATAGTTTAGACCGGTCGCATATTGTCCTCGTATTGGGTGTTTCAAAATTGCAACTAGGACTTGCTACTATACTCACCTTGTGTTTTTGTGCTTTGGTTAACCTACCACTAATGCCCCCAACACTACCCTCTGGAATATCATCCGCGCTGGCTATCACTGTTTCTGGACCCTCCCCCCCATCGCCTAGTTTAAAAACCCCTCTAACTTTTTGGCCATCTTCATTCCCAGCAGATCTGCACCCTCCTCATTTAGGTGCAGTCCGTCCCTTCTATAGTACCGGTTACCGACTGAGAAGTCGGCCCAGTCCTCCAGGAACCCAAACCCCTCCTTACTACACCAGCTCTTCAGCCACTTGTTTACTTCCCTAATCTCCCTCTGCCTTTCTGGTGTGGCTCGATGTACCGGTAGTATTCCTGAGAATACTACCTTGGAGGTCCTTTTCCTCAATTTAGCACCTAAGTCCCTAAAATCGTTCTTTAGGACACTCCATCTGCCTCTGACTTTGTCATTGGTGCCAACGTGCACCATGACAGCCGGGTCTTCCCCAGCCCCTCCCAGTAATCTGTCCACAAGATCCGTGATGTGCCGAACCCGAGCGCCCGGTAGACAACATACTGTTCGGCGCTTCAGGTCTTGGTTACAGATTGCCCTCTCTGTCCTTCTAAGAATTGAGTCCCCTACCACCAGAATCTGTCTTTCCTTTCCCTTTGCTGCCCCCCCCACTCTCACTGGAGGAGTTCTTCCCCTGGCAGCTAGGAGAGTCCCTCATCTCCAGCAGTGCTGGTCCCTGACTGGTTTCACCAATGACACTCAATGGAGCGTACTTATTGGGATGCTCCAGTCCTGGATCGGCCTCTCTGGCACTTCCCCCTCTACCCCTCCTGACTGTCACCCATCTACTCTTTGCTAGTGCCTGCGCCTCTTTGTCTCCACCCACCTCTGTGCTGGCCCCTGCCGGCACCTGCCGTGTACATTCCTGGCTTACCTTTAGTATGGAGGGACTTCTCAGTGCTGACAGTTGCTTCCCTAGATTCAGAACCTGGGCTTCCAGGGAAACAATGTGCTTACATTTTGCACAGCAGTATTCACCCTCGATCGGATAATCAAGGAACGCATACATGCGGCAAGATGTACAAAGAGTCGCCTCTCCACACCCGCCGGGCATCGTACCTATTAAATTTAGTGAGGATTTGGGGATTTTACCCTGTCCAAATTACCTAACAGCTAGCTTCCTGGCACTAATACTCAAGACAATACACAGGTACTCACAGACCTACGTGCAATCGCAGAACAGTCGCAGACCTACGTGCACTCGCAATACTCAAGTATACAGTACACAATACACAAGTACTAACGATCCACACACACTACTCAGACAAAACTCAGATACTCACACTACACAGGTACTATGACCCCTGTTATAACCTCCTGTTTTAAACTCTAGTTTTTAACTCCCACTTCTACCAAGTTCCACTTACACAAAGTTCCACAGCCAAAGACTGAGCACGCTCAGACTGAGTTCTACACCCAGTTAAATAGGCACCTGTGAGCAATTAACCACCCCCCTTAATTGATAGGCTGATGCTGAGTGCCAGGCTCCACCTCCATACTGACACAATCTTGCTCCTCCTCCTCTTCCTGTGTGATCGGCGGGCACGCAGGAACACTGTCTGGATAAAGGGGGCCTTAAGAGCTAAGGAAGTCCTCCTCTTCCTGCCTCTGTTCTGCCTCAAGTGCCCTGTCCATTATTCCACGCAGCGTGTGCTCCAACAGGTGGACAAGGGGGACAGTGTCACTGATGCATGCACTGTCACTGCTCACCATCCTCGTGGCCTCCTCAAAGTAGGAGTATGCTGTCCAGTTCTGGGCACCAGTCCTCAGGAGGGACGTACTGGAAATGGAGCGAGTACAAAGAAGGGCAACAAAGCTAATAAAGGGTCTGGAGGATCTTAGTTATGAGGAAAGGTTGCGAGCACTGAACTTATTCTCTCTGGAGAAGAGACGCTTGAGAGGGGATATGATTTAAATTTACAAATACTGTACTGGTGACCCCACAATAGGGATAAAACTTTTTCACAGAAGAGAGTTTAATAAGACTCGTGGCCACTCATTACAATTAGAAGAAAAGAGGTTTAACCTTAAACTACGTAGAGGGTTCTTTACTGTAAGAGCGGCAAGGATGTGGAATTCCCTTCCACAGGCGGTGGTCTCAGCGGGGAGCATTGATAGCTTCAAGAAACTATTAGATAATCACCTGAATGACCGCAATATACAGGGATATGTAATGTAATACTGACACATAATCACACACATAGGTTGGACTTGATGGACTTGTGTCTTTTTTCAACCTCACCTACTATACTACTAGGTAAATGGTGACAGGACAGTGCATGCATCCCTGATCATGGCCCACTGGCATGGGAAATAAAAAACAAGCCCCCCTGACCCTGTCCTGGTGCCATAGTCGCACAGGTACTCATTGATGGCCCTCTGTTGCGTGTGCAGCCGCTGCAGCATGGCCAACGTTGAGTTCCACCTGGTGGGCATGTCACAGATTAGGCGGTTCTTGGGCAGGTTAAACTCCTTTTGGAGGTCCGCCAGCCGAGCACTGGCATTATATGACCGGCGGAAATGCACACAGACTTTCCTGGCCTGCCTCAGGACATCCTGTAAGCCCGGGTACCTGCCCAAGAACCGCTGCACCACCAAGTTAAGGACGTGAGCCAAACAGAGCACATGGGTCATTTGTCCCTGTCGGAGGGCAGAGAGGAGGTTGGTGCCATTGTCGCAAACCACCATTCCTGCCTTAAGTTGGCATGGCGTCAACCACCTCTGAACCTGCCCCTGCAGAGCTGACAGAACCTCTTCCCCAGTGTGGCTCCTGTCCCCCAAGCACACCAGCTCAAGCACCGCATGGCATCTTTTGGCCTGCATACTTGCGTAGCCCCTTGAACGGCTACGGAGCACCGCTGGTTCCAAGGACAAAGCACAGGAAGAGGCCATGGAGGAAGAAGAGGAGGGGGTGGAGGAGAGAGGTGTGTCACAATAATTAGCATTTTGAAGGCATGGTGGCGGAACAACCTCCAACAATACTGCACCTTGTCCTGCATCCTTCCCAGCTGCCAGCAGAGTCACCCAATGCGCCGTGAAACTTAGGTAACGTCCCTGTCCATGCCTGCTGGACCATGAGTCAGCGGTAATATGCACCTTACCGCTGACCGCCCTGTCCAGCGAGGCATGGACATTGCCTTCCACATGTCGGTAGAGAGCCGGAATCGCCTTCCGTGAGAAAAAGTGGCGTTTGGGTACCTGCCACTGAGGAACCGCACATTCCACAAACTCACGGAAAGGGGCAGAGTCTACCAACTGAAAAGGCAGCAGTTGAAGTGCTAGCAATTTTGCCAAGCTAGCATTCAACCGTTGGGCATGTGGATGGCTGGGAGCAAACTTCTTTCGGCGGTGCAGCAGCTGGGGCAGGGAAATTTGCCTGGTACAATCTGATGTCGGTGTACCAAAAGCAGATTGCCCACAAGTACTTGGCTGTGACACACCTAATTCTACACCTTCATTCCTCTCAGTGCAGGTCTCAGAGAGGAATGAAGGTATAGTGGGGTTGGAGATCTCAGCTGATGATGAGCAAGGAGAGGTCCTCTTTGTTCTTTGGTGTGGGTCTTTTAGATACGCTTGCCAACGAACTGCATGGCAGGTCAACACATGTCTGGTCAAGCATGTGGTACCCAAGCGGGAGATGTTTTGGCCACGCGAGATATGCTTGAGACATATGTTGCAAATAGCAGCGGTGCGATCTGATGCACTCGTCTCAAAAAAGGCCCACACCAAAGAACTTTTTGAATAACGCGCAGAGACTGCAGCGCCCTGCACATGTGGAGCTTTAGGGTGTGATGCAGTCAATGTGCTGCCGTTAGGCTGGCCCCTGGAGGGCATCCTGCCTCGTTGGTGATGTGCCGCCTCCTCCTCCTCTCTCCTATCAGGCACCCACGTTGAGTCAGTGACCTCATCATCCCCTCCCTCCTCATCACTGGAGCAAACCTGGCAGTATGCTGCAGCAGGGGGAGCATGACTGCCAGATTGCTGTCCTTCATGGGCACCCCCTCTGTCCGTGCTCATGTTACTGCCTTCATCGAGCTCAGTATCATCATCAGAGCCTTCCAAACGCTGGAGCATGTACCCAACACTGTGGTCAAACAGTTCGAGGGACTCCTCAGGAGGACATGGTGGGGCTAGGGAAGGAGTCACTGATGACATTGAGCTGAGGAAAGAGACCACTGCTTTGCCAGACAAAGTACCCTGGGCATGGGTGAGAGAGGATGAGGAGGATGAGGACGGCTTGGTCATCCACTCGATCAAGTCTTCCGCATGTTGCGGCTCAACACGGCCAGCTGCCGAAAAAAAGTCCAAGCGTGTCCCATGGCCACGTGCTCATGAGGATGCACCATCTCCACGACCAGCACTAGACACAGAGCCTGCTTGCCCTCTCTTATTGGCTTGTGACTGTCTGCCTCTCCTTCTTGGCCTTCCAGACATACTAATGGCCTGTAGCTGCACTAAGTTGGGATATATAGATATATGTACTGATACTGCAGCTAGCAAAATCAACTGCCTGCCTGTAGTATGAGAACACCACTAACCTTCTACAGGTAGCTTTAGCTGAACACTGTGCAGAGCTCGCAAAAAAATAACTTGTAGGTTTAGCTGAACACTGTGAGGTGGACGCACCGCACTAACTTGTTGTTTTAGCTGAACACTGTGAGCAGGACGCACTGCACTAACTTGTAGCTTTAGATGAACACTGTGCAGAGGTCTCACTACACTAACTTGTAGGTTTAGCTGAACACTGTGAGGAGGACGCACAGCACTAACTTGTAGTTTTAGCTGAACACTGTGAGCAGGACGCACAGCACTAACTTGTAGCTTTAGATGAACACTGTGCAGAGGTCTCACTACACTAACTTGTAGTTTTAGCTGAACACTGTGAGCAGGACGCACTGCACTAACTTGTAGCTTTAGATGAACACTGTGCAGAGGTCTCACTACACTAACTTGTAGTTTTAGCTGAACACTGTGAACAGGACGCACCGCACTAACTTCTAGGTTTAGCTGAACACTGTGAGCAGGACGCACCGCACTAACTTGTAGTTTTAGCTGAACACTGTGAGCAGGACGCACCGCACTAACTTGTAGGTTTAGCTGAACACTGTGAGGTGGACGCACCGCACTAACTTGTAGGTTTAGCTGAACACTGTGAGCAGGATGCACTGCACTAACTTGTAGCTTTAGATGAACACTGTGCAGAGGTCTCACTACACTAACTTGTAGGTTTAGCTGAACACTGTGAGCAGGACTCACAGCACTAACTTGTAGCTTTAGATGAACACTGTGCAGAGGTCTCACTACACTAACTTGTAGTTTTAGCTGAACACTGAGCAGGACGCACTGCACTAACTGTAAATAGTCTAGCTGCCTGACTGTGATACTATTAGGATCAAAAGAACACAAGTAATTTTCTTCAGGTAGCTGTAAATACTGTAACAAGACAAGCCTGCCAGTAAGAAGATAACAGGAACGAATCTAGCTGAACACTGTGAGCAGGACGCACTGCACTAACTTGTAGCTTTAGATGAACACTGTGCAGAGGTCTCACTACACTAACTTGTAGTTTTAGCTGAACACTGTGAGCAGGATGCACTGCACTAACTGTAAATAGTCTAGCTGCCTGACTGTGGTACTAATAGGATCAAAAGAACACCAGCAATGTTCTTCAGGTAGCTCTATATACTGTAACAAGACAAGCCTGCCTGTCAGTAAGAAGATAACAGGAACAGATCTAGCTAAACTGAATACAGTGTGTGTATATATATATATATATATATATATATATATATATATATATATACACATACATATACATACATATATACACACACACAACACCTGGGATGCATATATATATACACACAATACACTGTAAGTGCAGCTAACTGACTGACTGTTCTGCCTAATATATCTAACTCAAATCAAATGACACTGTCTCTCTGTCTATCTCTTTCAACGCCGGAACACACACTACACAGGGCCACCGTGCAGGCGGCCTTATATAATGTGGGGCGTGTACTAAATCCCCTGAGCCATAATTGGCCAAAGCCTCCTTGGCTTTGGCCAATTATGGCTCTCTGTTCAGACAGCGCTGTGATTGGCCAAGCATGCGGGTCATAGTGCATGCTTGGCCAATCATCAGCCAGCAATGCACTGCGATGCCGCAGTGAATTATGGGCCGTGACACGCCACACGAATTTGGCGCGAATGGCCCATATCGTTCGCAATTCGGCGAACGGGCGAACAGACGATGTTCGAGTCAAACATGGGTTCGACTCGAACACGAAGCTCATCCCTAGTTATAACATATAGCATATAAATATATGATTTAGCTTGGTTAAAACATTACCTTTTCAACAGCAGTAGATTCTCATTCTCCCTCTTAACTGTGTGAGTAAAACATGGGATTGTGGGTAAATCTTATACCCATAAACCCATGTTATTTCCTTGTAGTTAAAACGGCTGGGCTGGAAGGGAGTATTTGTCTTTTAGACACATGCCCCCTTCTATGACACTGCAGTGAGAGGCGTGCCTCCACTGCAGCATTTTTATTGAACAGCTTGGGCCAATGATACTTTACGATTGGTCCAAGACTCCAAGTTGTCCATGGAGCTCAAAATTAAAAATAAATCTTGTGAGCCACACTGGTCCTATGCCCAACGTATACTACCTCCAGCTGCGTGCGCTGATCACGTTTCATATATCGTGCAAAGGTATAATTAGAAAATATGCGCTGTGCTTGAGTAACCCAAAAATTATAAAATAAAAATAAAAATCCAACTATGTGCATGTAAATAAATGGTACAGTGATAGTACATAAAGTGCAATATATAAAATAAGTGCAAGAAAATAAATATTAAACTATACAATAAAGTGCATAGATAAGACAAGTGCTTATTGTTCCATAACAAACTTCTTGTGTGCCCATAAAAAGTACAAAAAGTACTTATTGCTCCATATAAGGCATCTTGTCTGCCATGTTAATTTGTTAAAAGGAAGAACAAGTGAAAAAAAGGTCTATTAGCAGTCCAAATCAATCCGTGCAGGTGGTGTCCAACTGAGATATCAGATCAGCGTGTGCAGGTGGTGTCCAACTGAGATATCAGATCAGTGTGTGCAGGTCGTGTCCAACTGAGATATCAGATCAGTGTGTGCAGGTCATGTCCAACTGTGATATCAATCATCATGCCGAAATATCCTGAGTGTTGCAAACCATGCTCCGGTGCACTTCAGTGGCCCCCTTAAGCTAATATGCTCACCTCAGAGCGTGTGACCCAGCTGCTACCCTGAGTCAAAACACGCTTTGGAGCCACCCCCGGGCTCAGTATTGGTATCAGATATATTCCTCCAGCTGGAAACAATGTGGCTCCATATGTATAAATGAAAGAAAAACTCTATAGTGTAATATAGCCAAGTAATTTTTTATATAAAAAACGCTCCCCACACTGGGGTACTCACATGGTGCTGGTGCATAAGTGCACCATTCTGTAACAGCCTCCAAATGATAAGATAAAAGATCGCTGGACGTATGGTGCGGCATGCTGTGGTGGAATATTGCTGCGTCTTCGACACGGTGATTACGTATCCCCCTGATGAAGACACGTGATCCCTGTGTGGAAGACGTGTAGGGGAGGGGCCAGGACAGAGAGAGCAACACGGAGCACACACAGCAATATTCCACCACAGCATACCGCACCATACGTCCAGCGATCTTTTATCTCACCAATACTGAGCCCGGGGGTGGCTCCAAAGCGTGTTTTGACTCAGGGTAGCAGCTGGGTCACACGCTCTGAGGTGAGCATATTAGCTTAAGGGGGCCACTGAAGTAAACCGGAGCATGGTTTGCAACACTCAGGATATTTCAGCATGATGATTGATATCACAGTTGGTCATCACCTGCACACACTGATCTGATATCTCAGTTGGACACCACCTGCACGGATTAATTTGGAGTGCTAATAGAACTTTTTTTCACTTGTTCTTCCTTTTAACAAATTAACATGGCAGGCAAGATACCTTATATGGAGCACTAAGCAATTTTTGTACTTTTTATGGGCACTCAAGAAGTTTGTTATGGAACAATAAGCACTTGTCTTATCTATGCACTTTATTGTATAGTTTAATATTTATTTTCTTGCACTTATTTTATATATTGCACTTTATGTACTATCACTGTACCATTTATTTACATGCACATAGTTGGATTTTTATTTTAATATTTTATTTTATAATTTTTGGGTTACTCAAGCGCAGCGCATATCTTCTAATTGAGCTCAGTGCCTCTGAAAAGAAGTGAGAGGCACTGTGAGCTCATCCCCTCAGTCTGCTGCAAACAGAATGTGCCAGCTTGTATTTAAACTGGCTGCTCTGTATGTACAGTAGATTTGACAGGCTGCGCAAGGATCCCTGTATCTCCGGAACCATAAGTCGTAGGAGCCCAAATTTTGACCAGTGGTGGGGTTGGACCTCAGCTACCCAACCCCCCCTACCCCAAATGACCCCAGGTCACCGAGCTACAACCCTTTTTTATGTTGATGGCAGGTGAGGATCTGTTTCACCTTCGTCCCCTGACTGCACATCCCTGATGTGTACTGTCTTGGCATGTTAGGGCCTTAATAAATGGGAGAGGCCATCAGGTGTTATCAGGTGTAATACAATTTCAATGATTGGTACCATAGCTTGTAGACTCTATAACTTTCACACAGATCAAATCATATTCACTGATTTGAGTTATTTTTACCCAAGAAATGTAGTAGTATAAATGCTGGTCTAAATTGATATAGAAAAAAATTTTATTTGCAAAATTTTATAACAGAAAGTAAGAAAAATGCTGTCTTAGCTGATTCGACTTTGGCATGCGACTTGTGCTCTGATGATCTTGAAGGGGAACTCCACTCCAAATTAAAAAAAAAAAAAAAAAAAAACGGCATGGTTTCCCCCTCCAAGAGCATACCAGGCCCTTTGATCTGGTATGGATTTTAAGGGGAAACCCCCACGCCAACAAAAACTGCGTCGGGAATCCCCCCAAAATCCATACCAGACCCTTATCCAAGCACACGGCCCGGCAGGTCAGGAAAGGGGGTGGGGACGAGGCAGCACTCCCCCTCCTAAACCGTACCAGGCCGCATGCCCTCAACATGGGGGGGTGGGTGATTTGGGGCAGGGGGGCCCTGTGCCCCCCACCCCAAAGCACCTTGTCCCCATGTTAATGAGGACAAGAGCATCTTTCCGACAACCCTGGCCATTGATTGTCGGGGTCTGCGGTAGGGGGCTTGTGTCATGTACCTGGTGATGGAGCCTGATATGCAGAGGATGGCCTCTCTTACAACTCTGACTTGGAGCCCCTGATAGAGCTGACAGGAAGCACCGAGATGCAGAGTCGCACGAGTGCCTGGCAGGATCGCTGAACCTGGAGCTGGATCGGAGCACTCGGCTGGGCTGTAGAGGTGTCTGTAGGAATCCCAGAGCAGTGGTAGGCAGGTAGCTGGAGTGAGTAGACAACTGGTCCCCACAGGCAGAAGTGCAGGTGCAGCAGAAGGAATGGTGGCACCCTCAAGGCTGAAGAGAAGGCAGGTACAGGCAGGCCGGGTCATACACAAACGGGCACGTTAGGAACAGAGGCTGAAGCGGAATCAGATTACAGGCTGGGTCGTCAGCAGACTGGCAGCGAAGTGGTGGCCGTACCGAGTTGCTGGAATAATTCAGGCACAAGTGGAAGAGGGTAACGTTTTTTACAGTGACCTTATTAAGTTCACGGTAGTCCACACAAGGCCATAATGAGTGGTTCTTTTTTTCTACAAGAAAGATCCCCGCACCGGCAGGAGATGTGGAGGGGCGAATAAACCCCATTTTAAGGTTGTCATCAATGTAGTCTTTCAAAGTAACAAGTTCAGATTCAGATAGAGGAAAGATCCTGCCAAAAGGAACCCCAGGAAGGAGCTTAATTGGACAGTCATAAGCCCTATGAGGAGGAAGCGTTTCTGCCCCTTTTTTGCTGAAAACATCCAGAAAGTCGTGATATGCTACTGGAATGACTTGGCGGGCTTCGGACTCCAAATCGATGCACAGCAGGGGAGATTGGTCCTGATGATTCTCTTGCCAACAATGCTGAAGGCAACAGGGGGATTTCTTCTGTAACCCAGTTAATGCAAGGGTTATGAGCTTTTAACCAAGGCATACCCAGAATGATTGGGAACAAAGGGGAAGCGATTGCATCTAGGCGTAGAAGCTCTTGATGGTTCTCGGCAATGGGGGTAGATAGCGGGATGGTTTCATGAGTAACCAATCCAGATTTAATGGTGGATCCGTCTGCCAGATGTACAGAAAGTCTCTGAGCCTTGGGTAGTAGAGGAATGTGATGTTTGGCAGCAAAAGCTAAATCTATGAAAAAGCTGCAAGCTCCAGAGTCAATTATAGCAGGGGTCTGGATAGTTCCTCCTGGGAGCTGTAATAAAATGGGAAGAGCAAGATGAGCAGAGTGATTGGGTAGAGATGGAGGAGAAGCGGATGTAACTGAGAGGCACTTGCGGATCTTGACCGGGCAAGACCTCACATAATGTCCTGATCCTCCACAGTACAGGCAAAGATTTAGCTGGCGTCTGCGCTGGCGTTCTTCTGTAGTCAGAGAAGGACGGAGGAGACCAAGCTTCATGGGTTCAGATGCATCTGAAGCGGATGCGGCAGGAGCAGGTGAAGCGGGACTGAAAGAACCAGACACTTGTGGAAGCATCCATACTGGACGGGACTGGTCGGTGGCTCATTCCGACCTAAGTTCCCTTAAGCGACGGTCAATCTGGATTGACAAATTTATAAGTGTCTCCAAGGTGGAGGGGACACCTGTTCGTGCTAGCTCGTCTTTGAGATTATCAGAAAGGCCCATGCGGAACTGGTAACGCAGGGCAGCATCGTTCCAGCTGGTGTCGGAACTCCAGCGCCTGATTTCTGAAACATAGTCCACCACGGCCCTGCGACCCTGCTGAAGCGTGTGAAGGGTGGCTTCCGCAGTAGCGGCTTGCTGGGGGTCTTCATATAACTGAGCCATGGCTCCAAAAAAGGAGGCTAAGTCCGTCAGAGATGTGGCCTTTTGTTCAAGGAGTCGGTGAGCCTAGGCCTGTGGTTCCCCCTGAAGCAAGGAAATGACAAACCCGACCTTGGTGGCTTCCAGGGAGAAGGGTCATGGTTGTAGCGAAAAATAGAGTTTGCATGCATTGTGGAAGGCTCTGAACTCGTTGCGTGGGCTGCTGGCATCCCAGAAGTGGAAGGTGCTTGAGCAGGAGCAGACGCAGGCAAGGTCTATATTTGGCCTTCCAGCTGGGTATAACCCTGTTGTAAGTCCTTTACAGCTTGTGTTAATCCGGCTAGATGTTGGCAGAGTTCCTCCATAGGAGAGGGTCCTTGCACAGGCTCAGACATGGCTGTCTGCTACTGTCACGTACCTGGTGATGGAGCCTGATATGCAGAGGATGGCCTCTCTTACAACTCTGACTTGGAGTCCCTGATAGAGCTGACAGGAAGCACCCCATGCCAATATAAGTAGTGGCACACCGCGCACCCATCATTAGAGCGGGAGAGAGCGTCAAGTCAAGATCGGAAGAAGAACAGAGGCAGAAGACAGCTAAGAAGACCCAGCACAAGAGGGGGAAAACCCAGCAAAAGAGCGAGAAGACAGCAGAGAAGACCCAGCAGAGGCAGAAGACAGCGGACAGAGGGAGAAGAACCAGAAAGAGCTAGAACACATCAGCGGAGAAGACCTGGAGAGGGGAGAAGAACTGACAGAGGCAGAAGACAACAGTGGAGGAGGCAGAAGAGCTGGAGAGGGGAGAAGAAGTTGGAAGAGATGCCAGAGCTGCCTTAATAAATTACTTTAACACCCTGTGTGCTGTGTTTTATTTTTGATACTTTTTTCAGGTGAATGGGTAGGGGTACGATGTACCCCATACTCATTCACATAGGGTGGGGGGGCGGGATCTGGGGCCTTCCGGATTCCAATAAGCACCCCACCCGCAGACCCCGACAACCAAAGACCAGGGTTGTCGGGAAGAGGTCCTTGTCTCCATCAACATGGGGACAAGGTGCTTTGGGGTGGGGGGGCGCAGGGCCCCCCTGCCCCAAAGCCCCCCCCTGTTAAGGGCATGCGACCTGGTATGGTTCAGGAGGGGTGGGCCCACTCGCTTGTCATCTCCCTTTTCCTGACCTGCCGAGCTGCTTTCTTGGATAAGGATTCGGTATGGATTTTGGGGGGAACCGCACTCTGTTTTTTTCGGCGTGGGGGTTCCCCTTCGTACCAGATCTTAGAGCCTAGTATACCCTTGGAGGAGGAACCCATGCCATTTTTTTTTTAATTTGGTTGGAGCACCCCCTTAAGATTCATACCAGACACAGTGCCTGGTATTGTCGGGGGTCAAAGTCGGATCCCTGTTCATTGAAGTTGGACGCATGTCGGACTTCAAATCGCAGGGCAAAGTCGGATCCAACGTGGTACAACTGTCTTGTTGTACCAGTGTGAACCCGGCCTGAGAGAGTGTGTGTCTCCATGTGAGGAGGCAACGACGAGCATGGCTGCTTATGCCTGACTTTGGATACAAGTATTTGCGTTTGTAAGGACACTTACTAAAAACCAAGGGCTGGTCAGACTACGGACACAGTAAGGCTTGGTAGAGCAGAAGTTTATTTTGTTTGATTGATGGCAAGATGCCTCTTTCTTCTGTTAGGGAATATCCTGTTGATTAAACATGATGTTTTCTTAAAGAAACTGTTTGTCCCTGCATTGAGTCTGATCCCCTTCAAATTGGTGGCTTGGAGCGGGCACAAGATCCAGAGATTGTACCTCTTGCAGCAGCATAAAAAAAAAAAAGAGCCATCATTCTTAAAGGGTCAGTACGCTAAAAAAAGATTTTTTGAATTCACTGGTACCAGTAAACTGTTAAGAGAATGGATGAACTAATTAAACAGCTGGTACAAGCATGCATAGAACAACAAGAAACTAACTGCTTGTTGGTGACTGCTACCTAAGTGCCCGTGCAGGAGCAGAAGGAGTTCAATAAGCTCATGCAGAGTCAGGTACAGTCCCTGACTGACAAGGTTCTACGTGTGGACAATGTTGCAGATTTACGCAAGCGAGTGCAGGCTGCACTACAGAAAATGACGGCGGAGGATGATGTGGAGGCTTTCCTCATGGTTTTTGAGAGTGTGGTAGAGCGGCAAGGGCTTCCCTAGGACCAGTGGGCTGAGGTTCCTGCCCACTTTTTTGACCGGGGACCCACAGAAGGCCTATTTTGATCTGAATGCTGCTGAGGCCCAGCAATATAAAACTCTGAAAATTGAGATTCTGGCCTGCCTTGGCATAACAATGGCTTTGAGAGCTCACCAAGTCCATGCTTGGTAATTTAAGGTTGACCAACCTGCAAGGTCCCAGATGTATGACCTCAGTCATCTCACACAGATGTGGTTACAGCCAGAGGTCGCCACCCCAGCCCAAATTGTGGAGAGATTCGTAGTGGACCTCTTTGTGAGAGCCCTTCAGACCCCTATACAGTGGTTTGCCGGGAGAGCTGATCCTAAAGATGCCAATGAGTTGGTGGCCGTCGTGGAGCGGTACTTGTGTACTGAGGATTTTCTTCGGGGTGTAGTACCCAAAGAATCCTTCTCCAAGAGACAGAAGCCCACCAACCCAGGAAAAAGGAGGTAAATGCGATTGAGATTCCTGAGGCGCAAGGCATGAAGAGGCTCAATCACCAAAAGAAGACCCTCCAGGACCAGGGTCCTATAGTGGATGGCATTGCCAAGAACCAGGGCACCTGAATGCCAGTTGTCCACTAAACCAGGAACCTATGGATTACAGTATGACCCAGCAAAGCTCTTTTGTTGCTACACCGGGAGGCACCCCACAGCCAGGCGGCACTGAGAAACAGATTTGTGTTATTAAAGTGGACGGTTGCCAGATGACTGCCTTGCTGGATTCTGGCAGTCTAGTAACTCTAGTGCATGCCAGTCTCGTGAACCTCCAAAAGTTGCAGCAACAGCTAATGGGCATTGTTTGTATTCATGGGGATACCAAGTGCTACCCCACAGCCATTGTTACTATCGAATCTCCCTGTGGCACCAAGGACCATGAGGTTGGAGTAGTCCCAAATCTCATGTATAAGACTGTCCTCGTGGGGAGACACCAAGGGAGCGGGGCCCCCACATGGATCGGATTCCTACTGCCTGGAACCACTAGAGGAGTAGAACTAAGATAAAGAGTCTGAACATTTTCCCTTGGAGGTCCTTGCAGGTGACTCAGAGAACCCCCCTCCAGAGTTAGACCTGCTGGACCTGCCCACGACCTGAGAAAAGTTTGGCATGGCCCAGCTTAGGGACATCACTTTAGCTAGGGCAAGGGAACAGGTAAAAGTGGTAAATGGGTTACCCCAAGAGCCAGGGGAGGAGGCTATATTCCCACATTTTACTATGGAAAATTACTTGTTGTACAGAGTCGATAAAATACGAGGAGAGAGACTGTAACAGTTGCTAGTACCGCAACCTCATAGACGCATGGTACTAGACCTGGCACATTCTCATGTTCTTGGGGGACATCTGGGGGTGGATAAAACTAAGGAGAGAGTATTGCAACGGTTTTATTGGCCAGGCTTACACAAAGAGGTAAAATTGTACTGTGAATCTTGCCCAGTTTTTCAGCTCACTGCTCCGCTTTCACATTTCCTGAGTCAATTGGGACCTTTACCCATCATTGAGATGTCCTTCGTTAGGATTGCCATGCTTTCGTAGGTCCCTTGGTTAAGTCCGCTAGTGGACACCAGTATATCCTGGTTGTCTTGGACTATTCCACCCGGTACCCAGAGGCAATCCTGTTAAGGAACCCCTCAGCTAAGAGTATTGCTAAAGAGCTTTCTCTAATATTTTCACGTGTGGGTATTCCTTGGGGGCTGTTAACTGACCAGGGCACGCCCTTCATGTTGAGAGTTACTAAAGAGTTGTGTAAATTGTTTAAAATTAATCACTTATGCACTTCTGTGTACCACTCACAAACAGATGGTCTAGTGGAAAGGTTCAACAAAGCGGAAAGGAATGTTAAAGCGAGTGGTAGCGGCAGATGGTAGGGACTGGGACTGCCTCTTGCCCTTCAAATAAAACCAAAGAATTTCCAAGCTCAACTTACCAACTAGCCTGCGACTAACCAAATTAATCTGTCTAACAGTATGCATTAAAAACAGGGGTTTAGTTGCACACATTTGCAAATACATGCATAAGCTGCAGGCCACGGCAAGGCACTCTGTATCCTGCAGACCCTAACTCTAACTTTGAAGAGCCTCCACAGTGGGAGCACATGTATTCTAATGGATAGATGAAGGGCAGATGACTGGAGGGAGCCCAACCCTCCTTAAAGGCGCAGGAACACACTAAACACCCAGGTACCCAGAGGCAATCCCGTTAGGGAACCCCTCAGCTAAGAGTATTGCTAAAGATCCTTCTCTAATATTTTCATGTGTGGGTATTCCTTGGGAGCTGTTAACTGACCAGGGCAAGCCCTTCATGTTGAGAGTTACCAAAGAGTTGTGTAAATTGTTTAAAATTTATCACTTACGCACTTCTGTGTACCACTCACAAACAGATGGTCTAGTGAAAAGGTTCAACAAAACGGAAAGGAATGTTAAAGCGAGTGGTAGTGGCAGATGGTAGGGACTGGGACTGCCTCTTGCCCTATCTCATGTTTGCTGTACAGGAGGTACCCAAAGCCTCCACTGGCTTTTCCCCTTTCGAGTTGCTGTATGGCCGACATCTGAGGGGCCTATTAGATATAGCAAAAGAGACCTGGGAACAAGAGGCAACCCCACTCAAAAGTATAGTGGGACATATTGCTCAAATGCAAGACTGGATTGGAAAAGTCATGCCCTTTGTTAAATCCCACCTGCAACAGGCTCAGCAGGCTCAGGCTAGAGTCTATAACCGTTCAGCCAAGATCCGAACCTTTAACCTAAGTGACAGAGTTCTTGTGCTCGTACCTACGGTGGAGAGTAAATTTCTCGCAAAATGGTAAGGGCCATGCGAGGTTGTAGAACAGGTGGGGGAAGTTAACTATAGAATACATCAGCCTGGCAAAAGGAAGACCTACCAAATCTACCATGTCAATCTATTGAAGCCCTGGAAAGACAGAGAATCCCTTATGGTCCAAGCACCCTTGGCGATAACTACTGCAGGTCCTTCTACCGTGGCTGGGGTAAAGATCGCCACGGCCCTGTCCATAAGCCAAAAACAAGAGACCAAGGAATTTCTGCTAAGAAATAGGGAGTTCTCTGATCTTCCAGTGGTAACATCAGTAATAAAGCATGATATTTTGACCGAACCAGGGGGTGAAAGTTGACTTAAAACCTTATCGCATCCCAGAAGCTGCATGCCAAGTTGTCTCAGAGAAAATAAGGAAGATGTTGGATCTTGATTTAATAGAAGAATCCTATAGTGAGTGGTGTAGTCCAATCGTCCTTATTCCCAAACCGGATGGAAGCATCTGATTTTGTAACGATTTCCGAAAGCTAAATGTGGTGTCAAAATTTGACGCTTATCCAATGCCCAGGGTAGATGAGCTATTTGAGCGTCTAGGACATGCTCAATATATCGCCACCCTGGAACTTACAAAAGGGTATTGGCAAATACCACTTATAGAACGTGCAAAAGAGAAGAGAGCCTTTTCCACTCCTGAGGGGCACTGGCAGTATAAGAGGATGCCGTTTGGCCTACACGGGGCCCTGGACACTTTTCAGTGGATGATGGATCGCATCCTTAAACACCACCAAGCCTATGCATCTGCGTATTTAGATGACGTGGTAATTTTTAGTGCAGACTAGGAGAGCCACTTACCTAAAGTGCAGGCTGTAAATAATGCTCTCCGTGGTGAGGGTCTGACAGCCAATCCTAAGAAGTGTGCTGTTGGATTAGAGCAGGCCCAGTATTTAGAGTATATTATTAGCAGGAGGATAGTAAAACCCCAAGTCACAAAAATCCAGGCAATCCAAAGTTGGCCAAGACCCCTAAATAAAAAACAGGTCAGGTCTTTTTTGGGGTTAGTAGGCTACTACAGAAGGTTTGTCCCCAATTTTGCTACATTGGCTGCTCCCCTTACAGATCTTACCAAGGGGGGGGTCCTCAGTGGTAACTTGATCCCCAGTAGCTGAGAAAGCTTTCCAGAACCTAAACTTAAAGACAGCCCTGTGTAATAGCCCTGTCTTAATCACCCCGGATTTCACTCAGGAATTTTTAGTGCAGATGGATGATTCAGAAGTGAGGTTAGTGTTGTCCCAAGTGGTGAATGGGGAGGAACACTCCATAACGTTCTTAAAGCGGAGTTCCGCCCAAATTTTTTTTTTAAATAATTGGACACTCACCTGTCCCACGGTCCAGTGATGTAGGTGTATGAAGCCCCGCTCCTCTCTCCCTCCTTGTCACGTACCTGGTAAGTAGAGCCCGGAATGCAGGGAAAACAGAGTAGTCAAAGTCCAAAGCCGGGATCAGGGCAGGCAGCAAACGAAGTAGTCAGGAACAGTCCAACAGGTATCAGGTAGCAAATACAAAGTAACAGGGCAGTAGGGGTCTTCAGGAACGCTGTAGACTGGACAGCAAGGCAGCAGTGGAACAGTCCCCTTTAAATAGCCTCCTTTGGCGCCAAGTGCTGTTACAGGGGGCGCACGCGCACACCCGCGCACGCCCGTGGCCGCTATTGCTCATGCGCGTACGCCTATTAGCGCCATTGGCGCTATTGCGCATGCGCATTAGCCTATTGGCGCTATTGCGCGCGCGCGAGCGCCGGATGGTGCTTCTATGCACAGGCATTCCTTTAAACTTTAGTTTGCTGGGGTATTTGCAAGAGGGCTTTCCCTGACACTCCTATCCGAGCCCCCGGCATTCTTACTGTGGGCGCCTGGCTCTGGCTTCACAGACGGGCACACACTGCGCATGCGCGAGCCGTGCTGCTTGCTGTGAATGGCCGGGCAATCTTCTGGGACCTGTGACGTGTTCCAGATGATTGCTAGGAGGGAGGGGGAAAGGTGATATTCCTTCCAGTGCCGCGGAGCCCCGGGAGGAAGTGGAAGCTGGATGACTCTGGAAAGAGGATATCTGCCCCCCCAAAAAATGGCATGCCAAATGTGATATGTCAGGGGGTTACGTGCACTTAAAGCGGAAGTTCCATTTTTGGATGGAACTCTGCTTTAAGCAGAAAATTGTCCCCTGCTGAAAAAAGATACGCCGTTGTAGAACCGGAATGTCTAGCCATCAAATGGGCTCTTGAAAGTTTAAAATATTATCTGTTAGGGTGACAGTTTAGGCTCCTAACTGACCATGCCCCTCTCAAATAGATAGCCCAAAATAAGGAGAAAAATGCAAGAGTTACCAGATTGGCTCTACAGAATTTTACATTTTTAGTAGAACATAGACCAGGTAGCCAGCAAGCTAACGCTGATGCCCTCTGAAGAGTTTACAGTCTGTTTGCCAAAAGTGCTCAACCCCCCCCGAGATTGAGCAGAGGGGGGATATGTAGGGGGGTGCCTGTGAAACAGGATAAAATGACAGGAAGAGTGTTTGATGGGATATATGTTTCTCCACTGATTCTTATATTTGCAATCTAAGGTAATACCAGCAAAGATTTCAGGGTAAAGAAAGATAGTGCTTTACCCTTTATCGGTAAAGTCTGTTCCGGGGCTGGTTTTATCTGGAGTCTGATAGATATCTGGGTGGGACAGACTCCCAAGTCTGTGGACTGCAGTTTAATGTCTTCTTTTCAGGTCTTGATTAAGGCAGCTGGTCCTAACTCTCAGTGAGAGAGTGTGTGTCTCCATGTGAGGAGGCAATGGCTGCTTATCCCTGATTTTGGATACAAGTATTTGCGGTTATAAGGACACTTACTTAAAACCAAGGACTGGTCTGGCCATGGACACAGTAAGGCTCGGTAGAGCAGAAGTTTATTTTTGTTTGATTGATGGCAAGATGCCTCTTTCTTCTGTTTGGAAATATGCTGTGGATTAAATATGATGTTTTCCTAAAGAAACTATGAGTTTGTCCCTGCATTGAGTCTGATCCCCTACAGGTCTTTTTTATAATAAATTCTTGCTGATTACGTTAAAAAATTGCTCTAAAAGTGAAACTTTCTGGTAAACATGTGTATTTCTTAATTTCTAGCAAAGTGAAGAAGCTTCTAGAACTACAATGAACTGTTTTCTCACTAGATAGCAGTATTACATTAGAAAGAACACATTTTGCAAAGGATTACCTGGGTATGAAAAGACTTTGAATCCCAAAGTTCTATTATTTACTATTTCAAGCAAAATCTCAGTTTTTTTTTGAAGAAAAGAAAAGGCAACAGAAAATCTTCTGTCAGATAAGAAGACAACATACCTTAAAGTGTCAATCATTTATATGTGATATCCTTAATCTGGATCAGTTGCTTCCTTTGTTTAGTCTTCCAGTGTTCCGCGAGGTTCCCGGTGGATCAGATTTCTGTCTCTTCTGTTTCCTCCATCGGTCAGAAGACTGTTTTCCATTCACCGTCAGTGTTAAGAGGTGGTCTTGTGTCTTTGTATTTGCTCCACTGCTGACTACTATTGATCAGTTTAGTAAATGATTTGCCATGTACAATCAGCCATCCATAAGAAATATTCTGCTTTCTAAGGAGGATAGTGCGTGACTGGAATTATCTTCTTTTAGCTAAAGTAGATCTACCAATGTTCTGGAAGGTCTGTAGCTGAGTGGCATTGTATGTGAAAGAGTTACACCTATTACTTCCCTTGGGATTCCCTCCTTGATTGTTAATGACATACGGACGCTCCTATGGAGCTGATATTGACTTAAATACATGATGGGCCGTTTGTGTCTCCTTGTGTTATTCCTTTTATTATTTTCAAAGTCCTCCATTAGAGGTTTTTGACTTTCTACTGTGTGACACCTTTTGTTTTCTAAGAAGTATCGTGCAATCAGGTCTTTGTTTTCCTTTCATGATATTGCACATTTATTATGAATAGCCACTATATCTGTTTTAATCTCTCTCAATTCACTTTTAACCGGTTCAATACCGGGCATTTTCACCCCCTTCCTTCCCAGACCAATTTTTAGTTTTCAGCACTGTCGCACTTTAAACGACAATTGCGCGGTCATGCGACGTTGTACCCAAACAAAATTTATGTTCTTTTTTCCCCCACAAATAGAGCTTTCTTTTGGTGGTATTTGATCACCTCTGCAGTTTTTATTTTTTGCGCTATAAACAAAAGAAGAGCGACAATTTTGAAAAAAACACAATATTTTTTACTTTTTGCTATAATAAATATCCCAATTTAAAAAAAAAAAAACAAATTTTTTCCTCAGTTTCAGCAGATACGTATTCTTCTACATATTTTTGGTAAAAAAAATCGCAATAAGCGTATATTGATTGGTTTGCGCAAAAGTTATAGCGTCTATAAAATACGGGAAATACGGGATAGATTTATGGCATTTTTTTAAAAAAAATTATTTATTTATTTATTTTTTTTTACTAGTAATAGTGGCGATCACAATTTTTTTTCGTGACTGCGACATTATGGCGGACACATCGGACACTTTTGACACATTTTCGGGATTATTCACATTTTATACAGCGATCAATGCTATAAAATTGCATTGATTACTGTGTAAATGTGACAGGCAGTGAAGGGGTTAACCACTAGGGGGCGGGGAGGGGTTAAATGTGTTTCCTAGGGAATGCTTCTAACTGTAGGGGGAGGGGACGCTCAAGGGGAGGAGACCGATCAGTGTTCCTCTGTTCTGGGAACACGGATCGCTCTCCTCTGAGCTTACAGGACGTGGATCTCTGTGTTTACACACAGAGATCCACGGTCCGGCCCGGTTAACGGGCAATCGCGGGTGCCCGGCGGACATCGCGGCTGCCGGGCCCACGCACCCGGGACCCGAGCAACGCGGCGGGCGCGCGCCCCCTAGGCGGCCGGGAACCCGAGGCCGTCATATGACGTCTACCCAGGATGGGAGATCCCATCTGTGGACGTCATATGTACATACGCGGGTAGGGAAGTGGTTAATGATGTCATTGAATTCTCTAAAGAGAGATATATGATTTAGTGTGAGTTTCTTCAGATGTGATAATAATGCTTCTCACAGATCCTTCAGAATCACCATCGGAGTCAAAGTTTGGAGAGTGAATCTCTGTACAGCACAAATCTGCCCAACCACCATCATAGGTGCAATGCCTTGTCCTGAGGGCAGCTTTTCTTTATGGTTATCTTTTTCACAAGGCATCAGGGGTAGTCTCTAATTTGCCTGTCCCCCTTTCTTCCTATTTTAGCTGGTATGGGTCCTTCAACAGGAGAAGCAAAGGTAAGTGTCTATACCAGCCTATTTCTACGTGGGGTGCCTTCAGGAGTCTTCAGGGGTGCCTTGGCAAAACGCCTAGAAACTGCTCAAAAATTGCATACAAGCCAGCAGGTAAATTAAGCCTGCCTATTAGTTACATGAAACCACAGATTTTCATTGTGCACCATTACAACCTTCTAGCCGCCAGTGTCCTAACAACCAATGACATCATCAGTTGATAAGGAGGACGTTGGGCACCTGCACAGCACCATTGTTTGCCCCTCCCCAGCCCCTCTCCATCAGCACTGGGGTCACATTAGCTGAGTAAGGGAAAGAAACAGAGAGAAGAGGAACATTGGAACACAGTCAATACCAGTGTGCAAAGGTGTTTGCTTTGGAAGAATAAATCACCGCTAATGTTGGGTGTCCTACGCATTTGGTTGTTGCTTCATTATGTAAAACCAATTTTTTTGAAATTTTAGAATGGGTGCCTCAAGATTGTGCGGAATTGTAAAAGGTGCCTTGACTGAAAAAAGGTTGAGAAACACTGGTCTATACCATTAGGCATTTGGTTACATCCACAGTTTATTTTACTTTCAGACCCTTTTCACACTGGGGGCGTTTTTCAGTTGTTTTAGTGCTAAAAATAGCGCCTGAAAAATGTCTCTTAATGCTTTCCAATGTGAATTCCAGAGTGTTTTCACACTGGGGCGCTGCGCTGGCAGGATGTTAAAAAAGTCCTGTAAGCAACATCTTTGGGGCGGTGGCTCCTAAAGCGCTCCTGCCCTTTGAAATGAATGGGCACCGCTGCCGAAGCACCTGCAAAGCACTTTGGCAGTGGCGCTTTTTGGGCACATTTAACCCTTTCTTTGGCCGCTAGCGACCAAATAGCACTGCTAAAGTGGTTGTAAACCCCTACATATAACAGTGAAGTGACTTGCCTCAGGTGATACACAGGGATGAAACAAATCCTCCTACATAAGTTGTACCTGTTTATCTGCAGCCCTCTCTTCTCTACAGCCACTCAGATTGCAGAGTTTGTACAGCTTATCTGAGCTTTCAGAAATCAGGTGGTGAGGAGCTGATATTACACTCTACAGAGCTCAGTAAGAGCAGAGAGCTGATTGAAGGGAAGGGACACACCACCTTCACACAGCACACTGGAACAGAGCTGAGGCTGTCAATCTCCAGCTGTGTGCTGGATCTCCCCTCCTTGTTACCATGTCTCTTGGTGTCAGGAAAACACATAGCAGGGGGGACAGTAGACCAAGATGGCATTTAGTACTCTAGACTGAGACAAGTACCGTATTTATCGGCATATAACACACACCTTTTCCCCTGAAAATAGGGGGCAAATTGTGAGTGCGTGTTATACGCTGATATAGGCTGCCTTGGAGGAAAAGGAGGGGGGGAGTGCCAGCGGATTACACATAGCCAGATCTCCTGTGTACTCAGTCAGCTCGGCTCGCAGTCAAGCCCAGTCTCACCTCCTGGATGGCTCCTAGCATTGGCGACACAGCATTGGACTGGTGTTATGTCCATCATAGGAGGCGGGCCAAGAGGACTGGGTGTGACTGTGAGCCAAGCTGAGTACACAGGAGATCCCTCTCTGTCTAATCTGGCACTGAGCAGGCTGCATTAATAGGCACTGGTGAGGCTACCGATGGGCACTAATAAGGCTGTATTGATGGGCAATGGAGAGGCTGCAGATGGGCACTGGTGAGGCTGCAATGATGGGTAATGGCGAGGCTGCAGATGGGCACTGGTGAGGCTTCAATGATGGGCACTGGTGAGGTTGCATATGGGCACTGGTGAGGATGCAGATGGGCACTGATAAGGCTGCAATGATGGGCAATGGCGAGGCTGCAGATGGGAAATGGTGAGGCTGCATATGGGCACTGATGACGCTACATTGATGGGCACTGACCCTTATTTTGCTTCAAAGTTCTTTATTTAAAATCTTAGTTTTTTTCCTGAAACTTCACTCTTAAAATGAAGGTGTGGGTTATATGCCTGTGCGTGTTATACACCGATAAATACAGTACTTTGTTCAAATTTCATGTTGGAGGTTTACAACCACTTCAAGCATGCATTTAGCATCTGAAACAAAAAGAGTATCTTTTTTAACGCTAATGATGGGAATAGTATATAGGTTTGCACCATGGCTAAAATGTCTGTTTGGACAGGCTGCAATTTCTGAGAGCTTTGGCAAGTAATTAGCATCCAAAACAAAAATAGTGTTTTATTGGACACCAATGATGGAAATAGCATACAGGTTTGCACCACAGACAAAAAGCCTTTTTGAACAGGCCACAATTGTTTAGAGATTGAGCTTTTGAAAAACAAATAGTGTCTTTTTTTAAACACCGATGATGGAAATAGCAGATTAGCACCACAGCTAAAGTACTTGTTTGGGCAGGTCTCAATTTCTGAACAGCATACATGTTTGTGACACAGCTAGAAAACGTTTTTGGTTTTTTTTTTCAATACATTTTTATTTGGTTTTCAAATAGTGTACAATTTCAGTAATAAAGCGGAAGCAGCCACTTTACCAAAAAGTTAGGCAAGAATTAGTAAAACAGGAGAAAATGTGGTGTTTATTGTGGTAGCAATAGTCTCTTGTTGATATTACAGTATTCTAGAATTTCAATGTTCAGAGTTACAGAAATACAGAAATACAGAAATATAAAAAGGAGAATAAAAGAGGAAAAATACAAAAATACAAAGGCGAACAAGGCACTAATAACTCATGACAGTAATATGCATATATACTAGTACCAGGCATAACATTTTAATTTCAAAGGACAGGTCAGGTGAGCGTAGAGCGTGGTATCCTATGATGGATGCCAGAGGGACCATGGTTTCCAACTGAGGTCAAAGGAACAGAAGGATTTTTGTTGAAGAGCTACATATTTTTCCCATAGATAGTGTTGGTGGGTAGTATTTATTACTTAAGATGGGTTGGGGTCCTGTCTTGTTTCCAATGTCTAGTGATAGTTAACTTAGTGGAGAGGAGAATATTAGCTACTATACCGCAGTATATGACTGGTATTTTGTCAGTACCTAAGTTATTCAGGGCCAGTGCTGGATTAGCCGGGGTTAGGATACCAGTTATTTCTGAAATTATTTGAAACGTTGTTCACCAAAAGCTACGAATATTTTTACAAGATCATAAAATGTGCATAAGATTTCCCAGGGTACCACTTCCGTGCCAGCATAGTGAGGAGGATGTAGAGAACATTTTAGCTAGTCTATGTGGAGTGAGGTACCATCTGAGTGAGACTTTTAAGGCTAATTCCCAATGATTCACACAGTGTGTGATAATTTGTGAGTAGTGAATAGCTTGTGTCCATTGGTAATCAGAAAAAGAAGATTGAAGATCTGATTCCCATTGGAGCATTGGTTTTGTTTTGCTAAATTTGTTTTTATTGGGGAGTGAGGTGAATTATCGCTCTCCAAGCTTGAATGGACGCTCTAGTGATAGGGAGGCATACAGATAGATCTAATTCTTCCCATGTGTCAGCATACAGTAGGGAGGATAAGTTAGGAGTCTTGTTAACCCTTTTTTCTATATCCAACCATAACTGTTCTGCAGAGGGATTGAACCAGTGTTTCAAGTGATCTAGGTGAGATGCTGTGAGAAAGTCATGTAAGTCCACAATGCCCATTCCTCCCACTGTTCTATGTTTTGTCAGGGATGTGTGGGAGCAACGAGTGCTTTTTCCTTTACAAATAAAGCTTTTTAAAGAGATGTGAGGGTTTTCATATATGATTGTTTTATAGGGATATGGAGGGACCGAACTATATACAGGATTTGGGGGAGAATCTGCATTTTGTAAGCTGCTAAACTACCCACTAGGGATGAGCCGAACAACCCCCGGTTCGGTTCGCAGCAGAACTTGTGAACAGGCAAAAAATTTGTTCGAACACCATTAAAGTCTATGGGACACGAACATGAATAATCAAAAGTGCTAATTTTAAAGGCTTATATGCAAGTTATTGTCATAAAAAGTGTTTGGGGACCTGGGTCCTGCCCCAGGGGACATGTATTAATGCAAAAAGAAATTTTAAAAACGTCAGTTTTTTTGGGAGCAGTGATTTTAATAATGCTTAAAGTGAAACAATAAGTGTAATATTCCTTTAAATTTTGTACCTGGGGGGTGTCTATAGTATGCCTGTAAAGGGGCGCATGTTTCCCGTGTTTAGAACAGTCTGACAGCAAAATGACATTTCAAAGGAAAAAAAGTCATTTAAAACTACTTGCGGCTATTAATGAATTGTCTTTCCGACAATACACATTCATTGATAAAAACGGCATGGGAGTTCACCACAGGGGAACCCTGAACCAAAATTAAAAAAAAATGCGTGGGGGTCCCCCTAAATTCCATACCAGGCCCTTCAGGTCTGGTATGGATATTAAGGGGAACCCTGCACCAAAATTTAAAAAAAAATGGCAAGGGGTCCCCCCAAAAATCCATACCAGACCCTTATCTGAGCAGGCAACCTGGCAGGCCACAGGAAAAGAGGGGGGAGGAGAGAGCACCCCCCCTCCTGAACCATACCAAGCCACATGCCCTCAACATTGGGAGGATGCTTTGAGGTAGCCCCCCAAAGCACCTTGTCCCCATGGTAGGGTTACATTTGTACCACATTACCAATTCACACGGGGGGGCAAGATCTGGGGGTCCCCTTGTTAAAGGGGGCTTCCAGATTCCGATAAGTCCCCCGCCCGCAGACCTCCACAACCACCGGCCAAGGGTTGTGGGGATGAGGCCCTTCTCCCCATCAACATAAGGACAAGGTGCTTTGGGGCGCTACCTCAAAGCACCCTCCCAATGTTGAGGGCATGTGGCCTGGTACAGTTCAGGAGGGGGGGCAGCTCTCTCGTCCCCCCCCTCTTTTCCTGCGGCCTGCCAGGTTGCGTGCTTGGATAAGGGTCTGGTATGGATTTTTGGGGGGACCCATGCCATTTTTTTTTTTTTTTTTTACATTTTGGTGTGAGGTTCCCCTTAATATCCATACCAGACCTGAAGGGCCTGGTATGGATTTTGAGGGGGGCTCCCACGCCATTTTTTTTTTTTTTTAATTTTGGTGTGAGGTTTCCCTTAATATCCATACCAGACCTGAAGGGCCTGGTGCATTGATACATGTCCCCTGGGGCAATACCATGCATATAAGCCTTTAAAATTAGCACTTTTGATTTCTCCCGTAGACTTTTAAAGGTTGTTCCACGGCTTTTGAATTTGCCGCGAACACCCCAAATTTTTCGCTGTTCGGCGAACTAGCGAACAGCCAATGTTCGAGTCGAACTCATGTTCGACAGAACATAAAGCCCATCCCTACTACCCACCCATGACTTCTCTATTTGTGCCAGTTTTTTTAGTTCTGCTTCAACTTTGGATATTAAGGGCTTATAGTTAGCTTTTTCTAGGGAATGTGTAAGATGATGTAACTGTTATGCCTAGGTATAATATGGTTGACTCTGCCCATGTTTACGGTAAGTCCTTTTTTAATTTTGGTTATGGTAGTTTTGGGGATATTTAGGTTTAGTATTAGAGATTTGGAGTGATTAACCTTGTAGTATGATAGCTCACTAAATTCTGTCAAAATTTTGTAGGCTTGGGGAAGCGAGTTTTGAGGGTTTGTCAGCATGGGGATAATGTCATCAGCAAATAAATTGATAATATGTTTTTTTTTCTAAAGAGGAACCCAGTAATTGAGGGGTGGGATTTGATATTTTGCACTAAAGATTCGAACATCAGGTTTAAGATTGCTGGTGAGAGAGGACATCCCTGCCTAGTGCCATTGGATATGGCAAATGGTTTAGATAGTAAACTCTCTGTGTATACTTGGACTGAAGGTGTGGAGTATAATGCTAGGATGGCAGATAGGAACATACCCTGAAAACCAAATTTGTGAAGAACCTTTGACATATACCTCAAGTGGACCCAGTCAAATGCCTTCTCAACATCAATGAAGAGCAGCAGGGAAGGCATTTGGCTGCACTCAGCAAAATGTACAACATTAAGAACACATCTAGTGGCATCAGATGTTTGTCTGTCAGAAACGAACCCCGTCTGGTCTGGCTGTATTAATAAAGGTAAAACTTTTTGCAGCCTTTGCGCTAAAATTTTTGCATACAGTTTAACATCTGCGTTTAGCAGGGAGAGTGGTCGGAAATTTGCCGGACAGTCAGGGTTCTTCCCTGGCTTGGGAATGGTAACGACGTGGGCTCTTAACCTCTCCGGTGGGAATTTTGTTCGTCGAATAATTGGGCTAAGTAAGGGCTGAGGAGGGAGGAGTAGGTGAGGCAATATTCATTAATGAACCCATCAGGGCCAGGAGATTTCCCGCAGGGCATTGATTGAATTACTTTCTGAATCTCTAAAGCTGAGAGAACAATTAAGCTCTTCGATATCTTAGCTTAAGCTCATCTAAGGAGATTTCATCAGTTGAAGGTTTTGTAACTGAAGGGTCTTCCTTTAGGTTGTAGAGAGACCCATAGTAATCAGCAAACGCATCCGCTATGAATTGGGGGTTGGACAATTTTCATTTAGTGATTGGGTGAAAGAGGTAGGGGAGCTTAGCTTTAATTCTTTGGAATTTCATGCGGGAGACCAGAAATTTCCCTACTTTATTATGAAGAGAGTAAAATCGTAGTTTAAGTTGGAAGAACATGTGCTCAATCTTCTCTTGTAAGAGGGAGCAAAGCTCTAAACGGAGTTTGGCCAGGGTGGGTACATTACTGAGTGTGGGGTTAGATTTGTTCAGGCGTTATAGATTTTGTATATTATTTAATACATTTTGTAGTTTTATGGAGTAGGCTCAATTAGATCAGGCACCTAATTGGATTAATATTCCACGGGCATATTCTTTGTGTGCATTCCATAAGGAGAAAATATTAGTGTCAGGAGTGTTGTTAACAAGGAAGTAATTATGGAGATATTGATTGAGCACAACGTCTGTCTCTTTTTCTTTGATTATTTTATTATTGCATCACCACAACAAGGTCGGACGTTGGGATTCTGATTCCAAGATTGTAAGCAATATAGGTGCATGATCAGACCATTTTGGAAGAAGATATCCATTGTAAAAGCCATTTGTCCACTAGACATAGATCAATACGTGAATACAAATTGAACCTGGGGGAGTGATAGGTATAATTGCGTTCTGATGCATGTGTCATAGAGATGTTCTTTGAGCAACAAATTGGATAGGGGAGATGAGCGATGCTTTCTGTTGGATGTGGAGTCTAAAAGGGGATCAAGTTCAACCACTGAGTTCATATCACCACATACAATCAAATTACCCTGTTTGTGTTTAGCAATGCATTTAAAAAACTGTGAAAGAAGTTACCTTGATTTGAGTTTGGAGCACAGATTCCCACAATCGTGTAGGGCTTATCATTTATTGTACACACTAGAATGATATATCTAACATTTTCGTCTATGATAGAGGAGTGAAGTTTTAAGTTTACAGAATTCCTTAGCAATGAGAACTCCTCCTCTCTTTTTGGTGGAAAACGTGATGGAAAATTCTCTGTGTTGGTACTTTGGAGCTGCAGATCTTTTGAAATGTGTCTCTTGGACAATGACTATGTCGGCTTTGGAGTTTGTGGCTTCATCCCATAGGGAAAAATGCATGCTTGGCAGGGTGGTTTAGTCCATGGCCATTGATGGATAGTAGTTTAAGGGACATTGGGATGGTATAGATGGTTGGTATCAACATAATTCTTCCAGATCTTGAACAGTGTGGACTTGGATATGTGGAAACCAGTAAGAGTTTATAACAAAAATGCCCTGGGTTGGTTTAACATGCTAACATTAGAGCAGAGATGGTAGAAGCTAATAGCCTTGCAGTGATTTTGTGGAAGTAAAATGAGAGTAGGTTATAAATGCAGATGGTGTGGAACAGTAGCCATGAGAATAGTATTAGAGACCATGTATGAACACGGAAGAAAAAAGAAAAGTAACAATAACATAAGTTCAAAAAAATGAAGAACCAGTGCAGTGCAAAAACTTGCTAGTGAGTAGACAAGGAGACTCACTTCTCCAGGGGGATATGGCCTGAACAGTGGCAGTGAGCTTTAGCTGGTGTCCCCGGCGCTTAATGCTTCTTATTGCTGCACTTACTTCAGCACCGATTTCCTTCTCGGGTGGGATTTGGGGAGAAGTGAGAGGAGTGTTCTTCAGGTGGATCTACCGGGATAATTTTCCGTTCTATCAGTAGGTGTAACCCCTCACTGAGTGTGTTTATAGTTGAAGTGGAGCTGTCACAGATTGTTCTGACTCAACTACAAGACAATAACTTTATTTTCAGCTTCATATAGGGCTTACATGACCTGGTGATCGATTTATCCTTTGCATCAATTCAGACAGCTTAACTCAATGAATAAACTCGCTATATGGAGAAACAGACGATGGATCCTTTTGAATGTTCCATTTAATGATGGATATTCAAAGGTAGAAAAACGTTGGTGTTGTAAGTCACATGTAAAGATGTTACAGCAATGAGGTATAATAAGCACAATGAATCAGAGAGAGGAAGGGGAGGAGAAAAAGCAGAACTACGGTGGGAGAGAGAGTTCAGCTAGACAGAAGGGAACAAAGCTTAAAGACACAGAGCCTAATAAATCACATAGTGTAACACAACACTCCCCATCTGAAATCTTTAGATTTCATAACCATAAACAATTCTATATATTCAATAAGTCAATACTTATAAACGTCCTGGAACCTGTAATGAAAAACATGCAACAAGTAAGCATAAACATAAGTCCAACAGGATTGAAGAACATGTAGTCTGACGTATGATGTCTTCAAAGGATTCCAAAGTTCCAAGTAGAACCTGAAGATAGCAGCAATGTACTCCCCACTGTGCCAACAGCATGGCTAGTCCTGCATAAGTCACTCATCTGGCAAAAGGAGTACTAACTCTGTATAAAGGTTCATGTCGGTCCACCCTTGGTTACCTTGACTTCTACCTTCCGAACTTTGTTATCGTCACTGGGAATAACTTTAGTAATAAGACCCACAGGCCACTCATTATGACAAACTTCCTTGTCTTTTAGAAGGATGAGATCTCCAACCTTAAGATTAGGCTTAGACGTTTGCCATTTGTTACGACCTTGAAGGTGATGAAGATACTCCTTCCTCCAGCGATGCCAAAACACATCGGCTAGATGCTGCACCTGCCTCCATTGACGCCTGTAGATATCCTTGGGTTCAATCTCACTTGAAGATATTACAGCAGTCCCAATCTTTTGAGTAAGAAGCGAAGCTGGAGTAAGGATCATTGGAGCATCAGGATCTGAAGATACTGGCACTAAAGGTCTTGCGTTAACTATGGCACACACTTCAGCGAGAAAGGTAGACAAAGTATAATGGGTGAGTGGTAAAGATTTGTGAGTCTGCAACATGGAGTCAATAGGGGGTGACTAGGACGACTCGCACAAAAAGCTTGGAGGTGACAGCCATAAGCTGTCCTGAAGAACATCAGATGACACGGCTCTGGTCCCACAGTCAGCTGGATTGAGTTCAGTGGGAATGTAATGCCATTGACTTGGTAGAGAGAATCTCTTAATACGTTCAACCCTGTTGCTGACATACACATAAAGCTGTTTTGTTTGGTTGTATATGTAACCAAGTACTACCTTTAATGTCTGTATAGAAGGTGAAAGAATCAATTCTAGTGTCCATTTCACTTCGTATAACTTCGGCAATTTCTACTGCTAGCAGGGCTGCACAAAGTTCAAGTCTTGGTATGGTATGTGCACGTTTGGGAGTGAGTTTTGCCTTGCCTAGGACAAAACTACAATGTGATTCCCCATTCATTTCAGAGGTCTTTATATAGACTACTGTAGCAATAGCTTCAACTGATGCATCGGAGAAAATATAAATTTCTCTCCGATAAACAGTTGAACTGGAACCCAGAACAGTGACTTCTATTGACTTTCTAGTGACTTCGAAGAATATCTCCACCTTTCCCACTTGTGTTGATTCTCACTAGGCAAGGGAATATCCCAGTCTATGTTCTCAGTAGATAACTGTCTTAGCAGAATCTTACCTTGAATGGTAACTGGAGCAAGGAAACCAAGTAGGTCATAGATGCTATTCACCACCGACAGGACTCCTCTCTTAGTGAAGGGTTTGTCACAAGTTGACACTTGGAAGGTGAATGTGTCTTGTTTGATGTTCCACAATAAACCCAGACTCCGCTGTACAGGAGGCCCATTTGTACCCAAATAAAGGTTTTTTTAGACTAGTGGCATAGTCCTCAGAGTGAAAGGCATTCATAAGTTCCTGACTGTTGGATATAATCTTGTGCAGTCTAAGGTTTGCTATAGACAGCATATCCTTTGTTCAGGTGAAGAGATCAATCACTTCTTTAGCGGTTGGAAAAGATTTGAGTGCGTCGTCAATGTAGAAGTTTCTTTCAACAAACTGACGGCATCAGATCCATATTCTTCTTCTCCAGTCTGAGCTGTTCTCCTTAGCCCATAAGTTGCCACTGCAGGGGAAGGACTGTTACCAAAGACATGTACCTTCATTCGAAAGTCTTTAACTTCCTTGTGGATGTCATTGTCTTTGTGCCATAGAAGTTTCTGTTGTTTTCTCTCACAATGAAGCAGTGAAACATCTGTTGAATGTCTGCCATTACTGCTACAGGCTCTTGTCTGAAGTGAATCAAGACTCCTATTAGACTGTTGTTCAAGTTGGGCCCTGTAAGGAGCATGTTGTTAAGAGAAACACCTTCGTGCTGAGCACTGGAATCAAAGACAACTCTGATTTGGTCTGGTTTGCGTGGGTGATACAAGCCAAAGGATGGAAGGTACCAGCATTCTTCTCCCTCCTTTAGTGGGGGTGCAGGCTCTGCATGATCTCTGTCAAATATATTTTGCATAAAGTCCACAAAGTGCCTTTGCATCTCTGGTTTCCTGCTTAAGTTTCACTTTAAGGAGGAGAAGATGGCCTGCTGTAAGTTGTTGGGCAATCTCTCTCTTGGGAGACGAAAAGGTAGGGGTAATTTAGTGCAACTGCACCTTATTGTTTATGAGCTTATTTTACTCATCATTGGTATTTTATGATTATATGTATGTATTTATGCATTATTGCACATCTATTTAGTTTACATATATCTATTACACTCATTTGTGAGTCACGGATTTATATGAATTTTTTTGCACATTTTTTATGCATTTCAGTGGAATCGCACCACATGCTTCATTTGTATTTTATGAGTATATGTATGTAGTTATGCTATTTATGCATTATTGCACATCCATTTAGTTTACATATATTTATTACACTCATTTGTGAGTCACAAATTTTATATGAATTTTTTTTTGCACATTTTTTATTTCGGTGGAATCGCACCACATTCTTTAAGAGTTTACTTCATTCTTTGGTGGATTGATATGATTATCATTTACTTATTTATGATATTTATGCACTATTGCACTTTCGTTTATTACACTTATTGTATATATTTTTAGTTAGGCGGAAGTAGCGCCACATACATTTAATTTTATTTTGGTTTAGTTATGTGAATACACTATTTTATGTTGGCAGCTCTTAATTAGCCTATTGGTGGTTTGCGCATTAGTCTTTTTACTTTTGAAAAAGTAGGGGTGCTACCCAGTTATAGGAGTCGTCTTGAAAGAACTCTTTGTCCATTACCTTGATGAATTCTTTATCTTCCATCGAAGGAGCCAGTATGTCATCTTCACTGGTTACATTAAACACTGCAAAGCCTAAGTCATCGTGGCAGGAGAAAGGGCTTGTGTTACCTGAGATACCATGTTGCCATCCGTGGCTGGCTATCTTCTCTTTCACCCAGCAGTGATGTGGGCATGGCTCAAAGTAAGTGTTTCGGCCATTTGGAAGAACATTTGTCTAGAATGACGGAATGTTGGTAGGTCCCTTCATTTTGCCTATACAGACATTGCCTATGATGACCCACCCTAGATCTGTGCGCTGGGCAAATGGGGGTCCACTGACTTGTCTGTGTACCTAGTGAACTCTTAGAATGTCTCTTCCTAAGAGAAGAAGGATCTGAGCATCTTTGTCAAGTAGCGGTATCTTATTTGCTATTACCTTTAGGTGAGGGTGGTGGAAAGCAGCAGCTGGAGTAGGGATTTCTTCCCTGTTAGCAGGTATCTGATTGCACTCAACAAGAGTATGTAGGGGTAATTGCAAGTTACCTTTGAGAGAAGATACCATGAGTCCATGAGAGCCCTTATTCCAGAAACCTCTGTAGTTCCACTACAGGTACCCAAGGTGTAAGGATGAGCTTTGCCTTTTATTTCAAATAGATTAAACAGTTATGATTTTGCAAGCGATCTATTGCTCTGATCGTCTAGGATAGCATACGCCTTTAGAGCCTTTTCTGTTTGGTCCTTGTGGTATATGTTTACCAAGCATATTTTAGCACAGGACTTATCACAGCGGTCTTCTTCACAAACTTCAGTGCAGGATGAAGAAATTATGGTAGAAGTAGGCACTTGGCCTGTATTCTCCCCGCCATGCGTTAACCTTGGAGGAGAGTTAGCAGGTTGTGCAGAGCTGGGCTCAAGCGGATGGAGTGCTTGCACATGTTCTTTGTAGCCACACTCTATGCACTTGATGGACACATTACAGTCCCTTACAAAATGTTATGTAGAAGCACAGCACCTGAAACATACCCTAAATGTCTTTAAAAGCTCCTTACGCTCTTCAAGAGGCTTTTTCCTAAAGCCGATACATTTTTTGAGGGGGTGTGGCTTCTTGTAAATGGGACATTCTCTGTTAGGGTTTTCCATCTTCCTTCTCTGTCTGTCCGTGGTCACAACTGTGGTAGGAGTGGGAAGGATGTTAGTCTTTTTCACGGATACTGGGCCTCTATGGCTTCTATAGTTGCTCTGAAGACTGGTACTCTTAGGAAAGGGTGAGAAGAGACTGTACTCACCGTAGGAAAAACTTGGATCGTTCTTAGTCTCTGCAATTTTCTTGATGAATTTGCAGAAGAAAGAGAATGTAGGGAAGGAAACCTTGTTCTCTTTTTTGTATGATGATCCTAGTGCAGACCATTTCTCTCGTAAACCATACGGGAGCTTGGAGACGATTGGGTTTACCCCTCTTGCAGTGTCAAGTAGTTTTGGGTCTGCCTTGGCTAGCTGAAGCTCAAGGAGAAGGTCACTCAGTCTCTGGAACTCCTTGTTGTCTTTACCAGATATCTTTGGGAAAGTTTCCAGGTGCATGAACAAGGCATTTTCTATAGCTTCTGGACTGCCATAACTTTGCTCTAGTTGCTCCCATGCAGCTGTGAAGCCTGCTGTAGGATTGTCCATGAAAATGATCTTAATGGCTTAACACGTACAACAGATAGAGGACCAAGCCATCTAATCAGCAGATCCAATTCTTCAGCAGCTGTAATGCCAAGATCACTGATTGCTGTTCTGAGGGCACATTTCCAACTTCTGTAGTTCTCGGGTTGGTCATCAAAACTTGTGAGACCAGTCTTTGTGAGCTCTCTGCGAAGTATGTACCTCACAAACTCTGCTGTCTCAGTTGTCTCTGCCTTTATCCGAGATGATGTTGGCTGAATGGTGTTGATTGCGCTATCTTTGACATCGTTGTTAAAGGACACAGGGAAATATGGTGTAGCAAATGCGTTCAGGTGAGTTGCTTGCTTGAAGTTGGTTGTTCTAATGGTACGTTGATTCAATGCTGTACTGATGACAGGAAATTGATGACTTGCTTGCAGCTTGCTCTGATGCTCTGTGATGTAACAAGGAAGCATTGGTAGGCAGGCAGGAAATGCGCTGAAGTGATTTTGCATGCAGGAAGTTGCTGGAACCTCTTTAACTTGAAGCCGTGAAGGAGTGTCTATGTTGTCAGGAGCATTGGAGACGATGGAGTGTACATTGCAGTGGCTTAGGACATAGTCTAGTGCGTTTGAGGGGATCTTCCATATCTGCTATGTTTAGGTTGATGCTGTCTTTCTCACTTGCACCTTCGTCTGCACTGATAGCTTGCTCTAGGACCCTTAACTTTGCCATAGCTGCATCATGTTTACACTGTTCGTTTAAGATTTCTATAGTTGCTCTTTGATGTGCTGTCTGAGCTTCCAACTCTGCTTTCCTTTCTGCATATGCAACCTGCACCTTGCTGGCTTCCGCTTCAGCGTGGGCAGTAATAAGTCGCTCACTGAGTGTTGAGTATCTTAAACTATGACTTCTAGTTGACCTTTTAGAATGTCTGGTGGAAAGAGATCTGTGAGATGCAGTGTCCTGTAGCAGCTCTATCTTTGCTTCTGCCTTTAATTTGGTTTGCTGGATAAAACTGTCTTTCTAGATTGAGAGCCTTGAAATTCTCCAATTCCTCCAGTGAACCTGTTGTGTTCATATTTTGTAAGACATTAATGAACTTGTCACTGGTAAGCTGATAGAGCTCATATGAGGCAGAAAGTTGTTTAATGGTGCCCTCTAGTGTCAGTAGTTCACGTCAACAGACACTGTATTGGATTCAGAGATAATCTTCTCCCAAAATAGTTTCAAGCTACTAAACAATTCAGTCCTTAAAGCTTCATGATTCTCCATTACTTTCCAGGTGGGTTTGACTGAGAGTTTGGGTAAGTCAGTTGGCTCAGTGTCTTGTGCTGGTGTTGCTGTGTATTCACATTCAGAGCTGTGGTAACTCATGCTGACACAGGCATACAATGGCCGAGTGCTAAGCAGTCAGAATCTGTGTGCTGTAATAGGACACCATGCAGCCTGGGCTCAGGTTATAAAGCTTCCATGTGCTGCTGACTCATTCATTCTTGCAATGAGGGCAGTAAATCTTGTCTGTATCAGTACTGTCATGCAGAAATCTTGCAATTAGGCTGTGGAACTCCGTTTTTCTACTGTTCTGACTCAACTACAAGGCAATAACTTTATCTTCAGTTTCATATAGGGCTTACATGACCTGGTGATCGATTTATCCCTTGCATCAATTCAGACAGCTTAACTCAATGAATAAACTCACTGTATGGAGAAACAGACGATGGATCCTTTCAAATGTTCCGTTTAATGATGGATATTCACAGGTAGCAAAACGATGGTGTTCTAAGCCACATGTAAAGATGTTACAGCAATGAGGTATAATGAGCACAATGAATCAGAGAGAGGAAGGAGAGGGGAATATACAGAACTACGGTGGGAGAGAGGGTTCAGCTAGACAGAAGGGAACAAAGCTTAAAGACACAGAGCCTAATAAATCACATAGTGTAACACAACACAGATAATCTTGAGTGTAGCAGGATATTTCCATTGATATCCTATGTCATGGTCCCTCAAAGCTTTGGTGATGGATATTAGATTCCTATGTCTTTGTAGGGTATGGGCAGAGAGGTCAGGAAGCACTTGAATGGCCACAGTTTTCTCAGGAAGGTGATCTTTTTTGTGGAAAGTTGTGAGGACGGTTTCTTTCACTTGGAAGTAGTGCATCAGTAGGAGGACATCTCTTGGTACTTCTTGAGGGAGGAATGAGGGTTTGGGGATCCTGTGGATGCGATCTATTGTGAGATCTGCTGAGGATAGTGATGGTACTGCGGCTTGGAAGAGGTCTTGTACAAAGTAAGGAAGTTTAGATGGTTGTACAGACTCTGGAATATCTCTGAGTGTTGGGTTGTTAAGCCTGGAGTGGTCCTCCAGGTCTGCTACCTTTGACTTTAACCAATCAATGTCCTCTGAATGAGTTGCGTGTGCATCTACCATGTTGTTATAGGATTCCATACAGACCCCCATTGAATCCTCTAGGTTACTCACTCTCTCTCCTAAATCTTGCACTGGATTGCACTTTTGGAAGCAGGCAAGCATGTCTGCTTGGAAGGATGAGCATAGGGATAGGAGCATGTCCTTCATGATAACATCTTGGCTGGCCCACTGTGGGGAATTCAGCAATAGGGTCAGGTTTAGGGATGCTGCCCTCTGCATCACATACCTCCATACAAGGTTCAGTGGTGACATCTGTGGCTGAGTCCCTCCTCGGCTTTGATTTGACCGGACTTCTATAGCTGGGAGATGTAGGGGGCGATCCGCCGCCATTTTCTGTGGGTCTCGGATTATCTGTGGCTGTCTAAGGATAGACGAATGTTCCTGCCACTAGAGGACTATCCTCAGACGCGAGCGAGTGTCCCCTGACGACATTTTGTTTGTGGATCTCTTCAGATCGGTACAAAGAAACTGGAGAGTTTCTTTAGTTGCAGCCCCTCTCTCTGCCGGCGTGACATCCCTTGGGGTCAAGTTCCTGTATAGCAGAGCATGCTGGGGATGTTGTGGATGCTGTTTTCCCTGGATGGGCTGAGGAGCTGGTATATCAATTGACCATGCTAGACGGTGGTTGCCACGCCCCCCCCCCAGCTAGAAAAGCTTCTTGAACAGACTGCAATTTTTGAGAGACTGAGCAGGCCTTCAGCATCTAAAAAAAATATATATATATTTTTTTTAACACCGATGATGAAATACCATACAGGTTTGCACCACAGCTAAAAGGCCTACATGAACAGGTTGCTGTTTCATAGGTATTTAGCATCTGAAACAAAGCCTTAATGAACAAACTGCAATTTCTGAAAGATTGAGCAAACATTTAGCTTCTGAAATACATATTCTTTCTTTTGTGAACACTGATGATGGAAATAGCACCACAACTAAAAAGTCTGTTTTGGATAGGCTGCAACTTTTGAGAACTAGAGCAGGCATTTAGCAGCTGAGACAAAAACAGTGACTTTCAGGACACTAATGATGGAAATACAATGAAGATTTGCACAGCATCTAAAAAGCTGTTTTGAACAGACCACAATTTCTGAGACTGAGCAGGCATTCAGCTTCTGAAAAAAAAGTGTAATTTTTTTAACACCAATGATGGAAATAGCATACAGGTTAGCACCACAGCTAAAATTACTGTTTGGTCAGGCTGCAATTTCTGAGAGCTTAAGGAGGCATTTAGTATCATGAAAAAAATTGGTCTTTTTTGACAAAGCAGATGCAAATAACATACTGGCTTGGACCACAGTTAAAAAATGGAAAATTGTATACTCACCTTTCCATAATTTTCCTTTCCTGACGCATCTTCATGGCAGCACACACTGGGTTGTGACTCCACCTCCACAACCTGACAGGATTGGTCTAGCTATAAAAGTTGAAGAGAGATGCCCCCCACCATTCTCTGTATATATCATCTAAGAACAGGGTGGGAACCTATGTGTTGCCATGAAGATGCATCAGGAAAGGAAAATTATGGAAAGGTGAGTATACAATTTTCCGTTTTCCTTACGCCTTCATGGCAGCACACACTGGGAAATAACTCGCCAGTTGGGAGGGTGCAAAAATTAAGGTTTTATTATTTAAAGAGCTGTGGAATTGGCTCTAATAATGGATCTGCCAAAGTCTGCTGTTAGTTGAGCAGAGTCAATCTTATAGTGAGAAGTGAATGTATGTCTAGATGACCAGGTCGCTGCTTTACAGATTGTTTCTGGTGAAACTCTACAGTATTCTGCCGATGAAGTCGCCACTGCCCTGATGCCTTCCGGGATAGTGTCAGGAAAAGCCCTCTTGTAGTCATTTCAGCAAACAGAAGATTAAAAGAATGCCTGTAAGCGCCACTTGGCGCTTGGGCACGCGCAATAGCGCTAATGGGCGAACGCGCGTGCGCAATAGCGCCAATAGCGGCGCACGGGCGGGTGCGCGCGCGTCCCCTGTAACACACTGGGCGCCAAGATGGGCTATTTAAAGGAGACTGTTCCAATGCTGCCTTGCTGTCCGGTCTACAGCGTTTCCTGAGACCTCTGCTCCCTTGTTACCAGTTTCTCTGTATCCAGTACTTACTTGGCTTGTTCCTGATTTACCAGTTTGCTGCCTGCCCCGATCTCGGCTTGGACTCTGACCATTCTCTTGGTTTGCCCTCCTGTACCTGATCTGCCTGCCAGTACCTTGACCCAGCTTGTCTGCACCTCCCTGCTGTCTGCAGCCTGCTACAGGACTACTGTACTCCTCCCTGCTGTCTGCAACCTGCTGCAAGACTACAGTACTCCTCCCTGCTGTCTGCAACCTGCTACAGGACTACAGTGCACCTCCCTGCTGTCTGCAACCTGCTACGGGACTACAGTGCACCTCCCTGCTGTCTGCAACCTGCTACGGGACTACAGTGCACCTCCCTGCTGTCTGCAACCTGCTACGGGACTACAGTGCACCTCCCTGCTGTCTGCAACCTGCTGCGAGACTACAGTGCACCTCCCTGCTGTCTGCAACCTGCTACGGGACTACAGTGCACCTCCCTGCTGTCTGCAACCTGCTACGGGACTACAGTGCACCTCCCTGCTGTCTGCAACCTGCTACGGGACTACAGTGCACCTCCCTGCTGTCTGCAACCTGCTACGGGACTACAGTGCACCTCCCTGCTGTCTGCAACCTGCTACGGGACTACAGTGCACCTCCCTGCTGTCTGCAACCTGCTACGGGACTACAGTGCACCTCCCTGCTGTCTGCAACCTGCTACGGGACTACAGTGCACCTCCCTGCTGTCTGCAACCTGCTACGGGACTACAGTGCACCTCCCTGCTGTCTGCAACCTGCTACGGGACTACAGTGCACCTCCCTGCTGTCTGCAACCTGCTACGGGACTACAGTGCACCTCCCTGCTGTCTGCAACCTGCTACGGGACTACAGTGCACCTCCCTGCTGTCTGCAACCTGCTACGGGACTACAGTGCACCTCCCTGCTGTCTGCAACCTGCTTTGGGACTACAGAGCACCTCCCTGCTGACTACAGGATCCAGCTCTCTACTCCAGTGTTCCAGCCAGGCACTTGTGCCCCTCTGTACTTCTGAGCCCCTGTTCACACCTTCAGGGGTTCCTAAGTCAGAGGTATACCAGAGGCCGTTCTCTGCACTCCGGGCTCCACCTACCAGGTACGTGACAGTACCGGACAGCCATGTCCGAGCCCACGCAGGGAACGTCGCCTATGGAGGACTTATGCCATCATCTGGCTGGACTTACACGGGCTGTTAAAGACCTGCAAGATGGTTAAACGTCTGGAAGAACATGTTCAAGTGCTCTCTACCTCCGCTCCAGGTCCTTCCCCGGGTCCTTTCTGTAGTAATGTTGCCTCCAGAACCTAAAGTTCCCACACCAGAAAGGTTCTCCGGGGACGGCAGCAAGTTTAGAGCATTCCGTAATGCCTGTGAACTTTTCTTTGCACTACAACCCAGGACTTTTTCTTTAGAAACCGCCAAGGTGGGGTTCGTCATCTCCCTCCTGCTGGGGGAACCCCAGGCATGGGCTCATCGACTCCTGGAGCAAAAGAACAGCTGCCTTAACCAACTGGACACTTTCTTCCAAGCCATGGCCCTTCTCTATAAGGACCCGCAACTAGCAGCTACTGCAGAAGCAGCTCTGTTCTCTCTCCAGCAAGGCCGTAGGGCGGCGGAGGACTATGCATCTGAGTTCAGGCGTTTGAGTTCCGACACAAACTGGAACGACAGTGCCCTACGCCACCAGTTCCGCATGGGACTTTCCGAGCCACTAAAAGATGAGTTGGCCTGGGTTGGCATCCCTGCGACACTTGAAGCCCTTATCAATCTTGCCATCCAGATCGATAGGCGCCTAAGAGAGCAAAGAGCTGAATGGACTGCTGGGTCCGCTCGCCCCGTCTGGATGCTTCCACGTGCGCCACAGCCTTCTGTCCACACTCCTGTTGATTCCACTGAACCAATGCAGCTAGGCCTGATCCATCCCTCTCTGACTCCGGAGGAACGCCAACACCAGCGAGCGAATAACCTTTGCCTGTATTGCGGAGAATCTGGACAATATGTGAGGACTTGTCCCGCAAAGACTTGTAAGCACTTTACTCTTTCCTCTACCTCTTCACCTGCTGTGTTAGATAATGCTACTCATTTGGCTATCCCCATCTCTCTGCAGCTTCCAGAAGGGAATACGCAAGCAACCGCCATCATTGACTCCGGGGCCTGCAGCGGGTTCATGGACTTGTCTTTTGCCCATAGATTCCGCATACCTCTACGACCTAGAGCACAGGGACTGTCTGTACATCTGGCTGACGGATCGGCTATTAAATCTGGGCCTGTAACACAAGAAACAGTTCCTCTTAAAACCACCATTTCCAGCAATCACCAAGAACTACTCTGTCTTGATATCATCAAATCTCCCTTGTTTCCCATCATACTAGGAATGCCCTGGCTCAAGGCACATAATCCGCAAATAGACTGGTCCACTGGAAAAATTAGTTTTCATTCCTCCTATTGCCAGCAACATTGTTTACAGGAAACTCCCAACATCCCATCTTCTCTGCTATGTCTGGAGACCGATGCTGAAGCCTGCCAAGCAGTTCCTAAAGCTTATCATGATTTTCTGGATGTATTCAGTAAGAAAGGGGCAGAGACTCTGCCACCCCATAGACCTTACGACTGCCCAATTGAGTTGCTTCCCGGAGCAGAAATTCCCTTTGGGAGAATTTTTCCCTTGACCGAACTTGAACTTGGAACTCTTAAAGAATACATAGATGACAACCTGAGGAAAGGGTTCATACGCCCTTCTACCTCTCCAGCAGGAGCAGGGATTTTCTTCGTAGAAAAGAGAGACCACTTTCTACGCCCTTGCGTAGATTATCGAGACCTTAATAAAATCACAATTAAGAATCGGTACCCTCTACCCTTGGTACCTGAACTTTTCCAGCGACTCGGAACTGCATCCATCTTTACCAAATTAGACCTTCGTGGAGCCTACAATTTAGTCCAGATCCGAAGCGGAGATGAATGGAAAACGGCCTTCCGTACCCGCTTCGGACATTTTGAGTATCTTGTCATGCCTTTCAGGTTATGCAATGCTCCCGCCACCTTCCAGCATTTTGTTAATGATATTTTCAGAGACTATCTTGACTTGTTTATCATAGTATACCTGAATGACATCTTGATCTTTTCCTCCTCATTGGCTACTCATCGGGGACATGTCAGAAAACTTCTAACCCGCCTTCGCCAGCATGGCTTGTATGCAAAACCTGAGAAGTGCGAGTTTGAACGCCAAAGCATCCAGTTTCTGGGCCTGATCATTTCGATAGATGGTGTCAAGATGGATCCACGGAAGGTCTCTGCCATCTTGGATTGGCCAGCCCCGACTGATAAAAGGGGAGTCCAGCGATTTGTGGGGTTTGCAAATTTGTATCGCAAATTCATCAAGGGATTTTCTTCTATCATTTCCCCCATCACAAGTCTTACCCGGCAAGGCACCCGTTTCCAATGGTCTCCTGTAGCTCAAGCAGCCTTTACTTCCTTGAAAGAACAGTTTGTTTCAGCCTCCGTCCTAAAACATCCTGACCCAGCCTTACCTTATATACTGGAAGTAGATGCTTCTGAGATAGCAGTAGGGGCAGTTCTTTCACAGAGACAAGGATCCAAGGCTCTGTTACACCCAGTGGCGTTCTTCTCTCGCAGGCTAACCGAAGCTGAAAGAAATTATGATGTCGGGGACAGAGAACTACTTGCAATCAAGGCTGCGCTAGAAGAATGGCACGTTGGCACCAATGACAAAGTCAGAGGCAGATGGAGTGTCCTAAAGAACGATTTTAGGGACTTAGGAGCTAAATTGAGGAAATGGACCTCCAAGGTAGTGTTCTCAGGAATACTACTGGTACATCGAGCCACACCAGAGAGGCAGAGGGAGATTAGGGAAGTAAACAAGTGGCTGAAGAGCTGGTGTAGTAAGGAGGGGTTTGGGTTCCTGGAGGACTGGGCCGACTTCTCAGTCGGTAACCGGTACTATAGAAGGGACGGACTGCACCTAAATGAGGAGGGTGCAGATCTGCTGGGAATGAAGATGGCCAAAAAGTTAGAGGGGTTTTTAAACTAGGCGATGGGGGGGAGGGTCCAGAGACAGTGATAGCCAGCGCGGAAGATATTCCAGAGGGTAGTATTGGGGGCATTAGTGGTAGGTTAACCAAAGCACAAAAACACAAGGTGAGTATAGTAGCAAGTCCAAGTTGCAATCTTGAAACACCCAATACGAGGACAATATGCGACCGGTCTAAACTATGTGGCATGTTCACCAATGCCAGGAGCCTGGCGGACAAGATGGGTGAACTAGAGATACTGTTGTACAAGGAGGATTTGGATTTTGTGGGAATTTCAGAGACCTGGTTCAACAGCTCTCATGATTGGCTGGCAAACATTCAAGGGTATACCCTATACCGCAAGGATAGAGAGGGTAAAAAAGGGGGAGGGGTATGCCTATATATCAAGAATAATGTACAAGTGAATGTGAGAGATGACATCACTGAGGGGGCTAGGGAGGAGGTGGAATCTTTATGGGTAGAGCTCCAAAGGGATGAAGCTAAGGGGAAAATAATACTGGGAGTATGCTATAGGCCCCCTAACCTGAGGGAGGAAGTGGAGACGGATCTCCTATCACAAATTGGATTAGCAGCAAGGATGGGAAGTGTTATCATAATGGGGGATTTTAATTATCCAGACATAGACTGGGCGGAGGGAACCGCGCATTCATTTAAGGCTCGCCAGTTCCTTAGTGTCTTGCAGGACAATTTTATGGGTCAGATGGTAGACGCACCAACTAGAAATAAAACATTACTAGATCTACTGATTACCAACAATACAGACCTGATAACAGATGTGGAAATACGGGGCAATTTAGGTAACAGCGATCACAGGTCAATTAGTTTCAGTATAAATCACACAAATAGGAGACACAAAGACACTGAATTTCAAAAGAGCCAACTTCCCTAAACTACAAACCTTGCTAAAAGGCATAAATTGGGATAAAATATTAGGAACAAAGAATACGGAGGAGAGATGGGTTTGCTTTAAGAGCATATTAAATAAGGGCATTAGCCAATGTATCCCATTGGGTAATAAATTTAAAAGAGCAAACAAACATGCTGGATGGCTTAACTCCAATGTAATAATGCATATAAAAGCAAAGGAGAAGGCCTTCAAAAAATACAAGGTTGAGGGATCATCCACAGCATTCAGAATTTATAAAGAATGCAATAAGAAATGTAAGGGTGCAATTAGGATGGCTAAGATAGAACATGAAAGACACATAGCGGAGGAGAGCAAAAAAAATCCCAAGAAATTCTTTAAGTATGTAAACAGTAAAAAAGGGAGGACAGACCATATTGGCCCCATAAAGAATGAGGAAGGACATCTGGTTACAAAGGATGGGGAGATGGCAAAGGTATTGAATTTATTCTTCTCCTCAGTCTTCACGAGTGAATCGGGGGGCTTCAGTAACCAAAACTGCAGTGTTTATCCTCATGACACAACACAGGAAGCACCTACATGGTTAACAGAGGACGGAATTAAAATTAGACTTGAGAAACTTAACATTAATAAATCACCGGGACCAGATGGCTTGCATCCGAGGGTACTTAGGGAACTCAGTCAGGTGATTGCCAGACCGTTGTTCCTAATATTTACAGACAGTCTATTGACTGGAATGGTACCAGCTGATTGGAGAAAAGCCAATGTAGCACCAATATTTAAAAAGGGCCCAAAAAACATCCCTGGGAATTACAGACCAGTTAGCCTAACATCAATAGTATGTAAACTCTTGGAGGGGATGATAAGGGACTATATACAAGATTTTAGTAATAAGAATGATATCATTAGCAGTAATCAGCATGGATTCATGAAGAATCGTTCTTGCCAAACCAATCTATTAACCTTCTATGAGGAGGTGAGTTGCCATCTAGATAAAGGAAGGCCCGTAGACGTGGTGTATCTGGATTTTGCAAAAGCATTTGACACAGTTCCCCATAAACGTTTACTGTACAAAATAAGGTGCGTTGGCATGGACCATAGGGTTAGTACATGGATTGAAAACTGGCTACAAGGGCGTGTTCAGAGGGTGGTGATAAATGTGGAGTACTCAGAATGGTCAGGGGTGGGTAGTGGGGTTCCCCAGGGTTCTGTGCTGGGACCGATCCTATTTAATTTGTTTATAAACGACCTGGAGGATGGGATAAACAGTTCAATCTCTGTATTTGCAGACGATACTAAGCTAAGCAGGGCAATAACTTCTCCGCAGGATGTGGAAATCTTGCAAAAAGACCTGAACAAACTAATGGGGTGGGCGACTACATGGCAAATGAGGTTCAATGTAGAAAAATGTAAAATAATGCATTTGGGTGGCAAAAATATGAATGCAATCTATACACTGGGGGGAGAACCTCTGGGGGAATCTAGGATGGAAAAGGACTTGGGGGTCCTAGTAGATGATAGGCTCAGCAATGGCATGCAATGCCAAGCTGCTGCTAATAAAGCAAACAGAATATTGGCATGCATTAAAAGGGGGATCAACTGCAGAGATAAAGTGATAATTCTCCCGCTCTACAAGACTCTGGTCCGCCCGCACCTGGAGTATGCTGTCCAGTTCTGGGCACCAGTCCTCAGGAGGGATGTACTGGAAATGGAGCGAGTACAAAGAAGGGCAACAAAGCTAATAAAGGGTCTGGAGGATCTTAGTTATGAGGAAAGGTTGCGAGCACTGAACTTATTCTCTCTGGAGAAGAGACGCTTGAGAGGGGATATGATTTCAATTTACAAATACTGTACTGGTGACCCCACAATAGGGATAAAACTTTTTCGCAGAAGAGAGTTTAATAAGACTCGGGGCCACTCATTACAATTAGAAGAAAAGAGGTTTAACCTTAAACTACGTAGAGGGTTCTTTACTGTAAGAGCGGCAAGGATGTGGAATTCCCTTCCACAGGCGGTGGTCTCAGCGGGGAGCATTGATAGCTTCAAGAAACTATTAGATAATCACCTGAATGACCGCAATATACAGGGATATGTAATGTAATACTGACACATAATCACACACATAGGTTGGACTTGATGGACTTGTGTCTTTTTTCAACCTCACCTACTATGTAACCTCTTGGAAGGAGCAGCCCATCCTATTCTGGTGTACACTGATCACAAGAACTTAGAGTATTTGAAAGTTGCCAAGAGATTGAAACCACGACAAGCCAGATGGGCACTTTTTTTCACTAGATTTGCCTTTCACATCACTTACAGGCCGGGATCTAAGAATACTAAACCAGACGCGCTTTCCCGGATGTTCAGCGAACCTGAAGTTTCTTCTCCTCCTGATACCATCCTTGCTCCTGGGAATTTTCTCATGCTTCAGGGAGATCTGTTTTCCCAAATTAAACAAGCGTCTTCACTGGCTCCCCATCCAACAGATGTCACTTTACAGTGGTACAAGGACAGAATTTTTGTGCCACAACAGACATGGGTTGCCATCCTCAAGTCTTGTCATGACCATGAACTAGCTGGCCACTTCGGGGTACACAAAACTTCTGAACTCCTGCAGCGCATGTTTTGGTGGCCTCAGTTACAAAAGGACTGCAGACAATATATTGAAGCATGTACTACTTGCATCCAGAACAAGGACAGCAAGACCAGGGCTTGGGGACTGTTGAGGCCTCTACCTGTACCAGAAAGACCATGGAGGATGATCTCCATGGATTTCATTGTGGAATTACCACCTTCAGAAGATTTCACCACCATCTTCGTAGTGGTTGACAGACTTTCTAAAATGGCTCACTTCCTGCCTATGAAGAGTACCCCATCTGCTTCAGAGACTGTGAAGATTTTTATTAAAGACATTGTAAGACTCTATGGTGTACCCGCTAATATTGTATCTGATCGGGGGGTACAATTTACATCCAAATTCTGGAAAGCCCTGTGTGGGGCCTTGAAGATTGACCTCTCCTTCTCTTCTGCCTACCATCCTCAGACGAATGGTCAAACTGAACGAACCAACCAGACCCTTGAACAATATTTGCGATGCTATTCTTGCTTTTGTCAAGATGACTGGGTGCCTTTGCTACCTCTTGCTGAGTTTGCCTACAATAATTCTGTGCATTCTGCAACCAACCAATCCCCGTTTTTTGTGAACTACGGGTTCCATCCCTTGTTTCTGTCCAATAACATGCCAGAGTGTGCAGTGCTGGCGGCTCAAGAAACCTTGAACTTCTTCAGCACCAACAACAAGCTACTTCAAGAAACAATGGCAAGGACTCAGGACTATAACAAGGAAACGTTTGACAAAAAGAGAAGAGGGGAGCTTGACCTAAAACCTGGAGATCAAGTCTGGTTGTCCACACAGAAACTGGCATGCCCATCCAAGAAATTGGGCCCTAAGTTTGTGGGTCCCTTCCCAGTGTTGAGAAAAATTAACAGTGTGGCGTATGAGTTGAAGCTACCGGAATATTTCCAGTCTTTCACGTAGCTTTACTCAAACCGTCAGTCCCGGATCCCTTTCTTAACCGGAACACCGGTCCTCCTGAGCCTGTACTTATTAACGGCGAAGAAGAATTTGAGATATAATCCATCATAGATTGCCAGAGGAGACGTAATCAGGTTCAGTACCTGGTGAAATGGAAGGGTTACGGCTCCGAGAAGAACTCCTGGGAACCAGAGACTAACATCCACGCCAAAAGACTAATTCTAGCCTTTAAAAGAACTCATCCGAGTAAAATGGCCCAGTTGGGCATCCGAAGGCTGCCCTTTGGAGGGGGGCAATGTCAGGAAAAGCCCTCTTGTAGTCATTTCAGCAAACAGAAGATTAAAAGAATGCCTGTAAGTGCCATCTGGCGCTCGGTCACGCGCAATAGCGCTAATGGGCGAACGCGCGTGCGCAATAGCGGCTCACGGGCGGGTGCACGCGCGCGTCCCCTGTAACGCACTGGGCGCCAAGATGGGCTATTTAAAGGAGACTGTTCCAATGCTGCTTTGCTGTCCGGTCTACAGCGTTTCCTGAGACCTCTGCTCCCTTGTTACCAGTTTCTCTGTATCCAGTACTTGGCTTGTTCCTGATTTACCTGTTTGCTGCCTGCCCCAATCTCGGCTTGGACTCTGACTATTCTCTTGGTTTGCCCTCCTGTACCTGATCTGCCTGCCAGTACCTTGACCTGGCTTGTCTGCACCTCCCTGCTGTCTGCAACCTGCTGCGAGACTACAGTACTCCTCCCTGCTGTCTGCAACCTGCTACGGGACTACAGTGCACCTCCCTGCTGTCTGCAACCTGCTACAGGACTACAGTGCACCTCCCTGCTGTCTGCAACCTGCTACGGGACTACAGTGCACCTCCCTGCTGTCTGCAACCTGCTACGGGACTACATTGCACCTCCCTGATGTCTGCAACCTGCTACAGGACTACAGTACTCCTTCCTGCTGTCTGCAACCTGCTGCGGGACTACAGTGCACCTTCCTGCTGTCTGCAACCTGCTTCGGGACTACAGAGCACCTCCCTGCTGACTACAGGATCCAGCTCTCTACTCCAGTGTTCCAGCCAGGCACTTGTGCCCCTCTGTACTTCTGAGCCCCTGTTAACACCATCAGGGGTTCCTAAGTCAGAGGTATACGAGAGGCCGTTCTCTGCACTCCGGGCTCCACCTACCAGGTACGTGACAGTTAGTTGATGAGTAGAGTATGCCTTTTTGATGGTGTTAACCAGCCAGGATGCAATTGTTCAAGAAGTTGCTGGATGACCCTTCCTAGGCCCGTGTGGAATTATGAGAAGAGTGTCTGACTTCCTGAAGGAGGCTGTGGTTTCCAGATAGTCGGTAATGACAGTTTTGACATCCAATGCTTGGGGATCGCCTTGGTCGTTAGTGAAGGATGGAAGGATGATATCCTGATTATAATGAAAGGAGGATGATACTTTGGGAATGAAATGTTCCGAGGGTCTCAATACCACTCTATCTGGATAGAGGACTAGGTATGGTTCCGTTATCAATAATGCTTTAAGTTTTGAAACTCTTCTCGCAGATGTAATGGCGATAAGGAAGGTTAACTTCAAAGTCAGGTTCCAAAGTGAAATTGACTCAGCCGGAAAAAACAGAGGTTTTGATAATGCGTCAAGTACTGTAGAGAGATTCCATGCTGGAAATGTGGATTTCTTTGGAGGTCTGATTTTTAGGCAGGCCTTTATGAACTGGATCACCAGAGGGTGTAGGGCCCCTAATGCCTGTTTTAGCCAATAGGGCAGAAACGTGGACTTTAAGGGTACTTGACCTCAGTCCTTTATTAATACCCAATTGAAGGAACTCTAGAACCTGCGGTGGCTCTGCTGATACTGGGTTCCAGTTTTTTTGTTGGGCCAGTGAACAAAACCGACTCCAGACTTGTGAGTATGTTTTGTTGGTGGTGTTTTTCCTTGCCTGTAGAAGAGTTGAAATTACCTCCTGCGAGCATCCCTGCTCTAGCAACCGAGTCCTTTCAATTTCCATGCTGTCAATTGTAACTTCTCTGGCGCTGGGTGCAGGAATTGACCTTGGGATAGGAGGTCTGATGTTATTGGAAGAGGCAGTGGTTGTTGCAGGCTGAGCTGTAGTAGGGTTGTGAACCAAGGCCTCCTCGGCCAAAAAGGAATTACTGCTATCACCGTGGCTGATGATCTCCGAAGCCTGGATAGGAATCTTGCAATTAAGGAAATTGGTGGAAAAATGTATCCCAGTTTGAAATTCCACGGGTGGATCAGACAATCTATTCCCTTGGCTGATGGAAAAGCTGCTCTCGACAGAAATCTCCGACATTTGGTGTTCACAGGAGTAGCTGCTAGGTCGATCTCCGGTATTCCCCAAGTTCTTGAAAGGAAAGAAAAGGCCTGCTGTCTCAATGACCACTCGTTGTTTGAGAGAAGTTTCCTGCTTAAATAGTCGGCCAGCATGTTCTGAGCTGCTGGGACATACACCGCTCTCAGGTCCATCAGATGCACTTGTGCCCAATCCAAGATAGGGCGAACTTCTTCCATTTAATGTGGGACTCCTCATACCCCCTTGCCTCTGAATATATGCTACAGCAACCCTGTTGTCCATTTGAATCAGAACGCTCTTCCCTGCCAGGTATGCAGGCCAGAAGCGCCTGAAAGGCTGCTCTGAGCTCCAGTATATTTGATACTATACCATGAGCTCGAAACTGCCACTGTCCTTGGGCTGCTAGATTTTGGTAATGAGCTCCCCATCCCTTCTGGCTGGCATCTGAAGTAACCACTTCTGGCTGTGGAGGGACTATAGATTTGTACCTCTTGAGGTTGCTGAAACGCGTCCACCCCCACATCGATTGTTTCACATATCTGTGTATGTAGATTGTCTGAAGTATTCATACTCCATTCCACTGCTTCAGAAAGGAATTGTGCAACATTCTCGTGTGCCATTAGGACCACTGGAACATGGGCAGAGTTGCAGACATGGAACCCAGGACACTCATACACACTCTGGCTGGTAAGTGTGTTGCTGAGATTAGCCTCTGAATGTTTTGAATCAGAGGCATGATCTTCTCCTGAGGAAGCTGTACTCTGTTCTGGGTGGTGTCCAGTTCTGCCCCTAGAAATACCATATTCTGTGTGGGCTGGAGCTTGCTCTTCTGCCAGTTCACTAGCCAACTGAAAACTTGCAGGGTTGATAGTAAGATCTCCCGGTGCTGCATCAGGACCTGATGACTTTCTGTTAGAAGTAGTATGTCATCCAGATAATGGTGTATTCTTAGACCTCTCACTCTGAGGTATGCAATGACAGGTAGAAGAATTTTGGTGAAGGTCCTGGGAGCCGACGAGATGCCGAAGGGTAGGCACCGGAACTGGAAGTGATGTTGGTTGATTGAAAAGCAGAGAAACCTTTGAAAGGCAGAATGTATAGGGATGTGAAGATAGGCGTCCGATAAATCTACGGACAGCATCCAATCTTCTAGATTCACAGCTAATAGTATGGACTGGAGGCTTTCCATTTTGAAGGATTCTAATTTGATGTTTTTGTTTAGTCTCTTTAAGTCCAGTATTGGTCGTAAATCCCCCGATTTCTTTTTTACAAGAAAAAGGGGGAGTAGAATCCTCTGCCTCTTTGACATAGCGGGACCTCCAGGATGGCCTCCTTTTTGTTTTAATTCTGTTATATACTTTAGAAGGATCCTTCTCTTGCCTAGAGAAGACGGGAGTTTGGTTGGAAGAAAGTGGTTTCTGGGAATCCTGTTTAGGAATCTCCACTTGTAACCGAACTTGATCGTAGAAATGGTCCAAGGGTCTTTGATGTTCTCTGGCTATATTTGTGCGAATCTTTTGAGTCTAGCTCCCACCCTTGGAGGATGGGTAGGCGTATTTTCAAAAAGACTTCTGCTGTTCGCCAGAAGGGGTGGCCTTGGTTTTCCGCATCTTCAGGAAGGATGACTGTGTGTTCCTCCAATTTCGCTTAAACTCTTTACCTGGTCTATAGGTTTTGGCTTCTCTGTATCTTTCGGGAAGGTTACCCTTGTAGGCAGGACCTCTTGGGTCTCCTGTTGGAGGGAATGAGGCCCCATTTACCCCCCCGTCACCTTGGAAATGGCTGCGTCCAACTTGGAGCCAAAGAGATTAGAACCATTATAGGGAATTTTGCACCAATTTTTTTTTTTTTTTTTTTTTGATGCGTCGGCTATCCAAGGTTTTAGCCACAAAGCTCTCCTTGCCATCACCTAGGCTAACTTTACCAGGGCCGAGCATCTGATAACATCCACGGAGGCTTCCGCGATGAAATCTCCTGCCAATCTGAGTTCCTGCAGTTCCTGCAGAGAGGTAATTACTTTCTCTAGGTCTGCTCCTTCCTGAAGAGATTTTTCGATATTGGAAGCCCAGCCTGAGATGGCTCTACCAACTGCTGCTGTGGTGACTGCTGGTCTACAAGTGCCTCCTGCCGTGGAGTATGCTTTTTTAAGTTCCTGATCAATCTTCTGATCTAAGATGTCCCGGAAGGAGACTGCGTCCTCGATGGGTAGGGTGACATGTCTTGCCAGGCGCATTAGAGAGGCATCCACAATAGGAGCATTAATTAAGGAGTTGACCTTAGGCTCTTTTAAAGGATACATTTTGGCTAGTCTATTATTAAGGCTGGGCATCTTGTCGGATCTTTCCCATTCGTCTTTTGATTAAATCCTCTAATTCCTCAATGAAAGGGAAGGTTTCTGGGTCCCTCTTCAGGTTTGGAAAATATTTCCGGGTTTTCTGAGGTACTTCCTCAGATTCCTCGCAACCTATGGTCTCCTTGACTGATTTCGCAAAGGATTCAACCAGAGCGAAGTCAAAACCCGCTGGTACTTCTGTATCCTCGCTCTCTGAAGGGGATTCTGGTTCCACCACCACATCGACTGTTGAGCGACGAGGAGCCGCAGAAGAAGTGCTTGGAGCTGGGGTGTTGCTGACTCCATTATGGATTCTCGCACAAATTCTCGGATTAGTTTGGTCACTTCTCTGACATCTGATTCTCTTTCTTTCGTGGCTTCATTAAAGCATGTGTGACATGCTAATTTATCTGGCAAAGCGGTGGCGCCACATACCCAGCAGGAATTAGCTGCAGGACGGGTGTACTGGCTTCGCCCGTGACATGATGAAGGTGATCTTCTATGACGTGATCGGCTATGTTGCGAGTGGCTGTGGCGTGAGTGACCATGGCTAGAATGACTACGGCATGAGTGCCTAAGACGAGATGAGGAGCGTGACCGGCTTCTGCGGGATCTTCTGCTTGGGGTATGGCTTGACTGGTCTTTGCGTCTTGATTTTGACCTGAAAGGGTTGTCAGAAGGTGCCTTGTTAGAAGATGAGCTCTCTTTTTCTCTCTTCAATACTTACCACTAAAGGGGGACAGCCTCTTACCTTATAGGATGCGGGTGGTCTGCTTGGGCAGTGTTCTCCATGAGCAGTGAGACGAGTGCAGGCAGAAAACAAGAAGACTGGAAGAGATCAGAAATTTTTATTTTTTTTTTTAAAAGAAGTAAAACATAAAAATCCCTAGAATATAGGGAAAGAAGCCTAAGAGCACTTACCTGGACACTATGGTGTAATTCTAAGTGAGGGTGTGCAATAGCGTGACCTGGAATCACTGACAGGCATACAGTCACTATTTTGCAGATTCAAAGTCCTTTTTTAAAAATGCCGCCACGGCAAAATGACGCTTCACGCATGACCCAATCTCCTCCTCCCGTGCATGCGCAATGCAGGGGGAGACACGCGGTGGCCATGATGGACTGGACTGAGTGCTATGAGACTACAGGTCCCAGAAGGAAAGAAAGGGAAAAAAATAACATAAATTTAAAAGCAGCAGGGGGAGAAAAACAATTGAAAGTAAAAGTGGAGACCACTGCAAACTTTGAAGCTTCTTTAAAGCTTACTTTGTGCCAGATGTTCTTGTTGCTGATGCCCCTGAGACCACCAGAGCGGGGTTCCCTCCATAGAAGCTCCTTTAGAGACTGTACAGGAGTTTACTGTTTACTGAAACACATTGAAGTTGCAAAACTGTGTTCAGGCAAAAGGCTTTATTTTACCCTCCAGCATGACGGGTTAACCTCAGGACTGAAAAAGCATATAGCTTATAGCATATAACACAACAAACCGGTGTTGAGTAGAGCAGGCAGGCATTTTACACCAGGAAATTGTAAATCATTGCCTTTGTTTTGGACACTGAAGGGGGAAACAACATACATCTTTGCAACACAACTTTGAAGCCTTCATTTTCAAGGTTGAAATTTATGAGGGAGAGAGTAATCAGATTGGAGATTGCCCATCCCAAATAAATGGGCTTCCTTTTTTTTTATAGAGTAAGGAAAGGACAAATATTACATATTTCATGAACACCCTTTTTAAACCTTTTCAGAATGCCTACTATTTGATATAGTGAGAGAACAAGCAGATTGCACCTTATATCTATTTTTTTTTCAATGCAGCAAATGTAAAACTGAAAGTACTTGGCAACACAGCTTTTACACCTTTTTGGAGAGGCCATTGTCTGAGTTACAGAGCGTGAAGATTTTACTTTAAATAATAGAATTATTTTTGCACACATATGATATATGATATAAATATAAAAAAAATATTTCAGACAGAGCATCTCAACCTTAATGATGGGAGGAAGACTCTTATTTTTCTCACACATAATCTTGAAATAATATAAATTTTCTGCACAGATTATAAATAGTGCTCAACAGTGCACCCCTGTCCTAATGCCATACCGGCACAGTTACTCATTGATGGCACTCTGCTACATGTGCAGCTGCTGAAGCATGGCCAAAGTCAAGTTCCAAATGGTGGGCAAATCACAGATTAGGCAGTTAGTGGGCAGATGGAATTCCTGCTGAATTTTACCCAGCCAAATACTGACTGAGAAAGGGCTACTGGGAGAGCAGCCTTTTATTGTGTGTGGGCTGAAACTTAGGTCAAAACTATAATTGGTCAAGGTTTTGCACCTTACCAGAAATCAGATTGCAAGACTTTGGCCAGTGATGGCTTTGGCATTGTATTATAAGTTAATCACTAAAGGAACTCCTGCCAAATATCCCAAAAAATCACTTCACACTAGGCACCAGGACCCCCCCTCTCCCCCTCTGAGCACCAGGACCCCCTATCTTCCCTGATAAAGCACCAGTGTCCCCTTTTGTCCCCCCGCTGAACACCAGTGCCCCCTTTTGTCCCCATAGTGAGCAAAGGTGCCCTCTGTTCCCCCACTGAGCACCAATTTCCCCTTGTCTCCCCACTAAGCACCAGTGCCCCTTTGTGCCCCCAATGAGCACGAGTGTCCCCTGTCCCCCCAATGAGCATCAGTGCCCCCCTTGTCCTCCTCCTGAGCACCAGTTCCCCCTGGTCCCCCACTAAGCACCAGTACCCCCCAAGTCCCCTGACTGAGCACCAATATCTGCCACCCCCCAATGAACACCAGTGCCCCCTTCTCTCCCAACTAAGCACCAATGCCCCTTCTTGTTCCCCCACTGAGCACCACTGCCCCCCATGTTCCCCCACTGAGCACCAGTGCCTCTCTTGTCTCTCCACTAAGCTCCAGTGCTCTATTTGTCCCCTCACTGAGCAGAGTGTCCCCTCCTCCCAATGAGCATAGCCCACATTGTCCCCCACTGAGCACCAGTGCCCCTTGGTACAAACCCCCATCTCTCCACACTAAGAACCAGGACCCCCTATCCCCCGACAGAGCACCAGTGCCCCCTTTGGTCATCCCACTGAGCACCAATGCCCCCCTGTCCCCCCCAATGTGTACCAGTGCCCCATTGTCCCCCCACTAAGCAACAGTGTCCCCTTGCCCCCCCATTGAGCACCAGTGTCTCCTGTCCCCCACTGAGCTCCAGTACCCCCTTCCCCCCCCACCCACTGACCACCAGTAATCCCACTGAGCACATTGTCCCCTCTCCCTCAAATAAGCACCAGTGCCCCCTTGGTACCAACCCCCATCTCTCCACACTAAGCACCAGGACCCCCTATCTCTCTACACTAAGCTTTAGGATGCCCATCTCCCCAGACTAAGTACCAGTTCCCCCTTGCCCCCCCCCCCCACTAAGTGCCAGGGTCCCTATATCCCCTAACTGAGCATAAATGCCCCCTTTTGTCCCCCAAAAGGTGGGTGCCACCCTGCCCCCTCACTAAGCACCAGTGCACCCCTTCCACCAAATGAGCACCAGTGCCACCCTTGGTGCCCCCTTGTCCCCCCACTGAGCACTAGTGCCCCCATCTCCCACCACTATGGACCAAAACCACTTATCTCCTGACACTAAGGACCAGGACCCCCCATCTCTCCCACCAAGCACCAAGACCCCCTTGTCCCCTCACTAAGTAAGGGTGCCTCCTTGTCCCCCCCCACTAAGCACCAGTGCCCCATCCCCCAATGAGCACAAATACCCTCTTGTTTGTCCCCTTGTCCCCCACTGAGCACCAGTGTCCCTTTATCTCCCAACTGAGCACCAGTGTCCCCTTGTCTCTCCACTGAGCACCAGTGTCCCTTTATCTCCCCACTGAGTACCAGTGTACCCTTGTCTCCCCACTGAGCATCAGTGCCCCCTTCTCTCCCAACTAAGCACAAGTGCCCCCCTTGTCCTCACACTGATTACCGATGCCCTTCACCCCCCCAATGCACACTAGTGCTCCTTCTCTCCCAAATGAACATCAATGCCACCTGTTGTCCCCCCACTGAGCACCAGTGCCCTTATGTTCCCCTTCAAGTACTAGTGCTCTCTTTGTCTCCCCACTGATCACCAATACCCTCTTGTTCCCCCACTGAGCACCAGTGCCCCTTTCATCTAGTCTATTTACTGAGCTCCAGTGCTCTCTTTGTCCCTTTACTGAGCACCAGTGCACTCCTTCTTCTCTCTTTACTAAGCCCAGTGCCCCAGTTGTCCCCACACTGATCACATATGCCTCCTTGTTCCCTTTTATGCACCAGTGTCTCCATCTCCCCCCATTGAGCACCAGAACCCCCCTTACCCCCCCACTGAGCACTAGTGCCCCCTTGTCTCCCCACTGAGCTCCAGTGCTCTCTTTGTACCTCCATTGAGCACAGTGCCCCTTCTCCCCCACTGAGCACCAGTGCCCCTTTTGTCCCTCCACTGAACACCAGTACCCCTCATATCCCCCCACTGAGCACCAGAGCCCCCTTGTTGCTCTACCAAGCAGTTCCCCTTTGTCCCTGCACTGAGCACCAATGCCCCCTTGTCCCCCCACTGAGCACCAGTGCCCCATCCCCCCAATGAGCACTAATGCTCTTTCTCTCCACACTAAGAACCAGTATTCCCCTTGTCCTCCACTCTACACCAGTGTACCCTTGTCCCCCCACTAAGCACCAGGACCCCATCTCCTCTCCTCAGTGCCCCTCTTGTCTACCCACTGAGCTCCAGTGTTCTCTTTGTCCTCCCACTGAGCGCAAGTGCACCCCTTCTCTCCTCACTAAGCACCAGTGTTCCCCTTGCCCCCCACTGATCATCAGTGCCTCCTTGTTCCCCAATGAGCACCAGTACTCCCATCTCCCCCCAGTGAGCTCCAGTGCTCTTTGTCACCCCACTGAGCACCAGTGCCCCCTTTTGTCCCCCCACTGAGCACCAGTGCCCCTTATTTTCCCCCACTGAGCACCAGAGTCCCCTTGTTCCCCTACTGAGCACCAGTTTGCCCTTGTCCCCATACTGAGCACCAGTGCCCCTTGTGCCCCCATCCCCCCAATGAGCACCAGTGCCCTCCTTCTCTCCTCGCTAAGAACCAGTATTCCCCTTACCCCCCCACTGAACACCAGTGACCCCTGTCCCCCAATTAACTCCAGTGTCTCCCCACTGAGCTCCAGTGTTCTCCTTGTCCTCCCACTGAGAACCAGTGCACACCTTCCCTCCTCACTAAGCACCAGTGCCCCCTTGCCCTCCCACTGATCACCAGTGCCTCCTTGTTCCCCAATGAGCATCAGTACCCCCATCTCCCCCACTGAGCACCAGGGCCCCCCTTGTCTCCCCACTAAGCTCCAGTGCTCTCTTTGTCCCCCCACTGAGCACCAGAACCCCTCATATCCCCCCAGTGAGCACCAAAGCCTCCTTGTTTCCCCACTGAGCACAGTGCCCCCCCCACTGAGCACTAGAGCCCCTTTTGTCCCCCCACTGAGCACCAGTATCCCTCATCTCCCCCCCAGTGAGCACCAAAGCCTCCTTGTTTCCCTACTGAGCATCAGTGCCCCATTGTCCCCAAACTGAGCACCAGTGCTACCCTTGTCCCCCCACTGAGCACCAGCGCCTCTGTCCCCCCAATGAGCACAAGTGCCCCTTCTCTCCACACTAATAACCAGTATTCCCCTTGTCCTCCTACTGCACACCCCCTTACCCCCCCACTGAGCACTAGTGCCCCCTTGTCTCCCCACTGAGCTCCAGTGCTCTCTTTGTACCTCCATTGAGCACAGTGCCCCTTCTCTCCACACTAATAACCAGTATTCCCCTTGTCCTCCTACTGCACACCCCCTTACCCCCCCCACTGAGCACTAGTGCCCCCTTGTCTCCCCACTGAGCTCCAGTGCTCTCTTTGTACCTCCATTGAGCACAGTGCCCCTTCTCCCCCACTGAGCACCAGTGCCCCTTTTGTCCCTCCACTGAACACCAGTACCCCTCATATCCCCCCCCTGAGCACCAGAGCCCCCTTGTTGCTCTACCAAGCAGTTCCCCTTTGTCCCTGCACTGAGCACCAATGCCCCCTTGTCCCCCCACTGAGCACCAGTGCCCCATCCCCCCAATGAGCACTAATGCTCTTTCTCTCCACACTAAGAACCAGTATTCCCCTTGTCCTCCACTCTACACCAGTGTACCCTTGTCCCCCCACTAAGCACCAGGACCCCATCTCCTCTCCTCAGTGCCCCTCTTGTCTACCCACTGAGCTCCAGTGTTCTCTTTGTCCTCCCACTGAGCGCAAGTGCACCCCTTCTCTCCTCACTAAGCACCAGTGCTCCCCTTGCCCCCCACTGATCATCAGTGCCTCCTTGTTCCCCAATGAGCACCAGTACTCCCATCTCCCCCCAGTGAGCTCCAGTGCTCTTTGTCAGCCCACTGAGCACCAGTGCCCCCTTTTGTCCCCCCACTGAGCACCAGTGCCCCTTATTTTCCCCCACTGAGCACCAGAGTCCCCTTGTTCCCCTACTGAGCACCAGTTTGCCCTTGTCCCCATACTGAGCACCAGTGCCCCTTGTGCCCCCATCCCCCCAATGAGCACCAGTGCCCTCCTTCTCTCCTCGCTAAGAACCAGTATTCCCCTTACCCCCCCACTGAACACCAGTGACCCCTGTCCCCCAATTAACTCCAGTGTCTCCCCACTGAGCTCCAGTGTTCTCCTTGTCCTCCCACTGAGAACCAGTGCACACCTTCCCTCCTCACTAAGCACCAGTGCCCCCTTGCCCTCCCACTGATCACCAGTGCCTCCTTGTTCCCCAATGAGCATCAGTACCCCCATCTCCCCCACTGAGCACCAGTGCTCTCTTTGTCCCCCCACTGAGCACCAGCACCCCTCATATCCCCCCAGTGAGCACCAAAGCCTCCTTGTTTCCCCACTGAGCACAGTGCCCCCCCCCACTGAGCACTAGAGCCCCTTTTGTCCCCCCACTGAGCACCAGTATCCCTCATCTCCCCCCAGTGAGCACCAAAGCCTCCTTGTTTCCCTACTGAGCATCAGTGCCCCATTGTCCCCAAACTGAGCACCAGTGCTACCCTTGTCCCCCCACTGAGCACCAGCGCCTCTGTCCCCCCAATGAGCACAAGTGCCCCTTCTCTCCACACTAATAACCAGTATTCCCCTTGTCCTCCTACTGCACACCAGTGACCCCTTGTGACCCCCTTTAACTCAGTGCCCCTTTTGTCTCCCAACTGAGCTCCAGTGTTCCCTTTGTCCTCCCACTGAGTGCCAGTGCACCCCTTTTCTCCTCTCTAATCACCAGTGCCCCCTTGTCCCCCCATTGAACACCAGTGTCTCCTTGTTCCCAAATGAGCACCAGTACCCCCATCTCCCCCCACTGAGCACTGTGACCCCAATCTCTGCCCTACTGACACCATCCTCTTGGGGGGGGCCCAAATACGTCTTTGCCCTGGGTGAAAGAATTTCTAGCTTTGCCACTCCATGTCCTATAAGGTTATCAATGGATGGAGAATAATTATATTTCCACTTTAGAGCTATTAGACACCAAGCTAATGTCTGAATGTGTAAAGTTTATTTTTTTTAAACTGTGGTCAGATACAATTGACTGAGCAACCCCGGGCGTGAGTGAGCAGGTTTATAGTAATGTATTTTTCAATTAGGTTAGCTTGTAGTTGTAGACCATTTGCCAGAAAGGGACTTGAGTTATGCAGGAACAAAATATATGTTCTAAGGTTCCTCTGTATGTTCCACTCTCTAATATCAGTCTGAGACATCAGGGTAGATGAAACTTAATTTATCAGGAGTCTAGTGCCAGTGTTCTGATAGCCATACAGTATATATTTACATATCTTACTGTAGCTTTAATTTGGCATCCATTATTGGCAGGAACTGTAGTATATTACGCCCACTTTCTGTCCAGCAGATATTTTTCTTAATACCTCCTGCAGGGAAGAAGCATGGGATTAGCTCCACCATTTCTTAAAACTGGCCTTGGAAGCGTAAGTAGGCTGTTATTACCATTCAATTAAGTAGTATGTGTTCTAGTAATTCAAATGCATTTTATGTGTGTTTGATAGTAGTTTATGCCAGGGAGTTCCTTTAGATAGGTCTAATTTCTGTTAGCTAATGCTCTACACTAATGTAACATGCCTGACTGTAATTGCATTTGTAATGCAATGTTAATGCTAGTGCATACCTTTTATAATTTGTGTTTTGCAGTTTTACAATCTGAAAGATTTTAAAAAAGTATACTTAATAAACTTAAAAAATATATAATTCTCAGTAAAGATTACAGCTGTTAACCCTTCGGTCTCAGTCTTTATTGGAAAGTTTCGACTGACTTTTGGCGGACTTGCGACAGACTTTCTAACAAACGGACTTGCCTACATACGATCACACAAAAGTCCGGATTCGTACGTGATGACGTACACCGGACTAAAATAAGGAAGTTGATAGCCAGTAGCCAATAGCTGCCCCAGCGTGGGTTTTTGTCCGTCGGACTAGCATACAGACGAGCAGATTTCTGGGTCCGGCGTAGTTACGACGTAAAGATTTGAAGCATGTTTCAAATCTAAAGTCCATCAGATTTGCGGCTGGAAAAGTCCGATGAAAGTCCGGGGAAGCCCACACATGATCGGATTGTCAGCCGTATTTTGTCCGTCGGACTTTTGTAGATGAAAAGTCCAACCGTGTGTACGCGGCATAACACATTGTGAGGGCAGAACAGTAAAAAGACTTTTAACACAGCGGGCCTAGTGTAAGGAAGAGTGGGTTCATCCTAATCATCGGCTAACTTCTGCAGCCACAGACACTACAGAGACATAATCTGTTTGCTCATGTAGCACACAGATCAGGATAATGAACCAGCCATCCCTCGGCATACACAAGCAGAGGAAAGCACATACAGTATGCTAAAGACCAGGTCATGCTGCTCAGGCTCTAGAGTCTTTAGTCAATCGTATCAGACATCAGCTAGTGCTGAAATCGCCAGGTCCAAGCGCACTAGCTCTAGTCATTCAAGCTGCTCGAACCTGACGTCCACTAGTGCTGCAGCCAGCAAGGCCCATGCAAAAGCAGAAGCCGCGTGTGCACTGGCTTCCTATGCAACATGTGAATCTGAAATGATAAGAGAACAGGGTCGCATAGATGAAGAACATCATATGTATGTATATAGAAGAAAAGAGGTTTAACCTTAAACTACATAGAGGGTTCTTTACTGTAAGAACGGCAAGGATGTGGAATTCCCTTCCACAGGCGGTGGTCTCAGTGGGGAGCATTGATAGCTTCAAGAAACTATTAGATAATCACCTGAATGACTGCAACATACAGGGATATGTAATGAAATGCTGACACATAATCACACACATAGGTTGGACTTGATGGACTTGTGTCTTTTTTCAACCTCACCTACTATGTAACTATATGATTGAAGCTGAAACTCTTAAAAATAAGGCTAAAAGTGAAGCTGAAGTGCTTAAAGGTAAAGCTGAAGCACTTAGAAGATAAGAAGAGGTGAAAGCATCCTTACATATTCTCAAGCAAGAAAAAACTGCTTCAGCAGCCTTAGCTGAAGCCGAGGTTCTCATGAGAGCTGCCGAAGAACAGTACAGAGAAAGCTCTGTGATAGAAACCCAGATGACGCCTCCCAGTGTAATCCAACGCACCAGTGAATATGTACAATTGCATGCGATTGCAATTGCACACTGATCAACAGTCTAATAATGCACTAAAATCGCCAAAGGTCCCGCTAGTAGCAGACAACTTTGATAACACTCGAGGCTACAAGACCGAACCAGAACTGTACTATGACAAGCCAAATGGTTACATACTCAGAGACCAATCTGATGGTCCATCAGGAAACCAAATGAATGGTGACGCAAGAAAGACTTGCATCAAAGGAGAACAACCACATAACCAGAGTGAATTTAGCCAAGCATCCTGCTGTCTTATTAGCCACAAACATGCCCTGTTTTTATGCCCAGAAAAAATGCTCACCTGAGGCAGCAGGAGCCACAGATGTGACAAAATACTTGATACGCCGTGAAATGGTGAGCTCTGGTCTCCTGAAGTTTGACGGCTGTGCAGAAAACTATTGGGCCTGGAACTCATCTTTTCTAAGCAGCACCAAGACTTAAATCTGACAGACAGAGAAAAGCTTGACCCACTCTCCAAATGGCTCGGACCAGAGTCTTCTGAGCATGCCAAAAGAATCAGGTCAGTACATGTTCATGATGAAACGGCAGGGCTTACTATAGTATGGCAGAGATTGGAAGACTACTATGGGTCACCAGAAGTAATTAAAGATGCACTTCTGGAGAAAATTGAAAATTATCCAAAAATAACAAACAAAGACAGTTAGAAGCCGAGAGAGCTTGGAGACATACTTTTAGAGCTGGAAGCAGCAAAAGCTGGTGAATACCCGCCAGGCCTCTCGTATTTGGATACAGCATGTGGAGTCAACCCGATAATCAAGAAGCTTCCTTACAACTTACAAGAAAGATGGATCACGCAATCATCAAAATACAAGGAAGATCATCGAGTGGCATTTCCACCTTTCTCCTTCCTCGCAAAGTTCATCATGAATCAAGCTAAAATGCACAATGATCCAAGCTTCGCCTTTTTCAACATGGGAGGCTCAAGTTCTGTAAAGACACAGAAACGACCATCAGCGTACAATAAAGAACGCAGAGCAACAGTATCTGTATGGAAGACAGAAGTACTGTCTGAGTCTGAAGCCAACTAAGATAAAAGCTCAGGAATGAAAATTGAGGACCCAGACAAGCAGTGTCCAATACATGACAAGCCTCATCCACTTAGAAAATGTTGCAGTTTCAGAAGCAAGACAGAAGAGGAACGCAAGTCTTATCTTAAGGACAAGGGCATTTGTTTCAGATGCTGTGGTTCAACTCAACATCTTGCAAAAGACTGTGTGAAAGCAATACGGTGCAAAGAATGCAATAATGACAAGCATCTGTCTGCGTTGCACCCAGGACCAGCACCATGGAAAACAGAGAATCCAGTAACTCAAGAAGATCTGCCCTCCAAAAATACCATTCCTGTCTCCACGCTGCCAGACTTACTTTATTACTCTCATTAACACCCTCTCCCGCAGTCCCCGTCAACTCTTTTCTACCTTTAATGCTCTATTACCTCCACCCACTAACTTACTCAATGCCCAGGAGATTGCTAATCACTTCAAAAATAAGATTGAGACAATTTGTCTCGAGATCTCCTCCACTCTACAGATATCTCAGATATCTCCCTCACTTTACACTCTTGTCCTCCTGTACAATCAAAACTCTTGTTTAACCCAACTACTACAGAGGAAGTCAATAAACGTTTTTCTAACACCCACCTAACCTCCTGCCCGCTGGACCCCATTCCTTCTCAAATACTACGGTCACCCTCTGACTCTATCCTACACTCTTTAACTCATATCTTCAACCTCTCCCTCTCTACTGGCATCTTTCTCAACCCTTTGAAACATACACTAGTCACTCCCATACCAAAAAAGGCCTCACTGGACCCCACCAATCTTAACAACCTAAGACCCATCTCCTTACTCCCCTTTGCCTCCAAACTCTCTGAACGTTTAGTCTACAACCGACTGAGCAACCGTGTCAAGTGTCTGGTGTGAGGCTGGGTTTCTGAGAGGGCACCCCTTGTGGCTAAATGCAACGCACCCCGTGGGAGGGATACAGGGAGTGCAGTGCCCGAAGAAGCATGGTTTGCTGGTAGTGCTGCTGGATGAGCTGGTAGCAGAGAGCAGTTGGTCTGCACTGGGTGAATGGTGTTGGCAGCTGTGCAAGGAGAGACCCCAAGTATGGAACAGTGGGTTGAACCTGGAACAGAGTCAGTAGCCAGGCCAGGGATAATACACAGAGGAATCAGTCCGAGATGGGTACAGGAGCAAGCCAGTTCGTATACGGTGGACAGGAGATAGTAGAGTAGTCAGCCAAGCCGGGGTTAAACACGATGAGACAGACAGGAACACAGGTCTGGACGTAAGCAGGGGGTCGAGTCGGTAGCGGGAAGTCCAAGGATCAGGATACACAAGGCACAGGAGACACAGGAAGCATGAAGGTAGTCTAGCAACCTGCATGTGTCAGTGGCAGGTTTAAATAGGCCAGGGGGGCGTCAACATCTGTGAAGGTGTGCCGTGCTTCTGCGTGCACCCACCGTTGCGCACCTGCGTGCTCACATGTGCACGGGGATTCGTCTGGCGCAACCATGTCTGGTACTGGCAGGAATGCCCATTCTTTGGCCATTTCCCGGACAGACCATGTCATTGAGAATAACCTTCTTGATCCCCTTCAGTCTGGATTTTGTCCACAGAACTCCACAGAACTCCACAGAAACTGCTCTCTTAAAACTCACAAATGACTTACTAACAGTTAAAACCAACGGTCATTATTCCGTACTCTTACTCTTGGATCTCTCCACTTCCTTTGATACAGTTGATCACCCCCTCCTACTAAAAAAACTCAATTTGCTTGGTATCCATGGCTGTGCTCTCCGTTGGTTTGAATCTTACCTATCTCACCACACCTTCAGTGTCACTTACAACTCTGCTTCCTTCTCTCCAACACCTCTTACCATTGGGGTCCCCCAAGGTTCTGTCCTTGGACCTCTACTATTCTCAATCTACACATCCTCCCTGGGTCAGCTGATAGCCTCCCATGGCTTCCACTACCATTTATATGCCGATGACACCCAAATCTATCTCTCTATCCCTCAGCTCACACCATCAGTCTCCTCACACATCAATGATTTACTAACAGACATATCAGCCTGGATGTCACACCACTTCCTCAAACTGAATCTAAAACCAAGCTTATAATATTTCCTCCCCCACGTGCCCCTTCCCCTGACTTCTCTGTCAAGATCAGTGGCACAACTATCAGTCTGTCCCAACATGCCAGGGTACTAGGGGTAACCCTAGACTCTGAACTGTCCTTTCAGGCCCACATCCAATGCCTGTCCAAATCATGCCGCCTTAGCCTCCGCAAAATCTCTAGAATACGCCCCTTTTTAACCAATGACACCACCAAGCTTCTAATTCACTCCCTGGTTAGCTCTCGCCTCGACTACTGCAACTCACTCCTCATTGGACTACCTTTACATAAACTATCTCGCCTTCAGTCCATAATGAATGCTGCTGCAAGACTCATCCACCTTACCAACCGTTCAGTGTCCTCCACCCCTCTCTGCCAATCCCTGCACTAGCTTCCACTCACCCAACAAATAAAATTCAAAGTACTAACAATAATTTACAAAGCCGTCCACAGCTCTGCCCCAGCTACATCACTATCCTAGTCTCAAAATACCAACCAAGCAGCTCTCTTTGGTCCTCCCAAGACCTCCTGCTCTCTAGCCCCCTTGTCACCTCCCATGCTTGCCTACAGGATTTCTCCCGAGCTTCTCCCATCCTTTGGAACTCCCTACCCCAATCTGTCCGACTGTCCCCTAATCTATCCGTCTTTAGACAATCCCTGAAAACCCTTCTCTTTAAAGAAGCTTATCCTGTTTCTAATACACTGTTTTACTTTCTCCATCTGCTCACCCCCCACAGCTATTACCTTTTGTATTAATTCACCCTCCCTCCTAGATTCTAAGCTCTAGCGAGCATGGCCCTCTGATTCCTCTTGTACCAAATTGCAATGTAACTGTAATGTCTGCCTTCATTTAGTTAAGCGCTGCGCAAACTGTAGGCACAATATAAATCCTGTATTATAATAATAATAAATAATAATCATAGTGGGGAGCAAAAAGAGAGTGCAACACCAGCAATAACTTCAAAGTGCACTGAGATCTGCACAGAGACATTTAGCTCTAGATCATGCTCCAAGATATGTTTAGTCAAGGTGTATCCTGCAGGCCTCAGAGAGAGGGTAATAAGAATGTATGTAGTCTAATGCCCCGTACACACGGTCGGACTTTGTTCGGACATTCCGACAACAAAATCCTAGGATTTTTCCGACGGATGTTGGCTCAAACTTGTCTTGCATACACACGGTCACACAAAGTTGTCGGAAAATCCAATCGTTCTAAACGCGGTGACGTAAAACACGTACGTTGGGACTATAAACAGGGCAGTGGCCCAGTGGCCGATAGCTTTCATCTCTTTATTTATTCTGAGCATGCGTGGCACTTTTTCCGTTGGATTTGTATACACACGATCGGAATTTCCGACAATGGATTTTGTTGTCGGAAAATTTGATATCCTGCTCTCAAACTTTGTGTGTCGGAAAATCCGATGGAAAATGTGTGATGGAGCCTACACACGGTCGGAATTTCTGACAACAAGGTCCTATCACACATTTCCATTGTGTACGGGGCATTCGACGAGCAAAGCAACAGATCTCTAGCAAGAACAGAGTTCTTTGACCTCTTCGGTGACAGAGGAAGTTCAACTCTGTATACTTTGAAGATATGTTCAGGAGTTATGGAGACATCAAGGAGGAGAGCAAGCAACTACATCGAGTCATTAGATGGGAAAACACAGCTGACTCTCCCCACTCTCATAGAATGTGATATGATACCAGATGATAGATCAGAGATCCCCACACCTGAAATTGCACGTCACTACTCTCATCTGACGCAAATAACAGACATGATTCCAGCACTCGACCCAGATTCTGCAATTATCCTTCTACTAGGAAGAGACATACTAAAAGCTCACAAGGTCAGAGAACAGTACAATGGGCCACACAATGCACCATTTGCACAACATCTTGACCTTGGATGGGTCATCATTGGAAATGTATGTCTGGACGGAGCTCACAAGTGAATGCCTACAAAACAAACATGTTGCAAAATGGTTACACATCATGTCTTAGCTCCTGTACCAACAGGATACAGATTAAAGAGGGACTAGTCAACCCAATACAACAGCAAAGAGTTCAGAGCTGCATGGAGGCTATAGCCTCAGCTGAAGATACAGATGATCTAGGATGCAAGATGTTTGAAAGAACGCAAGATGATGACAAACCAGCACCATCTGTCGAAGATAGCCTCTTCTTTGACATCATGACTTCAACAGAGATGTCACAGAATACAGGATGAAGGTACACGTGTTTGAGAACATCCCCTCTCCAGCTGTAGCTATCTACAACCTCAGACGAGCAGATTAGGAAGGTTTAAGAAGAGCATGGAACAGATGCCCAAAAGTTCGTCATGAGAAATTTTTATATGGATGATGGACTAGCTTCTTTCTCCAGCAACAAAAAGGCTATCAATATCCTGAAAAGAACAAGAGAGATGTTAGCAGAATCTAATGTAAAGTTGCACAAGATGGCTTCCAACAGCAGCAAAGTCATGGAAGCGTTTACCTCAGAGGACAGTGCAAAAGACCTCAAAGACATGGATCCAGGAACAGATTCACTTCCCCTTCAAAGAAGTTTAGGGCTCAGTTGGGATCTAAAAACCGACAGCTTTACATTTAGAGTATCCAGAGAAGTGAAGCCGTTCACGAGAAGAGGTGTCTTGTCCACAGTCAACAGCCTTTATGACCCCCTAGGGTTCGTAGTCCCCATCACCATGCAAGGTAAGTCTCTTATGAGAGAAATTGAACATGAACAAAGTGAATGGGACACACTTCTACCTATGGAGAAAGAAATGCAGTGGAAGTTGTGGAGGGACTCGTTTATAGAGCTTGAACAACTCATCCAAAGGTCATATGTTCCTGTTTCTTCGTGCACAATTCTCTTTGCTTTGTGGCAGACATTCTCAGATGCATCCACTATGGCTATAGCAGCTGTAGCCTACCTTAAAGTAGTGGACTTTGAAGGACAAAGTTATCTTGGGTTTATCATGGGAAAGTCCAAACTAGCCCCACGTCCAGTTCACACTCTTCCACGCTTAGAGCTTTGTGCTCCTGTCTTAGCAGTGGAAATGGCAGAATTGAACTTGCTGAACTAAACACCGAGATTCATGCAGTGAAGTTTTACACAGACAGCAATATTGTGTTAGGATATATTCACAATGCTTCGAGAAGATTCTACATGTAAGTGTCAATTAGAGTGACACGCATCAGAAAGTCCACACACCCAGAACATCAGTGCAGATAAAAATCCAGCTGATCATGGGACTAGACCTGTACCAGCGGCTGTCCTCAAACACACTAACTGGTTCTCAGGTCCATCTTTTCTGACTAGATCAGAACCTGAAAAGATCATTCAGTTAGAGAACTTTGAACTTATAGAACCAGACAACAACAAAGAGGTATGGGCACAAGTTACAGCATTCAGTATCATAACTACTAGAGGCAATCTTGGCGCACACAGGTTTGAAAGATTCTCCAGCTGGAAGTCACTCATTCGAGTAATAGGAAAGCTTATTCACCTAGCCAAAACCTTCTGCAGAGCTAAAAACACTGACAAGTGTAATAGCAATCATCTTGTGCAAGCCAAAATCATCATCATCAGATGTATTACACATGAAATTCTCATCACACTTATGGCTGAAGTCATGGCCATCGGTTCCAGTGTCAACAGATCCAGAAATGCCAGCAGTCTTGACACCTGCAATGCTTTTGACCCAAAAGATTGAAACAGTGACACCTCCCACAGGAGACTTTGGGCTCAAAGACCTATACAAGACCTAGACCTATGGAAGCAAATTCAGAGTCTTGCAGACATCTTCTGGAAAAAATGTAAACAAGAGTACCTGGTGACACTCCAGTCATGCTGAAGTTGTTTTATTTCTTAAAAAAGAAACCTAGTGGTATCATGTTTATATGCCAGGTGGGGAGTGCTCTGATATCCATACAGTATATATTTACATATCTTACTGTTGCTTTAAATTGGCATCCATTTCTGGCAGGAACTGTAGTATATTACACCCACTTCCTGTCCAGCAGATATTTTGCTTAATACCTCCTGCAGTGAAGAAGCATGGGATTAGCACCATCATTTCTCAAAAAATGGCCTTGGAAGCAAAAGTCTGAAAGTAGGCTGTCATTAGCATTCAATTAAGTAGTATTAGAGAAATTATATGCAACAAAGTGCATGTAGGGGGACGCCCCTTTGGGTGTCGGTGCACCAGCAGCATCCTAGGAAACCAAGAAAATAATAATTTGCACCATTGTTGTTGTATGTCTTCCATTGGTCTCATACTCTGGCTGTTTTCTTTCTTCCCTCCACTAGATGGCGAGTTTGGGGTCCCTTTGGTTTCCTAGGATGCGCCGACACCCAGCGGGTAAGCTTCCTCTGTGCGGCCTGGATCGGCTGGAGATGCTCTCTCCTGCCCCCGGTTGTCTGTGCAAGAGTGGAGCGTCTCTACGCTCTCACCGTCGTCTCCATGACGACTGGTAAAGCTTTCCCGCCGGTGGCGCGCCGACGCGTGACGCGATCGCGCCTCCCCTTGGCATGGTTTGCGCCGCGGGCCACCACGCCTGAGGTACGCCCTTTGAGGTGCATCCACGTACGCCGCATGTGTTGATGCGGCGCCGTGGGTGGTCTCTTTGTTCTGCACTCGGATTGGCTGCTTTTCACACACCCCTCCACTGCTTCTTTTCAGCTGTGTTTGAACACAGCTGTGAGTAATACAAGTGCTTCACATTCTATTGGTTTATTGCACATATATAAAGGTACCTTGCTGCTCTCAGCCGGATGTCCTCTGCCATTTCCTAGGCGGACACCGGACTGTCAGCAGCAGATGGCTTTTGTGTTTCTACAATCAGATACAATCAATCACTAATCAAGGTAGGAACACTGTTTTTTCAAGATCCTGTTTCTTACACCTGACCAGCTATTATAATGCAACATTATGTTACATCATGCCATTTATAGCAGAATGTCCTTTATGTACACTTTATTTTATATCCCTTTTATATATATATTTTTTTGCCCCATCCCTATGTGCTATTTTTCTCCCTAATGGTGACTTGTTTGCTATAGGGAGGATCTGGCGTCCCTTGTGAAAGTGCCCCTGCGGCTCTGTGTGTCACCACGGTTTTCCCCTCTCTTGCCACCAGTAAACCCTTACAGCCAGCATATGTTCCCTTCAATTATTAATTTTCTGATCTATGATGCGAGTTTAACCATGTGAGTACTGTGTGTTTCTTGCTTACTTCCAAAAAATAATGGCTAGTGAATAGACCATCCTATAGTCTTTTCTTGCTATGTTACTTATTTATATACTTATGTTCCAGAGACAAGAAATATTTTTCACCCGCCTGTATGTAAAATAATTCCCTGAAGAAGGAATATACAAGTTTGACTACGGTCTTCTCCGAAACATGTCGGGATATATTTTCTAGCCACCTACCCCCACCATGCCTATTTTGACTGGGTTGGTCCTTTGGGGTTGATGGCATCGGGTGATATTATTTATTTATGCTCTGTATGGTTTATAATCAAGTATTTGTAAAGATATTGAACATTTTTTGTATGTTTTGTTCTGTCTCTCAGACAATTTTATTCATATTTGTACAACAATAAAGTTGGCATTGATTTTGCCTTTTATCATTATCTACTTACCGTATTTATCGGCGTATAACACGCACCGGCGTATAACACGCACCCCAATTTAGGAGGGAATTTTAAGGAAAAAAAACTTTTAGGAGGGAAGTTGAAGGGAAAAAAACTTACATTTAAATGCCCATCATTGCAGCCTTCTCAGTGCAGCCTTGCCCCAGTGCAGCCTTGCCCCAGTGCAGCCTTGCCCCAGTGCAGCCTTGTCAGTGCAGCCTTCCCCAGTGCAGCCTTCCCCAGTGCAGCCTTCCCCAGTGCAGCCTTCCCCAGTGCAGCCTTCGATCCCCTGTCTTCAAAATCGCCGACCGCGATTTGAAAATGGCGCCGCCGGCGCCGAAATACACAGAGCCGGTCCTCGGCTCTTTCCGGCGGCTCTCGTTCACTTTCGGCTCCACTCGTAGTCCCGAGTTGAGCTATCCGAACCTAGCCGAGTAGGTTCGGATAGCTCCGCTCGGGACTACGAGTGGAGCCGAAAGTGAACGAGAGCCGCCGGAAAGAGCCGAGGACCGGCTCTGTGTATTTCGGCGCCGGCGGCGCCATTTTCAAATTGCGGTCGGCGATTTTGAAGTTGTGCAGCTCGGGATTGCATGGTATCGGCGTATAACACACACCTGCGACTTTCCCCTGATTTTAAGGGGAAAAAAGTGCGTGTTATACGCCGATAAATACGGTATATGCTGCCTTTAAAATCCAAAGGGGTGTCCCCCTACATGCACTTTGTTGCATATAATTTCTCTAATTCTATTTAGGATGATGGCAGTCTTCGCACACCAGTATATCTCATCTCCCACTAATTTTTTCAATTAAGTAGTATGTGTTCTACTAATTCAACTGCATTTTATGTTTGTTTGATAGTAGTTTCTGCCAGGGAGTTCCTTTAGCTAGGCCTAATTTCTGTTAGCTAATGCTAATATAACATGCCTGACTGTAATTGCATTTATAATGTAATGTTTAATGCTAATGCATACTTTTATAATTTGTTTTTTGCAGTTTTACAATCTAAAAGATATAAAAAAACTTAGGAAACTTAAAAAATATCTAATTCTCAGTAAAGATTCAACTGTTAACCCTTCGGCCTCAGTCTTTATTGGGAAATTGTTAGCTCTCTGCCAAGCCTTGTACTACAAACACATTGCGAGGGCAGAACAGCCAGTAAAAAAAAACAAAAAAAATTGTATACGTTTTCTTTTTATTTGGTACACGCACATATATTTTTATTGCAGGTATGTTAATAAAACATAAGCTGATCTTACCTAGAATGGTAATAAAATGCATTCTCATGTCTCTAATTATGGAATATCTTTTTGTGTAGACAACTTTAAAGGATCATTTTACTTTAATAGACAGGAAGAAACAGACATCCGAAAAGTTACTGACATGGAAGCATTCTAAAACAGCAATTATGATTTGACCTTATCAAAAAAAATTTTTCTTGTATTTCTCTGAGGTTGCATGATAATTATATAACATTTAGGGACAAATATGCAGCCTAGCAAACCAACACTTGATGCCAATATAGCGAATACCTCCACAGCCACCATATATTTCCCTCTGGTGCTCAGATAGGCAGGGATCATGGCAATCCAGACACTACAGAATACCAGCATGCTGAAGGTGATGTACTTGGCCTCATTAAAACTGTCCGGTAATGTCCTCACCATGAAAGCCAGAACAAAACTCACAGCTGCCAGAAACCCCATGTAACCCAACACAAAGTAGAACCCGATAACTGACCCTTCATTACACTGAATGATGATCTTCCCAGGATAGGAGTCCATGTCATACTCTTGGTAGGGAGGAGACACTGACAGCCAAATAACACAGATCACAACTTGGACAGATGAGCAGATTATGACAACAGTATTAGAAGTCTTCTCTCCAACCCATTTCCTCCAGTAGCTGCCAGGTTTAGAAGCATTGAAGGCAATGCAGACTGTGATAGTCTTGGCCAGAACAGAAGAGACAGCGATGGAGAAGAAGATCCCAAATGATATTTGTCTCAGCATGCAGGTTATATCCACAGGATGTCCGAGGAACAAGAAGACACAGAGGAAGCTCAGCAAGATGGAGGTCAGGAGGATGAAGCTCACAGTCCGGTTATTGGCTTTCACAATTGGAGTGTCCCGGAATATAATAAACAATGTCAGTATAGAGAGAGTTTCCACAGAACATAATATAGAGATAAAATAAAAAGCTAGCGCTATTATGTTTGTTTCATAGGAGAGATAGTCATACGTTTTTGGATTACAGATGAATTTTCTCTTATCTGGCCATGTTTCAACAGGACATTTGTGGCAGATATCACTGTCTGTGGGAGAAAAAAGCACAAAGTACAAACTTTGCATTATTAAACTGAATAAAATCATTGACAACACATATCAGGTACAGCATTATGTCTTACAGAGGAAGTATTTTTTTAAACAATGGTCTATGACCTCTATGATTAAACACCTCCATGGTGAAATGCATTGGAGGAACAGGATCTTTTGAATGATGTTTTATATAATGAATTGCTTGCTGTGAAACAAATGCTTATAAATAAAGAAGGATTTCACAATACTTCAGCTCTTCCTGTACTAAATTAAATTGCACCTGCGGGGTAGACCATTGTCAACAAGAGAAAAAGTGATAAGACATTAAAAAAAATTGAGTTGTGACTAGAGCAAGTTATGAGGATGCATCTCCCAAAGAGAACACCTTTTATTATGACAACTGTCAATTTGTACAGATTTTGAGACTAATTTGCTAAATGAGTTGATATTATTCATTAAAAAATGTGTAAATATTCACTGCAATTATACAATCATGTGAAAAGCAAATTGCAATGCAGATCCTTTTTACATGATTTGATAATATTTACATTATAATATTTGAGTGAAGATTCTCAGCTCCTTTCATAAGTAAATCAAAGCAGAGGTGCTGTGTTGTTGTTCTAAACAGGAAGATAGGAGCTAACTGGATTTCTAACATTTCAACATGTATTTGTCTGTACTCAAAAGTGTTTTTATAGTGATAGATTGTGATGGGCTAAACACCCCTTGGTTCACTAGGACTCCCGAACAGAGAAAAAGTTCAGACCCGAGCTGCGGACTCTATTAAAGTCTATGGGACCCAAATATGAAAAATCAGAAGTCCCTATTTTGAAGGCTTATATGCAAGTTATTGACGATAAAAGGGGTATGGAGGTCCAGGTACTGCCCTAGGGGACATGTACCAATGCAAAAAAATTTTTAAAAAAATATTGTTGTTAAAGGAGCAGTGATTCTATCGATGCTTAAAGTGAAACAATAAAAATGAAAATGTATTTTAATATAGTGCCTGGGGGGTCCCCTTAGTTTGCCTGTAAAGTGGCACATCTGTACCATGTATAGAACCAGTTGCAGCAAAACTGACAGTTGTAAAGCAAAAAAAAAAAAAAAAACATTTATACTGATTATCATGGCTGCAAGCTATTTCCGGCAATACAAAAAAAAAAAAGCAGCGAGCGCCACCCCTCCTGAACCATACTAGGTCACATGCCCTGAACATGGTGACATCACCTGGTTGCGGTGTCCTTACCTATTTAAGAACTGTCAGACAGAGAAGCAGGCATTCGGTGGTAGCCTTAGTCGCTCTTTGTCTTTTTTCGGGTCCAGCGGTGCAGTGAGTGTCGTGATTGATGATGGATCTACAATGGGGGACAGTTTTTTTCTTTTTTTAATAACGTAATTGTCAAAAACTGCCTGTTTATTTTTGACACTTTTTTTGGTGAATAAGTAAGGGTACAATGTACCCCATACTCATTCATATAGGGGGAGGCGAGATTTGGGGGCCCCCTTGTTAAAGGGGGATTCCAGATTCCGGTAGGCCCCCTGCCAACAGATCCCCACAGCCACTGCACAGGGTTGTCGACAAGAGGCTCTTGTTCCCATCAATATGGGGATAAGGTGCTTTGGGGTGGGGGGGCAGAGCCCCCCTTTCCAAAATCACCCCCTATGTTGAGGGCATGTGGCCTGGTATGGTTTGGGGAGGGTTGGCTACCCCCCCTTCCTGACCTGCGGTGCTGCAAGCTCGGATAAGGATCTGGTATGGATTTTGGGGGGCACGCCATTTTTATCTTTTAATTTCGGGAGGGTTTTTTTTACATTTTCTAATGCCGGCAAATTTGGCAATGTTTTTTTTCCCACTCAGTTGTCAGTGGCGAAGCCTGCTGACAGCCGATAACTCATCTGTTGTTAAGGACACGGTAGCAAGCATCCCAGCCCTGTTCCTTAATAACCTATTGACCTTCACCCCGTCAAGCGCACAGAAAATTTGGGTGTTCAGCAAACACCCGAATGAGTGATGTTCAGGCCGAACTCATACTCAGCCCAAACCGTTCACCCAACCCTTGTGATAGATATGTATGTATTGGAGAGGTGTACTAAATGTTTGTGCGCAGACATGCACTTTATTTATTTCAGGTACTTATATAGTGCTGTCAATTTACGCAGCACTTTACATATGTACATTGTACATTCACATCAGTCCCTACCCTCAAGGAGCTTACAATCTAAGGTCCCTAACTCACATTCATACATACACATACTAGGACCAATTTACCTACCAGCATGTTCTCGGAATGTAAGAGGAACCTGGAGTACCCAGAGGAAACCTACACAGGCAGAACATTCAAACTCCAGGCAGGTATTGTCATGGGTGGGATTTAAACCAAATACCCTTTTGCTGCTAGGCAAAAGTGCTAACCACTACACCACTTTGCTTTTTACACCACCCTAGGTTCTTGAAGAGGTTGTAAACCTCCATGGGGAAGTTGTACCCATAGTTAAGCCTATAATAAGGCTTACCTATAGGTACTGCAAAAATCCCATAAACGTTTGCTGTTCAGGAGATACCGTATTTATCGGCGTATAACACGCACTTTTTTCCCCTTAAAATAAGGGGAAAATCGTGGGTGCGTGTTATACGCCGATCCCCGCTATTTTGTGATCTGTCGGAGCGATCGCCGCCGACATTCACATAGCTTGTATTTTTAAACATGGCGCCGCGGAGTTCGGAGGGACTCGGCGGCGCTTGTTCAGCCGAGATACACATAGCCGAGGGTTCTCGGCTTTTCTCGGCGCCGTTCACAGTCATGCCCAGTCCCGCCATTGGACCTGTGTTATGTCCATCATAGGGACTGGGCGTGACTGTGAACGGCGCAGAGAAGAGCCGAGAACCCTCGGCTATGTGTATCTCGGCTCCGCCCAGTCACTCATGTTTAAAAATACAAACTAAACGTTTGTATGTCGGCGGCGACAAGGCTGCACGGACCACTGGGGCAAGGCTGCACTGGGGCAAAGCTGCACTGGGGACAAGGCTGCACTGGGGCAAAGCTGCACTGGGGACAAGGCTGCACTGGGGCAAAGCTGCACTGGGGACAAGGCTGCACTGGGGCAAAGCTGCACTGGGGACAAGGCTGCACTGGGGACAAGGCTGCACTGGGGCAAAGCTGCACTGACAAGGCTGCACTGGACACTGGGGAAAGGCTGCAGATGAACACTGATGAGGCTGCATTGATGGGCATTTAAATGTAAGTTTTTTTTCCTTAAACTTCCCTCCTAAAAGTTTTTTTCCTTAAAATTCCCTCCTAAACTTGGGGTGCGTGTTATACGCCGGCGCGTGTTATACGCCGATAAATATGGTATTTACAGTTTACTGCATCAATGATGTCATCGGTGCATGCGCTCTGAAGGAATGGCCGCCTGTGCTGTTTCTTCAGGTGAGTGTGCTGTGACCGGCAGCTCCAGTGCGCAAGCGCTGCAGTGACATCATGTGGCTCTGGCCAGTCACAGAGCCGGAATCCGCGGCCCCGGAAGCTAGAAGGGCAAAGATGGATGCAGCCTGCAGTGGGGATGTCGCTGGCTTTGTTTGCAGGTAAGTGTCACATAATGTGCTAGTATGCAATGCATACTAGCACATTATGCCTTTACTTTGCAAGGATGAAGAAAGGAAGAAAAAACCCACCAGGGTTTACTTCCTCTTTAACAATAATCAGACATCAGTCTGTAACTGAAATAAAATTTAAAAATAAACAATTCCCATGGTGCTTATCCCATGCTCGCCTTCAGGACATCTCCAAAGCCTCTCCCATCCTCTGGAATGCTCTACCCCAATCTGTCCAATTTTCTGCTACTTTATTCACTTTCAGACGATCCCTGAAAACTCATCTTTTCAGAGAAGCCTATCTGGCCCCCACCTAGCAACTGTACTTATCTTCTCAATCAGAACTTTGCCCACAGTTATTACCTCTTGTATCTCTTGACCTTCTCTCTTAGATTGTAAGCTCTAAGGAGCAGGGCCCTCTGATTCCTACTGTATTAAAGTGTATTGTATTTGTACTGTCTACCCTCAAGTTGTAAAGCGATACGTAAACTGTGGGCGCTATATAAATCCTGTATAATAATAATAGTGCTGTATTGCATAAAGTGCTCATGCTCATAAAATTCAATAAAGGACAGCTGACCTGTGCTCAGTTCAAGTGCCCCACATGAATGTTCACTCACCCTGGACCACCCAGCGGACAAAGAGAGGGGGCATAGTCATTTAAAAAAAAAACAGACTATGACAAGGAGATGGAACGCATACTCAGTGATGAAAATACGTACAAAAAGCTAAAAACAAATCCAACAAAAGTCCTAAAGAAAGCATTACACAATCTGAATAATAGAGGAAGCAAAGAAAAAATTCTTAACAAAAAAGAAAAAAGATACTTAATTCTGGATAATCTTTCTTTATAAATTTAGGCCAACATATATTCTGCTACATTTACAGTATTTAGTAAACATTACCCAAATTAGTGTATATTATTTAATTTGTGTGAAAGTTATAGAGTCCACAAACTATGGGATATACAGTATATTTGAAAATTGATCACACCTGATGTACTGATGGCCTATCTAATTTCTTGAGGCCCTAAAATGCCAGGACAGTACAAATACCCCCCAAATGATACCTTTTTTAGAAAATAGACAGTCCAAGGTATTTATTATCCACAGCTATTTTGCAGGAAGCTCCACTTCATTCTCTAACTTTCCTCAGCCTTCCTTCTATTAGCCTGTCCCCACCCTCTAAAATGCTTACACTAATCTTTGTTATAACGTCCTCTCTCCTCAAACTCTCATTTCTTTATCCCACCTCTCCAGCCCCCAACCTTTACATATCTCCTTCTCTTCTGCCCACTCAATATTACTCCACTTACCACCTCCTGCTCATTCTAAGCCCACACAGTATCACCACGTCCATTCCACCACAGCATCTGCCCTCCTATAAATCCCACTCCCGCCTTACCACTCTCACCCTCCTATTAATCCTAATGTCTGGGGACATCGCACCAAACCCCGGCCCTCCCACACCCAATTCCCAACGCCAAGATTGGCCATCTACCTCCTCCAACAATAGTCGTAACTTCAACCTTCTCATCCCAATTCCCCTGATTCCACAAGTCAGCCCCCCTCTTTCATGTGCCCTCTGGAATGCCAGCTCAGTCTTCAACAAACTAGTTTCTGTCAATGATCTTTTTCTCTCCAAATCCCTTGATCTATTTGCTATAACCGAAACCTGGCTCCAGGAATTCGATACTACCTCTCCAGCTGCACTGTCCCACAGTGGCCTTCTCTGAACTCACTCCACCAGACCCAGTGGATGAAAAGGAGGTGGTGTTGGACTTCTCCTCTCCCCACAATGCACCTTCCAGGTACTTCCCACACCTCCCTCTCTTACCCCCTGCTCTTTCAAAATGCACTGCATTCGTCTTTTCTCTCCAGCTTGTCTGAGGGTCGCAGTCATTTATCGGTCTCCTGGACCAGTGTCACGCTTTCTGGATGACTTCTCTGCATGGCTACCCTATTTTCTCTCATCCAAAGTGCCTGCCATCATCCTAGGTGACTTTAACATTCCAATCAATGTTAATAATGCTTCCACTTCTAAACTACTCAACCTAACCTCCTCCTTTAACCTAACACAATGGACACAAACCACCACTCACTCCAACGGCAACACTATTGACCTTGTATTCTCCCATCGCTGCACTCCCTGCAATCTCTCCAATGCACCCTTTCCTCTCTCTGATCACAACCTTATCCGTTTCACACTCTCCTTGTCTCCCACCTCCCATGCTGCCAACCCACAAACCACTACCCGCAGGAACCTTCGCAACCTCAAACCTTCCCTTCTTCACTCTGCTACTGATGGCCTTTATGACAAAATCGCACCCCTGTCCTGCCCAGACCTAACCACTTCCATCTACAACACCACGTTGTCATCCTCCCTAGATGTACTTGCTCCTCTTTCTACATGCAGAACCAGGCCCCATCTGCCACAACCCTGGCAAACAGACGACACCAGAAGTCTCAAGAGACACAGCCGTGCTCTTGAGTGAGCATGCCGTAAATCTAAATCCCTGCAAGATTTTACACTCTACAAATCTGCCCTTCTCAAATACAACTCCTGCCTCCACACTGCTAAACAAACCTATTACAACACTCTCATCAAAACCCTCTCATCCAAACCTCGTCAACTCTTTTCTACCCTTAATTCCTTACTTCACCCCCCACTGCCCTCACCCACCAACTTGCTTACAGCTCAACATATTGCCAACCACTTCAATAGCAAAATCAACACAATTCGCAAGGAGATATCCAGCATTCAAATTCCTCCCCTACCCAACATATCAGGTCCAACACCACACTCAATACTCTCCTCCTTTTGCCCAGTTACCATAGAAGAAGTTGATAAACTCCTCTCCATGGCCCACCTCACTACCTGTCCCCTGGACCCTGTCCCCTCTCAATTACTGCGACCACCTTCCCACTCTATCCTCAACTCCCTAACCCACATCTTCAACCTCTCCCTCTCCTCCAGCACCTTTCCTTCTCCGCTCAAACATGCACTGGTTACCCCCATACTCAAAAAACCCTCACTAGACCCCACCTGTTTGAATAACTTAAGACCTATCTCCCTGCTCCCGTTTGCCTCCAAGCTCATCGAACGCCTTGTTCATGACCAAATGAGTCGCTACCTCACAGACAACAACCTTCTCGGCCCCCTACAGTCTGGCTTCCGCCCACGACATTCTACTGAAACTGCCCTACTAAAACACACCAATGACCTAATAACTGCCAAAACCAATGGCCACTACTCCATACTCATACTTTTAGACCTCTCTGCTGCCTTTGACACGGTTGACCACCTGCTCCTCCTCAGCAAATTACACTCCCTTGGCCTCCGTGATTCTGCATTATCCTGGTTCTCCTCCTACCTATCTCAGCGCACTTTCAGTGTCACTTACAACTCCATCTCCTCCGCTCTCCTTCCTCTTTCTGTTGGGGTACCCCCAGGTTCCGTCCTTGGGCCTCTCCTTTTCTCACTCTATACCTCTTCCCTGGGTTGATAACCTCCCATGGCTTCCAATACCACCTCTATGCCGATGACACACAGATCTATCTCTCCACTCCTCAACTCACCCCCTCTATCTCCTCATGGATCTTAAACTTGCTGAATGACATATCGGTATGGATGTCACACCACTTCCTCAAACTTAATCTTTCTAAAACTGAGCTTGTTATATTTCCTCCTTCACGGTCCCCCTCCTGTGACTTCACCATTAAAATCAACAACACAACCATTGGTCCTTCCACACATGCCAGGGTCCTGGGTGTAATCCTTGACTCTGACCTTTCCTTCAGCCCCCATATCCAATCACTGCCTAAATCTTTCCACCTTAACCTCCGCAACATCTCCAGAATTCGACCCTTCCTGACTAATGACACCACAAAGCAACTTATTCACTCCTTGATTATTTCCCGCCCCGACTGCTGCAACTCTCTCCTTAATGGCCTACCCTTAAGCAGGCTATCCCCCTTCAGTCTATTATGAATGCTGCTGCTAGACTAATACACCTCACTAATCGATCCGTGACTGCTGCTCCTCTCTGCCAATCCCTTCACTGGCTTCCCCTACCCCACCGTGTAAAATTCAAAATGCTAACCATAACATACAAGGCCATTCACAACACCGCCCCATCTACATCAAAAACCTCATTTGCAGATATGGCCCAAATCGCCCCCTCCGCTCCTCCCAGGACCTCCTGCTCTCTAGCTCCCTTATTACCTCCTCCCATGCTCGCCTTCAGGACTTCTCCAGATCCTCTCCCATCCTCTGGAATTCCCTGCCCCAGTATGTCCGATCAGCTCCTACCCTGTCCACCTTTAGGAGATCCCTGAAAACTCATTTATTCAGGGAAGCCTATCCCACACCCACCTAACAACTGTCCCAGAGCCACCCCCATCAAATCATTCTTTGCAGCTATTGCCTTTTGTACCACCACCTCCTTCCTTTAGAATGTAAGCTCTACGAGCAGGGCCCTCCTGTACCTTTTGTATTGAACTGTACTGTAATTGTGTTGTCCCCCTTATACATTGTAAAGCGCTGCGTAAACTGTTGGCGCTATATAAATCTTGTATAATAATAATAATAATTTATTAAGAGGCATAGCGGGTTTTTTGAAAATTGGCAATTTCTTGTCACAATTTTTGGGATTTTTTTTTCACAATTGTTCTTTACATACTGTCACCAGTGCAGTACAGCATCATCATATGACTGGTGTGGTGGTGATCAGGGATACTGACTGGCAACAGTATGTAAAAATAATAATAATAGATTTTATTCCATTTTTTTACATTTTGTTTTCTTTGTTTAAAACTTCAGCCCCGGAAGATTTTACCCCCTTCCTGACCAGAGCACTTTTTACAATTTCTTACTGTGCTGCTTTAACTGATAATTGCGCAGTCATGCAATGCTGTAGCCAAACAAAATTTGCGTCCTTTTTTCCCACAAATAGAGATTTCTTTTGGTAGTATTTGATCACCTTTGCTGTTTTTTATTCTTTGCGATACAAACGAAAAAAGACTGAACATTTTTGTCATTTCAGTCATACATTTAAGCCAAAATGCATTCAGCCACATATCTTTGGTAAAGAAAATTCAATAAGCGTATATTTATTGGTTTGCGCAAAAGTTATAGCGTCTACAAACTAGGGTACATTTTGTGGAATTTATGCAGCTTTTAGTTTGACTGCCTATATCATCCCCTCCCAAATGACCCCATTTTGGAAAGTAGACACCCCAAGGAAATTGCTGAGAGGCATGTTGAGCCCATTGAATATTTTATTTTTTTGTCACAAGTGATTGAAAAATGACAAAAAAAGAAAATTACACAAAGTTGTCACTAAATATATATATATTGCTCAGACATGCCATGGTCATATGTGGAATTACACCCCAAAATACATTCTGCTGCTTCTCCTGAGTATGGGGCTACCTCATGTGTGAGACTTTTTGGGAGCCTGGCCATGTACAGGACCCCGAAAACCAAGCACCGCCTTCAGAATTTCTAAGGGTGTAAATTTTTGATTTCACTCCTCACTACCTATCAAAGTTTGGAAGACCATAAAATGCCAAGATAGCACAAACCCCCCCCCAAATGACCCCATTAGGAAAGTAGACACCCCAAGCTATTTGATGAGAGGCAAGTTGTGGGAAAATTACTATTTATTTTTGCACAAAGTTGTCACTAAATGATCTATTGCTCGAACATGCCATGGGCATTCTACTGCTTCTCCTGAGTACGGGGATAACACAAACCAATCACCGCCTTCAGGCTTTCTAAGGGCGTAAAATGGTGATTTCATTTCCTCACTACCTATCACAGTTTCGGAGGCCATGAATTGACAAGATCGCACAAACTCCCCCCCCCCCCCATGACCCCATTTTGTAAAGAAGACACGTCAAGCTATTTGCTGAAAGGCATGTTGAGTCCATGGAATATTTTATATTTTTCCACAAGTTTTGGGGAGATGTATTTATTTCTTTATTTACACAAAGTTGTCACTAAATGATCTATTGCTCAAAAATGCCATGGGAATATGTGAAATTACACCCCAAAATACATTCTGCTGCTTCTCCTGAGTACGGGGACACCACATGTGTTGGACTTTTTGGCAGTCTAAATGCGTACAGGACCCCGAAAACCAATCACCACCTTCAGGCTTTCTAAGGGTGTACATTTTTGATTTCACTCCTCCTACCTACCTATCACGGTTTCGGAGGCCATGAAATGCCAAGATAGCACAACCCCCCCCCCTAAATTACCCCATTTTGGAAAGTAGACACCCCAAGCTATTTGCTGAGAGGCATGTTGAGTGTTTTTCAGATCTCGCTTTTTGTCAGTTTTGAAAATGGAATTTTAAATTAAATTATTTTCTTTCTTCATTTTCAAAAACAAATGAGATCTGCAGAATACTCGCCATCCCTCTTAACAAATACCTTGGGGAGTCTTCTTTCCAAAATTGGGTCATTTGGGGGAGGGGTTTGTACTGCCCTGCCATTTTAGTACCTCAAGAAATGAGATAGGTATGTGCTATCTGGACATTTCAGGGCCTCCATAACTGTGATAGGTAGTAAGGAGTAAAATCACCATTTTACGCCTTTAGAAAGCCTGAAGGCGGTGCTTGGATTTTGGGGTCCTGTACGTGGCTAGGCTCCCAAAAAGTCTCACACATGTGGTGAAATTAAAAATTAAAAAATTAAATTTTCCCGAAACTTGTGGCAAAATATCAAATATTCCATGGACACAACATGCCTCTCAGCAAAAAGCTTGTCTTCTTTCCAAAATGGGGTAATTTGTGGGGGTTTTGTGCTATCTTGACATTTCAGGGCCTCCAAAACTGTGATAGGTAGTGAGGAAGTGAAATCTCCATTTTACGCCCTTAGAAAGCCTGAAGGCAGTGATTGTTTTTTGGGGTCCTGTACACAGCTAGGCTCCCAAAAAGTCTCACACATGTGGTATCTCTGTGCTCAGGAGAAGCGGTAGAATGTATTTTGGGGTGTCATTTCACATATGCCCATTGCATGTTTGAGCAATAGATCGTTTAGTGACAACTTTGTGCAAAAATAAATAAATTGTCATTTTCACACAACTTTCTTCTCATCAAATAGCTTGGGGTGTCTACTTTCCTAAATGGGGTAATTTGGGGGGGGAGGGGGTGGTTTGTTCTATCTTGACAGTTTATGGCCTTCAAAACTGTGATAGGTAGTGAGGAGTGAAATAAAAAATTTACACCCTTAGAAATCCTGAAGGCGATGCTTGGTTTTCGGGTTTTGGGGTCCTGTACGTGGCTACGCTCCCAAAAAGTCTCACACATGTGGTATCCCCGTACTCAGGAGAAGCAGCAGAATGTATTTTGGGGTGTAATTTGTGGTATAACCATGCCATGTTTGGACAATATATCATTTAGTGACAACTTTGTGCAAAAAAAACAAAAAGTGTAATTTTCACAAAACTTGTGGCAAAATATAAAATATTCCATGGACTCGACATGCCTCTCAGCAAATAGCTTGCGGTGTCTACTTTCCAAAAAATTTGGGGGGGTTTTGAACTGTCCTGGCATTTTATGCACAACATTCAGAAGCTTATGTCACACATCACCCACTCTTCTAACCACTTGAAGACAAAGCCCTTTCCGACACTTTTTGTTTACATGAAAAAAAATATTTTTTTGCAAGAAAATTATTTGAACCCCCAAACATTATATGTTTTTTTTAAAGCAAAGGCCCTACAGATTAAAATGGTGGGTGTTTTTTTTCACACAGTATTTGCGCAGCGATTTTTCAAAGGCAATTTTTTTTGGAAAAAAACAATTTTTTTAAAATTTGAATGCACTATACCTCAGATTTTTACCTTGACCATTCTACTTCTTTGCCCCTTTTGTACTCAGCTGTACTCAGCTGCCAGACTGGAACCGACCAGAGGGGGCGATAGATTCAGAACACTCTGAAAATGAGAAGTGTTTTGGAGATTTCATTTAAATACTAGAAAGCCAATGGGGTTAAATTTTGAATGGGATGTGCCTTACTTTTATGTTTGAAAACATTAGCTATAGTTTATATATATATATTTTTATAAAATATAATAATTTTTTATATAATTTCATCCATTCACTATTTTACTTGCTCTAGACATTTTCATCTGGATATTCCACTTACATACTAGAAAGTTGATGGAGTCAAATTGTGAATGGGATGTGTTCTACTTTTATGATTGAAAACATCAACTATAGTATATGATTTTCACATAATCCTTCCATTCACTATTTCACTTGACATTTTTACTTTCCAGTATATTTTGCCCCCCTACCCCTATCTATTTAGTCTTATTTTACCTTGTATAAAGAGTCCCTTTCTCCCCCATTGAAGCCTCAGGAGTTATATGGACACATAGATTATGGGGGGTCTTACGTGACATGCGGCCACATTTCGCTTGTTGAGTTTCAGCATGTTCCACACATAATATAAAACAGTTACGTCCCTGACCTGCTTTTTCTATCATGTAATGGTCCGCATTTATATGTGTGTGTACATCTGTGTGTGTGTGTCTATTATCGCCTTATTTCATGGGTAAAGCAGTTGTTTTGTTTTGCTTTCATCTTAAACATCGCACATCCAATATTTAGCCACATACATGGAACGATATGTAAACGCACATTTTTAGAATCTTCTAACACTTTTTTATATCACATGTTTTGTCTTGCACATTTATCGATGTCTATACCTCACTTTATGGTTTTATTGGGTATTTGGTAGACACATGAATATTGTATGTTATATATTTGGTTTAGAAATATAGTACATGTATGGAGTGCCAAGGAGAGCAATCTGTTGCAGCCCCTTAATTTAACCCTGAATCTATAAGGTCACTCTAATGTATGTTCATTATTTAGTTCTTTTTTATGGGTTGAAATTATTCAATATATTGGTTGCCTTGATCGCCTCCGTGATTACTCCTCCCCCTTCACATATGTGAAAGGTTCTTGCAGGACCACAGCTGATCGCTATGTGGATTAGGCACAATTGGTCAGGTGACCACCATATATTATTTTGTTGTGTATAAAAGACAGATTGCAATCGTTGGTCCTAAAGCTATGATTAAGTGCCATTAACGGTGCAAAACGCATCCGTTTTTCATCTGGACCTGTGTCTCTGCTTGATTTATGGATCAAGCTTCATTTGAGTGCGGAGTGCAGCCGTCCTTTTTCCATTTCCTGCCACCCGGCTTGGATCTCGACCATTCTTCTTCTGATTAACCCTTTTATACCTCGGATCTCGGACTAAGGCTTGCATGGTGCTCCGCACCCCTGGCACACGTGCCACTCAGTGTCCACCAAGTCTCTGTCTCCATCTCCAGAGGCTTCAAGGACCTGAGGGGCAAAGGAGGCCTCCCCACTACTTCGGTCTCACCTCAGGTACGTGGCCCTCGTGACAGAATAATCCAGCCATATGTGAGACTGAGGGGAGTGCTTCTATGTTTGAGGCCCTGTGCCAACAAATGGCCTCTGTGTCTCAGGACCTGACGTCCATACAAGAGGGGTACTTTCAAATGGAAGGTCGGCTGACTGCAATAGCCAATATCTCAGTTCTGAGCCCTGCGGAACCACCTGTTATTGCTATGGAGCAGCCCATCTCCACTCCAGCTCCTGAACCACGGGTTCCTATGCCAGAAACGCTTTTCAGGGGTTCGCCACAAGTTTCGGGCTCTCAGGAACGCCTGTCGGCTATACTTTACCTTACAGCCTAGGACCTTCTCTTCAGAGGATACAAAGTTCGTAGTAGCCTTACTTACAGAAGAACCCCAGGCATGGGCTCATCAGCTATTGGAAAGGGAGAGTCCTATACTGCACTCACTGTCTTCTTTCTTCGATGCCATGGCAATGCTCTGTGATGACCCACAACGAACCACCATGGCCAAAACAGCGTTGACCTCTACAACAGGGGAAACACCCTGTTGAGGACTACGTAATGGAAAGTAGTTTTGCTTGGGCCCCTTAAAGACGAATTGGCAAGAGTGGGGCTCCATGATACATTGGAACCTACAATTCAGTTGCATATCTAGCTTGATCGCAGACTCAGAGAACGTCGCAGGGAATGATCCGTTATCTTTCTTCAGGGATGTCTCATTAGGCTGAGTAAGTGGACTGAACCCCCATGTGTTTCGCCGTACGTTGTTAAATCATCGCATCTCACTCACTGCCTCTCTTTGCAGATACCGGGAAGGATAATCCAAGTAGCAGCCATTATTGACTCTTGGGCTTGCAGCTGCTTTATTGACATCCACTTCTCCAAAAAGTATGGAATCCCACTATGCAAGAAGCCCCAGCCATTTACGGTTCATCTGGCAGATGGCTCCACACCAACCTCGATTCCAATAACCCATGAGATCACCCTCATATTGTCCACCACCAAAGCAGACCATCAGGAATATCTTCGGCTGGACATGATTAATTCCCCCATTTTTCTGGTTATTTTGGAGTTACAGTGGCTTTGACAGCACCAGCCAAAGATTGATTGGTCTACTGAAGTGTCTTTTGGCTCACCCTATTGCTTACACCACTGTTTCCCACAACAAGCCTGTTTGATGGTTCAACCCCTTTCCACAGATGACAACACTCTTCTCCCTCAGGTTTACAGAGACTTCCTGGATGTCTTCAAAGTCTGCCACCTCACCGGCCATATGATTGTCCCATTGAGCTTCTACCTGGTTCTGCAATACCATTTGGGAGGATCTTCCCACTCTCTAAACCTGAATTAGAAGTCCTCTGAAAATACATTGATGAAAATCTTAGGAAAGGGTTCATCTGACCCTCTACCATTCCTGCTGGTGCTGGACTCTTCTTTGTGGAAAAAAGGACCATTCTTTAAGACCATGTATCGACTACAGAGAATTAAACAGTATCACAATCAAGAATCAATACCCGTTGCCTCTATTCGCTGAGCTTGTTCAGATGTTCCCAACATTGGACCTATGGGGGGCCTACAATTTAAAGCGAAGGGCCACACTAAAATAAAAAATCCATCTGATTCGGGTCCTCCTGTTATGCGGATTGAGTCCATTTCATTGAAAGATCCTGTCCGCCCCCTTCCTTGTGTGGAGACCTGAGGAGCTGATTTCCCCTGAGTGGAGGTTCACTAATAAGCTGATTTACAGCTTACCTCTGGTAAGCGCACATCTTATTAGGTGGAGGATTTCTCACTGGGTGTTATACGTTTATGATCACTGTTTGCATCTGCCTTGGCCCCAAGGACTGTGTGTTATACGTCTATGATCACTGATTGCATCTGCCTTGGCCCCAAGGACTGTGTGTTTTTGTGACGTTTTAGTCACTTTTTTAACCTCATTTGGGACTTTCATTTTTCAGTCACCTTTTCTATATTCACTTTCAATAGATTGTTGGTGTTTCATATTCCAATATTTTTTAATATTTGATGTATTGTATTTTCATACACGTAATCATGTTTGATTAGTTACATCACATGTTATTGTTTTAAGCGCGGTCTTTCCTGATTATTTCTGTCTATTATGTGCATGCCTCACATTAAGACTGCAGCTTTTCTAGTTTTATAACCGAGTTTTTACTATAGTGAGTAGCGCGGTAATTTTTGATACTTAAAATAAAAAATTGCATTAATATTCTTAAAAAAAAATTTTACTTACCTGAAACCCCTGTTGCTAGGCTGTCTTCCTAATCTGCCTCTTCCTATTCCGCGGCGCTTCCTCCTCTTCGGCGAGCAGCCCTGTTGCCTTCTGGGACATGTGTGTGTCCCAGAAAACAATGGGGCCATTCACAAAGCGCTGCGTGACTCGCATGTGCAGTGGGAAACGGGCAGTGAAGCCGCAAGGCTCCACTGCCTGTTTCCCTTCGTTAAGATGGAGGAGCCAGCAGCCGATCCGATGGACGGATCGGCCTCAGCGGGCCGACATTGTGGGCTTGCTGGACAGGTAAGTGTCCTTATTAAAAGTCAGCAGCTACAGTGTTTGTATCTCCTGACTTTTAAAAAAAAAAAAAATTGTGGCCGGAACACCCCTTTAATACGCATAAGAGAGGGTGATGAATGGAAAACAGACCTTTGTACTAGGTTTGGCCATTTTGAGTATCTGGTCATGCCATTTGGGCTGTGTTACGCCCCAGCAACTTTCCAACACTTGGTGAACGACATCGTTCGGGATTTTCTTGACCTCTTCATGATAGTGTACTTAGATGACATCCTTGTTTTTTCACCTTCCATCGAGGCACATCACATCCACATGCGAAAAGTCCTTTTTCGCCTCCGAGCCCATAAACTCTATGCCAAGCTTGAAAAATGTGAGTTTGAGAAAGATACCATATAATTCCTTGGCCTCATTATTTTTACTTCTGGCATATCCATGGACCCCCAGAAGGTAACTGAAGTTATTGAATGGCCAGTACCCTCGGACCGTAAGGGTGTTCAGAGGTTGGTGGGATTCAACAATTTTTATAGAAGATTCATCAAAGGCTTCTCGACAATAATTTCACCTATTACACAACTCACCAAGCAAAACAGCTATTTTCTGTGGTCCCCCTCAGCACAAATGGCTTTCGACAAACTCAAGAAGCAATTCACCTCTGCCCCGGTCCTTCGTCATCATGACCCAGCCCTGCCTTACTTGTTGGAGGTTGATGTTTCAGAGATTGTGGTTGGGGCAGTCCTTTCTCAGTGCCACAAAACCACAGCCATGTTGCATCCTGTTGCCTTCTTTTCCAGGAAGTTATCCCCAGCTGAAAGGAACTATGATGTAGGGGACCAGGAACTCCTTGCTATTAAACTGGCCCTGGAAGAATGGCGATATCTATTGGAAGGAGTCTCGCACCCTATACTTATCTACACTGATCATAGGAATTTGGAATACCTCCGTACAGCTAAACTTCTCAGACCTAGACAAGCCAGATGGGTTCTCTTCTTCACCTGATTTCAAATGCATATCACGTACCATCCGGGATCCAAGAATTGTAAACCTGATGCTCTGTCCCGCATGTATCCCACATCAGATAACTCGCCAACAACGGACGCAATACTTCCTGCCTGTAATTTCTTCCTACTTACTAATGACCTCTTGTCCGGGATTAAACTGGCCTCCTCTCTAGACCAACTGCCCTCAGGAGAAAATCTGCAAGAAAAGGACAGACTTTTCTTCTATGACCATGCTGTGTTTGTGCCCCTTCAACTGAGAGTTCCTGTGCTCAAACTCTGCCATGACAACAAGTTAGCAGGGAATTTTGGGGTGACCAAGACCACTGATCTGCTTTTGTGAACCTTTTGGTGGCCTACCCTCAAGGCAGACTGCCACGCTTACGTCAATTCCTGCCCAGTATACAATCACAGCAAAACGGAAAAGAATAAATCATGGCATCTCCTACGCCCCCCTGCCTGTTCCCTCCAGACCCTGAGAACAGATCAGCATGAATTACATAGTGGAGCTACCACCCTCTGATGGGTTTACATCCATATTTGTTGTTGTGGACCGCCTTACAAAACTGGCTCATTTTATTCCTATGATTAGCACACCTTCCGCCCCAGAAACGGCTCAGGCTTTTATCAAGGAGATCATGCGCCTCCATGGGGTCCCCAGCAATATTGTATCGGATTGTGGGGTTCAATTCACCTCTAAATTCTGGAAGGAGCTCTGTCTTGCTCTAGACATCGAGAACCACTACTCTTTGGCCTACCACCCTCAGACCAATGAACAAACAGAACGCATAAACCAAACTCTTGAACAGTACCTTTGTTGTTTCTCCAACTTTGTTCAGGACAATTGGGTGTCCCTACTTCCTTGCACAGAATTTGCATACAACAACTCAATACATTCTACCACTAAGCAATCAACGTTCTACGCCAACCTGGGGTACCACCCTTCTTTTTCCCCTGTCCTACCCGCTTCTGCTTCGGTCCCGGCTGTCTGGAACAGAGTGGAGTTTCTACACAACAACTTAGAGCTCCCAAAGGATACCATGGCAAAGGCACAGCTGGATTACAAGACCATCTATAATCGAAGGTGGCGGGGGGGGACCCGGATCTTCAACCGAGAGACAAGGTTTGGCTGTCTACCAGGCATTTGAAGTTGGCCTGTCCCTCCAAGAAATTGGGCCCTAAGTTTATTGGGCCCTTCCCTGTCCTGTCCCGATTCAACCCTGTTGTCTACAAACTCAAACTGCCCTCAACTTACCAGATCCACTCTGTCTTCCATGCCTCCCTCTTGAAGCCCGTGGCCCCAAACCCCTTTGGGGAATGTGGGGCCCCTCCTCTGCCTCCCTCTATGATTAATGGGATTGAGGAGTACGAGGTGGAGGCCATCCTGGACTACCATAGAATGGGCCATGGATGCCAATTTCTGGTACTGTGGAGGGGTTACGGCCCTAAAGAGAATTCCTGGGAACCTGAGTCACATATTCATGCTCCAGATCTTCTCCGGTGGTTCCCTCAGCAAGCTTCATCCCGGACGAGTGTCCGGGGGCCGCCCCTTTGGGGGGGGGCTTTGTAAGAGTCCAGGGCTTACTACGCAAACACCAATGGCATGTTGCCGCAAGAGGAAATGCGTGCCAACTGGGCAATGCGCCAAAGATGCCTCACTGCGCCAACCCACACCTGCGCAGAAGAACTGATGGAAAAAGGCAGGAAAATGCCCAGGAGGTGCACAGGAAGTGACCTCAACCTGATTGAAAAAAGGCAGGAAAATGCCCAGGAGGTGCAGAGGAAGTGACCTCAAACTTCCCTATATAAGCCCAGCCCAGACACTGCCAAATTGCTGGATTATCTTCAGTCCCCTCTTGTTCCTGTGCTAGTGTGTGATCTGTCTGAACTTTTTGTGGCCTGGAAACGTACAGTACCTGACCGCAAGATTGTGTTTCCAGCGCGATACCATCGCGCTGGTTCTCGGCGACAGGGTACTGTGAATGTCGCGCTGGCTCGCTCATCGGGAAAAGGAAAACTTTGTTTTCCTTCCGCGATGAGTGACAGGCAGTGCTGACAGCTGTCTGGTATGAATCCTGAGGCGGGAACACCGCGCCAAATTTTAAATGAAAAAACCGGCGTGGGTTCCCCCCTCGGGGGCATACCAGGCCCTTAGGTCTGGCATGGATTGTAAGGGGAACCCCCTATGCCGAAAAATCGGCGTGGGGGTCCCCCCCAAATCCATACCAGACCCTTATCCGAGCACGCAGCCCGGACGGCCAGGAAAGGGGGTGGGGACGAGCGAGCGCCCCCCCCTCCTGAGCCGTACCAGGCCGCATGCCCTCAACATGGGGGGGTGAGTGCCTTGGGGGAGGGGGGGCGCCCTGCGGGCCCCCCCACCCCAAAGCACCTTGTCCCCATGTTGATGAGGACAAGGGCCTCTTCCCAACAACCCTGGCCGTTGGTTGTCGGGGTCTGCGGGCGGGGGGCTTATCGAAATCTGGGAGCCCCCCTTAATAAGGGGGCCCCCAGATCCCGGCCCCCCACCCTGTGTGAATGAGTTTGGGGTACATGGTACCTCTACCCATTCACCTAGGGAAAAGTGTCAATATAAAAAAAAAACTACACAGGTTTTAGGAGTAATTTATTAGTCAGCTCCGGGATCTTCTTCCAACTTCGGGGGGTCTTCTTCCAACTTCTCCCGGTGTTCGGCCTCTTCTCCCGGGCCCCGCCGCTATCTTCTTCCAGCTCTTTTGCCAGCGAGGGGCCCGGTCTGCTACCGCTGTCTTGCCGCCGCTGTCTCGCCGCTTCTTCTCTTCTTTTCTTCTTCCCCGATGTTGACACGACGCTCTCTCCGGCTCGAATGCTGTGTGCGAGCTGCGGAGCCATTTATATAGGCGGTAACCCTGCCCTCTTACGACGTCATGGTCCCAGCATGCGCAGGGACTCTGGCGTCATAAGGGGGCGTGACCCCAGAGTCCCTGCGCGCCCTTACCATGTACCCCAAACTCATTCACACAGGGTGGGGGGGCCAGGATCTGGGGGCCCCCTTATTAAGGGGGGCTCCCGGATTCCGATAAGCCCCCCGCCCGCAGACCCCGACAACCAACGACCAGGGTTGTCGGGAAGAGGCCCTTGTCCTCATCAACATGGGGACAAGGTGCTTTGGGGTGGGGGGGCCCGCAGGGCCCCCCCCCTCCCCCAAGGCACTCACCCCCCCATGTTGAGGGCATGCGGCCTGGTACGGCTCAGGAGGGGGGGGCGCTCGCTCGTCCCCACCCCCTTTCCTGGCCGGCCGGGCTGCGTGCTCGGATAAGGGTCTGGTATGGATTTGGGGGGGACCCCCACGCCGATTTTTCGGCATAGGGGGTTCCCCTTACAATCCATGCCAGACCTAAGCGCCTGGTATGCCCCCAAGGGGGGAACCCACACCGGTTTTTTCATTTAAAATTTGGCGTGGTGTTCCCGCCTCAGGATTCATACTAGACAGCTGTCAGCACTGCCTGTCACTCATCGCGGAAGCAAAACAAAGTTTTCCTTTCCCGATGAGTGAGCCATCTCGGCGCTGGCTCCTGTGATGGGGCTCGTAGGTGTCAAATCTCGCCGAGAAGTGCGGCGAGATTGACACAATATCGCGGTCACCTACTGTATTTGACTACTCTTGATTGCTGCTTGCCATTGAACTCAGATTTGTACCTTAACCATTCTAGTTCTTTGCCCTTTTTGTACTCAGCTGCCAGATTGGAACTGACCCCGGCTTGGATCTCGACCATTCTTCTTCTGATTAACCTTTTTATACTTCGTTGCCAAATTGGACTTGACCTCGGCACGGATCTCGGACTAAGGCTTGCACTGTGCTCTGCACCCCTGGCACCCATGCCACTCAGTGTCCACCAAGTCTCTGTCTCCATCTCCAGAGGCTTCAAGGACCCGAGGTGCAAGGGAGGCCTTCCCACTACTTCGATCCCACCTCAGGTACGTGGCCCTCGTGACAGAATAATCCAGCCATGTCTGAGACTGAGGGTAGTGCTTCCACCTTTGAGGCCCTGTGCCAACAAATGGCCTCTGTGTACGTGGCCCTCGTGACAGCTGTAGTCGCTGATTTACGTATTGTGGGAGCAAACACTGTTGCTGTCAAGATAAATAAATCAGTGCTGCTGCTGAATGGTGTACCTGCTAAGCAAATGATGGTTAACAATATAACAAAGTAAAGACAAAAAAATAGAAGAAACCTGCAAGCCACCACTTCCTAGATGCTTAAACGTAGATAAAATTACCTAAAGCTGCTAGCGTTACACACATCACATATATCGTGCAAAAACAAATGATAAATATATATGCGCTGAGCTAAAAAGGTAAATATAAGAAGTGCACAGTAAATAATTAATTTCAAATTAAATAAAATATTGAAAAAAAAAAATGAAAAAAAAAAAATATTGAACCAGTAAATTATAAATGTTAATACATATATATCATACAGTGGATATTATAATTAAAGTGCCTAGTGTGTAACTGTGTATTTCAAAACAAAAAATTATATATTAAAAAAGCAGCAATATATCAAAGTGCTTCTGTGCTTTCATACAGTGTCAAAATAAGTCAATGATGACCGTGCTGAAAAGTGATGCTGTAGGTGATTTAGGTCATATGACAAGGTGCTCATGTGCATATAAGTAGCAACAACTGCACTCACTAATCCAGTAATAATAGTCTGTGTAATCCAAAAGATACAAGCCATGCTAAGGTGTTATCACTCAGGTGCCCCCCTTAGGTAATAAATGCTCACCTTGGAGCGTGCAACTTTGTGGTTAAGCTAAGTCAAAGCACGCATGTGAACCGCCTCTGGGCTCTATAATAGTGTAGGGCTCCTGGATTCCTCAGCATACACCAAACGGGATATGAAACAGGAAAAAACTTGATAGTGCAAATACAGTTTGAACCATTTATTAAATAAAGCAAAAATCCCCTTCAGAGGTACTCGCACAGAATGGGTGCGTCAGTGCACCACTCTATGATTAGCCTATATGGTATTGGGATGATACGAGCGTCCTCCTCAGTGCACAAGATGCCTGTCGTACCGTCCTGACCCTTTCCCAACGCGTGTCGATGCAGGGATAACGCATCTACTTCAGGGGGAAAAACAGGGAAAACTTTTTCCCCCTTAAGTAAATGCATCATCCCTGCATCGACACACATTGGGGAGGGGTCAGAAAGGTATGACGGGCATCTTGTGCACTGAGGAGGATGCTCGTATCATCCCAATACCTTCATTGGTATACACCAGTATAGACTTATCATAGAGTGGTGCACTAATGCACCCAATCTGTGTGAGTACCCCTGAAGGGGATTTTTGCTTTATTTAATAAATAGTTCAAACTGTACTTGCACTATCAAGTTTTTTTTCCTGTTTCATATCCCGGTTGGTGTATGCTGAGGAATCCAGGAGCCCAACACTATTATAGAGCCAAGAGGCGGTTCACATGCGTGCTTTGACTTAGCTTAACTGCAAAGTTGCACGCTCCAAGGTGAGCATTTATTACCTAAGGGGGGCACCTGAGTGATAACACCTTAGCACGGCTTGGATCTCATCTTTTGGATTACATGGACTATTATTCCTGGATTAGTGAGTGCAGTTGTCGCTACTTATATGCACATGAGCATCTTGTCATATGACCTAAATCACCTACAGCATCGCTTTTCAGCACGGTCATCATTGACTTATTTGGACACTGTATGAAAGCACAGAAGCACTTTGATATATTGCTGCTTTTTTAATATATAATTTTTTGTTTTGAAATACACGGTTACGCACTAGGCACTTTAATTATATTATCCACTGTATGATATATATGTATTAACATTTATAATTCACTGGTTCAATATTTTATTTAATTTGAAATTAATTATTTACTGTGCACTTCTTATATTTACCTTTTTAGCTCAGCGCATATATATATTTATCATTTGTTTTTGCACGATATATGATTTTTAGCGCAGCATATATATATATTTATATTTTGCTGCGCTAAAAAGGTATACATTTATATAATAAAACAAAGTAACATTACAGTATAACAGTAAGATTTACTATACCTGCAAAGCAAATACAATAAAACATAGTAAAAATAAAACATTTTTTTTTAACACAATCTGTGCCTAAAAAATATATGCCGAAGCATGGAGGCAATCTGCCCCTAATGTTAGGAGCAAATCACTCCTCCACCCCTGCCCCCATGCTTCAGCATATATGCTCTTTTTTTTAACTGTGGTTGTGAAATCACCTCCGACAGCGCTGGAGTCACAGCTTTATGTATGGTGGGAGCAAACACTGTTGCTGTCAAGATAAGTGAATCAGTGCTGCAGCTGAATGGCGCACCTGAAAATAAAAAAATGGTTAACAATAAAAAACAGTAAACAGTAAAGTATAAAAGAATTACATACCTGAAAAGCAAACATGATAAAACATAGTAACAATAAAACATTGCATTGTAGAATACAGTAAAAAAGAGCAAAACAATAAAGAGAGAACAATAAAACAACAATTTTTAAAATTTTTTTACACTTTTATTTGTAACTGTAACGGTTGAAGTGGTTCGGTTCCAGGTTCGGGTCTCCCAAAATGCGATGGCATCTTTGGAGACTCTGTGAAAGTGTGTCCTAGTCTGTGTTGTGCTGTACCCTACACTAATGCTCCACTAGTGTGTGGTAGCGTTCAAAACATTCACCAATGCAAAGACCAGGATGGTCAGGACAGGAGGGACAATAATAGTGGGTGTCATGCCTATATCCACGCTTTCTACAGACACAACATTTTCTTTGGGGGGCTCGTTGGGTAGGCCAGCTTACTGCTTTTGGATTGGGAAGTTGGGCCACAGCACCGTCTGGAAACAGAAGGGCTGTGATGATCTCTTCCTGGAATTTAAGGAAGGATCCAGTTCATCCTGAAGCTTTGTATAGCACATAAGCATTCAGCAGAGCCAATTGAAATAAGTATACAGACACTTTTTTGTACCAGCGTCTGGCCTTACGGGCATTTAGGTACGGCGCCAACAACTGATCGTTGAGGTCCACCCCTCTCATATTAAGGTTATTTTCGTGGACACAGGGGTTTCTCCACAACACCAGTCACCATAGGAATTTGGACCGTTGTGTCTGCGTGAAGGGAGAACAGAATGAAAACATTTCGATTAACCCTTTACTTCACTTCACAGTGAGCAAATTATTACACTTCAAGCAGGCTCTCTCCCCCAGCCTAAGATGAGAATCTACAAGCTGCTGGGGTAAGGCCCAGCGATTAGATCACACAGTGCCACATGCGCCAATTCCATGATCTAAAAAGTGACACACTCGTGTAATAATTGTCAACATACAAGTGGTACCCCTTTCCGAAATAAGACTGACACCAAGTCCCACACAATCTTACCAGCGCTCCCTATGTAATCTGGGCAGTTCTCCGGCTCTACGTGACTATCTCTTCCCTCATAAACCATAAAACTATATGTATAGCCTGTGGCCCTGTCACAGAGGTTATACATCTTGATCCCATATCTGACATGCTTGCTGGGAAGATACTGTTTGAAAGACAAGCTGCCAGAAAACTTAATCAGGGACTCATCAATGCAGACAACTTGATCGGGAGTAAACAAGTCTGCAAACTGATGGTTGAAGTGGTTTATGAGGGACCGAAATTTGTAGAGCCGATTGTATCCAGGGTCACCTCAAGGGCGACAGAGTTCATTGTCATTGAAGTGCATGAACCGCAAGATCTGCTCGTATCGTGCCCTGGTCATGGAGGCAGAGAACATGGGCATATGGTTAATTGGGTCAGTGGACCAATGTGACCACAACTCACTCTTTTTAGTTATGCCCATGAGGAGGGATAGGCTCAGAAAGGTCTTAAATTCGGAAACCATAATAGGTGTCCAATCTCTGGCAAGGGTCAAATGGGGATTAGCAGCGATTAATTGACCAGCATACAAATTGCTTTGGTCCACAATAGATCTATGGAGATCTTCCGTGAAAAAACGTAAATAAAGATCAAGTGATGTAAAATCAATTGTTTCCACCTGAATTCCGGGTTGGCCAGTGAATGGGGGAAGTACGGGTGCTGCAGAAATGGTGGGCTCCCAATTAGGATTGGCAAATGCAGCAGGAAGGGCACTATGGGCTTGACGGGCCTGTCTTTGTCTTCTTGGTGGCTGTGGGACACTAGTTGTGCTAGCCACCTCACCAGCTTGAATTGCACTTATGGAACTCGCCACATCACCACGTGTTACTGCAGTGCAGTTTCACTTGACCAGGAAGTACTAGGCCGCTGGTGCTTGCCAGTTCACCAGAAGGATGAGCGGCACTAGTACTGGCACTGGCTTTCTGCTCCATACGAGAGCCCTGCAGTTCTTGCACCTAATGACAGCAGAAGAACGGGGTCGGGTACGCATGACCTTGGCAGGGACCACAACTCCATCATCAGAGCTATCTGTCAGGGTGCCACTGCTGTCTACAGGATCATATTCTGAGCCTGAATATGACTTCCTCTTCACTATTTGTCATGCTCAGAAACGTGTAGGCCTCTTCACTAGTGTGCCTTCGATTTGACATTTTGGTCTCTAAATTTACTGATACACTAGTGAGACTCACAGGAAAAAGAGCTCCTGACTGTCAGCATCTGATTCAAACGCTACCAAAAAAAAACTGTTAGCATTTGCAGGGATCAGGCCTGACTCTGCAAATGATGCAGTTATGTGTGTTGTGTAAGTGACAGTGATCGATTGATACTGCACTTGGGGGGGCTGGGCTGGGCGGAGGGGCTAAACGCAGGTGCTATCAGGTATCTGGGCTGATCCCACTAACACTGCGTTTCTGGGAACCCTAAACTGCTGGGGATGCTAGTATTGATCTGATCAGATCAGATATCGATCCATTCAGACACTATACTACTAAGGGAGGTGTATGGTGTGTGCGTGGGTCTTAGCGCTACTGGCACTAATCTGACGATGCCTGGGGTGACGCAGACCCTGACTGATGCTAAAACCTGATATAACTAATATCACCCACTGGGCGATCAGAGGGTTAAACCTTTATTGTCTTATTTACAGCAGGTGCCCCATTGCTATAAAAAATAAACAAACTAACCAGCATCACCCATAACACTATTACGTGATCACTGGTGACAGGGGGTGAAAGGGTTAACTATGGGGCAATCAGGGGGTTAAAACCTTTATTAGGTAATATATAGGGGTACCTGGCACTATAAAAACCTGACGGTGAAACTAATCAACTAACTGGCTAACTAGCGTCACCCATGATGCAAATACGGTGATTGATTAGTGACACTGGTGACAGGGGGTGAAAGGGTTAATTGGGGGGTGATCAAGGGGTTAAAACTTTATTAGGGGGTAACCTAAACCTAACAGGGTCTACTACTAACTGCCCTCACACTTATTTCAGTCACAAATGACACCAATGCAGTGATCAGTGAAAAATCTGAAAACTGCAATTAGTAACACACTGACAGGGAGTGAAGGGGTTAACTGGGGGGACGATTGGGGGGTGATTGGGGGGTGATTGGTGGGTGGCAAGTGTACCTGTGTGTACTGGTGTTAGTGTAGTGTTGTGCAACTCATGCTTAGATGTTCTCTCTCCTCTCACTGGAATCGAAAAGACTCCACGAGGAGAGATGACACCACTTCCTCCTGTCTGTGTTTACACTTACACAGACAGAGGAAGGTTTCCATTCGTTAGGACAGATCAGCAGGTCCAGACCGTAAATCATTGGTCTGGCCCTGGGGACTGATCAGTCCTCTAACGAATCCAGCCACAGTCGGCAGGGGGGGCACGATTGCATCCCCCGCCCACGAGAAGGGTGGGATGTACAGGTATGCCCATTTGCCCACCCGTGCCATTCTGCCGACGTAAACCGGCCTGTGGCGGTTGGGAACCGGTTAACAAATTAATGAATGGATAATATCTTTTCAGAATAATTGAGTTGAATATATATATTTATATCTCTTCTATATATCTATATAAGGAAAAAGTGAAATTATTTAAGATTTTTATACTTGTGAAAGTATATGCCGTTATAAGCTCATAAGCATTTTTTGGGAGAGCTCACATATGGCAATAATCAGTTGGTTTCCTTCACCTTCCCCCATCTGTGAGAAGGAAGGATTCACATACTTTAAGATGTAAAAGTTCAATGTGTTATTTAAGAGATATAAGTCCTTACATATATATATATATATATATATATATATATATATATATATATATATATATATATTATATTACAATAATTTTTGATTAGGATATTAAGAAGAACACTGTGTTTTAAATTAATATAATATACTGTACATACTGATATGTAGTATTTGATTTAGAAGTTAAAGGAAACTTAAATTGTATAAGTTAAATGGTTTTACATATAGCTCCTCTTGGTCCACTACTCAGGAATGTCAAAGTTTAGTGATTGGATAACCCCCACCCTTGTGAGAGAGGTGGGAGGAAAGATATGTCTCAGGAAAGCCTGTAATTTTCTGTAGAACTACAAGTCAATTAGGAACCTTTAACCAAGCCTTTTTATGAAGGAGGGATCAGATTTTAGGAGAAGGCGAGGGCTGAATTTAGGAGTAAAAAGCTAGTAACAGAGTTTTGGCAGACACTCGCACACACCAGGAGAACTTTTCTCATCAATATGAATTATTGAAATATTAATATTAATACCATTAAAACAGGTTTTAACAGTGGTGAGTCTTTGCCAGCTTCATTTTGTCGAATATCGAACATTTTTGAATTATTTCTCCTTCCGCTTGCCGAAAGGGAATACACGCACAAGTATTGACTATGCAGTCAAGCTTTCAGGAGAAATAGAAACAGCAAATTAACTTTCGGCATCATTGAATGAACTTGGAATCATAGCATTATCAGAATTGATACTTTGTTACTTGATGACGTAATTTTCCGCCAAGAGAAGGAACGCGTGTTACATGAAAGAAGTCGTTTCCAAATTGGTAAGTAATGAATTTTATTGATGAATTGTCTAGTGAGAGTAAATTAGAATTTTCTTAACCACTTGCCGACCGCCGCACGACTATATACGTCGGCAGAATGGCACGGGCAGGCAAAAGGACTTACAGGTACGTCCTTGCCTGCCCGCGGGTGGGGGGTCCGATCGGACCCCCCCGGTGCCTGCGGCGGTCGGCAAATCTCCCCCGGCGATCGGTGGTGAGGGGGAGGCCATCCATTCGTGGCCCCCCCCTCGCAATCGCTCCCAGCCAATGGGATCATTTCCCTGCCTCTGTATTGTACACAGAGGCAGAGGAAATGATGTCATCTCTCCTCGGCTCGGTATTTTCCGTTCCGGGCCGAGGAGAGAAGACTGTAATGTGAGTGCACAACACACACACAGTAGAACATGCCAGGCACACAAAACACCCCGATTCCCCCCCCCCGATCGCCCCGTCACAAACTGACACCAAGCAGGTTTTTTTTTTTTTTTTTCTGATTACTGTATTGGTGTCAGTTTGTGACAGTTACAGTGTTAGGGCAGTGAGTGTTAGGCCCCCTTTAGGTCTAGGATACCCCCCTAACCCCCCCTAATAAAGTTTTAACCCCTTGATCACCCCCCGTCACCAGTGTCGCTAAGCGATCATTTTTCTGATCGCTGTATTAGTGTCGCTGGTGACGCTAGTTAGTGAGGTAAATATTTAGGTTCGCCGTCAACGTTTTATAGCGACAGGGACCCCCATATACTACCGAATAAATGTTTTAACCCCTTGATTGCCCCCTAGTTAACCCTTTCACCACTGATCACCGTATAACTGTTACGGGTGACGCTGGTTAGTTTGTTTATTTTTTATAGTGTCAGGGCACCCGCCGTTTATTACCGAATAAAGATTTAGCCCCCTGATCGCCCGGCGGTGATATGCGTCGCCCCAGGCAGCGTCAGATTAGCGCCAGTACCGCTAACACCCACGCACGCAGCATACGCCTCCCTTAGTGGTATAGTATCTGTACAGATCAATATCTGATCCGATCAGATCTATACTAGCGTCCCCAGCAGTTTAGGGTTCCCAAAAACACAGTGTTAGCGGGATCAGCCCAGATACCTGCTAGCACCTGCATTTTGCCCCTCCGCCCGGCTCGGCCCAGCCCACCCAAGTGCAGTATCGATCGATCACTGTCACTTACAAAACACTAAATGCATAACTGCAGCGTTCGCAGAGTCAGGCCTGATCCCTGCGATCGCTAACAGTTTTTTTGGTAGCGTTTTGGTGAAATGGCAAGCACCAGCCCCAGGCAGCCTCAGGTTAGTGCCAGTAGCGCTAACACCCACGCACGCACCGTACACCTCCCTTAGTGGTATAGTATCTGAACTGATCAATATCTGATCTGATCCGATCAGATCTATACTGGTGTCCCCAGCAGTTTAGGGTTCCCAAAAACGCAGTGTTAGTGGGATCAGCCCAGATACCTGCTAGCACCTGCGTTTTGCCCCTCCGCCCAGCCTAGCCCAGCCCACCCAAGTGCAGTATCGATCGATCACTGTCACTTACAAAACACTAAACGCATAACTGCAGCGTTCGCAGAGTCAGGCCTGATCCCTGCGATCATTTTTTGGTAGCGTTTTGGTGAACTGGCAAGCGCCAGCGGCCTAGTACACCCCGGTCGTAGTCAAACCAGCACTGCAGTAACACTTGGTGACGTGGCGAGTCCCATAAGTGCAGTTCAAGCTGGTGAGGTGGCAAGCACAAATAGTGTCCTGCTGCCACCAAGAAGAGAAACACAGGCCCGTCGTGCCCATAATGCCCTTCCTGCTGCATTCGCCAATCCTAATTGGGAACCCACCACTTCTGCAGCGCCCGTACTTCCCCCATTCACATCCCCAACCAAATGCAGTCGGCTGCATGAGAGGCATTTTTATGTCCTCCCGAGTACCCCTACCCAACGAACCCCCCCAAAAAAGATGTTGTGTCTGCAGCAAACGCGGATATAGGCGTGACACCCGCTATTATTGTCCCTCCTGTCCTGACAATCCTGGTCTTTGCATTGGTGAATGTTTTGAACGCTACCATTCACTAGTTGAGTATTAGCGTAGGGTACAGCATTGCACAGACTAGGACACACATTCACAGGGTCTCCCAAGATGCCATCGCATTTTGAGAGACCCGAACCTGGAACCGGTTACAGTTATAAAAGTTAGTTACAAAAAAAGTGTAAAAAAAAAAAAAAAACCACAAACAAAAATATAAAATAAAAAATAATAGTTGTCGTTTTATTGTTCTCTCTCTATTCTCTCTCTCTCTATTCTCTCTATTGTTCTGCTCTTTTTTACTGTATTCTATTCTGCAATGTTTTATTGTTATTATGTTTTATCATGTTTGCTTTTCAGGTATGCAATTTTTTATACTTTACCGTTTACTGTGCTTTATTCTTAACCATTTTTTTGTCTTCAGGTACAGCATTCACGACTTTGAGTGGTTATACCAGAATGATGCTTGCAGGTTTAGGTATCATCTTGGTATCATTCTTTTCAGCCAGCGGTCGGCTTTCATGTAAAAGCAATCCTAGCGGCTAATTAGCCTCTAGACTGCTTTTACAAGCAGTGGGAGAGAATGCCCCCCCCACCGTCTTCCGTGTTTTTCTCTGGCTCTCCTGTCTCAACAGGGAACCTGAGAATGCAGCCGGTGATTCAGCCAGCTGACCATAGAGCTGATCAGAGACCAGAGTGGCTCCAAACATCTCTATGGCCTAAGAAACCGGAAGCTACGAGCATTTTATGACTTAGATTTCGCCGGATGTAAATAGCGCCATTGGGAAATTGGGGAAGCATTTTATCACACCGATCTTGGTGTGGTCAGATGCTTTGAGGGCAGAGGAGAAATCTAGGGTCTAATAGACCCCAATTTTTTCAAAAAAGAGTACCTGTCACTACCTATTGCTATCATAGGGGATATTTACATTCCCTGAGATAATAAAAATGATTAAAAAAAAAAAAATGAAAGGAACAGTTTTAAAATAAGATAAAAAAGCAAAAAAAAATAAAGAAAAAAAAAAAAAAAAGCACCCCTGTCCCCCCTGCTCTCGCGCTAAGGCGAACGCAAGCGTCGGTCTGGCGTCAAATGTAAACAGCAATTGCACCATGCATGTGAGGTATCACCGCGACGGTCAGATCGAGGGCAGTAATTTTAGCAGTAGACCTCCTCTGTAAATCTAAAGTGGTAACCTGTAAAGGCTTTTAAAGGCTTTTAAAAATGTATTTATTTTGTTGCCACTGCACGTTTGTGCGCAATTGTAAAGCATGTCATGTTTGGTATCCATGTACTCAGCCTAAGATCATCTTTTTTATTTCATCAAACATTTGGGCAATATAGTGTGTTTTAGTGCATTAAAATGTAAAAAAGTGTGTTTTTTCCCCAAAAAATTGCGTTTGAAAAATCGCTGCGCAAATACTGTGTGAAAAAAAAAAATTAAACACCCACCATTTTAATCTGTAGGGCATTTGCTTTAAAAAAATATATAATGTGTGGGGGTTCAAAGTAATTTTCTTGCAAAAAAAAATAATTTTTTCATGTAATCAAAAAGTGTCAGAAAGTGTTTTGTCTTCAAGTGGTTAGAAGAGTGGGTGATGTGTGACATAAGCTTCTAAATGTTGTGCATAAACTGCCAGGACAGTTCAAACTGCCAGGACAGTTCAAACTGCCAGGACAGTTCAAACCCCCCCCAAATGACCCTATTTTGGAAAGTAGACACCCCAAGCTATTTGCTGAGAGGCATGTCGAGTCCATGGAATATTTTATATTGTGACACAAGTTGCGGGAAAGAGACACATTTTTTTTTTTTTTTTTGCACAAAGTTGTCACTAAATGATATATTGCTCAAACATGCCATGGGAATATGTGAAATTACACCCCAAAATACATTCTGTTGCTTCTCCTGAGTACGGGGATACCACATGTGTGAGACTTTTTGGGAGCCTAGCCGCGTATGGGACCCCGAAAACCAAGCACCGCCTTCAGGCTTTCTAAGGGCGTAAATTTTTGATTTCACTCTTCACTGCCTATCACAGTCTCGGAGGCCATGGAATGCCCAGGTGGCACAAAACCCCCCCAAATGACCCCATTTTGGAAAGTAGACACCCAAAGCTATTTGCTGAGCGGTATAGTGAGTATTTTGCAGACCTCACTTTTTGTCACAAAGTTTTGAAAATTAAAAAAAGAAAAAAAAAATTTTTTTTTTGTCTTTCTTCATTTTCAAAAACAAATGAGAGCTGCAAAATACTCACCATGCCTCTCAGCAAATAGCTTGGGGTGTCTACTTTCCAAAATGGGGTCATTTGGGGGGGGTTTGTGCCACCTGGGCATTCCATGACCTCCGAAACTGTGATGGGCAGTGAAGAGTGAAATCAAAAATGTATACCCTTAGAAATCCTGAAGGCGGTGACTGGTTTTCGGGGTCCCGTACACGGCTAGGCTCCTAAAAAGTCCCACACATGTGGTATCCCCGTACTCAAGAGAAGCAGCAGAATGTATTTTGGGGTGCAATTCCACATATGCCCATGACCTGTGTGAGCAATATATCATTTAGTGACAACTTTGTGCAAAAAAATAAAAAATAAAAAATAAATTGTCACTTTCCCGCAACTTGTGTCAAAATATAAAATATTCCATGGACTCAACATGCCTCTCAGCAACTAGCTTGGGGTGTCTACTTTCCAAAATGGGGTCATTTGGGGGGGGGGGTTGTGCCATCTGGGCATTTTATGGCCTTCAAAACTGTGATAGGTAGTGAGGAGTAAAATCAAAAATGTACGCCCTTAGAAATCCTGAAGGCAGTGATTGGTTTTTGGGGCCCTGTATGCGGCTAGGCTCCCAAAAAGTCCCACACATGTGGTATCCCCATACTCAGGAGAAGCAGCTAAATGTATTTTGGGGTGCAATTCCACATATGCCCATGGCCTGTGTGAGCAATATATCATTTAGTGACAACTTTTTGTAATTTTTTTTTTTTTGTCATTATTCAATCACTTGGGACAAAAAATATGAATATTCAATGGGCTCAACATGCCTCTCAGCAATTTCCTTGGGGTGTCTACTTTCCAAAATGGGGTCATTTGTGGGGGTTTTGTACTGCCCTGCCATTTTAGCACCTCAAGAAACGACATAGGCAGTCATAAATTAAAGGCTGTGTAAATTCCAGAAAATGTACCCTAGTTTGTAGGCGCTATAACTTTTGCGCAAACCAATAAATATACACTTATTGACATTTTTTTTTACCAAAGACATGTGGCCAAATACATTTTGGCCTAAATGTATGACTAAAATTGAGTTTATTGGATTTTTTTTAGAACAAAAAGTAGAAAATATCATTTTTTTTTCAAAATTTTCGGTCTTTTTCCGTGTATAGCGCAAAAAATAAAAACGGCAGAGGTGATCAAATACCATCAAAAGAAAGCTCTATTTGTGGGAAGAAAAGGACGCAAATTTCGTTTGGTTACAGCATTGCATGACCGCGCAATTAGCAGTTAAAGCGACGCAGTGCCAAATTGTAAAAAGTGCTCTGGTCAGGAAGGGGGTAAATCCTTCCGGGGCTGAAGTGGTTAAAGATGATGAATTATGGTGTTACATGTTCAATGAATGCTTACAGGCTAATATTAAGATACAAAAATCAAAATTTACTTTTAAGAAATTCAGCAGACAACTTATAAACTTGATAAAGTTAATCAAGGTTTATGACACAATGATATTAGGAGTTCCTAAAAGGAATATTGTTGGTACAAAAGAGAAAACAGAGACTCAGCAGGATAACAGTGTATGTTTGTCTGAGCGGATAGATGATTTGCAGAGTGAAATTTAAATAAAAGATATTCAGTTGTCTGAATTACAGAATAAAGTAAAGAGTTTAGTGAGTAATGATAGTGCAGACTCTAAACAGAAGTCTTTTGTACAAGATATGTGGTCTATAGAGATTGATGACCAGGATCATGAAGTATGACAGACAAAAGGAAAATGGCGATCAGAGAGTTGCCACATGTATGGCCACACCCAGAGATGGTGAGATACACGTCACAGGCAGAACCAAAGTTTCAGAGCAGACAGGAAATGTTACTTGCTTACATTGTAAGAAATAGGGCAATGTACAGAAAGAATGTTTTAAAAATAAATAAATTAGATTCACAAAGAAAAACTTTTGAATTAGAAAATGAGGACATTTCTGAGCAATTTATACATTCTTCTCCATACAATAGGTTGATTGATTTGCCTTACGCCTCAGAAGTCAAACAGATCAGTACACTCACTGCTAATGACAGTTCAATCAATATGACAAACAATGCTGACAATGGGAGAGATAGGTTACTTCCATCGCCATCAGGATTTAAGAAAAAAGTTTCTGAGACCTCTCCAACATTAAATTATGTTGCTTCAATTTTAATAGATGAAGCTGGAAGGTCATGGGTACATGGTTTATTAAATGGTAGAAAAACTAAATGGTTAATAGATTTAGGAGCTGAACTCAGTTTAACCACTTGACGACCGCCTCACGCTGATGTACGTCGGCAAGGTGGCACGGACAGGCAAAATCACGTACATATACGTGATTTGCCTTCCGCGGGTGGGGGGTCCGATCGGACCCCCCCGGTGCCCGAGGCGGTCGTCTTTTGTCCCACGGCGATCGGAGGTGAGGGGGAGGCCATCCGTTCGTGGCCCCCACCTCGCGATCGCCGCCGGCCAATCGAATCATTCCTTTGCTGCTGTATGCTAAACAGCAGCAAAGGAAATGATGTCATCTCTCCTCGGCTCGGTAATTTCCGTTCCGGCCCGAGGAGAGAAGACAGGTATGTGAGTGCACCAACACTACACAACACAGTAGAACATGCCAGGCACACAAAACACCCCGATTCCCCCCCCCCGATCGCCCCCCGATCCCCCCCAATCACCCCCCCGTCACAAACTGACACCAGCAGTTTTTTTTTTTCTGATTACTGCATTGGTGTCAGTTTGTGACAGTTACAGTGTTGGGACAGTGAGTATTAGCCCCCTGTAGGTCTAGGATACCCCCCTAGTTTTAACCCCTTGATCACCCCCTGTCACCAGTGTCGCTAAGCGATCATTTTTCTGATCGCTGTATTAGTGTCGCTGGTGACGCTAGTTAGGGACCTAAATATTTAGGTTCGCCTTCAGCGTTTTATAGCGTCAGGGACCCCCATATACTACCGAATAAATGTTTTAACCCCTTGATGGCCCCCTAGTTAACCCTTTCACCACTGATCACCGTATAACTGTTACGGGTGACGCTGGTTAGTTTGTTTATTTTTTATAGTGTCAGGGCACCCGCCGTTTATTACCGAATAAAGGTTTAGCCCCCTGATCGCCCGGCAGTGATATGCGTCGCCCCAGGCAGCGTCAGATTAGCGCCAGTACCGCTAACACCCACGCACGCAGCATACGTCTCCCTTAGTGGTATAGTATCTGAACGGATCAATATCTGATCCGATCAGATCTATACTAGCGTCTTCAGCAGTTTAGGGTTCCCAAAAACGCAGTGTTAGCGGGATCAGCCCAGATACCTGCTAGCACCTGCGTTTTGCCCCTCCGCCCAGCCCACCCAAGTGCAGTATCGATCAATCACTGTCACTTACAAAACACTAAACACATAACTGCAGCGTTCGCAGAGTCAGGTCTGATCCCTGCGATCGCTAACAGTTTTTTTGGTAGCATTTTGGTGAACTGGCAAGCACCAGCCCCAGGCAGCGTCAGGTTAGCGCCAGTAGCGCTAACACCCACGCACGCACCGTACAGCTCCCTTAGTGGTATAGTATCTGAACGGATCAATATCTGGTCCGATCAGATCTATACTAGCGTCCCCAGCAGTTTAGGGTTCCCAAAAATGCAGTGTTAGCGGGATCAGCCCAGATACCTGCTAGCACCTGCGTTTTGCCCCTCCGCCCGGCCCAGCCCAGCCCACCCAAGTGCAGTATCGATCGATCACTGACACTTACAAAACACTAAATGCATAACTGCAGCGTTCGCAGAGTCAGGCCTGATCCCTGCGATCGCTAACAGTTTTTTTGGTAGTATTTTGGTGAACTGGCAAGCACCAGCCCCAAGCAGCGTCAGATTAGCGCCAGTACCGCTAACACCCACGCACGCAGCATATGCCTCCCTTAGTGGTATAGTATCTGAACGGATCAATATCTGATCCGATCAGATCTATACTAGCGTCCCCAGCAGTTTAGGGTTCCCAAAAACGCAGTGTTAGCGGGATCAGCCCAGATACCTGCTAGCACCTGCATTTTGCCCCTCTGCCCGGCCCAGCCCACCCAAGTGCAGTATCAATCGATCACTGTCACTTACAAAACACTTAACGCATAACTGCAGCGTTCGCAGAGTCAGGCCTGATCCCTACGATCGCTAACAGGTTTTTTTGTAGCTTTTTATTGAACTGGCAAGCGCCAGTGGCCTAGTACACCCCGGTCGTAGTCAAACCAGCACTGCAGTAACACTTGGTGACGTGGCGAGTCCCATAAGTGCAGTTCAAGCTGGTGAGGTGGCAAGCACAAGTAGTGTCCCGCTGCCACCAAGAAGACAAACACAGGCCCGTCGTGCCCATAGTGCCCTTCCTGCTGCATTCGCCAATCCTAATTGGGAACCCACCGCTTCTGCAGCGCCCGTACTTCCCCCATTCACATCCCCAACCAAATGCAGTCGGCTGCATGAGAGGCATTTTCTTTATGTCCTCCCGAGTACCCCTACCCAACGAACCCCCCCAAAAAAGATGTTGTGTCTGCAGCAAGCGCGGATATAGGCATGACACCCGCTATTATTGTCCCTCCTGTCCTGACAATCTTGGTCTTTGCATTGGTGAATGTTTTGAACGCTACCATTCATTAGTTGAGTATTAGCGTAGGGTACAGCATTGCACAGACTAGGCACACTTTCACAGGGTCTCCCAAGATGCCATCGCATTTTGAGAGACCCGAACCTGGAACCGTTTACAGTTATAAAAGTTAGTTACAAAAAAAAAGTGTAAACAAAAAAAAAATATATAAAATAAAAAAAAATAGTTGTCGTTTCATTGTTCTCTCTCTCTCTATTCTCTCTCTCTATTGTTCTGCTCTTTTTTACTGTATTCTATTCTGCAATGTTTTATTGTTATTATGTTTTATCATGTTTGCTTTTCAGGTATCAATTTTTTATACTTTACCGTTTACTGTGCTTTATTCTTAACCATTTTTTTGTCTTCAGGTACGCCATTCACGACTTTGAATGGTTATACCAGAATGATGCCTGCAGGTTTAGGTATCATCTTGGTATCATTCTTTTCAGCCAGCGGTCGGCTTTCATGTAAAAGCAATCCTAGTGGCTAATTAGCCTCTAGACTGCTTTTACAAGCCGTGGGAGGGAATGCCCCCCCCACCATCTTCCGTGTTTTTCTCTGGCTCTCCTGTCTCAACAGGGAACCTGAGAATGCAGCCGGTCATTCAACCAGCTGACCATAGAGCTGATCAGAGACCAGAGTGGCTCCAAACATCTCTATGGCCTAAGAAACCGGAAGCTACAAGCATTTTATGACTTAGATTTCGCCGGATGTAAATAGCGCCATTGGGAAATTGGGGAAGCATTTTATCACACCGATCTTGGTGTCGTCAGATGCTTTGAGGGCAGAGGAGAGATCTAGGTTCTAATAGACCCCAATTTTTTTCAAAAAAGAGTACCTGTCACTACCTATTGCTATCATAGGGGATATTTACATTCCCCGAGATAACAATAAAAATGATTAAAAAAAAAAAAAAAATGAAAGGAACAGTTTAAAAATAAGATAAAAAAGCAAAAAAATAATAAAGAAAAAAAAAAAAAAAAAAAGCACCCCTGTCGCCCCCTGCTCTCGCGCTAAGGCGCACGCAAGCGGCGGTCTGTCGTCAAACGTAAACAGCAATTGCACCATGCATGTGAGGTATCGCCGCGAAGGTCAGATCGAGGGCAGTAATTTTTGCAGTAGACCTCCTCTGTAAATCTAAAGTGGTAACCTGTAAAGGCTTTTAAAGGCTTTTAAAAATGTATTTATTTTGTTGCCACTGCACGTTTGTGCGCAATTTTAAAGCATGTCATGTTTGGTATCCATGCACTTGGCCTAAGATCATCTTTTTTATTTCATCAAACATTTGGGCAATATAGTGTGTTTTAGTGCATTAAAATTTAAAAAAGTGTGTTTTTTCCCCAAAAAATGCGTTTGAAAAATCGCTGCGCAAATACTGTGTGAAAAAAAAAAAATGAAACACCCACCATTTAAATCTGTAGGGCATTTGCTTTAAAAAAATATATAATGTTTGGGGGTTCAAAGTAATTTTTTTGCAAAAAAAAATAACTTTTTCATGTAAACAATGAGTGTCAGAAAGGGCTTTGTCTTCAAGTGGTTAGAAGAGTGAGTGATGTGTGACATAAGCTTCTAAATGTTGTGCATAAAATGCCAGGACAGTTCAAAACCCCCCCCAAATGGACCCATTTTGGAAAGTAGACACCCCAAGCTATTTGCTGAGAGGCATGTCGAGTCCATGGAATATTTTATATTGCGACACAAGTTGCGGGAAAGAGACAAATTTTTTTTTTTTTTTTTGCACAAAGTTGTCACTAAATGATATATTGCTCAAACATGCCATGGGAATATGTGAAATTACACCCCAAAATACATTCTGCTGCTTCTCCTGAGTACGGGGATACCACATGTGGGACTTTTTGAGAGCCTAGCCGCGTACGTGATCCCGAAAACCAAGCACCGCCTTCAGGCTTTCTAAGGGCGTGAATTTTTGATTTCACTCTTCACTGCCTATCACAGTTTCAGAGGCCATGGAAAGCCCAGGTGGCACAAACCCCCCCCCAAATGACCCCATTTTGGAAAGTAGACACCCAAAGCTATTTGCTGAGAGGTATAGTGAGTATTTTGCAGACCTCACTTTTTGTCACAAAGTTTTGAAAATTGAAAAAAGAAAAAAAAAATGTTTTTTCTTGTCTTTCTTCATTTTCAAAAACAAATGAGAGCTGCAAAATACTCACCATGCCTCTCAACAAATAGCTTGGGGTGTCTACTTTCCAAAATGGGGTCATTTGGGGGGGTTTTGTGCCACCTGGGCATTCCATGGCCTCCGAAACTGTGATAGGCAGTGAAGAGTGAAATCAAAAATTTTCACCCTTAGAAATCCTGAAGGCGGTGATTGGATTTCGGGGCCCCGTACGCGGCTAGGCTCCCAAAAAGTCCCACACATGTGGTATCCCCATACTCAGGAGAAGCAGCTAAATGTATTTTGGGGTGCAATTCCACATATGCCCATGGTCTGTGTGAGCAATATATCATTTAGTGACAACTTTGTGCAAAAAAAAAAAAAAAAGTGTCACTTTCCCGCAACTTGTGTCAAAATATAAAATATTCCATGGACTCAATATGCCTCTCAGCAAATAGCTTGGGGTGTCTACTTTCCAAAATGGGGTCATTTGGGGGGGTTTTGTGCCACCTGGGCATTCCATGGCCTCCGAAACTGTGATAGGCAGTGAAGAGTGAAATCAAAAATTTACACCCTTAGAAATCCTGAAGGCGGTGCTTGGTTTTCGGGGCCCCGTACGCGGCTAAGCTCCCAAAAAGTCCCACACATGTAGTATCCCTATACTCAGGAGAAGCAGCTGAATGTATTTTGGGGTGCAATTCCACATAGGCCCATGGCCTGTGTGAGCAATATATCATTTAGTGACAACTTTTTTTATTTATTTTTTTTTTTTGTCATTATTCAATCACTTGGGACAAAAAAAATAAATATGCCTCTCAGCAATTTCCTTGGGGTGTCTACTTTCCAAAATGGGGTCATTTGGGGGGGTTTTGTACTGCCCTGCCATTTTAGCACCTCAAGAAATGACATAGGCAGTCATAAACTAAAAGCTGTGTAAATTACAGAAAATGTACCCTAGTTTGTAGACGCTATAACTTTTGCGCAAACCAATAAATATACGCTTATTGACATTTTTTTTACCAAAGACGTGGCCGAATACATTTTGGCCTAAATGTATGACTAAAATTTAGTTTATTGGATTTTTTTTATAACAAAAAGTAGAAAATATCATTTTTTTAAAATTTTCGGTCTTTTTCTGTTTATAGCGCAAAAAATAAAAACTGCAGAGGTGTTCAAATACCATCAAAAGAAAGCTCTATTTGTGGGAAGAAAAGGACGCAAATTTCGTTTGGGTACAGCTTTGCATGACCGCGCAATTAGCAGTTAAAGCGACGCAGTGCCAAATTGGAAAAAGACCTCTGGTCCTTAGGCAGCATAATGGTCCGGGGCTCAAGTGGTTAAGTAAACACAAATTACCTGTGAATATTAATTCTCCAAAATGTAATTTAATTGGTTTCAGTGGAAAAGAAAATACAGTTGCAACTAAAGTTTCTGATGTGACTCTTGAAATTCCAGGACTTTTGAAAACTAAAATAGATATCTGGTGTTGCCAAAATACAGATAATTTTTTAGGCATGGATGTGATTAGTAAATTAAATTGGATTATTGATTTAAGTAATTCTACTATATGGAAAGATTCATCTAGGCCCAAATCTATGTTAATAGAACCCTCATTGTACAGTAGTGTTGGGAATTTTTGTACAGCAGCTGACATGTCTGCAGATTATAATTGGCCACATACAGGAGCCAATCTTGTATTGGAACAATTGGTTCGATCACATAAAAGTCTTTGGAGTCAGCCCAAAATTGATACAGGTTTGTTTAAAGATGTTGAAATAGAAATTGAGGGAAAAGATCCTAAGCCCCAAATTCAAAATACGTTGCCACAAGAATCAATAGGTCCAGTTTCTGACATTGTACAGTCATTTTTACAACAAGGAATATTAAAGAAGGCACAATCAATGGTAAATAATTGTATTTGGCCTATCAAGAATGCTGATGATTCGTATTCTTTATCAGTTGATTTAAGATCACTGAATAAATGCATTACAAATATCAAACCTATTGTTCCTAATTTAAATTTAATCTCACACCTGGATGCCAAGGCCAAAGTATTTTCAGTACTGGAAATCGCCAATAGTCATTTTTCGGTACCATTAACTAAAAGCTGTCAATATAAACTTGCCTTCAGCTTTAATAAAGAAACCTATGCATTCACTAGAATAATTCCAGGATTGGATATTAGTGATGCTTTAGTGCATGAGTGCTTTGAGAAAGTATTATCAAAATTCTCTAGACCAGAATGTATTTTCCAGCATGTGGACACGTTTTTGTTGTCTACACAGAGCATAAAGGAACATGCCACTCTTTTGTTGGAGTTATTTACTCTGTTACAAACAGCAGGGCTGAAACTGAACACAGAGTCAGTTCAGTTGATGAAGAGTAAAGTAGAATTTCTTCATATGCAAATTAGTCATGGACAGAGATGTTTATCACAGAAAAAATTTTGAAACATTTCTGCTATTTCAATTCCAACATCTTACAAGGCAGTATATCAATTGAGTGAAGTAAATTGTTACAAAGAGTTTTTTTTACAGAGATATGATGATAAAGTTAAACCATTATTTGATTTTTTGAGACAAAAGGATGTTGTGTTTGATCAATGGGGTCAAACCCAGACAGATGCCTTTGAAATGTTGAAAAGGGACCTGCAGATTGCTCCTTCATTAAATAAAATTGAAGTTGGTTTGTATATGCCTGTTGTTTTGCATGTTGATGTATCTGAGAATTCAATCTCAGTAACTTTGTCTCAATTAAAAGAATGTAATCAGAAAACTAGAAAAGGTACAATTTCTGGGGAAATTGTGAAAGTGTTCTTGCCTCTACAACTGGAGTGGGCGGAGTAACTGGGTGGGGTGGAGTGGCTTGAGTAACTGTGAAAAGTGTTAAAAAGCTTAATATTTTAAAAAGTATAAATAGTAATAAAAAAGTTCCATCATTCGCTGAAAGAGCTGAACATTTTTTTCAAAAGTAATTTTTTTTTTCGAAAATGAATTTTTTTTATTCAAAAATGATTTTTTTTTTCTTCAAAAATGAAAGTTTTTTTCTTCAAAAATGAATTTTTTTTTTCAAAAGTAATATTTTTTTCAAAGGTAATTTTTTTTTTCAAAAATATTTTTTTTTTCAAAAATAATTTTTTTTTAAAAGTAATTTTTTTTTTCAAAAATAATTTTTTTTTTTTCAAAAATAATTTTTTTTTTTCAAAAATATTTTTTTTTTTTTCAAAAATATTTTATTTTTTTCAAAAATATTTTTTTTTTTTTTTCAAAAATTATTTTTTTATTTTTTTCAAAAATTATTTTTTTTTTTCAAAAATATTTTTTTTTTTACATGGGGCGGTCATAATGTTTTGGCTGATCATAGGGTGGTCATAATGTTTTGGCTGATCATGGGGTTGTCAGCTTTTGTCACCTCCCACTCTAGTTTTGAACATTTCGTCATTCATTCCTATGGGACCAATTTCGCCGCAAAAACGTCATTTCGTGGACCATTCGGCGAAACATTCCACAAAGTAATAACACACCAATCGGGAACAATCCGCTCGTTTCGGTATATTACTTGTCTCTGTAGTGTAAAAACTGTGGGAGGAGTCTACAAGCATTATCAAGTTTAGCAGATGAAGTCACATGCATTTGGGGTGTCTCAGCATCTTGTGTTTACAACCACTGTTTCCTAGCAACGCTCATGCCCTGTTTATGCTTCCCAAATACTACTTCATCAAAACTGCCCCATCAGAATTACCCCATCAAAACTGCCCCATCATATTCCTCTATTATAATCAGTAGATGATGTGTCTGTCCCCTCCCCCGGGCTCTGTAATCAGAGCTGAGATGCTCCAGCCACCTCCCCCCTGTGTATAACAGAAGCTTTGGTAACTATGGCAACAAAACACACACAGTACACTCTGATTAATGGCTAAAATTTCTTGAAATGACCTCTAAACAAAAAGCTTTTTCTCAAAAACTGTAAAAGATATCAAACTGAAAAGATATAGCCAGATAGCTGAATATTTTGTGAACATTTTAAAGTTTGTTTGGTGTCTCTAGGTGAAAGTATGAAGGAGCTGAAACTTTTGGGAGCGGAAGAAAAATTTAAGGATTTCAAGCATGCTCCCATTGACTTCAATGTTAAAAAAAAGTGATAAAGCTTAATATTTTAAAAAGTATAAATGGTAGAAAAAAAGTTGAAAAAGAGCACACCTCAGCTAAAAGAGACGAACATTTTGATAGTTGAATGGTTTTAATAGCTGAAAGTATACAGAAGTTACGCATTACCGAAAAACGTACGGAATAAAATTATTAAAATTAAAAATAAATAAAATTGAATAACAATAGTGGGACTGCTAAAGCAGTCCCACTAAATAAAATTGAATAACAATAGTGGGACTGCTAAAGCATTCCCACTAACTAGAAAATGCATTTCCTGGGGAAAATGCGTGGGAATGCTGAATTGCTAAAACGGCCCCCAGCAAAATTGCCCCCATCATATTGCCATCAAAACTGTCCCATCATATTGCCACCATCAAAACTGCCCCATCAGAATTGCCCTATCAAAACAGCCCCATCATATTGCCACCATCAAAACTGCCCCATCATATTGCCACCATCAAAACTGCCCCATCAGAATTACCCCATCAAAACTGCCCCATCATATTCCTCTATTATAAATCAGTACATGGTGTGTCTGTCCCCTCCCCCGGGCTCTGTAATCAGAGCTGAGATGCTCCAGCCACCTCCCCCCCTGTGTATAACAGAAGCTTTGGTAACCATGGCAACAAAACACACACAGTACACTCTGATTAATGGCTAAAATTTCCTGAAATGACCTCTAAACAAATGGCCGTATTTTAAAAACTATACATCCTACAGCGAAGATCTTTATATTGTGAGAATCACAAGACCCAGACCTAGATTTTGATACATAGTATGTCTCTGAAATATTAAAATTGAAGGCACGGTCGCAGTTTAGAAATTGCCCTTCAAATTTGAAGGGGCTAGAGTGTAGTTTCAATGAATGTCAATGGACGGTGTGAGTTGCAAACAAATGGTCATATTGTGAAAACTATCAGGACTATGGCTTAGCCGTGGACATCTTTAGTGGCAGCAGGGATAGCTGAACGTTTTGATATAAGATTTATGTAGGTGGGCTTGAAAATGAGGGAGTGGCGGCAGTTTAGAAATCATGTTCTGATTTTCCAGCTTTTGTCCCCTCCCCCCGGGCTCTGTAATCAGAGCTGAGATGCTCCAGCCACCTCCCCCTTGTGTATAACAGAAGCTTTGGTGACCATGGCAACAAAACAAACACAGTACACTCTAGTTAATAGCTAAAATTTCCTGAAATGACCTCTAAACAAAAAGCTTTTTCACAAAAACTGTAAAAGATATCAAACTGAAAAGATATAGCCAGATAGCTGAATATTTTGTGAACATTTTAAAGTTTGTTTGGTGTCTCTAGGTGAAAGTATGAAGGAGCTGAAACTTTTGGGAGCGGAAGAAAAATTTAAGGATTTCAAGCATGCTCCCATTGACTTCAATGTTAAAAAAAAAGTGATAAAAAGCTTACTATTTTAAAAAGTATAAATGGTAGAAAAAAAGTTGAAAAAGAGCACACCTCAGCTAAAAGAGACGAACATTTTGATAGTTGAATGGTTTTAATAGCTGAAAGTATGCAGAAGTTACGCATTACCGAAAAACGTACGGAATAAAATTATTAAAATTAAAAATAAATAAAATCGAACTAGAAAATGCATTTCCTGGGGAAAATGCGTGGGAATGGTGAATTGCTAAAACGGCCCCCAGCAAAATTGCCCCCATCATATTGCCATCAAAACAGCCCCATCATATTGCCACCATCAAAACAGCCCCATCATATTGCCACCATCAAAACTGCCCCATCATATTGCCACCATCAAAACTGCCCCATCAGAATTACCCCATCAAAACTGCCCCATCATATTCCTCTATTATAAATCAGTACATGGTGTGTCTGTCCCCTCCCCCGGGCTCTGTAATCAGAGCTGAGATGCTCCAGCCACCTCCCCCCCTGTGTATAACAGAAGCTTTGGTAACCATGGCAACAAAACAAACATTAACAGTACACTCTGATTAATGGCTAAAATTTCCTGAAATGACCTCTAAACAAATGGCCGTATTTTAAAAACTATACATCCTACAGCGAAGATCTTTATATTGTGAGAATCACAAGACCCAGACCTAGATTTTGATACATAGTATGTCTCTGAAATATTAAAATTGAAGGCACGGTCGCAGTTTAGAAATTGCCCTTCAAATTTGAAGGGGCTAGAGTGTAGTTTCAATGAATGTCAATGGACGGCGTGAGTTGCAAACAAATGGTCATATTGTGAAAACTATCAGGATTATGGCTTAGCCGTGGACATGTTTAGTGGCAGCAGGGATAGCTGAACGTTTTGATATAAGATTTGTGTAGGTGGGCTTGAAAATGAGGGAGTGGCGGCAGTTTAGAAATCATGTTCTGATTTTTCAGCTTTTGTCCCCTCCCCTGGGCTCTAATCAGAGCTGAGATGCTCCAGCCACCTCCCCCACCGCCCATCAATGTGTATAACAGAAGCTTTGGTAACCATGGCAACAAAACACACACAGTACACTCTGATTAATGGCTAAAATTTCTTGAAATGACCTCTAAACAAAAAGCTTTTTCTCAAAAACTGTAAAAGATATCAAACTGAAAAGATATAGCCAGATAGCTGAATATTCTGTGAACATTTTAAAGTTTGTTTGGTGTCTCTAGGTGAAAGTATGAAGGAGCTGAAACTTTTGGGAGCGGAAAAAGAATTTAAGGATTTCAAGCATGCTCCCATTGACTTCAATGTTAAAAAAAAGTCATAAAAAGCTTAATATTTTAAAAAGTATAAATGGTAGAAAAAAAGTTGAAAAAGAGCACACATCAGCTAAAAGAGACGAACATTTTGATAGTTGAATGGTTTTAATAGCTGAAAGTATGCAGAAGTTACGCAGAACCAAAAAAACGTACGGAATAAAATTAAAATTAAAATTAAGTAGATTAAAAATAATAAATAAAATCGAATAACAATAGTGGGACTGCTAAAGCATTCCCACTAATAAACTAGAAAATGCATTTCCTGGGGAAAATGCGTGGGAATGCTGAATTGCTAAAACGGCCCCCAGCAAAATTGCCCCCATCATATTGCCATCAAAACTGTCCCATCATATTGCCACCATCAAAACTGCCCCATCAGAATTGCCCCATCAAAACTGCACCATCATATTGCCACCATCAAAACTGCCCCATCAGAATCGCCCCATCAAAACTGCACCATCATATTGCCACCATCAAAACAGCCCCATCATATTGCCACCATCAAAACTGCCCCATCATATTGCCACCATCAAAACTGCCCCATCATATTGCCACCATCAAAACTGCCCCATCAGAATTACCCCATCAAAACTGCCCCATCATATTCCTCTATTATAAATCAGTACATGGTGTGTCTGTCCCCTCCCCCGGGCTCTGTAATCAGCTGAGATGCTCCAGCCACCTTCCCCCCTGTGTATAACAGAAGCTTTGGTAACCATGGCAACAAAACAAACATTAACAGTACACTCTGATTAATGGCTAAAATTTCCTGAAATGACCTCTAAACAAATGGCCGTATTTTAAAAACTATACATCCTACAGCGAAGATCTTTATATTGTGAGAATCACAAGACCCAGACCTAGATTTTAATGTATAGTATGTCTCTGAAATATTAAAAATGAAGGCACAGTCGCAGTTTAGAAATTGCCCTTCAAATTTGAAGGGGCTAGAGTGTAGTTTCAATGAATGTCAATGGACGGCGTGAGTTGCAAACAAATGGTCATATTGTGAAAACTATCAGGACTATGGCTTAGCCGTGGACATGTTTAGTGGCAGCAGGGATAGCTGAACGTTTTGATATAAGATTTATGTAGGTGGGCTTGAAAATGAGGGAGTGGCGGCAGTTTAGAAATCATGTTCTGATTTTCCAGCTTTTGTCCCCTCCCCCGGGCTCTAATCAGAGCTGAGATGCTCCAGCCACCTCCCCCCCTGTGTATAACAGAAGCTTTGGTAACCATGGCAACAAAACACACACAGTACACTCTGATTAATGGTTAAAATTTCTTGAAATGACCTCTAAACAAAAAGCTTTTTCTCAAAAACTGTAAAAGATATCAAACTGAAAAGATATAGCCAGATAGCTGAATATTTTGTGAACATTTTAAAGTTTGTTTGGTGTCTCTAGGTGAAAGTATTAAGGAGCTGAAACTTTTGGGAGCGGAAGAAAAATTTAAGGATTTCAAGCATGCTCCCATTGACTTCAATGTTAAAAAAAAGTGATAAAAAGCTTAATATTTTAAAAAGTATAAATGGTAGAAAAAAAGTTGAAAAAGAGCACACCTCAGCTAAAAGAGACGAACATTTTGATAGTTGAATGGTTTTAATAGCTGAAAGTATACAGAAGTTACGCATTACCGAAAAACGTACGGAATAAAATTAAAATTAAAAATAAGTAGAAAATGCATTTCCTGGGGAAAATGCGTGGGAATGCTGAATAGCTAAATTGCTAAAACGGCCGTCATCAAAACTGCCCCATCAGAATTGCCCCATCAAAATTGTCCACATTAAAACTGCCCCATCATATTGCCACCATCAAAACTGCCCCATCAGAATTGCTCCATCAAAATTGTCCCATCATATTACCACCATCAGAATTGCCCCATCAAAACTGTCCCATCATATTGCCACCATCAAAACTGCCCCATCATATTGCCACCATCAAAACTGCCCCCATCATATTGCCATCAAAACTGCCCCATTAGAATTGCCCCATCAAAATTGTCCCCATCAAAACTGCCTCATCAGAATTGCCCCATCAAAACTAAAAGTAATTTTTTTTTCAAAAGTAATTTTTTTTTTCAAAAATATTTTTTTTTTCAAAAATAATTTTTTTTTTTTCAGAAATAATTTTTTTTTTTTCAAAAATAATTTTTTTTTTTTCAAAAATATTTTTTTTTTTTCAAAAATAATTTTTTTTTTTTCAAAAATATTTTTTTTTTTCAAAAATAATTTTTTTTTTCAAAAATATATTTTTTTTTCCAAAAGTAATTTTTTTTTTTTCAAAAATAATTTTTTTTTTTTCAAAAATAATTGCTGAATAGCTAAATTGCTAAAACGGCCGCCATCAAAATTGCCCCATCATACTGCCATCAAAACTGCCCCATCAGAATTGCCCCATCAAAATTGTCCCCATTAAAACTGCCCCATCATATTGCCACCATCAAAACTGCACCATCAGAATTGCTCCATCAAAATTGTCCCATCATATTGCCACCATCAGAATTGCCCCATCAAAACTGCCCCATCATATTGCCACCATCAAAACTGCCCCATCAGAATTGCCCCATCATATTACCACCATCAAAACTGCCCCATCATATTACCACCATCAAAACTGCCCCATCATATTGCCATCAAAAGTGCCCCATTTGAATTGCCCCATCATATTACCACCATCAAAACTGCCCCATCATATTGCCACCATCAAAACTGCCCCCATCATATTGCCATCAAAACTGCCCCATCAAAATTGTCCCATCAAAACTGCCCCATCATATTGCCATCAAAACTGCCCCATCAAAATTGTCCCATCAAAACTGCCCCATCATATTGCCACCATCAAAACTGCCCCATCAGAATCCCATCAAAACTGCCCCATCATATTGCCACCATCAAAACTGCCCCATCATATTGCCACCTACAAAACTGCCCCATCAGAATTGCCCCATCAAAACTGCCCCATCAGAATTGCCCCATCAAAACTGCCCCATTATATTGCCACCATCAAAACTGACCCATCAGAATTGCCCCATCAAAACTGCCCCATCATATTGCCACCATGAAACTGCCCCATCAGAATTGCCCTATCAAAACTACCCCATTATATTGCCACCATCAAAACTGCCCTATCAAAACTTCCCCATCAGAATTGCCCTATCAAAACTACCCCATCATATTGCCACCATCAAAACTGCCCCATCAAAACTGCCCCATCAAAACTGCCCCATCATATTCCTCTATTATAAATCAGTACATGGTGTGTCTGTCCCCTCCCCCGGGCTCTGTAATCAAAGCTGAGATGCTCCAGCCACCTCCCCCCCTTGTGTATAACAGAAGCTTTGGTAACCATGGCAACAAAACAAACACAGTACACTCTGATTAATGGCTAAAATTTCCTGAAATGACCTCTAAACAAAAAGCTTTTTCTCAAAAACTGTAAAAGATATCAAACTGAAAAGATATAGCCAGATAGCTGAATATTTTGTGAACATTTTAAAGTTTGTTTGGTGTCTGTAGGTGAAAGTATGAAGGAGCTGAAACTTTTGGGAGCGGAAGAAGAATTTAAGGATTTCAAGCATGCTCCCATAGACTTCAATGTTAAAAAAAAGTGATAAAAAGCTTAATATTTTAAAAAGTATAAATGGTAGAAAAAAAGTTGAAAAAGAACACACCTCAGCTAAAAGAGACGAACATTTTGATAGTTGAATGGTTTTAATAGCTGAAAGTATGCAGAAGTTACGCAGAACCAAAAAACGTACGGAATAAAATTAAAATTAAAACTAGAAAATGCATTTCCTGGGGAAAATGCGTGGGAATGCTGAATAGCTAAATTGCTAAAATGGCCGCCATCAAAACTGCCCCATCAGAATTGCCCCATCAAAATTGTCCCATCATATTGCCACCATCAGAATTGCCCCATCAAAACTGCCCCATCATATTGCCACCATCAAAACTGCCCCATCAGAATTGGCCCATCATATTACCACCATCAAAACTGCCCCATCATATTGCCACCATCAAAACTGCCCCCATCATATTGCCATCAAAACTGCCCCATTAGAATTGCCCCATCAAAATTGTCCCCATCAAAACTGCCCCATCAGAATTGCCCCATCAAAACTAAAAGTAATTTTTTTTTCAAAAGTAATTTTTTTTTCAAAAATATATATATTTTTTTTTCAAAAATATATATATTTTTTTTTAAATAATTTTTTTTTTTTCAAAAATAATTTTTTTTTTCAAAAATAATTTTTTTTTTCAAAAATATTTTTTTTTCAAAAATGATTTTTTTTTTCAAAAATAATTTTTTTTTTCAAAAATAATTGCTGAATAGCTAAATTGCTAAAACGACCGCCATCAAAACTGCCCCATCATACTGCCATCAAAACTGCCCCATCAAAATTGTCCCCATTAAAACTGCCCCATCATATTGCCACCTTTAAAACTGCTCCATAAAAATTGTCCCCATCAAAACTGCCCCATCATATTGCCACCATCAAAACTGCCCTATCAGAATTGCCCCATCAAAACTGCCCCATCATAATTGCCCCATCAAAACTGCCCCATCATAATTGCCCCATCAAAACTGCCCCATCATATTCCTCTATTATAATCAGTACATGGTGTGTCTGTCCCCTCCCCCGGGCTCTGTATTCAGAGCTGAGATGCTCCAGCCACCTCCCCCCCTGTGTATAACAGAAGCTTTGGTAACCATGACAACAAAACAAACACAGCACACTCTGATTAATGGCTAAAATTTCCTGAAATGACCTCTAAACAAAAAGCTTTTTCTCAAAAACTGTAAAAGATATCAAACTGAAAAGATATAGCCAGATAGCTGAATATTTTGTGAAGATTTTAAAGTTTGTTTGGTGTCTCTAGGTGAAAGTATGAAGGAGCTGAAACTTTTGGGAGCGGAAGAAGAATTTAAGGATTTCAAGCATGCTCCCATTGACTTCAATGTTAAAAAATGTGATAAAAAGCTTAATATTTTAAAAAGTATAAATGGTAGATAAAAAGTTGAAAACGAGCACACATCAGCTAAAAGAGACGAACATTTTGATAGTTGAATGGTTTTAATAGCTGAAAGTATGCAGAAGTTACGCAGAACCAAAAAACGTACGGAATAAAATTAAAATTAAGTAGATTAAAAATAATAAATAAAATCGAATAACAATAGTGGGACTGCTAAAGCATTCCCACTAACTAGAAAATGCATTTCCTGGGGAAAATGCGTGGGAATGCTGAATTGCTAAAACGGCCCCCAGCAAAATTGCCTCCATCATATTGCCATCAAAACTGTCCCATCATATTCCTCTATTATAAATCAGTACATGGTGTGTCTGTCCCCTCCCCCGGGCTCTGTAATCAGAGCTGAGATGCTCCAGCCACCTCCCCCCCGTGTATAACAGAAGCTTTGGTAACCATGGCAACAAAACACACACAGTACACTCTGATTAATGGCTAAAATTTCCTGAAATGACCTCTAAACAAATGGCCGTATTTTAAAAACTATACATCCTACAGCGAAGATCTTTATATTGTGAGAATCACAAGACCCAGACCTAGATTTTGATACATAGTATGTCTCTGAAATATTAAAATTGAAGGCACGGTCGCAGTTTAGAAATTGCCCTTCAAATTTGAAGGGGCTAGAGTGTAGTTTCAATGAATGTCAATGGACGGCGTGAGTTGCAAACAAATGGTCATATTGTGAAAACTATCAGGACTATGGCTTAGCCGTGGACATGTTTAGTGGCAGCAGGGATAACTGAACGTTTTGATATAAGATTTGTGTAGGTGGGCTTGAAAATGAGGGAGTGGCGGCAGTTTAGAAATCATGTTCTGATTTTCCAGCTTTTGTCCCCTCCCCCGGGCTCTGTAATCAGAGCTGAGATGCTCCAGCCACCTCCCCCCTGTGTATAACAGAAGCTTTGGTAACCATGGCAACAAAACACACACAGTACACTCTGATTAATGGCTAAAATTTCTTAAAATGACCTCTAAACAAAAAGCTTTTTCTCAAAAACTGTAAAAGATATCAAACTGAAAAGATATAGCCAGATAGCTGAATATTTTGTGAACATTTTAAAGTTTATTTGGTGTCTCTAGGTGAAAGTATGAAGGAGCTGAAACTTTTGGGAGCGGAAGAAAAATTTAAGGATTTCAAGCATGCTCCCATTGACTTCAATGTTAAAAAAAAGTGATAAAAAGCTTAATATTTTAAAAAATATAAAAAGTAGAAAAAAAGTTGAAAAAGAGCACACCTCAGCTAAAAGAGACGAACATTTTGATAGTTGAATGGTTTTAATAGCTGAAAGTATACAGAAGTTACGCATTACCAAAAAACGTACGGAATAAAATTAAAATTAAAATTAAAAATAAATAAAATTGAATAACAATAGTGGGACTGCTAAAGCATTCCCACTAAATAAAACTGAATAACACTAGAAAATGCATTTCCTGGGGAAAATGCGTGGGAATGCTGAATAGCTAAATTGCTAAAACGGCCGCTATCAAAACTGCCCCATCATACTGCCATCAAAACTGCCCCACCAAAATTGTCCCCATTAAAACTGCCCCATCATATTGCCACCATCAAAACTGCCCCATCAGAATTGCCCCATCATATTACCACCATCAAAACTGCCCCATCATATTGCCATCAAAACTGCCCCATTAGAATTGCCCCATCAAAACTGCCCCATCAAAACTAAAAGTAATTTTTTTTTCAAAAATGAATTTTTTTTTCAAAAATGAATTTTTTTTTCAAAAAATATTTTTTTTTTTCAAAAATATTTTTTTTTTTTTCAAAAATAATTTTTTTTTTTCAAAAATAATTTTTTTTTTCAGAAATATATTTTTTTTTTTCAAAAATATTTTTTTTTTTCAAAAATAATTGCTGAATAGCTAAATTGCTAAAATGACCGCCATCAAAACTGCCCCATCATATTCCTCTATTATAATCAGTACATGGTGTGTCTGTCCCCTCCCCCGGGCTCTGTAATTAAAGCTGAGATGCTCCAGCCACCTCCCCCCCTTTGTATAACAGAAGCTTTGGTAACCATGGCAACAAAACATACACAGTACACTCTGATTAATGGCTAAAATTTCCTGAAATGACCTCTAAACAAAAAGCTTTTTCTCAAAAACTGTAAAAGATATCAAACTGAAAAGATATAGCCAGATAGCTGAATATTTTGTGAACATTTTAAAGTTTGTTTGGCGTCTCTAGGTGAAAGTATGAAGGAGCTGAAACTTTTGGGAGTGGAAGAAGATTTTAAGTTTCTCATGCATGCTCCCATTGACTTCAATGTTAAAAAAAGTGATAAAAAGATTAATATTTTAAAAAGTATAAATGGTAGAAAAAAAAAATGAAAAAGAGCACACCTCAGCTAAAAGAGACGAACATTTTGATAGTTGAATGGTTTTAATAGCTGAAAGTATGCAGAAGTTACGCATTACCGAAAAACGTACGGAATAAAATTAAAATTAAAAATAAATAGAATTGAATAACAATAGTGGGACTGCTAAAGCAGTCCCACTAAATATATATGTGAGATAACAATAAGTGGTCTTGCTATGCAAGAACACTTAATAATATGTTTTTTCTCCAGAGGTTTGACAAATATGGAAAAGACTTTTGACACACATATGAAGCAATTGTTAAGTGTTTATTTTGCAGTCAAAGTAACAGAAAAGATTGTGAGATCTAGTAGGATCATATTACAGACATCTGATTTATAATTAAAAATTCTTTTCAAGAGAATTAATTCAGGAGAATTATATGACAAATATTGCCATTTTTTAAAACTTCACTATTTAAATCTATACAGGTAGATTTGGTAACAGAACATTCTCAGCTATATTCACAAAATGATGTTTGTACAAATGTTTTCAGAAAACCTGTAAATGGTATTTTTAGAACAAATGCGGCTTTGAGCCAGTATTTGTTAATGTTATTAAGAGTCGTTTAACACGTCTTTCTATGTGTTACCCAAAGAATGCTATTCAGCAAAAATTCTATAGAAAATGCTGAATTGAAAAATGGCAAAAAATGACAGTAAAGCATGCATTACTCTAAATTTTAAAGAGGAGAAGTGAATGGATACAGTTTGCTTCAGTCTTCTGTATTGATTTGAAACCTTTCTTTGTTTGTGAAAACGAGGTTTTGAATCATGACAAAAAAGAAAAATTGCGTCCTGTTATAGTTTAAATCAGGGCTTTTTTTCTCAAACAATAGGTGCTGGTCTTAAAGGGGTATTAAATACCAGGATTGCATTACATACAGAGTGCAGAGTTCAGGGGTAGGGATGAGCCGAACACCCCCCTGTTCGATTCGCACCAGAACTTGCGAACAGGCAAAAAATTTGTTCGAACACACGAACGCCGTTAAAGTCTATAGGACATGAACATGAATAATCAAAAGTGCTAATTTTAAAGGCTTATATGCAAGTTAAAAAAGTGTTTGGGGACCTGGGTCCTGCCCCAGGGGACAAGGATCAATGCAATAAAAAGTTTTAAAAATGGCCGTTTTTTCTGGAGCAGTGATTTTAATAATGCTTAAAGTGAAACAATAAAAGTGTAATATCCCTTTAAATTTCGTACCTGGGGGGTGTCTATAGTATGCCTGTAAAGGGGTGCATGTTTCCCGTGTTTAGAACAGTCTGACAGCAAAATGATATTTCAAAGGAAAAAAAGTAATTTAAAACTACTCACGGCTATTAATGAATTGCCGGTCCGACAATACACATAAAAGTTCATTGATAAAAATGGCATGGGAATTCCCCACAGGGGAACCCCGAACCAAAATTTAAAAAAAAATGACGTGGGGGGTCCCCCTAAATTCCATACCAGGCCCTTCAGGTCTGGTATGGATATTAAGGGGAACCCCAGCCCAAATTTTTTTTAAAAATGGCGTGGGGTCCCCCCTTAAAATCTATACCAGACCCTTCAGGTCTGGTGTGGATTTAAAGGGGAACCCCGAGCCAAAATTGAAAAAAAAAACGGCGTGGGTTCCCCCCAAAAATCCATACCAGACCCTTATCCGAGCACGCAACCTGGCAGGCCACAGGAAAAGAGGGGGGACGAGAGAGCGCCCCCCCTTCTGAACCGTACCAGTCCACATGCCCTCAACATTGGGAGGGTGCTTTGGGGTAGCCCCCAAAACACCTTGTCCCCATGTTGATGGGGACAAGGGCCTCATCCCCACAACCCTTGCCCAGTGGTTGTGGGGGTCTGCAGACGGGGGGCTTATCGGAATCTGGAAGCCCCCTTTCACAAGGGGACCCCCAGATCCCGGCCCTCCCCCCTGTGTGAAATGGTAAGGGGTACAAAAGTACCCCTACCATTTCATAAAAAAAGTGTCAAAAATGTTAAAAATGACAAGAGACAGTTTTTGACAATTCCTTTATTTAAATGCTTCTTCTTCTTTCTACTTTCTTCCTTCGGTTTCTTCCTCCATCTTCTTCTTCTTCTGGTTCTTCTGGTTCTTCCTCCGGTGTTCTCGTTCGGCATCTCCTCCGTGACGTCTTTTTATCTTCTTCTCCTCGGGCCGCTCCACATCCATGATGGCATGGAGGGAGGCTCCTGCTGTGTGACGCTTCTCCTCTTCTGACGGTTCTGATGGTTCTTAAATAACAGGGGAACGCGTTACGTAACCCCGCCCCTTCTGACGTCACGGGGAATGCCACATGGAAGTTCCCGTCAAGTCCCCGTGCTTCAGAGGGGGGCGGGGTTACTGGGTGGCCCCCCTCGTTATTTAAGAACCGTCAGAAGAGGAGAAGCATCACACAGTGGGAGCCTCCCTCCATGCCATCATGGATGCAGAGTGGCCCGAAAAGAAGATGAAGACAAGAAGATGAACAGAAGAAGATGAAGAGGAAAAGATGAAGAAAAAGATGAAGAGAGAAGCGTCACACAACGGGAGCCTCCCTCCATGCCATCATGGATGCGGAGCAGCCCGAGGAGAGGAAGATAAGAAGAAGCCGTGGAGGAGATGCCGGACGAGAACACCGGAGGAAGAACCAGAAGAACCAGAAGAAGAAGAAGATGGAGGAAGAAACCAAAGGAAGATAGATGATAGAGGAAGAAACCGAAGGAAGATAGAAGATAGAAGAAAGAAGATAGAAGAAAGAAGAAGCATTTAAACCAGGCAAGGGTTGTGGGGATGAGGCCCTTGTCCCCATCAACACGGGGACAAGGTGTTTTGGGCTGCTACCCCAAAGCACCCTCACAATGTTGAGGGCATGTGGCCTGGTATGGTTCAGGAGGGGGGCACTCTCTCGTCCCCCCTCTTTTTCTGTGGCCTGCCAGGTTGCGTGCTCGGATAAGGGTCTGGTATGGATTTTTGGGGAAAAAGTTTTTCCAACTTTTCAGAGTGCAGGAAGAAGAAGAATAAGAAAAAAAAAAACCTCAAGACTTTTAATAAGAGAGAAACCTCTAAAAAACAATTGACTTTTGACTTTTTGACTACTGATGAAATAATTTGTGATGTGATATGTTTATCATATCAAGATGAGATATTTTTTACACATCAATTTTTACAATCACATGTAGTGTATTTTCAGAGTTAAAAGGGTTAAACATCCTTGCAATAGAGTCAATTTGGATAGGAGGAACATCTGGTGTTGATTAAGATAACAGTACATTTTTTCTAAAGTCATATAGACAAGTTAGGACTAACTTTTACATTGTAATATGTAATTATTTTTAAAAAAACATCTCACATATATGAATGAATTGATAGGTTGTATGGATTATAAATGTACGCTAAACACAATTTGAAGGGAAAGTATGAAATATTTCTGAAGTGATATCCATACTTCAAAGTATTGTACAACAATGTTACATTTATGAAATTAAGGGGATTGATTTTTTGGTAAAAGAAAATAATAAGGATAATATGGTATACCATATTTTTTATGGTATATGAAGCAAAAGGCTTCAAGTTCTACAAGTTCACTTTACCTTACATAGAATCAAAATAAAATATGAAAATATATTCGAATCAATTATCGTAAGATCTAAAAGTATGTATGGATACGAATGTGATGCATTTGAGGTATAAATGGATTTAAAACCCGTTTTTACGGTATTAATATCGATATTTCAATTCATCTTGATGAGAAACGTTCCAATAAAGTCCGTTCCGTTGTTCTGTAAAACTCAAAAATTGATTTAATAATAAAAATAGCAAAATATTACAAGAACAATGTCAAAATTTAGAATGTAAAAAAAACATTAATGTATTATATTCTTATGATGAAGATTGAATCAAATGTGTTTCTTTGTGTGTCTGTGTAGCTGTCCTCCTGGTGTGCGTGAGTGTCTGCCAAAACTCTCTCTGTTACTAGCTTTTTACTTCTAAATTCAGCCCCCACCTTCTCCTAAAATCTGACCCCTCCTTCCTAAAAAGGCTTGGTTAAAGGTTCTTAACCTCCCTGGCGGTATGATTATGTCAGATTTTCAATGCTCAAAGCGGTACAATGCTTTGCATGGAAATATGGCGTTTTATAGTGTAGGCCTGTAATTCTTAGGAATAACACACTTAAATCTGCCCAAATAAGAGTCTAGTAGACATCCCGGGTATGATAAAGTTTGAAACACAAAATCATAAATTATAATATAAATAACTATAAATAATTATAACAAATAATAATATAATAATAATAATGATTCAATAATGTAATCTAATCAAAAACACTGAAATTTGCTCAGTTGCAGTCATTACTTTCAGCGTTTGATGATGGATTTCCCCACGAATCACTATTGCTCAATTCTGCAAGTGATTCTAATTTATTATCACTGTTTTCTAGCAGCTCAAAAACTGCTTTTTATGTAAAGGGATGCTTTTTGGTTGCTATGGACAGTTTCCAGGCAGAAAGAAAGGTATTTATAATATAAAACTGCATGCAGAGCACTGGACAAACCACTAGGGACAAAAGGATGTGAAATTATTTGATACAGTTATGTAATCTGTAAAATTACAGTGTACTGTATGTATTGTGTGTTTTTAACTTTTTGAATTTGGCGCCGTGCTCCGTCCCCGTGCATCACAACGCTCGCAGGGAATGGAGCTCGGCACTGTAATGAATCGAGGGGAGACAAGGCTTGCACACACAGCAGGAGGACATCGTAAGTAACTTTGTCTGGATTCTGTGATGAGATCCCGAGTGTGGCTCGGAGTTACCGCTTTTGGTACTGAAAATTCACCCCGAGCCACACTAGGGAATACCGCTAAGGAGGTTAATTGACTTGTAGTCCTACAGAAAATTGCGGGCTTTCCTGAGACATATCTTTCCTCCCACCTCTCTCGCAAGGGTGGGGTTTATTCAGTCACTAAATTTTGACATTCCTGAGGAAAGGGGCAAGAGGAGCTGTGTAGGAATGTGATGTAGATAATAATAATAATCTGAAAATGTCTATTTTCTTATGTGCATACATATTTTTCTCCTTACTCATTATATAAGTACAGGTTTGTTCTGTTCCTATATTCTTCTCAAGATGGCGGGTAGCCCCTGCATCCCACACATCAGAAGAACGCGGAACTGAAGATAAAACCAAGGACAGCCAGACCTCGTTATGAAGATTCTCCATTTTCTTTTCTCCTTCTTAACCAATGAGATGTACCTATTAGACTAACATAGCAATGACGTATTTGTGTGTATAAAACATTAGCACCACCTTGAATAAATTAGAAGTGTAAGAAGTAACGGAGCTGAGCGTGTCTCAGAGTGTTTACTTTTATATGCATGCATATCCACACTTTTCAATTAGAGACAGTAGCAGATAACCTTGGGCTCGATTGGAGCTCTTAATCATTACCATAACAGATGGTGCTGAAACCCGGGACCTCAGGCTACAGTCGAAGCTATACCGCGACAAGCATTCGGGCGTTAACTGATTGATGAGAGGGGGTTTGCGCAGCCCTAACAGTACCGGTAAGTTTGATTTTTATTCTTACCACTGTACGACTTTCTTATCTTTCATTTGACAGCTGGATTCAGTCTGTATGCTGAGACTGTCTTAGAGGCAGGTATTTCCTCGCCTGAGGTTGTTTTAACGAACCTGTCAATGGGTTTCTGCTGACTGTATTTGTTCACTGTCTGCCATTCTTTGGGCTACGAAACTCAGCAGTCTAAAAGTGCTACATGTGTGTTCTCATCTCCAGATGAGCTGTCGGCTTCTGGAGTGAGATGGGTTATTGTGGCAATCGGTTATGGGACGGGTTACTCTGGGTCCGTCGAATCTTTGAGGGTTATCTCAGCTGCTGGCGTTGCAGTCTGCAAGCATTACAGATGTATCACCCCCAGATGTGCTGTCGGACTCTGGGAGGTAACTGTAATGACGGCCTTTAACTGGGTTTAACGAGGAGTTGTCTGCCCCTGGGGTTATCTTAGCCTGCTGAAATTTTGCAGTTTGAAGAGTGGCAGGTGTAATGTCCTGTCGTGAGTGTATTTGTGGTTTACTGTTTGCTATACACGAGAGGGGATGGGGACTGGTTAAGGTCGGAGGGGGGGCTGCCCGGGGGATCTGTTGGGTCGCGGGCTGTTGCTCCTCACTACCCCTGATGTGTTTGTTCTTGTTCTGAGATTAACCGTACATTACAGGGTTATAGAAAACAGTAGAAGCTAGGAGCGCAGTTTTATGTACTCCCACCGAAGGAATTTGTTGATAAGAACACTGAGAAAAAATATTAACCCCTTGGTTGTATGTATTCTCCTCTCAAGCCGTTAGCCGAGAAACAGAGAGAGAAAAGAATGTGATAGTGAAGAGGAGAAAAGATGTTGAGGGCGGTGAACCTGCCTAATAATTCTTTCCTTTCCACTATTGATGTTTCCTGCGTGGGAATGGATGGGGTGCCCCGCTCCAGTCCACTTCCTGATTTGCTTGCCAGATTTGTGGTGTCCTCTACATGTCCCTTGAATCTACTAGGAGCTGATGTGTTGTCCGGACTACAGGCCTCAATCAGGACACGCCTGAAGGGGGGATGAAGTTACATACTCCCCTATCTTTAGAAGACTAATCTGCTTTGTGTTCTCTGCCTCTCCTGATGACACTTAATGAAGCAAAAACTTCAAGTTCAATACTGCAGGAAGTACTTGACAGAATCCCTGCGTGCCTATGGTCCACAGGACCGGAAGACAACGGTCACTTAAAGGTGCCACCAGTTTCAGTCAAGCTAAAAGAGGGCACATCATTGCCCTGGAAACCACAATAACCCCAAGAAGAGAATCCTAAAGGAGAACCAGATACCTGCTGTGGATGCCTTTGACTGCAAAATACCTCACAGAGGTGGACCTTACAAACGCTTTCTTCAGTGTCCACCCTCACCCCTCCTGCTGGTACCTTTTCGCATTCATCCACGGAAAGAAACGGCAACATACCTAAACAGTTGTACCACAAGGGGCACAGAACTTTCCAAGCCAGTTTGCAAAAGCTATGGCTATCATCCTTGACACATGACAGGAGGAACACCCGGAAGTGATTCTCTTCCAACATGTTGATGACCTTCTCCTTTGTGCAGCTGACTTACCCCCTGTTGAAGTCACCTCAGAAAGCCTGTTGTGCTATCTTGCCAACCAGGGCTGCAGAGCCTCAAAGCCCAAATTGCAGTGGTGCTCAACACCTGTCATTTTCCTTGGACTAATTTCCTAGTGCAGAGCATGGATTACAGAAGCCTTCCTACTGATGCTCTGCAATCAGACCCCTTCCAGATGTCTCCTGAAGAAATATCTAAAGTTTGAAGCCTTTAAGTGCGCCACCCCCGGCGCTAGGGCTCCCAGCCTACGACAAAACGCTCAAGTTCTTTGTATCCGAACGTCTGGGACATGCTGCAGGTGTACTCACCCAATCACACGGCATCAGCCTACGCCCCATAGGATATTATTCCTGTCGGCTGGATGTGGTAGCAAGAGGAGGCCTATTGTGTCTGCGAGCTGGATTTGCTACACAAGCCTTGCTTGACAAAACTTTGAACTTGGTCCTCGGACACTGCCTCGTTCTGCTTGCTCCCCATGACGTTGTTGCCATATTCAACCAAGATCCAGCCGAAACACTTGTCCACTACCAGACACTTGAGACTCCTGTGTTCCCTCCTACTGGACAGCATTACTCTATTAAGTTGTCAAACACTGAACCCTACCACCCTTCTTCCACTTCTCGAGGGGGGAAAGGAGGAGGAGGAGTAGAGTCTTGACTTGTCATCACCCCATGACCACACAGGACACGCGGTCACCACTGAAAACACTGTTCTACAAGCTGAAGCCTTACCACCGGTGATGTCTACACAGGAGGCAGAGCTGTAAGCACTTACTACAGCATGTAAATGGGCAGAGGGAAAAAGAGCCAACATTCATATGGACTCAAGATATGCTTTCAGCATTGCCCATGATAATAGTGTTATCTAGGACAGAGGATTCCTGTTGGCTGCAGGAACACCTGTGAAAACTTGATTGATGCCTTGCTTCTCCCAACCCAAGTGACTATTCTGAGTAAAGCACACGACAAACTGAACTCAAAGGAAGCTTAAGGCAATCATCTAGCCAATTCAGCTGCCAAACAGACAGCTGGTGGTCCACGGGAAGTGGACAGCAGGGTGGTAGAAGAAGACCACCCCGTGCTTACCTTACAGAATTTCCCAGTGGACAGAGTTTATCTAAAAGAACTACAGGAAACAACAAGTCCGGGTAAGAAGGAAAGCTGGAAACGGAGAGGATCAACTCTCAGAAATGGACTATTCGAGTGCAACAAGAAGCCTTGTCTACCCAGGAGTATGTACCCAGCTGTGGTGCAATGGGCACATGGAGCTGCCCACTTGACAAAGACTTTTATGAACTCTCTTATCAACAAGTGTTGCACCAGTAGTTACTCCATTGACCGACAACTTCTGCAGATCATGCATTATCTGCACCAAATGTAACCCAGGATGCACAGAAGAAGCACAGAAGAAGCACCTGGCAAAAGCCCTATACCCCATTCCAGAGGATGCAAATTGATCATTCTCAAGTGCCAAGAAGTGGCAGATTCGAATACGCCCTAGTGGAAGTGGTCATGACTGCCAGGACCACAGCTAAGAAACTACTGAGTGAGATAGTATGTAGATTTGGGGTCCCAGAGGTGATATTGAGAGATCAGGGCCCAGCCTTAACAGCAACCCTTACTAAAGAGATTTGGGCAGCACTGGGGGTTCAGTTGGCACTACACATCCCATACCACCCTCAAAGTAGCAGGAAGGTAGAAAGGATGAATGGGACACTAAAAACAGGATGTTAAAGATGGCCCAATAGACTAACATGAGTTGGCCCATAGCCCTGTTCAGTGTCAGACACACCCCCAGGGGAAACATGCCCTATACCCTAATGAAATTTTGTTTGGTTCAGCTCCCAGACTTGGTTGTTACTTTCCACAACAGTTACAGTTGCAGTCTGATGTGTTGACTAATTATGTAACCACTTTATCACGAGAATTAACCTGAATGCATGTCCAGGTGTTTTCTTCCATTCCAGATCCTGAATTAGATACAGGAACACACCAACTACTGTCTGGAGATCCCTGAGCCAAGTTATGATGGTCCATTCCAAGTTTTGGTGACCACAGCCACCTCAGTCAAGTTGGCCAGGAAGAACACCTGAATGCACGCTTATCACTGCAGGAGAGCGTGTTTTCGGGTGCTGCATATCCTTTTTCTGTTTGATCTAGGGGGGAGGGGCCCAGGAGGTGGCCATCACAAAAATGATAACATAATTACGTTTTGGTGTAACTCTTCAGATACACATGTGACCACCTTTACCTTAGATTACTGTGACATAGTACCTTGTCCGTTTGACCCTTCATGGTGATGCCATTGGTACAGTGATATCCCTGACGGTAAGGACATATATGTATGCCACACAGACAGTTACTGGGGACAGAGTTGTGGTTTCTGTGGGGGCCAGTGGGTTGGAACACAGGGCCAGACTGGGTGACCACAGAGTGCATTAGACAAAAAAAAAAAAAAAAAAGATGAAAATAGAAAGCCCCATATCCTAACCAAAGATACCCCTGATGCATACACTGACCCAGCACACAGTCAGAGGAGGAAGCGAGCAGCTCTCTCCGGAAGCTTTGATCCTCATGTATACATACATGTCATAAGGGTTACAAGGGGGGTCCCTGATGAATTTAAAGCCAGGGACCAGGTAAAAGCTGGTTTTGAGTCTTTGATCCCCATAACAACTGTCAGCAAGAATGTAGATTGGATTAACTACATGTCATGGTTATGTAATAGAGTTTGTCGATCAGCATACCTGTCTCCATGTGTTCATCTCTAGAAACCAGCTGACCCTCACCTGACTGCTTTTGTAACCTCTCCTCTAAGCATGGTCCCACCCCAGGCCCTATCAGGGAACCCTATATTAACCTGTGCACCGTAAGCCAGCAGTGCTGATCAACCATTGTGTGTTAGCCTCTGTGTGTACTTGCTGTGTTTCCTACATCTGATTCCTGTTACCGACTTTGGCGTGTTCCCAACCATCCCTGTTTGCCTGTGACCCTGATGTTCCAGCCTGCTGCCTCCTTCCTCTTCTCCTGTAGTCTACCATGAGCGTGAGCTGTGAGACCTGGAGCCAGACTGCAGCGCAGTCCATCCTTACCATTAAAGGCTCTGGTGAACACCTGCTGGCTCTTAGACTCCGCACCCTGGGGAATCTATGCTCTAGCTCCCAGTGGGATCTGTGTCAGTGATCCAGTAGACCTGCTTCCTGAACCTCCCAGGGTTCAATCTGCAGCAGTCACCCGTAGGGTCCACTACCTTGCGGTGCACTCCTGATCCCAACGGTGTGCATCTGTCACCCAGCCTCTAGGTGACCTGACACTACACATATTATAACCAACAGAGATTTGTAAATTACACTAAAGATGCCCTCCAGGGAATTGCTGACCAGTTAGCCCCCACTTCCTACATGACATTCAGGACCTGATGGCCTTAGACATGGTGCTAGCTGGGAAAGGAGGTGTTTTGTAAAATCATAGGAAAAAAAGGGAACCTGTTGTACATACATTCCTGATAATACTGGCCCAAATGGTAATGTTACTCTAGCTATAAAGAAATTAGAAGATCTGTCACTGGAGTTGAAGAAGAACTCAGGTATCACAGACCCATGGGATCAATACTTTAGCTGGATGAGTGGGTGGCAGAAGGTGCTCGCCCAGATACGGGTAAGGGTATTAATAATCCTGGTTCTTTTAGCCCTGATTGTATGCTGTATTCTACCTTTCGTAAAAAGTTAATGAACAAGGCTGTAGACAATAGCACACCTACATTTCTCCACCAAGAAGAAGAGGACCCCCTTATGATGGAAGATGACAAACCCTTCACTCCCCTACAGTCACTCCCTGTCCATAATCTCACAATCCTATAGGGTTTTAGGGATAGATAGCGCCTGACTGCACCTCTCCAGCTGTATCGAGGAGGGAAGTGAACAGTTGCTGCCCAATTCTATATACAGCCTAAAAGAGTTGCTGAGGAGAAGGGCCAGGCCAAAGTGCGACCTTTAGTATTAGGGACAGAAAAGAGAAAAATAGTCATTTTAGGGGGGATTGTGAAGGAATGTGATGTAGATAATAATAATAATCTGAAAATGTCTATTTTCTTATGTGCATACATATTTTTCTCCTTACTCATTATATAAGTATACAGGTTTGTTCTGTTCCTATATTCTTCTCAAGATGGCGGGTACCCCCTGCATCCCACACATCAGAAGAACGCGGAACTGAAGATAAAACCAAGGACAGCCAGACCTCGTTATGAAGATTCTCCATTTTCTTTTCTCCTTCTTAACCAATGAGATGTACCTATTAGACTAACATAGCAATGACGTATTTGTGTGTATAAAACATTAGCACCGCCTTGAATAAATTAGAAGTGTAAGAAGTAACGGAGCTGAGCGTGTCTCAGAGTGTTTACTTTTATATGCATGCATATCCACACTTTTCAATTATAGACAGTAGCAGATAACCTTGGGCTCGATTGGAGCTCTTAATCATTACCATAACAGAGCTATATGTAAAACCATTTCACTTATACAATATAAGTTTCCTTTAACATCTAAATCAAATACTACATATATCAGTATGCCTATTATATTCATTTAAAACGCAAGGTCCTTATTTATTTTACAATAATTTTTGATTAGGATATTAAGGACTTATATCTCTTAACTAACACATTGAACTTTTACATCTTAAAGTATGTGAATCCTTCCTTCTCACAGATGGGGGAAGGTGACGGAAACCAACTAATTATTGCCATATGTGAGCTCTCCCAAGAAATGATTATGAGCTTATAACAGCATATACTTTCACAAGTATAAAAATCTCATATAATTTCACTTTTTTCCATACATAGAAGAGATATAAATATATATTCAACTCAATTATTCTGAAAAGATCTCATCCATTCATTTATTTGTTACATAGTTACATATAGTTACATAGTAGGTGAGGTTGAAAAAAGACACAAGTCCATCAAGTCCAACCTATGTGTGTGATTATGTGTCAGTATTGCATTGTATATCCCTGTATGTTGTGGTCATTCAGGTGCTTATCTAATAGTGTCTTGAAGATATCAATGCTCCCCGCTGAGACCACCGCCTGTGGAAAGGAATTCCACATCCTTGCCGCTCTTACAGTAAAGAACCCTCTACGTAGTTTAAGGTTAAACCTCTTTTCTTCTAATTTTAATGAGTGGCCACAAGTCTTGTTAACCACTTGACCACTGGGCACTTAAACCCCCTTCCTAACCAGACCAATTTTCAGCTTTCGGTGCTCTCACACTTTGAATGACAATTACTCAGTCATACAACACTTTACCCATATGAAATTTTTGTCCTTTTTTTCACACAAATAGAGCTTTCTTTTGGTGGTATTTAATCACCGCTGGGTTTTTTATTTTTTGCACTATAAAAGAAAAAAGACTGAAAATTTGGTAAAAAAATGAATTTTTCTTTGTTTCTGTTATAAAATTTAGCAAATTAGTAATTTTTCTTCGTAAATTTTGGCCAAAATTTATACTGCTACATATCTTTGGTAAAAATAAGTACAACTTGGTGTATATTATTTGGTCTTTGTGAATGTTAGAGAGTCCAAAAGCTATGGTGCCAATATCTGAAAATTGATCACACCTGAAGTACTGACGGCCTATCTCATTTCTTGAGACCCTAACATGCCAGAAAAGTACAAATACCTCCCAAATGACCCCTACTTGGAAAGAAGACATTCCAAGGTATTTAGAAAGATGCATGATGAGTTTTTTTGAAATTGTCATCTTTTCCCACAATTCTTTGCAAAATCAAGATTTTTTTTTTTCTTTTTTTTCTTCACAAAATTGTCATATTAGGTTATTTCTCACACACCGCATATGCATACCACAAATTACACCCCAAAACACATTCTGCTATTACTCCCAAGTACGGCGATACCACATGTGTGAGACTTTTACACAGCGTGGCCACATACAGAGGCCCAACATGCAGGGAGCACCTCCAGGCGTTCTGGAGCACCCAGGCCAATTCTTATATTTCTCTCCTATATGTAAAAATAATAATTTATTTGCTAGAAAATGACATAGAACCCCAAAACATTATATATATATATTTTTAAGCAAAGACCCTAGAGAATACAATGGCGGTTGTTGCAACTTTTTATCTCGCACGGTATTTGCGCAGCAATTTTTAGAACGCGTTTTTTTTGGGAAAAAAAAACAGTTTTGTGCTTTAAAAAAAAACAAAACCGTAAAGTTAGCCCAATGTTTTTGCATAATGTGAAAGATGAAGTTATGCCGAGTAAATAGATACCTAACATGTCACCCTTCAAAATTGCACACTCTCGTGGAATGGTGCCAAACGTCACTACTGAAAAGTCTCCATAGGTGACGTTTTAAAATTTTTTACTGGTTACATGTTTTGAGTTACAGAGGAGGTCTAGGGCCAAAATTATTGCTCTCGCTCCAACGTTCACAGTGATACCTCACATGTGTGGTTTGAACACCGTTTTCATATGTGGGCGGGACTTACGTATGTGTTCACTTCTGCATGCGAGCACACGGACATGGGCGCTTTAAAACATTTTTTTTTTTTTTTTTATTGTTTATTTTACTTTATTTATTTTAGTTTGACACTTTTCCCCCCCAAAAAAAATTTTTGATCACTTTTATTTCTATTACAAGGAATGTAAACATCCCATGTAATAGGAATATGGCATGACAGGTCCTCTTTACAGTGAGATATGGGGTCAATAAGACCTCACATCTCACCTCTAGGCTGTGCCTGAAATAAAAAAAAAAAAAAAAAAACGATCTTGGCTTCGATCGTAGCAGTGAGTCGGTAGAAGCACCGGAGGGTGGCGGGAAGGGGTGTCCCCTCTCGCCTCCCATAAGAACGATCAAGCAGTGGAACAGCCGCTATGATCATTCTTATGGTGTAGGAAATCGCCGGCTAAAAAAGCTGATATCTGAATGATGTCTGTAGCTGCAGGCATCATTCAGATATCCCTGCTCAAAGTCAAGGACGTCATATGACTGTGGGCGGGAACTGGTTAAAAATTGCAGAGTATTGCGAGTATTGCAGAGTATTGCGGAGTAGTGCAGGGTATATTGCAGGGTATATTGCAGAGTATTGCGGGGTATATTGCAAAGTATTGCTGGGTGTATTGCAGAGTATTGCGAAGTAGTACAGGGTATATTGCAGAGTATTGCGGGGTATATTGCAGAGTATTGCGGAGTAGTGCAGGGTATATTGCAGGGTATATTGCAGAGTATTGCGGGGTAAATTGCAGAGTAGTGCCGGGTATATTGCAGAGTATTGCTGTGTATATTGCAGAGTAGTGCAGGGTATATTGCAGAGTAGTGCAGGGTATATTGCAGAGTAGTGCCGGGTATATTGCAGAGTAGTGCCGGGTATATTGCAGAGTAGTGCCGGGTATATTGCAGAGTAGTGCCGGGTATATTGCAGAGTATTGCGGGGTATTATGCAGAGTATTGCGGGGTATTATGCAGAGTATTGCAGGGTATTATGCAGGGATGGCTGAGCACGGAGGGATGGATGGATGTGACTACAATTGTCACTGAGCACCGCTGTGGGCACTACACATGCAGCCCACAGCGGTGCTGCCATCCGATCCCTCCCCCTCTCCCCTCACACTGTACCGATCGGTACAGAGAGGGGAGGGAGGAACCGGCGTCATGACATGACGCCGGTCTGTTGACATGTGATCGCTCCGTCATTTGACGGAGCGATCACATGGTAGACGGCCGCGATCAGCGGCCGTTTATCATGATCCGTGATGTGCCGGGTCCTCTGGACCCGGCGGTCACGGAAGTTCTCGGGTGCGCGTCTCCCAGGTATTCTGGGAGGACGTCCATGGACGTCCACCCAGAACTAGCCGACCGCACTGTAGCCGTCTTTCGGCTATGGCCCGGTCAGCAAGTGGTTAAACTCTCTTCTGCAAAAAAGTTTTATCCCTATTGTGGGGTCACCAGTCCGGTATTTGTAAATTTAAATCATATCCCCTCTCAAGCGTCTCTTCTCCAGAGAGAATAAGTTCAGTGCTCGCAACCTTTCCTCATAACTAAGATCCTCCAGACCCTTTATTAGCTTTGTTGCCCTTCTTTGTACTCGCTCCATTTCCAGTACATCCTTCCTGAGGACTGGTGCCCAGAACTGGACCGCATACTCTAGGTGCGGCCGGACCAGAGTCTTGTAGAGCGGGAGAATTATCGTTTTATCTCTGGAGTTGATCCCCCTTTTAATGCATGCCAATATTATGTTTGCTTTGTTAGCAGCAGCGTGGCATTGCCTGCCATTGCTGAGCCTATCATCTACTAGGACCCCCAGGTCCTTTTCCATCCTAGATTCCCCCAGAGGTTCTCCCCCCAGTGTATAGATTGCATTCATATTTTTGCCACCCAAATGCATTATTTTACATTTTTCTACATTGATCCTCATTTGCCATGTAGTCGCTCACCCCATTAATTTGTTCAGGTCTTTTTGCAAGGTTTCCATGTCCTGCGTAGAAGTTATTGCCCTGCTTATCTTAGTATCGTCTGCAAATACAGAGATTGAACTGTTTATCCCATCCTCCAGGTCGTTTATGAACGAATTAAATAGGATTGGTCCCAGCACAGAACCCTTGGGAACCCCACTACCCACCCCTGACCATTCCGAGTACTCCCCATTTATCACCACCCTCTGAACTCGCCCTTGTAGCCAGTTTTCAATCCATGTACTCACCCTATGGTCCATGCCAATGGACCCTATCTTGTACAGTAAACGTTTATGGGAACTGTGTCAAATGCCTTTGCAAAATCCAGATACACCACGTCTACGGGCCTTCCTTTATCTAGATGGCATCTCACCTCCTCATAGAAGGTTAATAGATTGGTTTGGCAAGAATGATTCTTCATGAATCCATGCTGATTACTGCTAATGATACCGTTCTTATTACTAAAATCTTGTATATAGTCCCTTATCATCCCCTCCAAGAGTTTACATACTATTGATGTTAGGCTAACTGGTCTGTAATTCCCAGGGATGTATTTTGGGCCCTTTTTAAATATTGGTGCTACATTGGCTTTTCTCCAATCAGCTGGTACCATTCCAGTCAGTAGACTATCTGTAAAAATTAGGAACAACGGTCTGGCAATCACTTGACTGAGTTCCCTAAGTACCCTCGGATGCAAGCCATCTGGTCCCGGTGATTTATTAATGTTAAGTTTCTCAAGTCTAATTTTAATTCCGTCCTCTGTTAACCATGGAGGTGCTTCCTGTGTTGTGTCATGAGGATAAACACTGCAGTTTTGGTTACTGAAGCCCCCCAATTCACTCGTGAAGACTGAGGAGAAGAATAAATTCAATACCTTCGCCATCTCCCCATCCTTTGTAACCAGATGTCCTTCCTCATTCTTTATGGGGCCAATATGGTCTGTCCTCCCTTTTTTACTGTTTACATACTTAAAGAATTTCTTGGGATTTTTTTTGCTCTCCTCTGCTATGTATCTTTCATGTTCTATCTTAGCTATCCTAATTGCACCCTTACATTTGCAGTTGCATTCTTTATAAAGTCTGAATGCTGATGATGATCCCTCAACCTTGTATTTTTTGAAGGCCTTCTCCTTTGCTTTTATATGCATTTTTACATTGGAGTTAAGCCATCCAGGACTTTTGTTCGCTCTTTTAAATTTATTACCCAATGGGATACATTGACTAATGCCCTTATTTAATATGCTCTTAAAGCAAACCCATCTCTCCTCCGTATTCTTTGTTCCTAATATTTTATCACAATTTATGCCTTTTAGCAAGGTTTGCAGTTTAGGGAAGTTGGCTCTTTTGAAATTCAGTGTCTTTGTATTCCCTTTATGTTTCCTATTTGTGTGATTTATACTGAAACTAATTGACCTGTGATCGCTGTTACCTAAATTGCCCCGTATTTCCACATCCGTGATCAGGTCTGTATTGTTGGTAATCAGTAGATCCAGTAATGTTTTATTTCTAGTTGGTGTGTCTACCATCTGACCCATAAAATTGTCCTGCAAGACATTAAGGAACTGGCGAGCCTTAAATGAATGCACGGTTCCCTCCGCCCAGTCTATGTCTGGATAATTAAAATCCCCCATTATGATAACACTTCCCATCCTTGCTGCTAATCCAATTTGTGATAGGAGATCCGTCTCCACTTCCTCCCTCAGGTTAGGGGGCCTATAGCATACTCCCGGTATTATTTTCCCCTTAGCTTCATCCCTTTGGAGCTCTACCCATAAGGATTCCACCTCCTCTCTAGCTCCCTCGGTGATGTCATCTCTCACATTCACTTGTACATTATTCTTAATATATAGGCATACCCCTCCCCCTTTTTTACCCTCTCTATCCTTGCGGTATAGGGTATACCCTTGAATGTTTGCCAGCTAATCATTAAAGATGTTGAACCAGGTCTCTGAAATTCCCACAAAATCCAAATCCTCCTCGTACAACAGTATCTCTAGTTCACCCATCTTGTCCGCCATGCTCCTGGCATTGGTGAACATGCCACATAGTTTAGACCGGTCGCATATTGTCCTCGTATTGGGTGTTTCGAGATTGCAACTAGGACTTGCTACTATACTCACCTTGTGTTTTTGTGCTTTGGTTAACCTACCACTAATGCCCCCAATACTAACCTCTGGAATATCTTCAATGCTGGCTATCTCTGCCTCTGGACCCTCCCCCCATCGCCTAGTTTAAAAACCCCTCTAACTTTTTAGCCATCTTCATTCTCAGCAGATCTGCACCCTCCTCATTTAGGTGCAGTCCGTCCCTTCTATAGTACCGGTTACCGACTGAGAAGTCGGCCCAGTCCTCCAGGAACCCAAACCCCTCCTTACTACACCAGCTCTTCAGCCACTTGTTTACTTCCCTAATCTCCCTCTTCCTTTCTGGTGTGGCTCGATGTACTGGTAGTATTCCTGAGAATACTACCTTGGAGGTCCTTTTCCTCAATTTAGCTCCTAAGTCCCTAAAATCGTTCTTTAGGACACTCCATCTGCCTCTGAATTTGTCATTGGTGCCAATGTGCACCATGACAGCCTGGTCTTCACCAGCCCCTCCCAGTAATCTGTCCACAAGATCCGTGATATGCCGAACCCCAGCGCCCGGTAGACAACATACTGTTCGGCGCTTCAGGTCTTGGTTACAGATTGCCCTCTCTGTCCTTCTAAGAATTGAGTCCCCTACCACCAGAATATGTCTTTCCTTTCCCTTTGCTGCCCCCCCCACTCTCACTGGAGGAGTTCTTCCCCCGGCAGCTAGGAGAGTCCCTCAGCTCCAGCAGTGCTTGTCCCCTGACTGGTTTCACCAATGTCACTCAAAGTAGCGTACTTATTGGGATGCTCCAGTCCTGGATCGGCCTCCCTGGCACTTCCCCCTCTACCCCTCCTGACTGTCACCCATCTACTCTTTGCTAGTGCCAGCACCTCTTTGTCTCCACCCGCCTCTTTGCTGGCCCCTGCCGGCACCTGCCGTGTACGTTCCTGGCTCTCCTTTAGTATGGAGGGACTTCTCAGTGCTGACAGTTGCTTCCCCAGATTCAGAACCTGGGCTTCCAGGGAAACAATGTGCTTACATTTTGCACAGCAGTATTCGCCCTCGATCGGATGATCAAGGAACGCATACATGCGGCAAGATGTACAAAGAGTCGCCTCTCCACACCCGCCGGGCATCATACCTATTAAATTTAGTGAGGATTGGGGATTTTACCCTGTCCAAATTACCTAACAACTAGCTTCCTGGCACTAATACTCAAGACAATACACAGGTACTCACAGACCTACGTGCAATCGCAGAACAGTCGCAGACCTACGTGCACTCACAATACTCAAGTATACAGTACACAATACACAAGTACTAACGATACACACACTACTCAGACAACACTCATGTACTCCCACTACACAGGTACTATGACCCCTGTTATAATCTCCTGTTTTAAATTCTGGTTTTTAACTCACCACTTAGAAAAGTTCCACTTGGTTTAAGTTCCAGCAGACTCACAATGAGCAGGCTCAGGATGAGTCCTACACACAGTTATATAGACTGCAGGCGCCTGTGAGCAATTGCCCCCTCCCCTTAATTAATAGCCTGAAGGAACCAAAGAAGAAAAAAAAAAGCTATTTAAAAAGTGACAGAAAAAGGTGATTGAAAAGCTAACAGAAAAAGCCCCAAAAATGCAACCCAGCAAACAAAAAGTAAGACTTGTTCACTCTCCCTCTGGTTTTTAACTCACCACTTAGAAAAGTTCCACTTGGTTTAAGTTCTAGCAGACTCACAATATGTTAATATTTGTTAATTGACGAATATTAGAATCTAACACTATCACAGTTTCGGAGGCCAGATATGCCAAGATAGCATAACCCCCCACCCCCATGACCCCATTTTGGAAAGTAGACACCCCAAGCTATTTGCTAAAAGGCATGTTGAGTCCATGGAATATTTTAAATTTTGCCACAAGTTTCAGGAAAATTACACATTTATTTTTATTTTTTTCACAAAGTTGTCACTAAATGATATATTGTTCAAAAATGCCATGGATAGATGTGAAATTACACCCCAAAATACATTCTGATGCTTCTCCTGAGTTCAGGGATACCACATGTGTTGGACTTTTTGGCAGTCTAGCCACGTACAGGACCCCAAAAACCAATCACCACCTTCAGGATTTCTACGGGCGTAAAACTGTGATTTTACTCCTCACTGCCTATCACAGTTTTGGAGGCCCCGAAATGTAAATATAGCATAAAATCCCCCAAACAACCTCATTTTGGAAAGTAGAGACCCCAAGCTATTTGCTGAGAGGCATGCTGAGTATTTTGCAGATCTCGCTTTTTGTCACAAAGTTTTGAAAATTGAAAAAAGAAAACAAATTCCTTTTCTTTCTTCATTTTCAAAAGCAAATGAGAGCTGCCAAATATTCAGCATGCCTCTTAGCAAATATCTTGGGGTGTCTACTTTCCAAAATGGGGTAATTTGGGGAGGGGTTGTGCTATTGTGACATTTCAGGGTCTCCGAAACTGTGCTAGGTAATGATTCGTAAAATCACCATTTTACGCCCTTAGAAAGCCTGAAGGTGGTGCTTGGTTTTCTGGGTCCTGTACGCGGCTAGGCTCCCAAAAAGTCCCACCCATGTGGTATCCCTGTACTCGGGAGAAGCAGCATAATGTATCTTGGGGTGTATTTTCCCATATACCCATGGCATGTGTAAACATATCATTTAGTGACAACTTTGTAAAAAAAATAATAATAATAATTTTCCTGAAACTTGACGCAAAATATAAAATATTCCATGGACTCAACATGCCTATCAGAAAATAACTTGGACTGTCTACTTTCCAAAAGGGGGTCATTTGGGGGGGAGGGGGTTGAACTGTCCTGGTATTTTATGCACAACATTAGAAGCTTATGCCACACATCACCCATTCTTCTAACCACTTGAAGACAAAGCCCTTTCTGACACTTTTTGTTTACATGAAAAAAATTTTTTTTTTGCTAGAAAATGACTTTGAACCCCCAAACATTATATATATTTTTTTAACGCAAAGGCCCTAAAGATTAAAATGGTGGGTGTTGCAATTTTTTTTCACACGGTATTTGCACAGCGGTTTTTCAAAAGCAATTTTTTTGGGAAAAAAAACACTTTTTTGAATTTTAATGCACTTAAAAACACACTATATTGCCAAAATGTTTTTTAATATATAAAAGATGATCTTATGCCAAGAACATAGATACCAAACACGACATGCTTTAAAATTGCGCACAACCGTGCAGCGGCGACAAACTACATACATTTTTAAAAGCCTTTTAAAGCCTTTACAGGTCACCACTTTAGATTTACAGAGGAGGTCTGCCCTCGATCTGATGTTCACGGTAATACCTCACATGCATGGTGCAATTGCTGTTTACATATGACACAAGACTGACACTTGCTTTTGCCTTTTGCTCACGAGCGCAGGGGACAGGTGAGCTTTTTTTATTTTTACATTTTTTTTATTTGTTCTTTTCATTTAGTTTTTTTAATAATTTTTATTGTTATCATGGGGAATGTAAATATCCTTTATGATAGCAATATGCAGTGAGAGGTACTCTTTTTTGAAAAAAATGGGGTCTATTAGACCCTAGATCTCTTCTCTTCCCTCAAAGCATCTGACCACACCAAGATCGGTGTGATAAGATGCTTTTCCAATTTCCCAATGGCGCTGTTTATATCCGGCAAAACCAAAGTCATGAATTGCTCATAGCTTCCGGTTTCTTAGGCAATAAAGATGATTGGAGCCATTCTGGTCTTCGATCAGCTCTATGGTCAGCTGGCAGAACCACCGGCTGCTTTCTCAGGTTCCCCGGTGGGACAGGAGAGCCAGAGAAAACCATGGGAGACAGCAGGACGGGGGGTCATTACCTCCCACTGTTTGTAAAAGCAGTTTAGCGGCCAATTAGCCACTAGGATTTCTTTTACATGAAAGCTGACCGCTGGCTGAAAAGAATGATACCAAAATGATACCTAAACCTGCAGCCATCGTTCTGGTTTAACCACTCAAAGTCCAGCAACATATCAATACGTTGCTGGTCCTTGTTGGGCAAATATTGTAATGTTCTTTTTTTTCATGCAGCCTGTGGGCTGCATGAAAAAAGAGATTGATCAGTGAGCATGCCCACCATTAGAATACCGCCCTGCATCCACCCACTTTTAACAGTGGGCATACATGCACTGTTCCTTTTTTTTTTAACTGTGGTGGTAAAATCACCTCCTACAGCGCTGGAGTCGCTGATTTACATATCATGAGCGCAAACGCTGTTGCTGTCAAGATAAATAAATCAGTTCTGCAGCTGAATAGCATACCTGAAAAGCAAATAATGGTAACAATAAAACATGAACTCAATAAAACAACAACAAACTGTGCCAAAAAAAGAGTAAAAAATATATGCCGAAGCATGGGGGCATTATGCCCCTAATGTTAGGGGCAAATCTCCCCTCCACCCCTGCCCCCATGCTTCGGCATATATGCTCTTTTTTTCAACTGTGGTGGTGAAATCACCTCCTGCAGTGCTGGAGTCACTGATTTACGTATCATGAAAGCAAACGCTGTTGCTGTCAAGGTAAATAAATCAGTGCTGCAGATGAATGGCGTACCTGAAAAGAAAATAATGGTTAACTATAAAACAGTAAAGTATAATGGTTCCAAGTTTGGGTCTCTCAAAACTCAATGGCATCTTTGGAGACCCTGTCGAATTGTACCCTAGACTGTGCCATTCTGTACCCTACGCTAATACTTTACTAGTGTGTGGTAGCGTTGGAAACATTCAACGATGCAGAGACCAGCTTAGGCCAGGACAGGAGGGACAGGTGTCACGCCTATCATTGAGCAGCCAAATCTTTCGGGGCTTAAGTGGTTAAATGTGATGGCCATGTGTCTTTTTTCAACCTGACTAACCATGTGATTGTGTATTTATTACCTGTTACATTGGAGATTTCCCCATCAGAACATGGCACACAGTGATAGCAGCAGACATGGATTCCAGTTGGAACCTTCCTTGATCCTGGAAGACACGGCTCATTGCACCGAGCTTTAGGAAACTGAAAGGAAAATATTTTTAGGGATCAGATTAGCCCCATAAGAAAAAATATGGATAGAGTGGAGAGTTTTAATTGTTACCTCAGCCCCCATTAGGGAGATTCACCTTCTCTTTGTCCTGTTTATCCTTATCGTCAATAGTAAAACATAAGAAAATCCCAAATTTTGGGTTGTCCCCAGAAAATATAAGTGGGAAATCTTATAATGGGGAAACTAGTTCTGCTGATGAGGCTTATGCCCTGTACATATGATCAGACATTGATCGGACATTCCGACAACAAAATCCATCGGATTTTTTAAGACGGATGTTGGCTCAAACTTGTCTTGCATACACACGGTCGCACAAAGTTGTTGGAATTTCCAAACGTCAAGAACGCGGTGACGTACAACACGTACAACGGGACTATAAAAGGGCAGTTCAATACCAAGTGCGCCACCCCTTTGCTAATCTCGTGTTAGTAAAAGTTTGGTGAGAGACGATTTGCGCTTTTTCAGACTCATGGTTTTCAGTTTGTTTTTCTGCTGTTCAGTTTGTGCTTGTGGGTTTGTATCTGGTCTTCAGTGCGTGTAGTGAGTTCCCATTGGTTTATCATTGTGTTCTTGTTCGCTCGTTGCTGATTTTCAGGTCTCTCTTCACAGGCCTTGCTGTTCTTCAGTGCGTTCTGTTACTTCGTTCTGACCAGCTGACCGTTTTGGAGCCATGTTGCTTGTATGTACTCATCGTAGAGTTTATGCTGTACAGGGGCTTGCTGTTGGGGTTCTTACTTTGACACAAGTCCAGTCCATGAACAGGGTGGGGAGGATTTCATGGACCAAGAATTGGTTGCTCCAGCGTGACCAATTCTGTCACATGCCTTTGCTCCGTGAGAATAATCCTGACTATTTCAGGAACTTTCTCTGGATGATGGACCCCGTTTTTTACCGTTTGTTGGCTTTGCTGACCCCTTATATCAGCAGGCACGATACCTGCATGAGGTAAGCCATCACTCCGGAGCAGAGGCTAGTCGCCACGTTGCGGTGCTTGGCGATGGGGAGAAGCCTGCAGGACCTCAAGTTCTCGACAGGCATCTCCCCCCCAGGCTCTGGGGATCATTATCCCAGAGACCTGTTCTGCCATCATCCAGGTCCTGCAGAAGGACTATATTAAGGTAAGATTTTTATCCTTTAACATCACATTTTATTGTATTTAATGTTTGATAATATATTGTATTGCTTTCCTCATTCCCTAATTACCATGATTGTAATATGCTGTGAATGTCCCCTTTGTCCTCATACATGCTGGAATGTTTTAACATTTTTTTTGTCCTTCATACATATTTGCCTTCACTTACCTCCCCAGCATGCTCTCCTGGGCCTTTATCCACCTCGCCTAGTCACTTAACAATGTATTTTGTCAGCTCCATAGTAGTGCTTTAACCTAAACACCCCCTAAAATGTGTACAAATGTTATTTGTGTCCTTAAATTCTGGCAGAGTGTCAGAGGTGCTTTTTTTGGGTCCCAAACTCATTTAGAACCCTCCCTCCAACCACTAAGTCAACCCATAACAATCCTCTATCTGCTGACTTTGCCAAACCCATACACACTATATACCTACCTCTTTTGTGGTCAGATTTCTGTATGAATTCCCCAAAGCATGTAGTGCAAGGGCCTGCCTGAATACTTTCAAAAGGTACTGTTTAACGTTTTTGGATCCTATTATGATCTTGATAGGCAATTGCAGAATGTTAAAATTGTGCTCCAATTTGGACAGTGTGTATTTAGATTTTTGTATTATGGCACCTCTTACCTGTCCAGTGGGCTGCCAATAGTGTAAGTAAGGAGGGGCTGGCCAAAGTAATACACATTATTTAGGCATTCATTTCTCAATGAAGTTGAGAGGGTTACCTGTCCAAAACATCCCCCCCCTAAAATTTTAACAATGGGCCATCGGGGGGGGGGTGATGAATCTGATAGGTGGACCTTATAATTTTGTCTTTAAATACTCCCTAAAATAAATGTTATACTGATGTTGGCCAAGAATGTTTGTGTCTAATCTGCTTTCAATGTTTATGTGCAAAATTACAAATGTTTTTTTTCTTGTTTGACTCCACAGTTTTCTTCCAACCCACAGGAATGGAAGACTGTGGGCTCCCACTTTGCCCAGCGGTGGGACTTTCCTAACTGCGGAGGGGCAATTGATGGAAAACACGTCCAGATAGTCCCACCCCCCAACTTGGGGGTCATACTATTATAATTACAAGGGGTTCAATATTATTGTGATGTTGGCGGTGGTGTCGGCTACTTATGAGTTCCTGTATGTGGACGTGGGGAAGAATGGCCGGATGTCGGATGGTGAAGTCATCACCCAGACGAAGTTCTACAGGTGTCTCCAGAATGGCAGTTTGGGCTTGCCACCTTCAGAAGACAATGAGGAAGGACTCCCATTCGTCTTCGTTGCGGATGAAGTGTTTGCGCTGGGAGACCATCTTATGCAGCCATTCCCTATGAGGACCCTCACCCTGGACCAGAGGGTTTTTAATTACTGTCTGGCTAGAGCCAGAAGAGTGGTGGAGAATATGTTTGGAATAATGGCCAGCCGGTTCCGCCTATTTCTTACACCAATACACATGGCAGAATATAAACTCAATCACATCATCCTGTGTTGCTGTGTTCTCCACAACTTTTTAAGGAGAAATTCTTTCAACTATGCTTCATATTAATGAACCAACCCTGACGGCGCTTGAAACTGGCCGTCCTGGCTTTCCCCCCAGAGTGTCCGCGAGTACATGGAATACTTTGCGGGTAGGGGGTTCATCAATATGCCAGACAATGTCTGAGACATTTTTTAAATAAAAATATATTTGAAACTGAACAAATATTTGCTTTGATTTACTGCTTGGCTTTCTTTTAGTTGTCTCCTCGGTTATCTTTTATTAATGTTCTAATTTTTTGGCCATTTTCTTCAACAGTGCAAACGAAATTTCGTTGACACATGAGGTGACAATCTCTTCTTCGGCTAACTATTATTATTATTATGGTGTGGGTCTGCTACACACACACACCTTGTTTTTGTTGTTAATGTATGTAATGCATAACTGACAAAAATATTAATAATTTTCAACACCATGACCGAAATTTGGGGAGTCATGAAAATGGCGTGATTGTGTAAAATTAAAAAGCACTGTTGGGTGTTATTTACTAAAGGAAAATACACTTTGCACTACAAGTGTACTTGAGACTGCACTGAAACTGCACTTGTAGTGCAAACTGGATTTGCCTTTAGTAAATAACCCACATTGACACTGGAAACAACAACTTTACTATAAAAAATGCTTTTGATCATTGAAAGAAGAAGCCACACATTGTTGACTATCAATCTTTTTAATCAAAGCACAATCACATGTGCGTTTCTGAAAGGGTTTTTGAACAAACCGACATGTCTGTTGTATAACATTTTAAAGGTCACATTAGGTAGAAATTGCCTTTTATTAAGGTAAAACAGGCATGTTTAAACCCATAAAACAATACACAACTCTGGAACTTACAAAGTTCAACTTTTATAAAGTGAAGGCAATATCAGACATGAGTATGTACAAACTGTGTTTGATATTGTGTTCAGCAGATGGGGTGATGTCACCCCTGTAAAAGCCAAATTTAGAAGATGCACACAAATTGCCTAATGTCAACATGTGCTAGCTGCCATCATGGGGGATCAATGGACGTGTTTTGTGGGTGCAACCCCTTTGTCTCAGCTACTTTATTATTGAGGAAGGGGTTGCACCCACAAAACGCGTACATTGATCTCCCGTGATGGCAGATAGCACATGTTGACACACTGTGTGTGCATCTTCTAAATTTGGCTTTTAACATACATAAAAAAATTTTGTTACAAAAAAGAGAAGAAATTTAGGAATTTCTGGGTGTTTTAGATTCTCCCTAAAACATCAATGATGTTCTTCATTTTGTTTTGAACATCACTGAGGTTTTCTAAATCTCTTTTACACCCCATTATCTCTCCAATGAGGATCTGAGCACATTCATTGATGAAATGACATTCCTCTTCCACAACATCCCGATCACCTACAAAAAAAACAAAAACACACCATGTATTATAAATATGCAGGCATCCATCTCTTACCTGAAGCTGTGGTCACAGACACCCACCTGTTGTGGTGACAATTTCTACATCATCTCCCTCCTTCTCCTTTGGTTGAGTTTGGGGGATTTCCCCTTCTTCCTGAGGTGGGGGGTCCCTGGTGTCCTCTGATGAGTGGTGTCCTCCGAGTCTTTTCCCCCTACGTGAACAAAAATAGGTATACTTAGCACACAGATATTTGATGGCAGAAATAGGAATATGAAACATTGCTTGGAAGTGGGGTACAATTGTCTTTTTTTTGTCAGAGTTCCAAGCTGAAGAAATGTTTTTGTCCTTTGTAAAGCTTGAATACTTACCTGTTTTGTGTAAGCTTCACAGATGGAGACACCCCTATATTATTCACTGGAGCACCTGTGTGGGGCCCCCTAATAAAAAGGGTGTTCTTTTATCCCACACTAGTGCTCCAGCATCCAGATGTGTAAACAGCTGCTGAGCATCCTCTCCTTACACAGAATCTAGTTAGCATTTCATTCTAGTTACAAACCCATCTAGACAACAAACTTTTATTAATAGAAGTAGGCCCGAAAAACCGTACTGAACTGCATCTGGCCAAAACATCATATTTTAGTGGCCGAACGAACAATGTTTCCTACGAACGATTAATGTGCCCATGAGCATGAAAGTTGCCATTTTAAAATGTACAACAGTAAAGAAAAGCACATGGAGCAGCACGAACATCATAAAAAGAAAGAATAGGAACACAGGACAACTACTTACTTTTTTGCAGCACTCTCCTGATCCTTCTATACTGATTGTGCTCCCTTAATTTGAGGTCCTACCACAGTTTCCTTAGTTGATCCTTGGATCGTCTTACCCCAAAATTCCTATGCAGACTCTTCACAACTTTAGCCATGATCTTGGCCTTTCTGACATTTGGGTTGGGGTAAGGTCCATGCTTCCCATCATAGTCGCCCCTCTTCAATATGTCCACCATCTCAACAAAGGCATATTTGAGGCCTTAAATCTCCTCCAGGATCGTGACGTTTCTGGCTCCGGGCTTTCCTCCTCCTCCTCGTTGCTGCTATTATCATGCACCTGTTGTATCTTCGCCATGTGCTCTCCCTCACTGCGCCGAAAAAGAAGGGGCGAGGAATAGACTAGAAAGACCATCAGGGGTGGGCGGAGTTTCACGCCTGCGCAGTGTATATAAAGCATAACACGTGTTCGTCGTACGTACGATCTGTGAGAGGAGGAAGGAGTGTGGGAAGCGCCAATCGTGATAACGAAGGTGAAAGTTTAACTTGGGCCTATACTGTGTATAGATTGAGGCCTATGTTGGGACAAGATTAGGAGTGTTTAGCCTGACATTAGGGTTTGTCTTGTGTTGTGTCTTGCAGAGAAAATGGATGGCTTCAATGATCACAACTTTCTCCCCCTGTTCATAGACAAGTACAGGGAGCTGCCCTGTCTGTGGCAGGTCAAACACCCGCATTATAATCATAAACAAAAGAGGCAGGCAGCGCTGGAGAAACTGCTGGAGTTGGTGAAGCCGGTGGTCCCCACGGCAACCATCCCCTATTTAAAAGCCAAAATTGGTGGCCTGAGAAGCACATATCAGAGGGAATCCCTCTCAACCCTACCTTCCACTCTTCCTTCCACCCTATCTTCCACCCCAGCTGAGGCTTCCGATGTCCAACCTGGGACTTCCAGCCAGGAAGAAGTGGAGGAGCCCAGCTTGAGCCAGGTATAGCATTGTTCTACAGATTTCTTGGCAAAAGATAAATGATGTTTCCTAGATGTGTCCTAGATGTTATTATTGATCACTAATTGCTGATTTAATAAAGGTGTTAACATATCAATAGACAGTAGTGGGCAAAAATAATTGGGACAAGAATGAAAAATGCTGGGCTCAGAATGATAGTCTTTTCTATTTTTTAACATTTAATTTGCAACAGTCATGAGATGAAAATTGTGTGTGATTGATGAAGAAAAAACTAAAACTATGTCCCTTTTTCATACACAGGAAGAACTCAGCCAGGAGGAGGTTGTGGAATGTGGCACAGAGGAGGAGGCTGTGGAATGCTGCAGCCAGGAGGAGGCGGGGGTTAGCGGCAGCCAGGAGGTGGCAAGGGTAAGTGGCAGCCAGGAGGTGGCAAGGCCCAGTAGGAGCCTCACACAATCACAGGTTCCTCCCCTCTGCCTTCCAAACAAAAGACACAGGAAAGGGAGTAACAAGGAGGAGTCAGCGCTCAGGCTGATTCAGGAGGCTTCTGCATCCCTCAAAGCCACCCCCACTCATGAAGAGGCGTTCATCTCCATGGCTGCCAAAAAACTGCAGGACATGCTGGAGGGGCAATGCCTCATGTGTGAGGAAATCATTTATAAAACATTAAATAAGGGGTTGAGGGGCAAAATCACACCCAATACTCACCTGTGTGAGTTGCATCATCCTCCTCCTCCTGCCACAACTCCAACACCACAGACACAGCCTGGAAAAAGAGTGTAAGGAAGACAAGAAAGTGATGGCCTGGGTTCAGTGTGGTCTGACAAAAGATGCAGGCTCTTGTATGACCACATCCTGGAGACATAGATGTCATCAGCTGCTGTTCATGATCTCTTGGACTTCTTGACCAGATTGTACTCCCTTAGATAAGGACTCCTCAGGCCACCAATTTTGCCTGAAAATAGTTGATGTGTGCCCTGGGGGCCAAAGGCTTCACCAATTTCTGCTGTTTCTCCAGCGTTGCCTCCCTCTTTATTTGGTTAGGACCCCTTAATAAAGGGTTTTTTGGAACTAATACTTGCCTATGTGTGTTTTCCTTCAAAAAGGACAGTTTGTGAGTAGGCAGGTACATTTCAAAAATACAATGTGAAATTAACAAGGGACACCAACACCAACCAATCTCCTTGAGATTAAAAAAGACAAGATGATAATGGTATTGTGGTAACTTGTATCACTAGAATGGTACACAGGATATCTGCCCCTTCCTATGTGCCAAACGTTGCGCTCACAGAACTAAACCTCACTCTCAGCTGCCGCTTAAAAATTCCAAACAGTGCAAAAATGATAATAAATGATTCACTATAAACCTGCCCTCACCTACAGTGAAATCAAATAGCAGCGCTAAAAAACTAAAGAACTGGACCATAAACGGTTTCATTAATGATTATTGAGTGAACAGCTGAGGTCCTTTTTACATGTCACCCTAACTTTAAATGTTGATAGGTTGAGAATCTGTAACACCAACGCAATCATGAGATCACCTATGGGTGGGGGTGACAGATAGGGAGGGTAGACAGGATATGACAACCTATTGCACTTGAGTAGTTATAGAGATGTAACTTGAGATAGGAAATGTGTGTCATTTGGTATATTTAGGGTTCCCAGGTGATGTAATTATCTGGGGTGGACCGTAATGGGTTAAGTTTCTTTATTCGTATTTCCAACTATTCAGTTTTAATGTTAATTTTAATTTTACTCTATTTTATTAAAATTTTATACTTTTTATATAAGATATTCTATAAGTGTCACTTTATATTTGCAATATATAACGTACGCGAGTAGGATTGGTGATCTGCGCTCTCCATGGATGGTTTTGCGGGACTACCAATCAGTTATTGTTGCTGTATAGTGATATATTGTAGTATTTGCAGTAATAGGGGATTTTAAATGTATGTTGACTCTTTTGCACAAAGCAATGTACACGTATGGTGCGAGCGGAGACACAGGGAGTGCGCAGGCGCTGTGTCATCATTGCCGCGCGTCATATGATTGGAGGGTATATAAGAAAGATTGCCAGACCGTTTAGCCAATCCCATGAATAAGTCCCTTGTGACGAAACATGTCGGGGCGTGGCTATATGGCAATCTAACGTGCTTGACGTAGGACGCTGTGACAGGAAGCACCATACGAGTAAGCTGGAAGCGGCTCCAGGAGACTTCAGGGAACGGGTGAGAGTGTCACCGATTACCTAGCTACCTGGGTCCGCCGTGACTGCCATACGTCCATTCATCGTTTGGAGAGTGTCTTTTTGGTGATGACCATGTTTGCTGTGCCTCTTTTGCTTGATTTAAGTTGATGAAATGTGAGTTCAATGGTGGAGGAGAGTGTTGTTTGCATTAAAGTTTATTGCATTACTGCACTATTGGATCGCTTTTCTTTTTTTCATGTGGAGAGAGCGCTTGTACATATACTCTGGATACCTAACAGGGATTGATTGGAGGTTATCACTTTGCCCCCTACTGTGTGGGAATAGCCTGTGAACCGAACACGAGAGTGTAAGGCAAAAGTAGCTGGTGAGTTTGCTCGCTGAAGGGGAGTGGAGGTCACATATCACAGCGGTGTGGTGGAAGATTTTGTCACTGAAGATCTATATCATATCATGCTATGAATCATCACTTACATCACTACGTCACTGATTATTGGACCTTATATGTTTAATATTTGTCTATTATACATTGTATGTTTATTTATAACACATGATTATATTATGCTCTTAGAGAGTGGTGTGAATTAGTTTATCACATCTAATTTGTCACACACTTTTTTTAGGTTTAATTTAGTTTTTTAGCGCTGCTATTTGATTTCACTGTAGGTGAGGGCAGGTTTATAGTGAATCATTTATTATCATTATTGTGGTAACTTGACACACAAAACACACTCAAAACTATTCTGGAGATCACCAAAAAAAAAACAGGAGATCTGTATTTTAAAAAAAATACAACAAATACCAAAAAATATAAATTAAAAAAAATAAAGAAATTTTCGATAGATGTGACAAATCAAAATATTATAATCATGAAATCATGAGAAATAATAAAGAAAGAAGTTTGTGAGAAGTCTGTGTGAATATGAGCAGCAAAACAATTTCATTCTTCTAGCATTATAAAGAAGAAGAGAGTGCGCTGCATTAAAAAAAAATAAAAACATTGCAGCCTGACGAAGGTGCTATATCCATTACGAACGCTAATTTTACCAGACCGAGCATTTCCGTCTCGGAATTTATTCTGAGCATGCGTGGCACTTTGTGCGTCAGAATTGGCCACACACAGTCGGAATTTACGCAAACGGATTTTGTTGTTGGAAAATTTTATAGCCTGCTCTCAAACTTTGTGTGTCGGAAAATCCGATGAAAAAAGTCCGATGGAGCCCACACACGGTCGGAATTTCCAACAACAAGCTCCGATCGCACATATTCCGTCAGAAAGTCTGACCGTGTGTACAGGGCATTAGGCATTATGGGTAACAGTGCATATAAGTGTGCTTACTACAAAGGTAATCATTGGAGTTTGTTATAGACCTTCTAGTATTAATGAGGAGGTGGAGACTCAGCTCCTTGCACAGATAGAAAGGGATGCAAGGGCTGGGACAGTGATAAATTGGGGGTTTTAACTACTCAGAAATCAACTGGAGTAATGGCACTGCTGGAACAGTTAAAAGCACAAATTAAACTTATAAACTTATTACAAGACAATTTTATGGTACAGTTCATAGAGGCCCTGACTAGGAATGACGCTCTGCTGGACCTGGTAATCTCAAACCATGCAGAGCTTATTACCAATATTCATATAAAGGAACATCTGGGTAGCATTGACCATAACATGATTTTATTTAATGTTAGCTGTAAGCAACAAACACATACAGTGAAACCTTGGTTTGCGAGCATAATTAATTCCAGAAGCATGCTGGTAATCCAAAGCACTCTTATATCAAAGCAAATTTTCCCATAGGAAATTATGGAAACCCTGATGATTCATTCCACAACCATTTATTCATATAAAAATGATTACGCCAAAAAAAATAACACAGTATAAAGTGTACTGTAAACATAAAAAAAAATAAAACTGCACTTCAAAATACAGTACTGTACAGTAGTAGGAATACTGTATTGTACCTCTGTGTTGCAAAAGTTTTAAGGTAAAAAAAAATTTGGGGGGCGTGGCATGACCTGGCATGAAGATGGCTGCTTAGCTTAGAAGCTCCTGCCACCTCACGACCCGAACTCGGGTTTGGGTTGAGGCATACTCAACCCAAACACGACTGACCAAATGGGGACTGCCTCGCGGAACTCATCGGCTTTACGTTCCGTTCGCCCAGGGAACAACCAGGGACTATGGGCCATAATATCCCAGACATGTTCTGCTCAGGCAGGGGAAACATGGCATCTTCCTGCCTCGGGAACTCACAGACAGTGACTCTCTCGCACTTGGGATCACCACCCGTCACTCTCCCTCCTACCTCAGCAGCCGGAGACGACCGGGAGCTGCCGCCACAGCCTCACCTTAACATCCACGACCTGAGAACGATTCCCGCGGACATAAAGGATACACTCTCAGTGGCAATATCAGAACTGTGCCTAGACATCCGTACACTCACTGATAGAGTGCAGGCCGCAGAAAATATGGTGGAGCGCCAGGATACACAGATCCGCAAGACCACACACCAAGTCAACACCCATACCCTCCAAATGCGAGATATGCAAAGGCACCTCGAAGACCTCGACAATAGAGGCAGGCGCCATAACTTGAGAATCAAAGGACTCCCAGAAGCGATCGAAGGAGACCAAATACCGCCCTCAATCACAGGATTGTTCAATGGTCTTTTGAATAGACCGCTCCAGACCCCAATCGAAATGGAGAGGATCCATCGAGCCCTGAGACCCAGGGGAAGGGACACAGATCCCCCAAGGGACATAATCTGCTGCCTAGTCGATTTCAAAATTAAGGAAGAAATTCTCAGACAGGCCAGAGGCAAATCGCAAATCGTACATGAAGGGAAAACTGTCCAAATTTACCAAGATCTCTCAGGCATAACACTCCAACATCGCAGAGATCTGAAACCCCTGCTGGACACTCTATGCTCTAAGAACATACCATACAAATGGAAGTTCCCTTTCTGCCTCTCGGCTGCCACTCAGGGTCGTACGGCACTTCTGAAGGTGCCTGAAGATCTCCCCCACTTTTGCGAAACCCTCAATATCCCGTTGGTGGACGTACCTAATTGGTATGCTGTCTTTCGCCGTTCTGCTATGAGGAGAGAACACCAGCCTGAGGAGCCCATGGAGACGCAAGGCACCAGATACAGAAGGGGATGCTCTCCCTCAGCTCCGACCCAGTGCACTCCCCACCAGGACTTCAGCTCCTCCGACTCTCCTAGTGCAAGGAGAGCCAGACGGGACCGCTAAACCTCCTTACAGGTACACAGTAATTCAATGTTGCTGGTTCGCCGCGTTCAGGCGTGTTCATGAGACATTTTCTTATATAGCTTTAAACTTATGTTTTGACTGTTTTTCAACAAAAAAGCTTGGATACTGTGATTCGCTTCTGACGTCCACAGTACCTCTATGTTATACCTAAATACACCGTGGAATAACTCCCACATACCGAGGCTGAGGAGATAGGCATTACGTAACATGTGGGCACTGTCTAAACACCACAAGAATACTCTAAACTACAAACCCCACAATGCACAGCGACTGGCTTCTGGATATACGCTAATGACACTAGTCACATGTCACCGAACTTCCTTCTACAGCCATATCCTGCTCGAGATACACGATGGGATACAGCCAGCACTTCACCAGTCAGCACGGTGAACAACTGATTGCCAGTCCACCGGACCAGGGACCTGGAAACGACGCGATCAACCTTCATATCTGGAACTGAACTACCAGTGATCACATGGCTAAAGATCTCCCCTTCGTCCATACAGGAACAGTCTACCGGAACCCGCCACCGACCTGGACATCTCACAAATCAACCCCCCCCCCCACAACAGGGGCATCTTTAGGCACGCAAGTAAGCTTCTATTGAGCGGGCTATAGCACTGCCGACTGACCGTCCTGCTATTGGACTCATGTACTATGCCAAAGAATCTGTCTACATTTATACAAAGGTACACGGGTCGATACCTTCACACCCACAACTGTTATCCTAGACAATACTCTCATCCAATAGACTGTATTGATTACGGACCAGATCCTGAATAGGCTTGTACTACTCAGCTAGGAACAAACATTTCCACCTTAGCAATGCAAGTAAGAATGAATATAACCCCAATTTACACTCACAGGTATTTTTCTATTCTTCCCGATTTAATGCTACACTTATGGATGTTTTAGTTCTTTACTTTATTACTTTCTTACTTATAATAGTTCAAAGTGTATATTCCTGCTGTTTGACATCATATCTATGTGATCTCCCGATCTTATATTATACAAATGATTACCTGTCAGATCACCTGTATCCAGGTGACAGATGCACCCGTTGGGGTCAGGAGTGCACCGCTATGATAGTGGACCCTAAGGCTGACTGCTGCAGATGGAACTCAGGGTGGTTCAGGAAGGCAGGTCCCCTGGAGCACCAACACGGATCCCACAGTGAGTTAGAGCATAGATTCCCCAGGGCGCGGAGTCTAAGAGCCAGTTGGTGTTCACCAGAGCCTCTAGTGGTGAGGATGGACTGGGCTGCAACTGGCTCCAGGTCCCGGCCCCCAGGGTCTCCCACTCACGGTAGGCTACAGGAGGATGGAGAGGAAACAGCAGCCCAGGACAGCAAGGAATAGTAAGGAGGTAGCCAAATGTCTGGGCGACTAGCAGACAAGGATAACAGAGAACACGTCAAAAGTCAGGGTCACAGGCAAACAGGGATAGTTGAGAACGCGCCAAAGGTCAGGGTCACAAGCAGACAGGAATAGTCGGGAACACGCCAAGATCGGTAACAGAGACAGAGACAAACTTGGAGCACACGGCAAACAGGAAGCCAAACACACAATATTGCACAGCAAGGCAGGCTTAGAGAATACGGTGTTAAATAGTGGTTCCTGTTGAGGCTAGGGTGGAGCCACACACAGGGAAGATTACTTAAGCATGCAGGTGTGAGAGTACAAGCCTTAAGGCTGATACACAGACCAGGTAAGAGACAGACAGGTCATGAATGTATTACTGCAAGGTCATGACAGTACCCCCCCTCTTACGAGGCCTCCCCCTCCCCCGCTTTGGACCAGGCTTGGAGGGGAATTTCAAATGGAACTTCCTCAGAAGACGAGGTGCGAAGACTTCAGATGCAAAAATCCAAGATCTCTCCTCAGGACCGAAACCTTTCCAATCCACGAGATATTGAAGGACACCTTTATAGAAGCGAGAATCCAAAATTTGACTAACCTCGTACTCCTGATCATCTTCAGAGACTGGAGCCAAGGTAGGGAGAGGTCAAGAGAACTTATTGAAAACGAAAGGTTTCAGAAGGGATACATGAAAGGAGTTTGAGATCCTGAGGCTTTTAGGAATCTGGAGTTTAAAACAAACAGGATTCAGCTTAGAAATGATATTGTAAGGACCAATGAATCTCGGGGCAAACTTGAGAGAAGGAACCTGGAGTCTGATGTTCCTGATAGAAAGCCAGACTTTGTCTCCTGGCTGTAAAGAAGGCGGCTTATGCCTGTGACCGTCAGCAAAACTTTTGAACTTGTTGGCAGCTTTCTGGAGGGAATCATGAACGTCAGCCCACAAGGAATTGAATGATTCCTGAACAGTAGCCAAAGCTGGGATGTCAGAAGAACAGGTCATAGGAAGAGGGAGCTGAGGATGTCTTCCATAAACAGTGACAAAGGGTGTCTTCTGAGAACTGACATTGACATGATTGTTGTGGGAGAACTCTGCCAATGGGAGTAATGAGACCCATTCATCATGATGAGCCGAGGCCAAGGTACGGAGAAAGACCTCCAACTCCTGATTAACCCTTTCAGTCTGGCCATTGGATTGGGGATGGTAAGAAGAGGTAAAATCCAAGGTAATGTTGAGGTATTTGCAAAAGGCTCTCCAAAAGCGAGAAGTAAACTGAACACCCCTGTCTGAAATTACATGGGAAGGGACACCATGAAGACGGAAAATCTCTCGTACGAAAATGGGAACCAAGGCAGGAGCAGAAGGGAGACCAGGAAGAGGAACAAAATGGGCCATCTTGGAGAACCGATCAATTACCACCCAAATGACCGTATTCTTCTCAGAAGGTGGAAGATCGGTGATGAAGTCCATGGCTATGTGAGACCAGGGCTCCTTGGGAATGGGCAAGGGCATGAGAAGACCAGCAGGAGCCTGCGTGGAGGACTTAGACTGGGCACAGACATGACATGCCTTAACATAGTCTTTGACATCCGAACAGAGAGTAGGCCACCAGTAGTGGTGACTGATGAGGAGGAAGGATTGAAGAAACCCAGCATGATCTGCCACCTTGGAGTCATGTCCCCAATGAAGGATTTTAGCTCAGTGGGGACGAAAGTCCTGCCAGGAGGAATTTTCGACTTCAGGGTGGTTGAATGGTCAAGGATGCATGAAGTAGGGATAATCGGCTCAGGTTCAATGGTAGGCTCTTCATCCTGAATGTCAAAAGATCTAGAGAGTGCATCAGCCCGACTGTTGCAGGAACCAGGTTTGAATGTAATGGTGAAGTTAAAACAGGAAAAGAAGAGACTCTGCCTGGCTTGTCTGGGATTCAATCGTTTGGCATTCTGTAAGTACTGCAGATTTTTATGGTCAGTGAAAATTGTTATGGAATGTTGGGAACCCTCCAAGAGATGACGCCACTCCTCCAACGCCAATTTAATCGCAAGAAGTTCCCGATCACCAATAGCGTAATTCTTCTCCGCCTGAGAACATTTTCTGGAGATAAACGCACATGGTAGACATTTTTTCTCAAAGGATTGAAGAAGCACAGCTCCCACCCCAGTTGAGGAAGCATCCACTTCAATAAAAAATGGATCCCTCGGGTCAGGTCGCCTCAACAAAGGTCCAGAAATGAAGGCCTGTTTCAAATCATGAAAGGCAGAGACAGCTTTGGGGGACCACTCCCTGGCATTAGCACCCTTCTTGGTCAAGGCGATAATTGGCGCAGCAATAGAGGAGTAATTCCTAATGAACTGCCTGTAATAATTAGTGAACCCAAGAAAGCGCTGCGTGGCCTTGAGGCCAGAAGGAAGAGGCCAGTTGGTAATTGCCGAGACCTTCCCAGGATCCATACGAATACCGAAGTTAGAGACGTAGCATCCCAGAAACAGGACTTCAGAACATTCAAAAGAACATTTCTCCAGCTTGGCGTACAGATTATTTTTTCAAAGGCGCTGAAGTACAATCTGGACATGGTCTCTGTGAACCGACAGACTATTCAAAAAGATGAGAATGTCATCCAGGTAGATGACAACAAATTGGTAAAGCAGATCCCTGAAGATTTTGTTAATAAAGTTTTGGAACACCGCTGGAGCGTTACACAAACCAAAGGGCATGACCAAATACTCGTAATGCCCATCTCTAGTGTAAAACGCAGTTTTCCATTCATCACCTTCCCGTATTCGGATCAAATTGTATGCAACCTTGAGATCCAACTTGGTAAAAATGGAGGCACCTTTCAACCTATCAAATAGTTGTGATATTAGGGGTAGAGGGTATTGATTTTTGATCATTACTGCGTTTAGGCCTCGGTAGTCAATGCAGGGTCTTAGGGTACCATCCTTTTTGACAACAAAAAAGAACCCTGCTCCTGCAGGCGATGAGGATTTCCGGATGAATCCTTTTTCTAGATTTTCTGCAACATACTCAGACATGGCCTGGGTCTCTGGGATGGACAGAGGGTAGGTACGACCCCTGGGTAGAGCTGCTCCAGGAACAAGGTCAATGGCACAGTCGAAGGACCTGTGAGGAGGAAGCACCTCAGCTGACTTTTTACAGAACACATCCCGGAGATCGCTATACGCAGCGGGAAGGGCAGAGGATACTGAGGTGGTAGCCACGGGAAGTCTCCCCTTAGGGGCAACCTTGAATAGGCAGGAAGAGAAACAGGAGGGACCCCAAGCTAGGATCTGCCCAGAAGTCCAGTCAATGTGTGGAGAGTGGAGCTGCAACCAAGGAAGCCCCAATACGATAGGGGTTGAGACCTTAGGAAGGATAAGAAAGGATATCCACTCCTGGTGGAGTATCCTTACCGACATCTTAACAGGAGGGGTCTGGAAGCGGATAGGCCCCCCTGGAAGAACAGTGCCATCAATTGCTGAGACCACCAATGGAGTGGTGAGGGGTAAAAGGGTAAGGTTCATGGAAGATGCAGTTCTCCAGTCCATAAAGTTGCCAGCGGCTCCCGAATCCAGATAAGCCAAGGCCGAGTGGGAGGAAACGCCAACATGAAGAAACACCGAAAGAAGGAGACGAGAAGATTACTTTTCTGGGTCCAATACTCCACCTTCCAGATGTATTACCTGAGCTTTTCCTGGAAGAAATGAGCATGTGTCACTAAAATGACCTTTGCCCTCACAGCAGAGACACAGGCCCAGAGTTCTGCGCCTAGCACGTTCCTCGGGGGATGACCTGGTCTGGCCCAGCTGCATGGGTTCCTTAGTTGGCAGGAGATGCTCCACAGGACAAAAAGAGGGGAGCTCGGGCTGACTAAGGACCGAGGAGTGCTGGCATCGCTTTTCTAAGGTCCTTTCCTGAAAATGAATATCTATCTGGTTACACAGGGAGATAACTTCGTTCAGATCAGTGGGGATGGTTCTTCCTGCTAATTCGTACTTCACTCTATCAGAAAGGCCATGCAGAAAGGTTGCGAATAAGGCCTCATTGTTCCAGCTCAGCTCAGCCGTCAGTATGTGGAAACGAAGAGCATACTGTTCCATAGAAGCAGACTCTTGGCGGAGACGTAAGAGGGCGCTGGCCGCTGAAGAGACACAACCTGGTTCCTCAAAGATATCCTGGAAGAGTTTCAGAAAATTAGAGAGGCTGGAAACCACCGGGTCTTTCCTCTCCCACATAGGGGCAGCCCAAGCTAAAGCCTCGCCCGACAGGAGAGAAATAATATAGGCTACCTTTGCCCGATCAGACTTGAAGTTTTGGGGTTGGAGTTCGAAATGAATAGTACACTGGCTAAGGAACCCTCTGCAGGCCTTGGAATCCCCAAAGTAACGGGACGGAGCTGGTAAGTGCAAAGGGTTAGCGGCTGCGACTGTAAGCAGAGCTGATACGGCAGCCGATTGCGGTTGTGGAACCGGGGAGCCTAAGGAGGCTTGAAGTTGTTCAAAGTGGGAAGCCAGATCCTGAAGGAATCGCATCACCTGGGTATGATTAGATTCCTGGGTCTCCAGTCTGTGGACTATGCCCTGCAGATGATCATCGGCAGGTAGCGGCACATCAGACGGGTCCATGGCCGTGCAAACTGTCAGGTCACCTGTATCCAGGTGACAGGTGCACCCCGTTGGGGTCAGGAGTGCACCGCTATGATAGTGGACCCTAAGGCTGACTGCTGCAGATGGAACTCGGGGTGGTTCAGGAAGGCAGGTCCCCTGGAGCACCAACACAGATCCCACAGTGAGTTAGAGCATAGATTCCCCAGGGCGCGGAGTCTAAGAGCCAGTTGGTGTTCACCAGAGCCTCTAGTGGTGAGGATGGACTGGGCTGCAACTGGCTCCAGGTCGCAGCCCCCAGGGTCTCCCAGCTCACGCTCACGGTAGGCTACAGGAGGATGGAGAGGAAACAGCAGCCCAGGACAGCAAGGAATAGTAAGGAGGTAGCCAAATGCCTGGGCGACTAGCAGACAAGGATAACAGAGAACACGCCAAAAGTCAGGGTCACAGGCAAACAGGGATAGTCGAGAACGCACCAAAGGTTAGGGTCACAAGCAGACAGGAATAGTCGGGAACACGCCAAGATCGGTAACAGAGACAAACTTGGAGCACACGGCAAACAGGAAGCCAAACACACAATATTGCACGGCAAGGCAGGCTTGGAGAATACGGTGTTAAATAGAGGTTCCTGTTGAGGCTAGGGTAGAGCCACACAGAGGGAAGATTACTTAAGCATGCAGGTGTGAGAGTACAAGCCTCAAGGCTGATACACAGACCAGGTAAGAGACAGACAGGTCATGAATGTATTACTGCAAGGTCATGACATTACCACTATCTAAGCTGCACTTTGGCTTTTACACGACTAGCCTCACTGAGGATGGATGGCATCTTCGGACCTCCAAATAAATCACAATCATAATATACTTGCTCACTAATGTTACACTCACACACGAATGGTGGTCTACACTTTCGCCAACATGAATTCACCTAATGCTCTAAAATACAGGGTGTGTATCCCCCTAATATCCCGATTGTGCCCCGTCTCGTGAAACACCCCTTGATACCGAGCACACCCTCCCTAATATTTTTCAATGGTCAGATAGTGGCAGGTGTCTCGTGACACTAGTTACTCTCAGAACTTCAATCACTCTCTTCTGCCAAGTTATTGCCAACCCCCACACAGAGTGGAACAGGGTGCAATTCCGCAGTGTGCGGAGTGCACAATATTTCTACTCTGTACCCTACCGATCCTCGATTGATACCGAGGCGGGTGAATAATATCCACGTCGCCTCATTGGTTTTTCAATAGGGTTTAATTACCCAAACCACAGCTCACCCTAACTATAACAAAACCCCCCCTCCTACCCCACTGCCCTCGACTTCTCACAACCCATTCATTTCTGGCAGAAGCAATGGAGCCCACCCAAATAACAAATGACAAAGCTCAGTCTCACACTCCAAAAAGCTTATTCAAAGAAAGAAAGTTCCCCTGAGTGGATGTTTCCGGCACTTGCACAAAGAGTTATATAGAGTGGGAGAGTACACATTCATGTATAAAGTAAAACAATGTTTATATTTATTCAAAGAGTTCTCATATTAAAAACAATGCAAACATTTGCAAACAACGAAAACATATTATATAATGAACATAGTTCAAAAGAATTCTGTATCTATTTTTGTTAGTAGATAACACTTAAATGATGGAGTTCTTTTCAAGCCCAACGCGTTTCGGGGTGCATTCTATTTCAGTCCTTCTTCAGGGGCATGGTTGAAAAGAAAAGTTCATCTAAATTGATTTAAAGAGATATAATTGTTCAATTGCCATATATATCTATATGCCAATAACCATTTGTAGGTTAAATGATCCATTGATCACTTACCTGTTGTGTTACCGTTGGTTTCTATGCAAAAAAGATGGTGACAATTACAAAAAGGAGCAAGGAATGCTTGCAGAAGAAGTGACGCTTGCTTTAGTGTTCGTAGATGGGGGATGCTGTTCTCTGGGTACTCCTATCACATATACAATACTTCCCCAAAGAGAGGGGGGGGTTGTTTTTGTTATGTGCATAAAGCTTCACCTACCCCTGCCTCCCACGGATGCGTGCAGGCCACAGCGGTATACTGGAGCGAAGAGGAACAGTCCTATGGATAAAAATCCACATAATTTAAATGAGTAATGAGTTCTCGCTTGACAGAGAGAGCAATAGTAATTTTTAGTTGGTATGTAATATTAATTATATTAGTAATCCTAGGTCTGGTATACTTCAAAATCTAATTATTGTGACACAATCCTGATATGCCATTCTAGATAGAGAGAGTAAGTTCATGAGGATTATGTTTATTTTGTACTGTAGGCTCCCATCACATTCATTAATACAATGTATGTTAAGGCGTAATGACAGTTGTAATATAGTGCCATCACTATGCTTGAGGACTTAAAGCAAGGGATGTGCAAAATATCAAAAAATCAAAATCAGGAAAAAATTATATATATATACATGCATACACCTGTATATACACGTATACACATATATATGAATGTGAGATCACAGGTTCCTATGATAGTGGATCTGGTATTGCATTTTAAATTTAAAAGATAACGAAAAAAAATAATAATAGTGGCAAGCAGAGAGAGTGTTTCACAAATAGTAACTAGGTTTGTGGAGTAGAAGGGGAAGTCCAACATTTAGATGGCTAGGAGGAAAGATTCTTTTACCTTGACTCAGACAGTATTCACGTTTGGCCAGCCACACATCCCAGCATCCGGCAGGTACAGCGCCTGAGCTGGGAATGAGTGGGGCCAGTCTATATATAGGACGAGTTCCAATCAGCCGGCGCGATGATCGCGCTCAGCTGACTGGTAATACTCGTCATCTGGAGAGCCTCAATGTTGCTCCCTGAGACGGGGATGCGCGGCGCCGCCCCTACCGCGCATGCGCGAGCGCAGTTACGTTGGGGCGGCGTCACGCACACCCGCCCCACCGGCACGGAATGCCTCACCGGCGGACTGCGCATGTCCGCCGGAGTGGCAATATGGAGGTAGTGGGCATAGTTGTTGTGTTGCCCTGGTAACCTCCTGCGGTGCCGCCCAGCTAGGAGTGCTGGGCGGCTTTCCGTGCCGGGCAACCGCTAGTGGCAGACGCACCCGGGGGGGGGCCCGAGAGAGGCAAGCAAAGGAAGGGTGTTAATACTTAGAAAATCTATTGAGAATTTTATAGTAGCATAAAAAAAAAAAAAAAAAAGAAACATATAATGATATTTGTAAGTCATATGTATAAAAGGGTAAGCAGAGGACAGCAGGCATAGCGCATAATTGTGAGTTATTATACTCACAAGTACTTTATATGGATGGTTTACTTGTAGATGGACAAAAAAGGCTGGTTCTTTTTGTAACTCTTTCAGGGGCTAAAAATGACATACATAATACAGGCTGTTATAGGTACATTATGATATTTTTGTCAATGAAATATATGACATGGCTCATCTAGCTTCACGATGTATCTTATAGCAAACTCTAACCATAATTAAATTTGTTGTATCAATTCGTATCAATGAGCATATTACATGTCTCAGTGTTAGTACTGACATGTAAGCTAGTGGTTTCAGTAAATGTAAGGCAGATAAACAATTCTTAGTTCACAATTCATGTATCGACAAAGAATCAATTGGTTCGTTGCAACAATACAACTTAAATAAACATTCACAGAGAGTTTGACAAACTAAACATATTGTTAGATTGATACTGTTAGGCTATCTGCATGTCTGCACACATGCATCCCTATTTTGTTATTATTGAATATAGTGGAGTCCTCATAATATGACGGTTTCGTATGGGGCAGTTAAATCTTGGCTTCTAAATATATATATGATTAACCTTGCATAGATGGAAATAGAGGAGTCAGAACTGGCTCTTATGAGATCAAGGCAATTCATGATGCGGGGATCATATGTGCAAACAACCAGACAGCCCAAAAGTTTACAGCATAGGTGTCAGACACAATATTATTTCATGGTATTTAGGAATGGTTGAGGATATAAAATAGATACGGATAGAAGGCGGAAAATGTTCCTTGCATGATAGTAATACGTATGGAGAATCTGGTAATTTAGTATGTTGGTGTTATTATTTCTCCATTCCACCGGAGTTGAAGCCTTCGAGGAATGGTTTAAAGCAAATAGCATCGTTGAGGCCCGGAGGTAGGGTAGCCTTCAGCAAATAAATCCATTTTAATTCCCTCTGGAGTAAAATTTTTTGTTCCAGTCGCCCCCCCTAGGACTAGGGTGCACCCGATCCAGAATCAAAAATTTAATTCTGGGGAATTTGCCCCCATGTACTAGGGAGGTATGGCGACCCAGAGGGAGATCGGGATCAGATGTCACACCGGCTGATTGGAACTTGTCCTATATATAGACTGGCCCCACTCATTCCCAGCTCAGGCGCTGTACCTGCCGGATGCTGGGATGTGTGGCTGGCCAAACGTGAATACTGTCTGAGTCAAGGTAAAAGAATCTTTCCTCCTAGCCATCTAAATGTTGGACTTCCCCTTCTACTCCACAAACCTAGTTACTATTTGTGAAACACTCTCTCTGCTTGCCACTATTATTATTTTTTTTCGTTATCTTTTAAATTTAAAATGCAATACCAGAGCCACTATCATAGGAACCTGTGATCTCACATTCATATATATGTGTATACGTGTATATACAGGTGTATGCATGTATATATATATAATTTTTTCCTGATTTTGATTTTTTGATATTTTGCACATCCCTTGCTTTAAGTCCTCAAGCATAGTGATGGCACTATATTACAACTGTCATTACGCCTTAACATACATTGTATTAATGAATGTGATGGGAGCCTACAGTACAAAATAAACATAATCCTCATGAACTTACTCTCTCTATCTAGAATGGCATATCAGGATTGTGTCACAATAATTAGATTTTGAAGTATACCAGACCTAGGATTACTAATATAATTAATATTACATACCAACTAAAAATTACTATTGCTCTCTCTGTCAAGCGAGAACTCATTACTCATTTAAATTATGTGGATTTTTATCCATAGGACTGTTCCTCTTCGCTCCAGTATACCGCTGTGGCCTGCACGCATCCGTGGGAGGCAGGGGTAGGTGAAGCTTTATGCACATAACAAAAACAACCCCCCCTCCCCCCTCTTTGGGGAAGTATTGTATATGTGATAGGAGTACCCAGAGAACAGCATCCCCCATCTACGAACACTAAAGCAAGCGCCACTTCTTCTGCAAGCATTCCTTGCTCCTTGTTGTAATTGTCACCATCTTTTTTGCATAGAAACCAACGGTAACACAACAGGTAAGTGATCAATGGATCATTTAACCTACAAATGGTTATTGGCATATAGATATATATGGCAATTGAACAATTATATCTCTTTAAATCAATTTAGATGAACTTTTCCTTTCAACCATGCCCCTGAAGAAGGACTGAAATAGAATGCACCCCGAAACGCGTTGGGCTTGAAAAGAACTCCATCATTTAAGTGTTATCTACTAACAAAAATAGATACAGAATTCTTTTGAACTATGTTCATTATATAATATGTTTTCGTTGTTTGCAAATGTTTGCATTGTTTTTAATATGAGAACTCTTTGAATAAATATAAACATTGTTTTACTTTATACATGAATGTGTACTCTCCCACTCTATATAACTCTTTCTGCAAGTTCCGGAAAAATCCACTCAGGGGAACTTTCTTTCTTTGAATTATCCCCAAACCAGGCAAAGATGCCACATCGGTTTCCAACTATCGCCCCATATTGCTACTAAATGTAGACGTCAAACTATATGCCAAAACCTTAGCTAATCGCATTCTCCCCTTAATCCCCAGGCTGGTGTCTATGGACCAAGTGGGTTTTGTCCCTGGCAGGGAAGCTAAGGACAACACTACCAAAGCTCTGAATATTCACCATTGGCTTTCCTCAACCTCTACGCAAGGCTTCTTTCTATCCTTGGACGCGGAGAAGGTGTTCGACAGGGTGGCTTGGAATTTTATGGCAGCAACCCTACAAGCTGTGGGCATACCTCCACACCTACTTCAAATTATTCTAGCGCTATATTCAACTCCCACAGCCAGGATTAGCGTAAACGGCCACCTGTCGGATGCCTTCTCCATCTCCAATGGTACCAGAGAGGGATGCCCATTTTCCTCTTTAATTTTCATCTTCACCATGGAACCCCTACTACGTTAACTCAGAGAAAACCCAGATATCAAAGGCCTAAACATAAACCACAAACAATATAAGGTAGCAGCCTACGTGGATGACATCCTGCTTTTCCTTACAGATCTGATTAATACTATCCCTAACCTTCTAAAAGATTTTGCTCTTTTTAAATCCCTCTCTAACCTACAAATCAATTTTTCAAAGTCAAAAGCTATGAACATTACTTTACCTGACACCATATTTACACAATGCAAACACAACTTTCCCTTTTGCTGGGAACCCCACAGCATCACATACCTCGGTATTACAATCCCCAATAAACTGACTGACCTCTATATAACGAATTTTCAACCTGTCCTCCAAGCCATACAAGGCAACCTACAAAAATGGCATGCGGGACCATTTTCTTGGTTTGGAAGAACAGCAATTTTGAAAATGAACGTATTACCTAGACTACTTTTATCTTTTTCCAGCTATCCCCATAAAACTCCCACACTCTCTCTTTACATACAAACGGATGTGTAGGCCACTAATATGGACTTCTAAAACACTCAGGTTGAGTTGGGCTAACTCTCCCCAAATTATTGGGAGGACTTTGCCTACCAGACATCCAAAAGTATCATTGGGCTTGCCACCTAACAAGAATTGTCGACTGGCATTTACATAGCCACAACAAAAACTGGATACAGCTTGAACAGGCATTTATAACATTCCCACTACATCATTTGCCTTGGATCAACCCTCACAAGATCCCAAAAGACATCAAATCACATACTTTACTTGACGCTACACCAATAAACTTCAAAGCGGCATGCAAACACCTACAACTACAACCCACACCTGGACCCATGACTCCTCTAGAAGACAACCCAGACTTTGAACTGGGTCTGTTTCTACACAACCCACCGATAGACCCACATAGACCCTGACTTCAAATACGACAATTTTTTTCAAAATGAACAACTTCTGACACACTAAACCATGTCCTCCTAATTCCCAGACTACCACATTCCTTTATACAAATATCTGCAAATCAGACATTTTGTCCAATGCTGTACACCCACTGCTTTTCTACACAGAGAACCAACACCTTTCGAACACCTATGTAACAGTGAGGGACCCCAGCGACACCTAATTTCAAATATATATACCAAGTTATTTTCGACACACAAACTTAAGGAAGACAAAATAATATGACAATGGGAAACTGAACTACAATTAGACTTGACCGCTGAAGAATGGGGGCACATCTACAATCACATCCACAAAGGCTCGATTAATGTTTCAACACAAGAAAACAGATATAAAATTTTCACTAAATGGTACAGGACCCCGGACAAAATCCACAAATTTTACTTCAACCTTCCCCCAACATGCTGGAGATGTAACACAGCAGATGGCACGTTCCTCCACATTTGGTGGGAATGTCCACTCATCCAACCCTACTGGACTGAGATTCACAGCCTAATCTCCCAAATTACGACTTACACTCCAGACTTCACACCCGCTCAATTCCTACTACACCACACCTCTATCCCACAATCGCAGTATAAAAAATCCCTCATGCTTCATCTTATTAATGCAGCAAACCAATGTATCCCAGTGCATTGGAGAAATAGCTCTCCCCCCACAATCACAGAATGGATACAAAGAGTAAACAGATTGGCCGATATAGAAAACCTCATACACCAAGCCAATGACACCACATCCAAATACAACAAGACTTGGGCTTGCTGGTCACACTATGCTGAGTCACAAGCAATGACCACCCCTGCCATCAACCCTCCCACAGTTACTTAGAACAACATGTAGCCAACATCAAACAAGATACCCTAAACCTCCACCCTCTTCCCCTCTCCTCCCCTTCTTCAAACCCTCCCCACTCATCAGATGCGCTTCGTCAACTCAAACTCCAGTTTTCCATTGACCATCATGACACCTGCCCCACACAAAGGCTCATGGGTCCCTCACATTAATAGACTCACACCAATAGCAGAAGGTAAAAGGTAACAAGAATCCCACAGTCTTGGGCCTTCTAAACTGTGATACCTCCCTGTACACTAATTGGGCTTGTTTCACACGGTAAGGTATACTGTCCCAACATGCACATTAAATACACACTTATATACCCTCCCACCGGACACAGATAGATCCCTTTAGGGGTATCTGGAGGTAAGGGAATACCCCGGACGGTTAATGTTCAACACAAACAATCATACCACATACTCTAATCCTTCACTTTCATACCCCGACTTTCCGAGATAGTAAATATAAACAACCTTAGATCGACATACAGACACAATATTCCCAACCTATTAATTTCACAAGGAATTAAGACTAACATATGATGTTTATGAATTAATAACCCTACGCCTTTTTAAAGGTATGATATATATTAAAACAACAAATCTAATATTGCTTCTTATATTATAATTGTAAACCTGATTATACTCACTGAATGTGTTATGTGTACTTCTGAGTTGATCCCTGTATACCTGTTAAAATTCAATAAAACATCTTTAAAAAAAAAAAAAATGTGCACAGTGACAATGTTAAGGAGTCTGGTGCTCACCTATTTAAAGCCGCTGTGTATACTGTATGTAGAGTAAAGCCGCTGGTGTACACAACTCTGTATGTGAACAGAGGTTGGTGCTCATCTATTTAAAGCCGCTCTGTATACAGTACTGTATGTTTAGTAAAGCTGCTGGTGTATAGTACAACGTTGTATGTGGGCACAGGTTCAGCTCACAGCGCTTTCTAGAGAACTCGGGAACTGTTGACATCACTTCCGGGTACGTCCCTTCCTGCTGGGAGTGTCTGAGTGTCTCCAGGAAGTGCACCATTGCCCGCAAATCTCTGGCCAAATACAAAGCTGTACTGTATGCTGTACACCAGCGGCTTCACTGTACATTAGGGATGAGCCGAACACCCCCTTGTTCGGTTCGCACCAGAACATGCGAACAGGAAAAAAGTTCGTTCGAACGCGCGAACACCGTTAAAGTCTATGGGACACGAACATGAATAATCAAAAGTGCTAATTTTAAAGGCTAATATGCAAGTTATTGTCATAAAAAGTGTTTGGGGACCTGGGTCCTGCCCCAGGGGACATGGATCAATGCAAAAAAAAGTTTTAAAAACGGCCGTTTTTTCAGGAGCAGTGATTTTAATAATGCTTAAAGTCAAACAATAAAAGTGTAATATCCCTTTAAATTTCGTACCTGGGGGGTGTCTATAGTATGCCTGTAAAGGGGCGCATGTTTCCTGTGTTTAGAACAGTCTGACAGCAAAATGACATTTTGAAGGAAAAAACTCATTTAAAACTACCCGCGGCTATTGCATTGCCGACAATACACATAGAAGTTCATTGATAAAAACGGCATGGGAATTCCCCAAAGGGGAACCCCGAACCAAAATTTAAAAAAAAAATGACTTGGGAGTCCCCCTAAATTCCATACCAGGCCCTTCAGGTCTGGTATGGATATTAAGGGGAACCCCGGCCAAAATTAAAAAAATAAAAATGACGTGGGGTTCCCCCTAAATTCCATACCAGACCCTTCAGGTCTGGTATGGATTTTAAGGGGAACCCCGCGCCAAAAAAAAAAAAAAAAAAACGGCGTGGGGTCCCCCCAAAAATCCATACCAGACCCTTATCCGAGCACGCAACCTGGCAGGCCGCAGGAAAAGAGGGGGGACGAGATTGCGCCCCCCCCTCCTGAACCGTACCAGGCCACATGCCCTCAACATTGGGAGGGTGCTTTGGGGTAGCCCCCCAAAACACCTTGTCCCCATGTTGATGAGGACAAGGGCCTCATCCCCACAACCCTGGCCGGTGGTTGTGGGGGTCTGCGGGCGGGGGGCTTATCGGAATCTGGAAGCCCCCTTTAACAAGGGGACCCCCAGATCCCGGCCCCCCCTATGTGAAATGGTAAGGGGGTACAAAAGTACCCCTACCATTTCACTAAAAAACTGTCAAAAATGTTAAAAATGACAAGAGACAGTTTTTGACAATTCCTTTATTTAAATACTTCTTCTTTCTTCTATCTTCCTTCATCTTCTGGTTCTTCTGGCTCTTCTGGTTCTTCCTCCGGCGTTCTCGTCCAGCATCTCCTCTGCGGCGTCTTCTATCTTCTTCTCCTCGGGCCGCTCCGCTACCATGGCATGGGGGGAGGCTCCCGCTCTTCTCTTCATCTTCTTCTCTTCTTCTTTTCTTCTTTTCTTCTCTTCTTCTCTTCTTCTCTTCTTCATTTTCTTCTCCGGGCCGCTCCGCATCCATGCTGGCATGGAGGGAAGCTCCCGCTGTGTGACAGTGCTCCTCGTCTGACAGTTCTTAAATAACGGGGGGCGGGGCCACCCGGTGACCCCGCCCCCCTCTGACGCACGGGACATGACGGGACTTCCCTGTGGCATTCCCCGTGACGTCACAGGGAAGTCCCGTCAAGTCACCGTGCGTCAGAGGGGGGCGAGGTCACGGGTGGCCCCGCCCCCGTTATTTAAGAACTGTCAAATGAGGAGACGCCGTCACACAGCGGGAGCCTCCCTCCATGCCAGCATGGGTGCGGAGCGGCCCGGAGAAAAAAATGAAGAAGAGAAGAAGAGAAGAAGAGAAGAAGATGAAGAAGAAGAGAAGAGCGGGAGCCTCCCCCCATGCCATGGGTGCGGAGCGGCCCGAGGAGAAGAAGATAGAAGATGCCGTGGAGGAGATGCTGGACGAGAACGCCGGAGGAAGAACCAGAAGAGCCAGAAGAACCAGAAGAACCAGAAGATGAAGGAAGATAGAAGAAAGAAGAAGTATTTAAATAAAGGAATTGTCAAAAACTGTCTCTTGTCATTTTTATCATTTTTGACAGTTTTTTAGTGAAATGGTAGGGGTACTTTTGTACCCCCTTACCATTTCACACAGGGGGGGGGCCGGGATCTGGGGGTCCCCTTGTTAAAGGGGGCTTCCAGATTCCGATAAGCCCCCCGCCCGCAGACCCCCACAACCACCGGCCAGGGTTGTGGGGATGAGGCCCTTGTCCTCATCAACATGGGGACAAGGTGTTTTGGGGGGCTACCCCAAAGCACCCTCCCAATGTTGAGGGCATGTGGCCTGGTACGGTTCAGGAGGGGGGGACCGCACTCTCGTCCCCCCCTCTTTTCCTGCGGCCTGCCAGGTTGCGTGCTCGGATAAGGGTCTGGTATGGATTTTTGGGGGGACCCCACGACGTTTTTTTTTTTTTTTTTTGGCACGGGGTTCCCCTTAAAATCCATACCAGACCTGAAGGGTCTGGTATGGAATTTAGGGGGAACCCCACATCATTTTTTTTTTTTAATTTTGGCCGGGGTTCCCCTTAATATCCATATCAGACCTGAAGGGCCTGGTATGGAATTTAGGGGGACTCCCACGTCATTTTTTTTTTTTAATTTTGGTTCGGGGTTCCCCTTTGGGGAATTCCCATGCCGTTTTTATCAATGAACTTCTATGTGTATTGTCGGCAATGCAATAGCAGCGGGTAGTTTTAAATGAGTTTTTTCCTTCAAAATGTCATTTTGCTATCAGACTGTTCTAAACACAGGAAACATGTGCCCCTTTACAGGCATACTATAGACACCCCCCAGGTACGAAATTTAAAGGGATATTACACTTTTATTGTTTGACTTTAAGCATTATTAAAATCACTGCTCCTGAAAAAACGGCCGTTTTTAAAACTTTTTCTTGCATTGATCCATGTCCCCTGGGGCAGGACCTGGGTCCCCAAACACTTTTTATGACAATAACTTGCATATTAGCCTTTAAAATTAGCACTTTTGATTTCTCCCATAGACTTTTAAAGGGTGTTCCGCGCCATTCGAATTTGCCGCGAACACCCCAAATTCTTCGCTGTTCGGCGAACTTGCGAACAGCCAATGTTCGAGTCGAACATGAGTTCGACTCGAACTCGAAGCTCATCCCTACTGTACATATACACCGCGGCTTTACATGGATGAGCAGCAGACTCCTTCACATTGTGAGTATAATTCTTTTTCTTTACATTAAAAAAAAAAAAAAAAAAAACGCTTGTATATAAAGACAGCGTTCACAGATCAAAGCAATATTTTTTTTAAAAAGTTGCTTGTCTTTCAAAACGCTCTTAAGTTCATTGTACTGGAAATATGAAAACACCTAACTTAAAGAGAGAACATTTTCCAAGGCTGAGAGCTACTCACCAAGACTAATGCCTCGTACACACGATCGGATTGTTGGCCACCAAATCCGTGGAATTTTGTCGGAAGGGCGTTGGCTCAAACTTGTCTTGCATACACACGGTCACACAAATGTTGGCCAACAATTACAAATGTAGTGACGTACTAGACGTACGATGAGCCGATAAAGAGGAAGTTCAATAGTCATGCCCCACCCTTTGGGCTCCTTCTGCTAATCTTGTGTTAGTAGAAGTTTGGTGAGTGTCGATTCTCGCTTTTCAGCCTCGTGCTTTTCAGGTTGTGCTTGTCGGTTCGTATCTGTTTTTCAGTGCATGCTTGTCAGTTCATTTCTGTTTTTCAGTGTGTTCTTTTTAGTTCACTTCTGATTTTCAGTGCGTGCTTCTCAGGTCGTTTCTGGTTTTCAGGTTGTGCTTGTTGGGTCCTTTCTGATTTTCATTGCATTCTGTTGGTTTGTTCTGAACAGCCATTTGTATACTAGCCATGTGGCGTTCTCACCTGAGAGATCGTGCTATTGTTGGGCTTGGAGTTATTGCTTTGACCCAAGTCCAGTCCAGGAACAGGGGGAGGAGGAGTTCTTGGACCAAGAATTGGTTGCTTAATCATGACCAATTCTCTCATAAGCCTTTGCTGCAGGAGCTCCAGGAGAATAATCTTGATGACGGACCCCTGCTTTCACCGCCTATTGGCTTTGCTGTACCTCTATATTAGTAAGCAGGACACATGCATGCGGCAAGCCATCACTCCCAAGCAAAGGCTCGTCACCACCTTGTGGTACTTGGCGACGGGGAGAAGTCTTCAGGACCACAAGTTCATGACTGGGATTTCCTTCCAGGCTCTGGGAATCATTATTCCAGAGACCTGTTCTGCCATCATTCAAGTCCTGCAGAAGGACTATATTCGGGTAAGTTTTAACCTTTAACATCACATTGTATGTATTTCATGTTTGCTAATGTATTGGATTAATTTCTTCATTCCATAATTACCATTATTGTAATATGCTGTGAATGTCCTCTTTGTCCACATGCATGCTGTAAGCTTTTAAAGCTCTTTTTTGTCCTTCATGCATATTTGCCTTCACTAACCTCCCCAGCATGCTATCCTGGGCCCATACACACCTAGCCTAGTAACTTAACAATGTATTTTGTCAGCTACATTTTAGTGATTACCCTAAACACCCCCTAAAATGTGTCCAAATGTTAGTGTTGTCCTTAAATTCAGGCAGAGTGCAAGAGGATATTATTTGGAGCCCTCCCTCTCCCCCAACCGCTAAGTCAACCGATACCAATACTCTATCTGCTGACTTTGCCAAACCCATACACACTTTACCTCTTTTGTGGTCATATTTATGGATAAATTCACTAAAGCATGTAGTTCAAGGGCCTTCCTGAATACTTTCAAATGGTACTGTTGAAAGTTTTGGTCTCCTATTATCTTGAGAGGTAATTTCAGAATGTAAAAAAGTGCTTCAATTTGGACGGTGTGTTTCCATATTTTTGTTTTAAGACACTTCTTACCTGCCCAGTGGGCTGCCAATAGTGTAAGTAAGGAGGGGCTGGCCAAAGTAACACACATTATTTATGCATTCAGCTCTCAATGAAGTGGAGAGGGTTACCTGTCCAAAACATCTACCCATCCCGCCCACCATAACAACTTTCCAATGGGCCACCAGAGGGGGTGAGGAATCTGATAAGTTGACCTTATACTTTTGTCTTTAAATACTCATTTCAATAAATGGTATATATATGTTGGCCAAGAATGTTTGTGTCTAATCTGCTTGCAATGTTATGTGCAAAAGAACTAATAATTTTTTTCTTGTTTGACTCCAAAGTTTTCTTCAAACCCACAGGAATGGCAGACTGTGGTTTCCCAGTTTCACCACCAGTGGGATTTTCCCAATTGGGGTGGTGCTATTGATGGGAAGCATGTGAGGATCGTCCCACCACCTAACTCTGGCTCTTATTACTACAACTACAAGGGCTTTTGTAGTATTGCCATGTTGGCTGTGGTGATGGGCAATTATGATTTTATCTACCTGGATGTTGGGAAGAACGGCAGAAACTCTTATGGAGGAGTGATAGCATAGACTGAGTTCTACCAGCAGCTACAAAATGGCGCATTCAGGTTGCCACCTCCTGAGGAGAATGTGGAGAGCCTCAATTTCGTTTTTGTTGTGGATGAGGCCTTTGATCTGGGGGAACATCTCATGTGGCCGTTCCCCATGAGGAACATGACCCCAGAGCAGAGGGATTTCAATTACCAGGTGTCACGTGCCAGAAGAGCGGTGGAGAATGCCTTTGGCATAATGGCAAGCCGGTTCTGTCTCTTCCTAAAGGCCATTAACTTGGCTGAATATAAACTGAACCACGTGGTATTGTGCTGCTGCATTCTACACAACTTTTTAAAGAAGAATGCAGCCAGCTATCTGGCCTCAGTTTCGACTGAGGTTGACTTTTCATCTGAAACTGCAGTGAAGACGGCTCCCGAAAGTGGCCGTGCTGGCTTACCCCCCCAAAGCGCCCACGAAGTCAGAGAAAAATATGTTGATTACTTTGTGGGTAGAGGGGCAATTGGTTTACAGCAAAATGTGGCAGATGTGCAATAAAAGTTTTTAAAACAAACTAAACTCATATTTCATTTGAATTACTGTTTGTGTTTCTTAACTGTCTCCTAGGTTCTCAAATGGCCTTTTAATTTTGGCCATTTTTGACAATAGTGCAAGCGTAACTTATTTGATACGAGGTGACAATATCTTCTTCTGCTAACTATTATGTTGTGCTATGGGTCTGCTACACACACATAATGTTATTGTTGTTAATGTATATAATGCATTAATGATAAAAATATTCATCCTTTTCAACTTAAATTAATTGCTTGGAGTCCCTAAAATGGCCTGATTTTGTCACATTTTACAGCACATTGTCACTGTAACTACACCAACTTAACAAATGCACTGGTATTGAGCATTGAAATAGGAAGCCACATATTGTTGAGTATAAAACATTTTACTCCAAGCACATTCACATGTGCATTATAAACGTTTTTTGAACAAACCAACATCTTGGTGTATAACGTATGTTTGACATTAATTTGCCATTTTTGGGGCTAAACAGGCATGTTTAAAAACATAACATACACATCCCCAACTCAGGAACTTACAAAGTTCGACTTTGCTAAAGTGAAGGCCATATGAGACATTAGTATGTCAAAACTGTGTTGATCTTGCCTTCATCAGATAGGGTGATCTCACCCCTCTAAAAGCCAAATTTTGAAGATGCACAAAAATGCACTTGCATTGCACTTGTAGTGCAAAGTGGACTTTTTTTCCCAAAACAACGTATTAGTTGTCGAACGAACGATGTTTAATGTCCCACGAATGATTCCTACTTAGCCTTTTGAACTGTACAACAGTAAAGAAAAGAACATGGACCAGCATGCAAGTAATAATAATAATAGGAATACAGGACAAATACTTACTTTTTTGCAGCACTTTCCTGATCTTTCTATACTGATCTTCCTCTCTCAATTTAAGGTCTGACCAGCATTTTCTCAACTGATCCTTGGATTGTTGTACCCCAAAATTCCTGTGCAGACTTCTCACAACTTTAGCCATGATCTTGGCCTTTCTGACATTTGGGTTTCTGTAAGGTCCATGCTTCCCATCATAGTCTGTCCTTTTTAAGATGTCCACCATCTCCACCATTTCTTCAAAAGACATATTTGAGGCCTTATATCTCCTCCTGGATCTGGACATTTTTTGCTCCAGGCTTTCCTCGTTCCTGCTAACAGCACACACCTGCTGTATCTCCACTATGTGCTCTCCCACTGCCCCGAAAGAGAAGAGGTGCATAATACACTAGAAAGAAGGACAGGGGCTGAGTTTCACACATGCGCAGTGTATATAAAGCCATAACACGCGGGTGATGTAACGGACATAAGTACGATCTGTGAGTGGAGGACGGAGGATCGTTATCGTGCAAAGGATCGTTCAAACGAAGGTACAATTGTAAATTGGGGCATCAGTGGTTAGTGGCCTATACTGCTTATAGATTGAGGCCTATATTGAGACAAGATTATGAGAGTTTAGCCTGACATTAGGGTTTGAAAGCTTTGATAAAGGGCACTCCCAATGCAATCATTAAAAATACAAAAAGTGATTTATACAAATAGTATGTATACATTCAAAACCATGTATAAACGTGTATTAGTGAATGGCTTCACTTTATACATGTGCACAAATATTTCAGAAAAAAATGAATTCATATACAGTATTTATGATTACTCAAACAAATATATCATGAAAAGTTCAAAACAGCTCCAAAAATCTTTCTAGATGATTCCACTCCAACACCATGTGAGAAATAAAATCTGTGTTCCAAATAACATTTGTGACTTTTCATCCAAAGTGACAACAAATTGCGCTCACCAGATGGCCCTGGCCAGCAAGTGACCATAAGACATAAAGTACCTCCTTCAATCGTTCACATGTATGGTGAACTTGGTCAAATAAGCCCAGGAACAGCCAGAACAAATCTTTGTTATCTATCCTCCACTCCAATCTCCCACATCTGAAAATCAAGCTCCGCCAAAAAGAGCCAGGGCACGCAGATATAGTGTAGTATCGTTTGTTCATTGTTAAAAAATGTCACTTACAATATTTCCAGCAGGGGAGTGCATCAGTATATCGGAAACACCTAGTGCGGTGGAAGTCCGTTCAGACAGTGCTATCTGACCAGCGGTGCATGCTATGAATTAGGCAACCCCCCAGCGGAAGTGACGTGGAGTGCATGTCAGCCCTAGCTTCTATGCATTTCACATTCCAGCACGCATCATCAGGAAGTGATAAAGCGTGCTGGAACGCAAATTGCATAGAAGCTAGGTCTGGCATGCACTCCACATCACTTCCACTGGGGGGGTTGCCTAATGCATAGCATACACCGCTGGTCAGATAGCGCTGTCTGAACGGACTTCCAGTGCACTAGGTGTTTCCGATATACTGATGCACTCCCCTGCTTGAAATATTGTAAGTGACATTTTTTAACACAGTAGTGGCCAAAAATGATTGGGATTGGGACAAGAACGAAAAATGCTGGGGTCAGAATGATAGTCTTTTCTATTTGTTAACATTCAATTTGCAACAGTCATGAGCTCAAAATTGCGTGTGATTGATGACCAAAAACCTAAAACTATGTACCATTTTCATAGACAGGAAAGTCTCAGTCAAAGCCAAGAGAAGGCCGTGCCAAGCAGCCTGACTGAATGCCATGTTCCTCCCCTCTGCCCTCCAATAAAAGGGGTCAGGAAGTCCAGGAACCTGGATGAGGCCACGGCTGCAACTACGATTAGCACAGCCCCTGATTCCCAAGAGGCTTTTGGCTGCATGACAGGAAACAAATTAAAAGAGATAGAGGACCTGAACAAGGGGAAGAGGGGCCAAATCACCCCTAAAACACACCTCTGCGAATTTGATCATCCTCCTCCACCACCTCCAACAACACCACAGCCACCCCACCCACCACAGCAGCATGGCAGACCATGGCCAATACAGCAACACCCCCAACAAAGCCACTGGGCTGTTATCCCCAATATGATTTATAATTTTCTTTTTGTTTAATTTGATTTTTTTTTTGGGTGCAGAGAATGCATTTTTGATTTCATTTCTTTCATTTGTGTGAAAGGAAGTGTTGAGAGCGATGGCCTGGGTTCGGTGTGGTCTGGCAAAAAAGGCTGTTGGAAGACCATAGCCTCGGGACATATATGTCACCTGCTGCTGCTCCTGATCTCCTGGACCGAATTGTGCTCCCTATTAAATGGACTCCTCAGGTTACCAATTTTGAGAATCAAATAATTGATGTCTGCCCTGGGGTACAAATGCTTCACCAATTCCAACTGTTTCTCCATCGTTGCCTTCCTCTTGATTTTGATATGACCTTGTGATCCCTATTGAATTAAAAATTTTGATATTGACAAATACTTGGCTATGTGTTTTACTTCAAAAAGGACAGTTAGTTTGTGAGTAGGCAGGCACATTTCAAAAATACAATGTCAAATTAAGAAGGGACACCAACATAGTTGTATCATTGAGGTAAAAAAATACGAGATAATAATGGTGTTGTGGTAACTTGACACAAAAAAAACAAAAAAATATTATTCTGGAGATCACTAGAAAAAAAATATTCTGGAGATCACTAGAAAAAATAAAAAATAAAAAAAATATTCTGGAGATCACTAGAAAAATAAAAAAAACATTATTATTCTGGAGATCACTAGAAAAAAAAAAAACATTTTTCAGAACTCTGTGAATATCACCAGCAAAGCAGCTTCATTATTATACCATTATAAAGAAGAAGAGAATGTGCTGCATTGAGAGATTTCATAATTTACCGCATCACGAATGTGATATCTCCATTACGAACGCTAGTTCTACAAGACCGAGCGCTTCCGGCTCGTCCTTGCTTTTGAACATGTGTGTTTGTACTGTGGACTTTTGTCCAACGGACTTCTGTATACACGATCGGAAAGTCCAACAACACACATTTTTTGGTGGGAAATTTGAGAACATGCTAGCCAACATTTGTTGGCGGAAAGTCTGACAACAATTGTCCGATGGAGCATACACATGGTCAGACTTACCACCAACAACCTCACATCCAACATTTCCCATCAGAAAGTCCGATCGAGTGTACGGGCCTTTACGCGGCCATACATTGTACAATTTTCTTATTCAATTTTCCTTTAGATTTACCAAAACCATATAATATGAGGTCAAACCTAAACTTTCAATTTGTATGCAATCAAGCAGGTTTTTTCACAACATAGTTGAAGGTAAATCTAAAGGAAATTGAATAAGAAAATTGTAAAATTGTATGGCCAGACTTAGACTGGGTGGGAATATTGGCACTGATGAACACAGAACAGAAATGGGAATTTTTCAAAGCGACTGTATGTTAACTCACTGCAAAGTATATTCCCATTGGCAATACATTTAACCACCTCAAAAAAGGGCACTTACACCCCCTTCCTGCCCAGGCCATTTTTCAGCTTTCAGCGCTGTCACACTTTGAATGACAATTGTGTGGTCATACTACACTGTAACCATGTGAAACTGTTATTTTCTTCACACAAATAGAGCTTTCTTTTGGTGGTATTTAAATCACTCCTGGGTTTTTTATTTTTTCCTAAAAAAAAAAGACCAACATTTAAAAAAAAAAAAGTTTTTCTTAGTTTCTGTGAGTAAATTTTGTAAATAAGTAATTTTTCTCCTTCACTGATGGGCGCTGATGAGGCGGCACTGATAGGCACTGATAGGAGCACTGATGGGCACTGACGAGGTGGCACTTATGGGCACTGATGAAGCGGTACTTATGGGCACTGATTAGATGGCACTGATGAGGAGGCATGAATATGCCACTCTTATGGGCACTGATAGGTGGCACTGATAAGCACTGATAGGTGGCACTGATGGGTGGTACTGGTAAGCACTGGGCACAGATGGGTGGCACTGGTGGGCACAGAGAGGCTGCATGGGTAGGCGGCACTGATGGTCGGGACTGATGGGCATTGATGGGTGGCATTGAAGGGCAGCAGTAATGAGCATTGGTGGACAGCAGTGATGGGCATTGATGGGCAGCACTGACTGGCATCACTAATGGCCACTGATTGCTGGCACTTTTGGGCATATATTGGTGGCAATAGTGTGCACTGGTTGGCACTGATTGCTGGCAGTGGTGGGCAATCATTGCTAGCACTGATGGGCACTTAATTGTAATCAGGGCACTGATGATCAGTGCCCTGATTACATACCTAGCTGTCTCCTGCGAGGAGATGCTGTGGCCGTGGCTCTTTACACAGATCAAGGTTGCGCCGTGTCCTAGCAACACAGTACGGCTGTGATCACCATGCTGCATGCCCCCGGGGGCGAGCGAGAGCAGTTGTTCTGGGAGGCCGTCATATGACGTCCACACAGAACGAGAGCCGCACCGCCTAGCCCCCTTTTGATGGTGGGCTGGCGGCAAGTGGTTAAAAGGCTACAAATAGAACCTATGTGGCTCAAAGCCAAAGTTAAAGTAGTTGTACATAGTGTTAGGCAAACAGTTCGGCCTGAGCATGAGTTTGTGCTTAACATTGGCTGTTCGCCTGTTCGCCCGTTGTTTTTTTGGCCCGCCGAACGTCCATAATGCATTGTGCCACCGCAAAGTGCTATAGTGTGCTATTGAGATTCTATTGTTAGTGTAAAATATTAGTTTAGTGTGAATCTAGTTCACACTAATCTTTAGTTCATTTTATTTTGTCAGGGCAGGTTTCCTGCAGTATATTTCAATGTGTTTCTGCATGATTAATGCAGTATGTTGCAGTGTGTTAGTGCAGGTTTAACACAGCATATTTCAGTGCATTATTGCACATTTACCATAGTATATTGCAGTGTGTTACTGCACGTTTAACGCAGTAAATTTCTGTGTGTTGGTGCACATTTACTGCAGTATATTGCAGTGAGTTATTGCATGTTTACAATGGGCACATTGTATGCTATGCATTAGTGCACATTTAACGCATTATATATCAGTGTGTTAGTGCACATTTAACACAATACATTTCAGTGCATTATTGCACGTTTACCACAGTATATTGCAGTGTGTTAGTGCATGTTTAACACACCATATTTCATTGTGTTATTGCACATTTAACACAGTATATTGCAGTGCGTTAGTGCACGTTTAACGCAGTATATTTTAATGTGTTGGTGCATATTTATTGCAGCATATTGCAGTGCGTTAGTACACATTTAACACAGCATATTTCAGTGCGTTATTGCATATTTACTGCATTATATTGCAGTGCATTAGTGCATGTTTAGCGCAGTATATTTCAGTGCTGTATTTTTCAGTGCATTATTGCACATTTACCGTAGTATATTTCAATGCATTATTGCACATTTTCTGCAGTATATTGATGCACGTTTAACACAATATATTTAAGTGCATTGGTGCACGTTTACTGCAGTATATTGCAGTGCATTAGTACATGTTTAATGCAGTATATTTCAGTGCAGTATTTTTCAGTGCATTAACGCACATTTAACAAAGTATATTGCAGTGCCTCAGTGCAGTTTAACTGCAGTATATTGTAGTATGTCAGTGGAGTGTATCTGTGTAGTGAGTAGTCAAGTTAAAGTGCACCATACACCACTTTCCATTGATTAAAGTTCATCCAAATACTTATTTCCCCTTCTATTACATTTTGGTAATAAGCCCCCCATCATGTTTTGGAGGCCAACAAGGAGAGGTAGACATTCCCATGGCACTGTGACAGAGCCAGCAGCATCTGTGTTCACAGGCAAAGGTGTATGTGGTCCCTCGTCAGGCAGGGTATCATTTCCTCTGTTTAGTGAGGTTGCCTGAGTTATCCAGCCACAGCATGCAGAGGAAGTGGTGGACTGGCTTAATAAACCATCCTCCTCCATCATCCAAGCAGAGAATAGTGCGGAGTCCACCGCAGCTGCTGTTGTTGTAATGCCGTGTACACACGAGCGGACTTTACGGCAGACTTGGTCCGGCGTACTGGATTTCGTCGGACAATTCGATCATGTGTGGGCTCCAGCGGACTTTGTTTGCTCAAAAGTTGGACGGACTTATGCCGCGTACACACGGTCGGACTTTCTGTCCTACTTGGTCCGGCACACTTTCCGACGGACTTTGTCCACCAGGTGCGCCGGACTTTAAAACGGACGGACTTGCCCACACACAACCGGACTTTTCCAACGGACTTTCGCCGGAGTTATGGCGGACTTTCAGAATGAATGGACTTGCCCACACATGGACAAGTCCGTTCATTTTGAACGTGACTCAGGTGCGACGGGACTAGAAAAGGATGTCAATCTTGCTGCTTTTATTGGCAAAATTGACACCTTGCGAGCCCCATAGCGGGGCATACCAGGCCCTTAGGTCTGGTATGGATTATAAAGGGGAACCCCCTACGCCGAAAAAATGGCGTGGGGTCCCCCCTAAAATCCATACCAGACCCCGATCCGAGCACGCAGCCTGGCCGGTCAGGAAAGGGGGTGAGGACGAGCGAGCGCCCCCCCCCTCCTGAACCGTACCAGGCCGCATGCCCTCAACATGGGGGGTGGGTGCTTTAGGGGAGGGGGGGCGCCCCGCGGGGCCCCCCACCCCAAAGCACCTTGTCCCCATGTTGATGAGGACACGGGCCTCTTCCCGACAACCCTGGCCGTTGGTTGTCGGGGTCTGCGGGCGGGGGGCTTATCGGAATCCGGGAGCCCCCTATAATAGGAGGGCCCCCAGATCCCGCCCCCCACCCTATGTGAATGAGTATGGGGTACATGGTACCCCTACCCATTCACCTAGGGAAAAAGTGTAAATAATAAAACACTACACAGGTTTTTAAAATATTTTATTAAACAGCTCCGGGGGGGATCTTCCTCCGACTTCGGGGGTCTTCTCCCGGCTTTGGGGGTTCCTCCGGTTCATCTTCTCCCGGCGTCCGGTTGGTTCTTCTCCTCTCTCTTCACCCGGTGTTCCAGTTCTTCGGCCGGCTCCTCCGCTGTCTTCAGGTAGCTCTCTTGCCAGCAGAGGTCCGGACTTCTGGGCTTCTTGTCTTCTCTTCTCTTCTCCAGATGTTGACACAATGCTCTCTCCGGCTGGACTGCTCTCTTAGGGCTGCGTTGTGACTTATATAGTCAACATCACCCGGTGACCACGCCCCCTAAAACATCACAGTCCCAGCATGCCCAGGGACTGTGACATCATAAGGGGGCGGGGTCTCTGCCTATATAAGTCACAATGCAGCCCTCAGGGAGCAGTCCAGCCGGAGAGAGCATCGTGTCAACATCTGGAGAAGAGAAGAGAAGAGAAGACAAGAAGCCCAGAAGTCCAGAAGTCCAGACCTCTGCTGGCAAGAGAGCTACCTGAAGACAGCGGAGGAGCCGGCCGAAGAACTGGAACACCGGGAGAAGAGAGAGGAGAAGAACCAACTGGACGCCGGGAGAAGATGAACCGGAGGGACCCCCGAAGCCGGAAGAAGACCCCCGAAGTCAGAGGAAGATCCCCCCCCGGAGCTGTTTAATAAAATATTTTAAAAACCTGTGTAGTGTTTTATTATTTACACTTTTTCCCTAGGTGAATGGGTAGGGGTACCATGTACCCCATACTCATTCACATAGGGTGGGGGGCCGGGATCTGGGGGCCCTCTTATTATAGGGGGCTCCCAGATTCTGATAAGCCCCCCGCCCGCAGATCCGACAACCAACAGCCAGGGTTGTCGGGAAGAGGCCCTTGTCCTCATCGACATGGGGACAAGGTGCTCCCCCAAAGCACCCACCCCCCATGTTGAGGGCATGCGGCCTGGTACGGTTCAGGAGGGGGGGCGCTCGCTCGTCCCCACCCCCTTTCCTGACCGGCCAGGCTGCGTGCTCGGATCGGGGTCTGGTATCGATTTTAGTGGGGACCCCACGCCGTTCTTTCGGCGTAGGGGGGTTCCCCTCTATAATCCATACCAGACCTAAGGGCCTGGTATGACCCACGCTCGCCGCAATAGGAACATTTTTTTTTCCTATTGCAGCGAGTGCGAAATGCAATACCCTGCCCTCGCGTCGCATCTGGTCCGTTGGACCAGCATACACACGAGCGGGCTTTACGTCGGACTAGCACACAGACGAGCGGACTTTCCACCCGAAACTGAGTCCGATGGAAAGATTTAAAACATGTTTCAAATCTAGGTCCGGCGAGCTTTTGGGAAAAAGTCCGCCGGAAAAGTCCGCCGGCGCCTACACATGGACGGATTGTCCAGCACACTCTGGTCCGCCGGACCAAGTATGCCGTAAAGTCCGACCGTGTGTACGCGGCATTAGATTTGAAACAAGTTTTAAATCTATCCGACTGACTCTTCTTTCTAGCGGACAAACCGGTCGTCTGTGTGCTAGTCCGACAAACTCAAACTGACGCATGCTCAGAAGCAATTACAGTCTGGTAAAACTAGCCTTCGTATTGAAGCTAGCACATTCCTCTTCTGTGATCTTTTAATACAGCGCTTTTTTTAAAATTTATAATGCAAGAGGAATTAAGTTGTTTTTCTGCTTTATATTCACACAGAGTTCTCACAAACTACTTTCTTCATGATTTATCCTCATGCCATGACTAATAAGATATTTGTAAAAAGCCAGATCTCCATAAATAAAAACTTTTAAATTAGATTTTGGACTCATCTTTATTTTTTTTATTGATTACAACACTTATCTATTTTACAATGTGTGCTAAATTATACCCACATTTTTTTTGTGTGGATTTTCAAGTTACCACAATAACCTTAAAATATTTTGTGTTGTTTTAATGAACCTTAATGAGCTTGTTGTCCCTTGTTCTTTAGACATAGGGGGGTGTATTTTACAAAGGCAAATTCATTTTTCACTACAAGTGCAAATTCTACTTGGAATTGCACAGAAAGAGCATTTTGAAATGCCTTCTCTGTGGATCCGAGGGGCATATGCAAGGAACCCCAAAAAAAAAAAAAAAAAAAAAAACTTTTTATTGCACATGATTGTATGTTAAAATCAGCAGAGCTTCATTTCATTTCAGCTCTTCCACTCAGATTTACAGCGACTGCACTTCCAACAAGTGCACTTACTGTGCAATTTCTAAAGTGAACTTTTCACTAGTACTTTTGACTTGATATTATAAATGATTTAGCCTTTTGTCAAAAACACACATAGGGGTTGATTTACTAAAGGGAAAAAGACTGTGCACTTTGCAAAGTGCAGTTGCCCTCTGCAAGAGCAGTTGCTCCAGAGCTTAGTAAATGAGCAGAAGCTCTGCTGACTTCCATCATCCAATCATGTGCAAGCAAAAATGCTGTTTTGCGAATTTTCCTTGCACAGGATTGGGTACTCTTTGCAAAGTCAAGCCTTACCTCATTTCTGAAGCTCTGGAGCAATTGCACTTGCAGAGGGCAGCTGCCCTCTGCAAAGTGCACAGTCTATTTGCTTTTCTTAAATCAACCCCATAGTCTTTTTGACCTGTACCTGCCTACTCCCAAACAAAATGGCGTTTTTGAATAAAAACACATAGTCAATAATGTAAGGTAACAAAAAAATCCATTTATTGTGTTAAAAAAAAAAAATAGGAAGGCAACATTGGAGACACTTTTAGAATCTGTGAAGCCTTTCGTCCCCCAGGACACACATCAAGTTTGAGGACAAGAAAATTGGTATCTTGCGACTAGGTAACACAGGGAGCACAGTCAGACCAGACAGAAACCTGGCAATCACTTTCGAGTCTTCCGTGGAGCCTTCCCTGCACGCTTCTCTGCAGCTTTCCCTCCACGCTTCTCTGCAGCCTTCCTCGGAGGTTGTGCCTCTGGTGGTGTACTTGGGGCAGGAGGAGGAGGAGGAGGAGTGGCTTCATATGCCAGATATGTGGTAGCAGTAAGCTCCCCTCTCAAGCCCTTCTGAAATGCCTGAAAAATCAGACCCTCACAGAGGAGGCGTTGGCCCTTTTCCAACTCCAGCAATCTGCTGGCTATATAGGGGCCATATGCCTCCTCTGCATTGGGTGGTTTGCTCAGGATCTGGCTTGCTTCCTATATGAGGGCTAGCGATTCCTGCTCAGTTTGTGTCATTCTCCTGGGCCTTTGGTGGAGAATGCGGAGGGGAGGCACCTGACACTCCGTGCAGCTTCTACTTGGCCCAGCCACAGCCTCCTCCTCTCTCCCACTGGTCAAGGCCTCCTCCTCTCTCCCACTGGGCAAGGCCTCCTCCTGGCTGAGGTCATCCTGTGTCAAAAAAAAGGGACATAGTTGTAATTTTGTGTTATGCAATCACACACAATTTTCAGCTCATGACTTGCAAATATAATCATCAACAAATAGTAAAGGCTATCTATTTGACACCACCATTATTTCAGGTGATCAACAATATCTGAAGTACATAGGCGTGCGCACAGAGTGTACAAATATAGTGACAAGCGCGCATCCTGACACAGTGTGTATTATACAGTGTGTGTAAATCCTTAGTGTTTTGAACCCTATAGGTGTAATATTGAATAATAAATATCCAAAATAATTTATGTGAAAAAAACGTATTGAAGAATTTGTTATAGTTCCGCTAAATATTGAATTACCATGCTCCAAACAATATTGTGAACATAATAAAGTAAAAAAATGTTGGTATAGTGACACCAGCCACAATGTTGCTAAAAAACTTTTGGTCAGCAACAATGTAGCATCCACCCATTACTCAAAATAATATTGTGAACATCATATGGTGAAATATAGTGGTATAGTGACACCAGCCGTAATGTTGCAAAAAGACTCTTTGGTCAGCAACAATGTAGTATTCACTCCACACCTCAAATAGTGCTAGAAAAAAATAGTCTGTCAGTGAGAACTTCTTCCCCCTGAATATCCTGTGTAAGGATTTAAACAATAAAAAAATATGTATTTAAACTCAGTCCTCATAGAAATATATATTATGCTGATGATGAAATAAATCTTCTACTGGAATACAGCGATGACCTTCCTATTCAGAAAATATAGTAGAAGAGGCCGCTTACCGGATCAGATGGATCTCTGGTTAGGGAGATCAAACAAGCTTGTTGCATTAGAATTAAATACAAAGAGCTGCGCTTAGAACAATGAATTAGGTATGCTGCCTCCCTTAAAAGAGCTTCCCTAGGGATTCTCTACTGACTAAAAATATATTAACAAGGGTTATGGCGCTTCCTATGGGGTAATAAATGGGAGGGGTGGTTTACACAGGTGGTTTCCCTCAGTAGATCCTAATAGAGGTACCTGGTGCCTGCCAGGGAAAACTTAGTTACCATAAGGGTATATATGTCTGTGCCTGCACACATACACATATATATCCACATGCACCCGTATATATCAGCGGAGATAAAATAGTATCTTCAGTGGTGGTTCAATCAGAACCTGTTATTAAGGGGTGTGGGCTGAGCCCCTACTACTGTGATAAATCTGCACCATATGCCACCACTAGGTGAAACACCTATACCATATATGTGTAAACCTTATATATACTCTACTGATCCAAAATAATTCAAACCATCAAATTAAAACTCTACTCCCTGTGCAAAATAGGCATATGTAAAAATAAGTTACCAAAACATTACATATTATATCAAAATTAGTGCAAATAAACGTATTGTAATCAAATGAGTCCAAAGAAAACCAAGGTTAACAGCTTGTTGCATTAGCCTGCCGGCTTCCCTGATTATCACCTGGATGTGAGTTGTAGGATCTTCATCCACTTTACCCAATCCACAGAACAGGTATCCTCTGTTTTTGGTATACAGGATTTCCACAACTCCAGAGTGATTTTAAATCTTTGAATTATCCATAGTATAGCCAAACACCTCAGTGGGAACAAAGCGGGAGAAACTCCATAGTGCAGATGTGTATTTCAAAAAATTTATTTAAAAAAAACTTTTTCACAGTCACTTCAACAAATTCCACTGCAGTTGATCACAGCAATGACACACAGCACTCTAGGAACCGCAAATCAACAACTTCAAAAGTGCACAGCAAACGGGAACGGGAACGCGCATCCCCGTCTCAGGGAGCATTAGCGAGGCTCTCCAGCTGACGAGCATTACCAATCAGCTGAGCACAATTATTGCCCCAGCTGATTGGAACTCGTCTCTTATATAGACTGGCCCCACTCATTCCCAGCTCAGGCGCTGAACCTGTCGGATGCTGGGATGTGTGGTTGGCCAATCGTAGATACTGTTTGAGTAAAGGTAAATGAATTTTTTTTTTTTTTCTTTGTTATCAGAACCTGGATCTGTTCCTTGTAAACTTGGCAACCCCTTTTTAGATATGTTATATGTGTGTATATAGATACATACATGTGTACACATATATAAATAGAAAATTCTTTGTCACCATACCTGAAACATACATCATATGGACTATTGTGATGGATATGTATAAATATAAACTTCATATTAGTTTCATAAATCTACTCTCTCTATCCATAATGGCACATTGGGATTGTTTCACAACAGTCTTTTTTTTTTTTTTTTTTTTATACTAGATCTAAGATTACCAATGTAAAAAATGTTTTTCTTACACACTGATTAAAAATTAAAAAATTACTATTATTTGCTCTGCTCACTAAGAACCCATTATTTATTTAAATTTATTTTATTTAAATGTGAATTTTTATCTATAGGACTGTTCCTCTATGCTCCAGTATACCGCTGTGGCCTATATGCACCCTTGGAGGGCAGGGGTAGGTGAAGCTTTATATACATAACAATAACTAACAAACCCTCTCCCCTCCTCGGCTCTTCCCTCCTCTTTTGGAGGAAGCACTACACATGTGATATAAGTACCCAGAGAACAACAATCCCCACCTATGAAAATCTAAGTAAGCGCCATTCCTCCTGCAAATATCCCCTTCTCCCTGTTCGAAACTGACATCATCCCTTTGCATAGAAATTAAAGACAACAAAAACAGGTAGGTGATCAATGGATCATTTAACCTAAGAATAACTATTGACAGATAGTTATATATGGCAATTGATCAATTATATTCTTTTAATCAATTTAGATGAATTTTTTCTTTTCAAACAATGCCCCTGAAGAAGGATGGAAATAGAATATACCCCGAAACGCGTCGGGCTTGAAAAGAACCCTATCATCTAATGTGTTATCCACTAACAGACAGATACAGAATTTTCTTTGATTCATGTGTATTACATAATATGTTTTCGTTGTTCACAAATGTTTGCATTGTTTTTAATATGAAAAGTTTCTAAATAAATATAAACATTGTTTTATTCTACATATAATTGTGTACTTTCTCACTCCATATATGTAAGGAGATTCCATAATACATTGCATTATTGGTTATTGATTTTGATTATTGATTTTACCCTGAGGATATAAGTTCAGGATTGCTTATCTGCTTAATGAATTATATTTCAGTGAATGTGACAAATTTTATCTCATGACAGTATTACTTAATGACTGAATTATCTCATTGCAATATCACCCTGTCTGTCTATTTCTGTCTGAAGTCTTCATCTTAGGAAACATCTGTCTGTGGTTTTTATCTCTGTACACTGTTGCTGGGTATGAGAAGGTCAACAACGGCCAGAATTAGTTTTTTTTAGGAAGTTGTGGCTGGGCATCTCATGGTCAGCAGACGATAACAGAAAGTAAGGAATCTTTTGAACTGTAATGACTTGAACTATAGGGGTTAACATTAGGGTCACAAGATGAAGACATTACTAATATATGGAAAATCACAAGATTAAGAAATTACTAAATATGCTAATGAACATTTATGTGTATCATTTTGATTGGCCCCCAAATGGGGCAGAGTCTTGTAGAGGCACAGCATAAAACAGCAAACCATTCAATAAACCATTGTAATCATTCATCACGTAACCTTGTGTGTATGTGTATTGATTAACCGCCGGCGAGGTCCTCCACTGAGCCAACTCAAGAGCCTAGGCCACAAGGAGAAGACGAGCAACCTAACAGTTTTGGTACCAGAAAGTGGTGGGGTGTGTTTGAACAGGTAAGTCATTCACTCCTTTTTACCTATTTTTTGGTAACTGGTGTTGATGCTTGCCATGTTCAAATAACCTTGTATACCCACCTATTTACATAACTGTGCCTTCGCAACGGACTAGGCTGGTCCCTTGGAAGGTTAAGAAGGGCTCGCAGGTTTTTTGGTTTTTTGTTTAAAATAGTCTGACTAGGTTGGTCTGACTGTGTTAGGTAGATATATGTGTGTTTAAAACTCGGGAAGTATAGAATACGCCCGTAGTATCAGTGGACACAGGTCAGAGAGAGATGCCAACAATTGGGGATACATGACCCGGGACCAGTAGGACCCTGTTCTGAGGATGACTGGAAGGAAGTGAGCAAGGTGTGTCAGGTACACAAGCACTCTTACCCACCTGGGAAGTGGGAAGACACCCAATACATGAAAGATTGTTACAAAACATGGAACAAATGCTTAGCCAAGTATAAAACAGAGTATGTAACTAAAGCCCCCACACCAAAACCTGTAAACTCACCCACCCCATCTCAGCAACCCGAAGCACCCCCCCCTTATGTGATGGTTAAACAGGAGGATGGAACATTGGGTCCATGTCTTCAGCTGTATCCATCTCTGGATCCAGCAGTATTGGCTACCATGGTATATGGGACAGCTGATCAGGCACAAGTTACACGATGGGAAAACGAAAGTAGAAACAGGGAAGAGGAAGTCCGGGCAGAAGGTATACGTAGGAGGGAAGAAGAGAGGATTAGGAGGTTGGATCCGAAGGAAAGGGAATTAGAAGGAAAGTTAAAAGAGCTTAATAAAAGAAAGGAGAAATTAGAGGAGAAAATGTCTAAGAGAGAGGAAGAGCTAGAAAATTACAGAAGAGAGCTAGATAAGAGGGAGGGTGAAATAAGAGAGCATTCTGCGATAACTAAGGAAGAAAGGGATGGAATGTCCCTGGAAGAGGGAGAAGAGGAAGGAGTCAGGAAGTTAAGCCCCAGGGAAAAGGAATGGGAGGAGAAACAGAAAGAATTTAATAAAAGACAGCAGGAAGAGGAAGAAAGGATATCAGGTACCCTCACCAACCACAACCCCAACCACCCCCACCACAACCCCAATACCAGCCTCAGCCTAATAGACCACCCCCATGCATCCCGATGCAGTGGCCGTCAGCTCGGCGGACACCACAATAGGGATGCCAAGAGTACGTCCCGTCCCTCAGCCTTGTGTGTTACAATTCATCGTGGAAAAGTCTTCCGCAGGTACTATTGCGGGTAGACAATCACCTGATATGTCTATTGTTGGATTCAGGGGCTACATTCAGTAGTTTGAATGATGCCATATATGACACACCGCACTGCACTGAGGGAAACTCTATTGGTATAAATGGGACATCAATTACCCACCCCATCACTCCACCATTGCCCGTGGCCACTCCAGAAGGGCAGGAACTGTGCACCCAGAGTTTTGCTGTCCTTGTGGATTGTCCAGTATCCTTAATGGGGAGGGACCTACTCTCAAAACTGAATATCACCATTAAATTTGACAGAGGGGGCTCCCTCACTGCTAGCTCACCGTTCTGCGATTTACATGCTCCAAAGAGACACACCTTCAGGGGACTCTTTGCAGCATTGCCACCCACTCTAGAAACACATTTACATGCTCCAAAGAGACACACCTTCAGGGGACTCTTTGCAGCATTGCCACCCACTCTAGAAACACATGCCATATGGGCAGAAAACAAAGGGAGTGTGGGTTTTATTAACTGTACACCTTACACACCACAAATGCGTCCAGACGCTGAAGTACAATACCCCCTGCCACTTGAAAAAATTGAAGGCATCACACCATTGATCAACCAATACATAGCAAAAGGGATTCTGAAACACATTATAAGCCCCTGGAATACACCAATCTACCCTGTGAAAAAGGCAAATGGGGAGTGGAGGCTTGTACAGGACCTAAGGGCCGTTAACAAGCAGGTTATACCTCTGCCACCTTTGGTAGCAGATATTTCTTTCATCTTTTTGAAAATACCTGCTGATTCCCTTTGCTACACAGTAGTGGACCTGGCGAATGCATTCTTTAGCATCCCGATCGATGATGGGGTATTGCCCATGTTTTCATTCTCATGGGGGAGGGGTAAACAGTTGACCTGGTCAAGATTACCGCAGGGGTATGTGGACAGTCCAGCAGCCTTCTCCATGGTCCTTAATGAGACAATTAAGTCATGGACTGCTGAGCGCGGGTCGGTACTAATACAGTATGTGGACGACTTGCTCCTGTGCAGTCGATCTGCTGAAGATTGTGCGGTCGATTCCACATCTCTGTTACATCACCTGGCCAGGTCTGGCCACCTAGCATCACGGAAGAAAATACAATGGTGTCAAAGTCAGGTAGAATACCTGGGATGTATTCTGAAGGAGGGAACCAGGCTGGTATCCCCCAAACGTGCCGCAGCCCTGCAGGCTCTCAGTCCTCCAAGAGACAAAGCAACTTTGCTCTCATTCTTGGGCGCAATCGTATATTGCCGCCAATGGATCCCAGATTGTTCATATTATGATGGCATTCTGAGGGAGGCTACCTTGTCCACCGCCCCAAAGACAGTAGATTGGACAACAGAAAGGCTCTGTGCTTTTCAGGCCTTGTTACAAAGTCTGACTCAGGCCCCCGCCCTGGGATTGGTAGAATATGGCAAACCCTTTCAACTATACTGTGTGGTATCGGGAAATTCTTTTGCTGCGGTTTTGACACAGCAACATGGAACCGGGTACCGACCAGTCTCCTATCTCTCAAAAAAGTTGCCTACCCAAGTACAAGGGATGCCATCTTGTCTACAAAACCTTGCTGCTTGTGCTATGGCAGTTCAGGAGGCTAGCAAATCAGTATTAGGCCATGAGCTGACTCTCTACACCACTCATTCAGTAACTCACCTCCTGCAAAACATGAACACACAGCATATGACAGCACAAAGGCTTAGTGGGTATGAGATCACACTTCTGAATACTGATAACCTCACCCTCAAACACGCACCACCAAGTAATCCCACTGTCCGTCTTTTACACTCTTTGCTCAGGTTACCGCAAGACCCTGATCAGAAGCACAATTGTGTTGAACAGGTTGCAGCAATAACCAGCCCTCGCCCAGATCTCACTGACATTCCCCTACCAGGAGTACAGGACGTCTTCATAGACGGCAGTTGTTCTCGCCCCTCTGATGCAACATTCCTGACAGGGTATGCCATTGTCCAACTACCTGATGTGGTGTTGGAAGCAAAAGCCTTACCACCCTCCTCGGCACAGGTAGCAGAATTGGAGGCGCTCACAAGAGCTTGCATACTTTTCTCTGATCAGGAGGTAAACATCTACACAGATAGTAGGTACGCTTTTGGGGTCACGCATGACTATGGCGTAATCTGGGCGAATAGAGGATTTAAAACCGCTGACAACAAGCCAATCGCTAACTCTACGCAAATTAAAGCACTCCTGCAAGCGATTCTTCTCCCAAAGCGGATAGCGGTCATCAAAGTAAAGGCACATTCATCAGATAACAGCAGAATTTCCAAAGGAAACGCGCTGGCAGACAGGGAAGCAAAAAAGGCCGCTGCCCTATACATTGGTCAGCCAGCCCCCACAACCATGTTCTTCAAAGAACATTTTACATCACCCAACTTTAAAACCATTGTGGCACAAATACAGGGATTAGCTACAGAGGAGGATGTTTCTTTTTGGGTCAAGGATGGCTTGACCAAGGACCAAGAAGGTCTTTGGTCAAAAGAGGGGAAGATATTGGGCATACCAGAATCAAGCAGTGTTCTCATACTTTCCTATCTCCATGGTCCAGGACATATAGGTACCACCGCCCTAACAAACATATACGCAAAGTCTTTCTGTACAAACAACTTAAGTAAACAGGCGAAACTCCTCACCAGCAGTTGTCTGACCTGTGCACAAAACAATGTCCAAGGGAAAAATCATGGATTACATGGCCACCTGCCCCCACCCCTGGGTCCCCTAACAGATTTGCAAATAGACTTCACACACATGCCCAAACAAAAAGGCAATTTGAAATGCCTTTGCGTGATCGTGTGCAAATGGTCAGGTTGGGTTGAGGGTATTCCGTGTACAGGTGAGACTGCTAAAATTGCTGCCAAATGCATACTGAACCATTGGGTTTGTAGGTTCGGAATACCAACGGCCATATGGTCAGACAGAGGGCCTGCCTTCAGCTCCTCTGTTACACAGACTTTAGCTAAGCTACTAGGCTTACAGTGGAAATTGCACATCCCTTACCACCCACAAAGTGCAGGAGTAGTGGAAAGAATGAATAGGAACATTAAAGACAAGTTAAAAAAGGCTACGGGGGGCACCATGAAAGGATGGTTGGATTACCTTCCTTCTGTCCTATTTCAGATCAGGACAACGCCACATGCTAGAACAAAACTCTCGCCCTTCGAGATTTTAAAGGGAGTTCCTGCAAACATAGAGCTGCCCTCCTTAGATCAAAACACTGACATTAACATCTATTCCCAACAGGAAATGTACGTGAAAAATCTGGTAAGTATGCTACAGGATATGAACGAACAAGTCTCTGTCACCTTTTCTCCTCTTTCAACAGAACCTACTCATCCTTTCATCCCAGGAGACAAAGTACTGGTGAAACAACTGGCACACAAAAAGAAGGTTGGACCCATTTTCTCTGGACCTTGGAAGATAGAGAAGGTTTCCAGAACTGCTGTACTGACCGATCTAGGAAACACCTGGATCCACGCCAGCCGGTTAAAGAAGTGTCCACAGCAACCCCAGACCCCTGACCCTCCACCAGCATCCCAAGACTCCTCTCTTCAGGAACAGCGATCAGATTTTGAGGACATTCGAGAAGGCATAAAACAAATCTCTCTGGACGACGAGACGAATCCCCCACCAACAAGAGGAAACGAGTAGCAGAACTTTGTACACAGTACCTGACAAAATGATTTCTACTTTTGTGTCAGGAAAAACATTATGCTTCTGGACATGTCTGATTCTGATAGTATTAAAATGAGGCCGGGGGATATGAATCCTTAAGGCGTGACGAAAAGGTAGAAATGACCATTTCGATGTTATCGAATGGTCAAAGGGAGGATTGTAAGGAGATTCCATAATACATTGCATTATTGGTTATTGATTTTGATTATTGATTTTATCCTGAGGATATAAGTTCAGGATTGCTTATCTGCTTAATGAATTATATTTCAGTGAATGTGACAAATTGTATCTCATGACAGTATTACTTAATGACTGAATTATCTCATTGCAATATCACCCTGTCTGTCTATTTCTGTCTGAAGTCTTCATCTTAGGAAACATCTGTCTGTGGTTTTTATCTCTGTACACTGTTGCTGGGTATGAGAAGGTCAACAACGGCCAGAATTAGTTTTTTTTAGGAAGTTGTGGCTGGGCATCTCATGGTCAGCAGACGATAACAGAAAGTAAGGAATCTTTTGAACTGTAATGACTTGAACTATAGGGGTTAACATTAGGGTCACAAGATGAAGACATTACTAATATATGGAAAATCACAAGATTAAGAAATTACTAAATATGCTAATGAACATTTATGTGTATCATTTTGATTGGCCCCCAAATGGGGCAGAGTCTTGTAGAGGCACAGCATAAAACAGCAAACCATTCAATAAACCATTGTAATCATTCATCACGTAACCTTGTGTGTATGTGTATTGATTAACCGCCGGCGAGGTCCTCCACTGAGCCAACTCAAGAGCCTAGGCCACAAGGAGAAGACGAGCAACCTAACAATATAAATATTATGCAAGTGCCGGAAAAATCCAAATTAGGGGAACCCTCTTTTTCTGAATAAGCTTCCTGGATGTGGCACGGCCCCCCTTTTTCTTTTTTTTTTTTTTTTTCTTCTTTAACCTAGGAGAACCAGTCATCCTCTTGTACACTATACCACTATATTTCACCATATGATGTTCACAATATTATTTTGAATAATGAGTGGATGCTACATTGTTGCTGACCAAAAGTTTTTTAGCAACATTGTGGCTGGTGTCACTATACCAACATTTTTTACTTTATTATTTTCACAATATTGTTTGGAGCATGGTAATTCAATATTTAGAGGAACTATAACAAATTCTTCAATACGTTTTTTTCACATAAATTATTTTGGATATTTATTATTCAATATCACACCTATAGGGTTCAAAACACTAAGGATTTACACACACTGTATAATACACACTGTGTCAGGATGCGCGCTTGTCACTATATATGTATTGTATTAGGGTCTTTTGTATTTTTTTGACTAACACTAGCAGCTGCACCTAATATTTTATTTTATCTAATTTGTCTGGTTAGCGCAAAAGTTCTTTTTTCTTTATATTTTTTGTGCACACAAGGTGTGCCAGGTATGCCTAGGCACACCCTATTTGCCTTGTGTGCTGCATATTCCCCCCTGTCTAGACCACTGATATTTCATCCCCCCCCCCCCCCAAAATGTTACACAAGCCCAAAAATTTTGGGAAAAGAAAATTAACAAAATTACACTGTCCACTGCCCTACTGATACCATCAGTACATATACACGGGCATATGTATTTGAGCTTTGGGGTGCACACCCTAATGCAAGAGGCTGCTCACACCTATGCAGAAGTATATTTTTGGCCACTACTGTCTAGTGATATGTCTACATATTAATATTTGTGCTGAAGTAATTTTTTAGGAAGCACTTAAAAAATTAACACGTTAACATCATTAATAACATTTACACAATCACAAATTACACAAAAAAGGATACCTGGCTGAAGCTGGGCACATCCACTTCATCAATGATGAAAAGGCCCAGTTCTTCCTGGGACTCCTCAGCTGGGGTGGAGGTGGATGGAAGGCTGGAGGGAAGAGTGGAGGGAAGGGTGGGGGGAAGGGTCGAAAGTGATTGCCTGGCTTCGGTCTGGTCATCCAGGAATCGCATTTTGTGGTAGTACCACAACTTGGGTACATATACTTGGTCAGCTGCTGCACCGGATCTGAGCGACTCCTGGATTTTATTCTGTTCTCGCTTATACAAGTTTTGCAAGATACCAATTTTCTTGTCCACAAACTTGAGGTCTGCCTGGGGGACTCGAGTGTTCACAAATTCTAAAAGTGTGCCCAATGTTGCCTTCCTTACATCCCTATTATAATATAGTGGGTGTTTGACCTCCCACAGGTTTTTCTTTTCCTGATAGAGCTCAATAAATTGGGACAAAAATTCTTCCTCTTTAAAGGGATTCATTGTTTCTGAAAGACAAGACACCAGATCAAAACTAATGTCAGTCACAAATCACAGGATTATTTTGGTTTGTAATCTAGGGGACACATACATACACACACACACACACCCCCACTTTAATCTTACCTTCGTTTCTGACGCTCGCTACTTCCACACGGACATACGTAGGCCATTTATATACACTGCGCATGTGTCATGCTCCACCTGCGTCGCCCGCCCCTGACGTTCTTTAGTACGATTTGTCCCCGCCCCTTCACTCTTCGCTGTGGGAGTAGATAGCTAAAGATGGCGGAGAGAATCAGTGGAATTAGCGCGGAGGAAAGCCCAGAGCCACAACCATCCACATCCTGGAGGAGATATAAGGCCACCAACATGGCTTTTGAAGAGATGGTGGAGATGGTGTCCATATTGAGAAGGGAGGACTATGATGGGAAAAAAGGACCGTACACACGACCGAATATGTGTAAGGACAAAATAATGTCCTCAATTGTCACCGCTCTAGAAGCAAAATTTGGCACTAAACGGTCGAAAGAACAATGGAGGAAGCGGTGGTCTGACATCAAAAGTCCGGAGCCAGAACAATATTGGCGAATAAAGAAGCTGCTTAAAAAAAGTAAGTACTTGTTGTGTTTTCCTATTGAGATACTTAACTTGCATGCTGATCCATATTGTTTGACTTTATACAGCATCGTTCGTAAAGACTGTTCTTTGTAAAATACATATGATACTTTGGAAAATTACGTTATTTTTTCGCCAAATACGATAGGACAGGGTTTAACATACATTTATGTCTTGATAATTTGTCCAATTCCCACAATTTGTTGATGTGCTGTAGATGTGTTTGAAAATATAATGCTTCTTCCAAAATGATTCAGTGTAATGTAAGGACAGGACACAGCAGCTGTTTACACATCTGGACTCACGAGCACTATAGTGTACTATGTGACCACAAATAAATTTTAGAGGGGTAATACACATAGGCGATCATTGAGGTGTCTGCATCTGTGAAACTTGCCAGAAAATGTGCATTGTTTATAATTGTTGTTCAGAGGGAATGTTCATCCTGTCTTCTAAATTTTTGATGACCAAAAAAGGCAATTGGCCACAACTCCTAACCAACGTTTCAGAGTATTTGATAAAATCTGAAATATCACTGTGTTTTAACTATACCTTTTGTTCAATTATCATAGGGGAGAAAAGACTCAGAAACAGTCCAAGGATCCCAGGACCCCCCAAGTTACCAGCCTGAGGCAGAAGATACCCCAAGCCCAATACCACGCCCACCCGACGACCTGGAGGAAGGAGAGGTGGAGGAAGTGTGCGAGGTTTCAAGCCCACCAAGTGAGTGACTGACACCCCAGCTTAAGTTAATGTATTTTGGCGTGCATATTGTAACCCTTGTTTTTATTCAATCATTTTAGGTGAGTTTCTGGTTGTTGATGGCCAAGCGGCAGAGCCATTCACCACAGACAGTGCCCAAAGACTGATTGGCCAGATAATGCTGTGGAATGGCCAAATAGATAAAATGCGTGACCAAATTCACAGCATGCAACTTCGCCTGGACTCCATGCAACAGGAAATGAAGAACATGATTGATGTTTTGGGCATCAATCATGTTCTTCATTTCCTTGTGAAGTTTGTTTTCTCTTGAAAATGTTTTATAATTTTTTTGGTGCTACCCAAATTTACATTATGATGCACACGGTGTGTCATCATGTGCTATCTTCCATCATGGGTTATCAATGTACTTGTTTTGTGTTTGTAACCCCTTCATCCTCCAAATTATTTTGTGGTGATAGGAACAAAAAGGGATTGCACACACAAAACACGTACATTGCTCACCCATGATGGGAGATAGCACATGTTGACTTGACCCTTTTGTAATGCTCAATTTTGAGCATATTCAAAAAAAAAAACGATTTCCAAGGGTGACATCACATGCACCATTCTTTAAATGTTGAACTTTGTAAGTTCTTTAATGTTTTGGTATGTTTTTTAAAACACTGTTGTGAAAGTAAATATTTTTATCAAGGTCTATTTTTGCAAAAATATGCCTTTAATAACGTTAAAAAAAAAAATATATTTTTACACCAAAAAAATATGAAAAAACAAAAAAAAAATGCACCTTTCAATGTGCACACAGTAAAAAGTTTTTACTAATACAATGTGTGTGGCTGATTATTTCAGAAAGAAAATTTTATATTTTTTTGGGTGGTTACAGTGACAAAGGGCCTGATTAACTAAAGGTAAATGCACTTGCCACTACTACAAGTGCACTAGGAGACAGACAAAACTAAATGCAAACAAGAATAAAAACAAGATATTTTTGATCATTTTATTTTATTGTATTTTTTGGTAAAATTAAAGCTGTTGCTGAATAGCAATGGCCCCCCGACCATTAAAATAATTAAGATAACGCTCACGCACTTGACGTGCGGTTCGGGGGGCCAAGCCAATACGGCCAATTTGTAGGCCTGTCATTGTTGTATCTTGTTCCAGTCCGGCCTCAGGCCCAACAGAAGAAATATATGTAGCTGAATGTCTCCTTAAAAAGTTATGTAGGATGCAGCAAGCAAGTATGACGTAATTTAGTTTATAGTCCGCCAGATTAATTGCTGAAAAGAACAAACGGAACCAGCTGGCCAGAATCCCAAAGGCATTCTCCACAACTCTTCTTGCTCTGGCCAGCCGGTAATTAAATACCCTCCTCCCAGGGGTGAGTGTCCTTTGGGGGAATGGCCTCATCAAATGCTCACCAAGAGCAAACGCTTCATCAGCGATAAAAACTGAGGGGAGTCCATCAACATTCTAGTCATCAGGTGGCAATCCCAGGCCACCAGTCTGGAGACGCTGGCACAGCTCAGGCTGTGCAAAGACTCCTCCATCAGACATCCGGCCGTTCTTCCCCACATCCACAAACAGAAAGTCCAAATGGGCCGAGACCACCGCCATCAAAACTACACTATGGAACCCCTTGTAGTTATAGAAATAAGACCCCGAATCCGGTGGTGGCACAATCCGGACATGCTTCCCGTCAATCTCCCCGACACAGTTGGGAAAGTCCCAACGGTCAGCGAACTGGGAGGCCACAGTTTGCTATTCCTGTGTACTGGAAGGAAACTGTGGAGTGAAAAAATTAAAAAACATTAAGATAAGGACTTTTAAACCTAACTTGTATATCAGATTACACAAAAACATTAGTGAACAACAGCAGTCAAACATTATTAATATGTGTGTGTGTAATTTAAATTGTAAAAAACATAAGGCCCACTTATAAGATTAATCACCCCCTTTGATGGCCCATTGATCCATTTGAATGTGGGGGGAGGGGTTCTAATTAGGGTCAAAAACACACCTGACTGTTTACAACATTTGTGGGGTGGGGGAGGGGTTCTAATTAGGGTCAAAAACACACCTGACTGTTTACAACATTTGTGGGGTGGGGGAGGGGTTCTAATTAGGTTAACAAACACACCTGACTGTTTTAAACATTTGTAAGGTGGGGGGAGGGGTTCTAATTAGGTTAACAAACACACCTGACTGTTTTAAACATTTGTGGGGTGGGGGAGGGGTTCTAATTAGGTTAACAAACACACCTGACTGTTTACAACATTTGTGGGGTGGGGGAGGGTCAAACAAGACAATGGAGCAGATAATATACATTGTTCAAGGGACTATAGGCTAGAGATATAAATGGACCCAGGATTTCATGGTGGGGAGGTTATTGAAGGTAAATATGCATGTAGGGCAATAAATGATTAATGTCCAAAAACAGGCATGCATGAAGATAAAGGGGACATTCACAGCATATTGAAAGCATGGCAATTAGGTAAGGAGGACATTTATACAATACATTAAAAAACATTTAATACATATCATGTAATGTTAAAGGATAAAACTTACCTTCATATAGTCCTTCTGCAGGACCTGAATGATGGCAGAACAAGTCTCTGGGATTATTATCCCCAGAGCCTGGGGGGAGATGCCTGTCGAGAACTTCAAGTCCTGAAGACTTCTCCCTGTCGCCAAGTAACGTAACGTGGCAACTAGCCTCTGCTCCGCACTGATGGCTTGCCTCATGCAGGTATCCTGCCTGCTGATATAGGGGGTCAGCATAGCCAGCAGACGCTCAAAGATGGGGTCCGTCATCCGGAGATAATTCCTGAAATCCTCAGGATTATTCTCACGGAGCTCACGGAGCAAAGGCATATGAGAGAATTGGTCACGCTGGCGCAACCAATTCTTCATCCATGAACTCCTCCTCGCCCTGTTCATGGACTGAACTCGGGTCAAAGTATTAACCCCAACACCAAGTCCCCACACAGCACGAACTCGAGAATGAGTACGTCTACGCGACATGGCTTCAAAACGGTCGGCTGGTCAAACAAACATACTTATAACAAACGCACTGAAGAACAGCAAGGCCTATGAAGAACGACCTGAAAATCAGTAACGAGCGGACCAGAACGGCCTGCAAGGCAGGTTACGAACTGACCAACATGCACTGAAAAGCAGATACAAACCTCACAAGCACAAACTGAACTGCAGAAAATGATTGAAATAAGCTGAAGTGTGAAAAGCGCGAATCGTCTCTAACCAAACTTCTACTAACATGGGATAAACACGAGATTAGCAGAAGGAGCCCAAAGGGTGCCGTAGTGGGGCTTGAACTTCCTTTTTATAGTCCTGTTATACGTGCTATACGTCACTGCGTTCAAAACCAGTGGACTTTTGCAATGATCGTGTGTGGCCAAGTCCGTTCCTTTTTAAGTCCGGCGCAAGGAGCCGACAAAGTCCGGCGAAAAATCCGCCGAGCAAAGTCTGCCGTAAAGTCCGCTCGTGTGTACGCGGCATAAGAGTTGTTTATTCTGCCTCCTTATCCACAGCTACTTCTGCCAAAGCCCCAGCATCAGGCATGGAGGAGTCAGCTGAGTTATTTGAACACAGCGGCAGTCACCTTGACAATGCACAGCCATTATTTGGTTCAGATGTTGGTTCTGAGGTTGAGGAAAGTAGGAACATTGGCAGTCATGTTCCCCCAGCCGCAGTGTATTGCCAAGTTGGCTCCAGTGATGAAGATGGAGGTGATGATGATGAGGAGGTCACTGATGTGACTTAGGTGCCAGATAGAGCAGAGAAGGTAAGTGAAGGTGAGCTACAACCCCAATGAGGCAGCCACCATAGAAGAGAGCAGCCAACCTATTCCACCAGATTGTGTCATTGTTATCTTCCAGCCCATTTCCTACAGCTTGGCTGTCTGTGTCATGAAGATCCTGCCAGTAATCGGCGCTCCAGGCGCACAGGAACACGGCCACGGCTCTACCACGCATGCGCGCGTGTTCACGGGTGCTGTCACGCACGGCACGCGCAAGCGCACTCCCGCTGGTGTCACGCGGGCTATTTAAACTGGCTTGTCACACTCAATCCCCGCTGTCTGCTCTACAGCGTTCTGTGTGCCTAAACCTGATCTGATCTGTATACTCTATTATCTGACCCGGCTTCCTGTTAGACCATCCTGCTATCCGCCTGCACCGGACCCCCTTGGCTTGCCTGACCATTCTTCTGTGTTATCCCTGGTACCTCTGCTGTCTGCCCAATACCGACCACCGGCTTGTTTGACCATTTCTCTGCCTGATACCAGTATCCAGTCTGTTACCTGCCGCTTGTTCCTGGTTCCAGTCCAGCGCTCCAGTATCCAGTCTGTTACCTGCTGCTTGTTCCTGGTTCCAGTCCAGCGCTCCAGTATCCAGTCTGTTACCTGCTGCTTGTTCCTGGTTCCAGTCCAGTATCCAGTCTGTTACCTGTTGCTTGATCCTGGTTCCAGTCCAGTGTTCCAGTGTGCTACCTACTGCTTGATCCTGGTTCCAGTCCAGCGTTCCAGTCTGCTACCTACTGCTTGTTCCTGGTTCCAGTCCAGTGTTCCAGTCTGCTACCTACTGCTTGTTCCTGCTTCCAGTCCAGCGTTCCAGTCTGCTACCTACTGCTCGTTCCTGGTTCCAGTCCAGCACTTCAGTTCCTGCCTACTTACCTGCTGTGGTTCCTGGTCCATTCTGCATTCTAGTCTCCAGTCTCCTCTTCAGCTTCTGGTTCCAGAGGGTGCCACCACTCCTGAACTTCTGGTGACTGTTGATCCTGCCAGGCACCCATACCACTCCTCACTCCTGTGCCCTCTGTCTCCATTCCAGAGGAACGGGAGTGGGAGCTGTAAGGGAGGTCTCTCTCTGCACTTCAGGCTCAAAACCTACGAGGTACGTGACAGTAGCAGACAGCCATGTCTGAGCCTGAGCAGGGAACCTCTCCCATGGAGGAACTATGTGCACACCTGGCAGGATTGACTGAAGCGGTCAAGAATCTGCAGCAAGGATACACCCGGCTGGAGGAACGAGTGTTAACTTTATCTAACCCCATTGGGGTCCAGGGAGTTCCTCCTGCTCCCGCTTCTTCAGTTGGGCCTTCCTCAATGGTGGTGATGCTCCCTCCGGAACCCAAAGTCCCGACACCTGAACGATTCTCCGGGGATCGACATAAATTCAGGGCCTTCCGCAACTCCTGTGAATTGTTCTTTGCTCTTCAGCCACGTACCTTTTCCCTGAAGGCCACCAAGGTGGGCTACGTAATTTCTCTGCCTACTGGCGACCCCCAAACCTGGGCACATCGCCTCTTGGAGCAAAAGGATGTATCCCTGACCAACCTCCCCACCTTCCTTGATGCGCTGGGTCAGTTATACAAAGACCCCCAGCTCTCTGTGACTGCAGAGGAGGCTCTGCACATCCTTCAACAGGGTCGCAGGGCAGCAGAGGACTATGTGGCTGAATTCAGAAGGTGGAGTGCAGACACAAATTGGAATGATGCGGCTCTCCGCTATCAGTTTCAAATGGGACTTTCTGATTCTTTGAAGGATGAGTTGACCAGGGTGGGTACACCACAGACTTCTGGTGGCCTCAGTTACGCGAGGATTGTAAGAAATTTGTAAAATTCTGTACCACCTGTATTAAGAACAAGGGGTACAGAACCAAGGCATGGGGATTGCTGAAACCGTTGCCTGTCCCAGATAGGCCATGGCAAATGCTTTCTATAGACTTTATTGTTGAATTACCTCCGGTCGGGGGCTTCACCTCGATTTTTGTCATAGTGGACCGGCTGTCAAAGATGGCCCACTTTGTCCCAATGAAGGGCACTCCCTCAGCTACAGAAACGGCACAGGCATTCATTAAAGAAGTCATCAGGCTCCATGGGGTACCGGTCAATATTGTTTTAGATCGGGGGGTACAGTTTACCTCCCGATTCTGGAGGTCTCTATGCAAGACACTGAACATTGAGCTTTCATTTTCATCTGCTTATCATCCCCAGACTAATGGGCAAACAGAGAGAACAAACCAAACTCTTGAACAATATTTACGCTGTTTTTCTTCTTTTGCCCAAGATGATTGGATTTCTGTGCTCCCATTGGCTGAATTTGCCTACTACAATTCTATTCATTCCGCTATCAAACAGACTCCATTTTTTGCAAATTACAGTTTCCATCCTTCATTTTTGCCTAATTCTCTTCCAGATCCTGATTCATTAAAGGTTCACCCAGTATTTCATGTGTCTCTGCTCAGACCCTCTATTACTAATCCATTTCCAGGCCAAAGTACGGATCCTCCTGATCCAATTTTGGTAGATGGGGAGGAGGAATTCGAGGTGGAAGCTATCATGGACCATAGGAAGAGAGGTAACCAAAATCAATTTCTGATAAAATGGAGGGGGTTTGGTCCCGAAGAAAATTCTTGGGAACCTGAGGACAATATTCATGCTGAAGATCTGTTGCAAAATTTTAAAAGGTCCCATCCAGAGAAATTACTCCAAAGGGGCAGCCGGAGGTGCTGTCACGCACGGGCACGCGCGCGCGCACTCCTGCTGGTGTCAGGCGAGCTATTTAAACCGGCTTGTCACACTCAATCCCCGCTGTCTGCTCTACAGCATTCTGTGTGCCTAAACCTGATCTGTATATTCTGTTATCTGACCCGGCTTCCTGTTAGACCATCCTGCTATCCGCCTGCACCGGACCCCCTTGGCTTGCCTGACCATTCTTCTGTGTTATCCCTGGTACCTCTGCTGTCCGCCCAATACCGACCACCGGCTTGTTTGACCATTTCTCTGCCTGATACCAGTATCCAGTCTGTTACCTGCCGCTTGTTCCTGGTTCCAGTCCAGTGCTCCAGTATCCAGTCTGTTACATGCTGCTTGTTCCTGGTTCCAGTCCAGCGCTCCAGTATCCAGTCTGTTACCTGCTGCTTGTTTCTGGTTCCAGTCCAGTATCCAGTCTGTTACCTGCTGCTTGTTCCTGGTTCCAGTCCAGTGTTCCACTCTGCTACCTACTGCTTGTTCCTGGTTCCAGCCCAGCGTTCCAGTCTGCTACCTACTGCTTGTTCCTGGTTTCAGTCCAGCACTTCAGTTCCTGCCTACTTACCTGCTGTGGCTCCTGGTCCATTCTGCATTCTAGTCTCCAGTCTCCTCTTCAGCTTCTGGTTCCAGAGGGTGCCACCACTCCTGAACTTCTGGTGACTGTTGATCCTGCCAGGCACCCATACCACTCCTCACTCCTGTGCCCTCTGTCTCCATTCCATAGGAACGGGAGTGGGAGCTGTAAGGGAGGTCTCTCTCTGCACTTCAGGCTCAAAACCTACCAGGTACGTGACAGTCTGGGCCTTTTTTAGCACATGTGCAGCTGATCGCACGGTTGCCTCAAGCAGATCAAGCATGGCAAAAACACCAGCCATTTGGGTACCACATGCTTGACAAGGCATTTAACCTTCCACCACTCCCCGTTGGCAAGAGCACCTGAAAGCCACACAAAAGGGATGCAATTCTGCTCCTTCTCACTCTTCACCTTTCTGGTCTCTCCCTGCTATACCTCATGATCTCTCAGCTGCCTCCACTGACAAGGATGATGGTATAGCGATGGGCGTCTAAATTCAAGCTTGTCAAAGCTGCTGGCTTTACAATTCCTGCCTTTCCGTCTGGTGGATTCTGCCCCCTTCCATGAATTTGCAGAATGTGCTATACCACAATGGCTGGTTCCCAGTCACTATTACTTTTCACGTAAGGCCATTCCAGCTCTGTACCATCATGAGGAAGGCAATGTTGTGGCATCATTGGACAAGGCAGTCAGCCACAAGTTCCACATTACTGCTGACATGTGGTCCAGCAAGCATGGTCAGGGATGATATATTTTATTCACAACACACTGGGAAACTCTGCTTGCAATTCGTAAGGATGCAGGACAGGGCTTGGTGCTGCAGCTTGTTGTGCCACTATGCCTCCATACAGCTGGTGGTGATGTGAGATTTGTCCCCTCTGAATTGACCTATGATCCAGCAGTACCCCCTAAATGTTCAAGGTGTTATTCAATGAGTCAGGCTAAAAGATGCCATTCAGTGCTTTAGCTGGTCTGTGTTGGGGACAGGAGCCACACCGGAGCAGAGATTTTTGCAGGCCCACAGTTGGTTAACGCCATGCCAGCTGGAGCCAGGAATGGTGGTGTGCGATAAAGTCACAAACTCTTATCTGCCCTTAGACTGGGAAAGTTGGCACATGTGCCATGCCTGACACATGGCCTCAATTTGGTGGTGCATCATTTCTTGAATAGGTACCCAGGGATGGAAGATCTGCTAAAGCAGGCGAGAAGAGTCTGTAGCCATTTCAGGTGATATACACAGCCATTGCTCACTTGGCTGAAATTCAGCGGGAACAATGACATGCCAATGGCTGCTGATAAAGGATGCATGCACTGTACTGCCACAATTTGAGGAGGCGACAAAGATTGTGAGTCGTGGAAATGTATGCATCAGTGACACAATGCCTGTTGTGTTCCTGTGGGAGCAGACTCTGCATGGCATTATGGACAAGGCACATGAGGCAGAGAAGCGGGAGGAAGAGGGGGACTTCCTTTCCTTCCTATGGAGGCATTGAAGCAGAGGAGTACATACGTCAACCCTTAACAGATAGTTGTCCATCCACAGAACCCTTGGGAGTATTAAGTGGCCTCAGTGACTCCCGAGGAGTCTGCTTCTCATGCCTCCACAAACTTGTGGTGCTCGGGCTCCCTCATTCTTCAAAGCCTGTGAAAGGACCCAAGACTATGTGGCATCAAGGAGAAGGATCACTATTGGTTGGCAACCCTCCTTGAACACCGTTACAACAGGAAAGTCTCAGAGCTCATCCCGTTCCCACAGAGGGAGCAGAAGATGAAATCTCTTGGGGACACCTTAAAGAGGAGTTATGTAATGCCTTTCTAGACTCTGGTAGGTTATAGTCTCGTGGAAAAAGAAGTGGACTAGTTAATTATATGTGCGTTAGACAGTGACTAACCCAGATAGGTTACATAGTATTCTAAACACAACAAGTGAAGACTGTATACTATATGTATGCAGATTTAGTGACATATACATATACCAATGTAGAAACATATATATGCCACATATACGTATATAATATGACCGTGCAATCCACCATATAGCCGTGCAATAAAGTGCTATATGGTGGATTGCACGGTCATATTATATACGTATATGTGGCATATATATGTTTCTACATTGGTATATGTATATGTCACTAAATCTGCATACATATAAGGTGGAATACAATAGCTGCTCAGCAGCAGCACCTAGTGGCACCTTTTGACACTATCTGGTACACAGAGGTATATGCTATATAATAGGGGGTGCATATACATATACAATTACTTTTATGCTTGTTTTGATTTATAAAATATGGGTTCACCAAGCAAGAATTTCACAGTCTTCACTTGTTGTGTTTAGAATACTATGTAACCTATCTGGGTTAGTCACTGTCTAACGCACATATAATTAACTAGTCCACTTCTCATAAGGAAGCGCCATACCCCCACCTACAATCCATTACATGTTAGTCCTTTTGAGGACTTAACTTGGGGAGGCAGCATAACTTACAAATTTCTTTTCTTCCTTTCCCCCTCCCCCCTCCCTCCCATTTTCTATCTGCACCACTTGTCCATTTTTATCACTCTCCCCCCAACCCCCCCCCCCCTCTTTTTCTGCTATATGTCCTAAGCGCAGAAATTTGGAGGCTTGATCGTGGAAAAAGAAGTTTTGAGGCTTCTGTTGATCAAGAGGAGCAGTGGAGAAGGGGGCCACCTCAGTGATTATTTTCAAAAAAAATGTAGTCCTCGGTGCCCAAGGCTGTAAGCTTTCACATCCTATTAGCAGTGTCTGCATCAGATTGTGGGAGATTATCTAGGGGTGAAAACAGACCTGGAGAGCTTTCCAGTAGACGATAGACATGTGCATTTGTTTTTGTCCGAATGCATTTTCGTCCGAAAGTTATTTTCGTTATCGTTTTAACAAATGATAACAAAAGTCCAGAATCTGAAAAATGAAAGATCCGACATAAACAAATGCTTTATTTTCGTTTTCGTTGCTACAACAGTTCGATATAGATAGGAGATTCGACATGATGATGACAATAACAATCTGTGTCCATCAAACCTGTGGTCGAATGTGCCTAATCTTAACTCTATTAGTCCAAGATTATTCTACATAGAGAGAAAAGATTCAACGTAGGGGAGAAAAGATTTGACGTAGGGGAGAAAAGATAAATAAAAATAATGATGATGATGAATGTTATTGGCTGATTGTAACCAAAGAGGAGGAGCAGTAAAATAGCTAGAACTAAGTACACACGTACTTTGGCTTATGGTGTCTGTTGAAAGTTCTAAGAAGATCCGACGGAGCAGGTAAACTATACGGCATTGTACAGTTTAGATGCTCCGTGGAATCTTCTTTGAACATTCAACAGACACCATAAGCCTTCAATGATAGATTCAACCTTAATTTGGATTTTTGGACGAATGCAATTTTTAACGAAAAATTAAATAAATAAAAACAAATTTCGGGAGTAACTAAATAAATTTATTTTTCGGACGAAAACTAAATTCCGAAACGAAATATTTCAGTGTGCACATGTCTAGTAGACTATCTACTGGGTTACTGGGTCATGAGAATAGACCACGGGCCAGAACTTGCCCAGTATGCAACTGAGATGCTGGGCTGCCCTGCATCAAGCATGCTTTCCGAATGGGCATTCAGTGCTCTGTGACAGATAAAAGAGCGCATCTGTCAACAGACTCCATTGACCGGCTGACATTTATCTGATATGAATCATTCCTGGATTAGGAGCAGCTAATCAAGCCCCTGATGATGATGTTGTAGATTAAGTGTTTTTGGGATGTGGAATCTGTGCAAAACCCTCTAGGCTGCCTAGCTTTGTGGGTGTTGATTTTATTGTGAAGAAACCTTTTGGTATAGGTTTCATGGGCACAATTAACACCCAAGGACCAATTATTCTGCACATGTCTGACAGGTGCATATCATTTCAATTTTTGACAGCAAGGCAAATTCTTGCTTTCATCAAGAGTACTTCTATAGGGTTCAGGTGTGAAGGCACCACCGACACCCAAAGCCCAATTTTTCCGCACCTGTTACTTCTATCCTAAGTCTGCAAAACAGACACCAGAATTCCTCAAAAAAATCTTTAATCTTATTCCAAGTGCACTAATTTGTGGCCTCATCATACAGACTGGCTCCCCAAGCCATTGTTTACAAAATAAAGAAAGCTTGCAGGGAAAATGTCATTTCTTTGGCCTTATAAATGTCATTATTGCTTCAGCAGGTTGTATACATGGTACAGATGTTGCACTTTACAGGCAGACTAAGGGGACCCACCAGGCACCGTAGTTAAAGAATTTTTCATTTTTATTGTTATTTTTCATTTTTTATGGTTTCACTTTAAGCATTGGTAAATCGTTGCTCATTTACAAATGATGTTTTATACAAACTTTTTTTCAGTGATAAATGTGTACCCAGACCCCATACCCATTGTATGCCCAATTACTTGCATATAAGCCTTCACAATGGGCACTTTTGATTTTTTCTATTCAGGTACCATAGACTTCAATGGGGTTTTGTTATTCGGTTTCAAACTTTTGCGATGTCAAAAAGTTCTGCCCCCTGTTACTTATCTGAGCCCCATCTAGATCCAGGAATGTTGCATGAGATACTCGGCTGTCCGGGACTCCCGTCTTCATTGGCTGAGACAGAAGTGTGGCACTGTTGGCTCCCGCTGCTGTTAATCAAAGTAAGTGAGCCAATGAGGAGAGAAAGGGGGTTAGTGTTTGGGTACAGTGTCGCATGACCGCGCAATTGTCAGTTAAAGCCATGCAGTGCCGTATAACAAAAAAATGACCTGGTAATTAAGGGGGCAAATCCTTCCTGTCCTTAAGTGGTTAAAATCATTGTTTTTGCATTGATACATGTCCCAAGGGTAGTATCCATACCCATTTCTATGGCCAATAACTTGCATATAAGCCTTCAAAATGGAGACTTTTTTTTTTTGATGTTCTGCTACCATAGACTTTAATGAAGTTTGCAGCTCGGGGCCAAACTTTTCCCCTGTTCGGGAGTTCTGGTGAAAACCAAACAGGGGGTGTTTGGCCCATCTCTACCTGTTAGTTTAACTTTTATAGCTTTTATAGTTGGGTAGATACTTGAGAGTTTAATAAAAGAACTCACAGATGAATTCTTGCTGGAAAAAAAAAATGTATTTATATATCATTTTTTTTTTTTTTTACAAAAGACTTTTATTGCAAAAAAAATGGAAAATTAGTTCAACAATGAGATGGTTACATCAAACATAGCCTAAAGGAAAAATCCAGACAGAGAGACGCAAAAAAAAAGTTACATAATTCTCTAATGCAGTATAGCATATTGACTGAAGTCCTTAAGTCCTTGATGTAGAAATCTTAATACTCCAGACTGTAGTGCATGATGAACTAAAACCTAGACACTCAAACTTGTTATAGGAGAATACAAAACAGTTCAACTGGTAGAGAGTGGATGCTTATGTAGATAAGTATACAAAATACTAATGATAAGATCTGATCACTGTAACTATCCTCACCAAACCCACGCCTGTTGGCCTGGTGAGTAATAAAGACAATTATACATAAAAAAAGCTAGAGCAAAAGCTGGAAAATAGAGATGAGTTCAACAGGATGTGCAGAGAGGAATCACTCAAATTGAAAGGAGCTTATTATCAGATATGGAAGGTTGGATATATGTTATCCACGGCTGCCAGACCCTGAGAAATTTACCATGGGTTTTCAAAGGGAAAAAAATATTTTTTTAAATATTTTAAGCAACAGACCGCATGGATACATGAAAGACAGAAGTTGTCAAACAAGCCTGACTTCTTTTTACGAGGAGGTAAGTAAAACCTTGGACAGAGGGGTGTCTGTGGACGTGGTATACTTGGATGTTGCCAAAGAAATTGATACAGTTCCCCACACATGGCTAATGTGTAAGGTAAAGTCTCTATGTTTGGAAAAATCAGTTTGTAAATGGATAGAAACCTGGCTAAAAGACTAAATTCAGAGAATAGTGGTTAATGATTCATACTCTGAATTTTGGTCTAAGGTGATTAGTGGTGCACCCCAAGGTTCAGTGTTATTATTGTTGTACCACTAGGTTTAGTGTCATCAGAGGTGCTCCCCACAGATTCAGTGTTATCACTGGGGTAACCCAAGGTTTAGTGTTATTAGTGGTGTACACCAAGGTTTAGTGTTATTAGTGGTGTACCCCAAGGTTCAGTGTTATTAGTGGTGTACGCCAATGACTTTTACTTTTTAATATCTTTATAAATGATATAGGGTCTGGAATTAAAAGTACCATATTAGTGTTTGTAGATGACACCAAGTTATGCAGTGGAATAACGGCTTTATAGGATGTCTCCAACTTACAAGCAAACTTTAAAGCACATTTTAATTGGACAACTATGTGGCAAATGAGGTTTAATGTTGATAAATGTAAAGTTATGCACTTGGGGGCTAAGAATATGCATGCATAGGGGAGGTACAACTAAGGGGAGTCAATGGTGGAGAAGGATCTTAATGGCTTCCCGACCGCCTCACTCAGATATACTGCGGCAGAAATGCACTTACAGGCAGAATCACGTACGTGTACATTGCCCTTTAAGAGGCGGCTGCGGGCGCACGCGCCAGGAGCTTCGTGAGCGTGATTGCAGGTCCCACAGACTCAATGTCCGAGGGGATTCCCGCGATCACGGAGAGGAAGAACGGGGGAAATGCTAATGTAAACAAGCATTTTCCCATTCTGCCTAGTGACAGGACACTGATCACCGCTCCCTGTAATTGGGAGCGGTGATCAGTGTTGTGTCACACATAGCCCCTCCCCCCACAGTTAGAATCACTCCCTAGGACACACTTAACCCCTACAGCGCCACCTAGTGGTTAACCCCATACTGCCAGTCACATTTACACAGTAATCAATGCATTTTTAATTGCCCTGATCGCTGTATAAATGTGAATGGTCTCAAAATGTCGCAAAAAGTGTCTGATCTGTCCACCATAATGTCACAGTCATGATAAAAATCGCTAATTGCTGTCATTACTAATAAAAAAATTATTAATAAAAATGCCATAAAACTATCCCCTATTTTGTAAATGCTATAACTTTTGCGCAAACCAATCAATAAATGCTTATTGCGATTTTTTTTTCCTAAAATATGTAGAAGAATACGTAATGGCCTAAACTGAGGAAAAAAATGTTTTTTTTTTATATATTTTTTGGGGACATTTATTATAGCAAAAAGTAAAAAATATTTATTTTTTTTGTCAAAATTGTCGCTATTTTTTTGTTTATAGCACAAAAAATAAAAACCGCAGAGGTGATCAAATACCACCAAAACAAAGCTCTATTTGTGGGAAAAAAAAAGGATGTCAATTTTGTTTGGGAGCCACGTCGCACGACCGTGCAATTGTCAGTTAAAGTGACGCAGTGCTAAATCGCAAAAAGTGCTCTGGTCTTTGGCCAGCCAAATGGTCTGGGGCTTAAGTGGTTAAAGTAGAACTACTGTATAGGCAAAACTTTTTTTAAATTTTGGATAGAGCAAGGGAGGGTTATAATTAGGGATGAGCCAAACATTTCCCGGTTCGGTTCGCATCCAGAACATGCGAACGGACCGAAAGTTTGCACGAACATTCGAACACCGTTAAAGTCTATGGGACTCGAACATGAGAAATCAAAAGTGCTCATTTTAACCACTTCCCGCCCGCCCTATAGCGGATTGACGTCCGGGAAGTGGTTCTGTTATCCTGACTGGACGTCATATGACGTCCAGCAGGATGACATGCCGCAGCGCGCCCCCGGGGTGCGCATCGCGGCGATCGGTGGAGTGGTGTGTCAGTCTGACACACCGCTACACTGATCTTGGTAAAAAGCCTCCGGCGGAGGCTCTTTACCACGTGATCAGCCGTGTCACAATCACGGCTGATCACGTGGTAAAGAGCCTCCGCCGGAGGCTTTTTACCAAGATCAGTGTAGCGGTGTGTCAGACTGACACACCACTCCACCGATCGCCGCGATGCGTCTGTCAGTAGTCTGACAGACGCAAGTAGAGGAGAGCCGATCGGCGGCTCTCCTGGCAGGGGGGGTCTGCGCTGATTGTTTATCAGCGCAGCCCCCCCACAGATCACCACACTGGACCACCAGGGATCGCCACTAGGACCACCAGGGAAGGGGCAACATGTGGATGGCCAGGTATGTACCCCATGGCCATCCACATGTGCCCAGTGTGCCAAATCTGTGCCAATCAGTGCCCACAAATGGGCACTGATTGACACAATTATGTTGCAGTGATGCCCAGCAATGCCACCCTTAGGGGTATCACTGCAAACAAGTAATGCCATCAGTGCCACCCATCAGTGTCCATTCATGCCACCTGTCAGTGCCCATCCATGCCCATCAGTGCCCGTCTATCAGTGCCCATCCGTGCCCACCTGTGCCAACTATCAGTGCCACCCATAAGTAACCATCAATGCCACCTACGAGTGCCCATCAATGCCACCTATGAGTGCCCATCAGTGCTGCCTATAAGTGCCCATCCGTGCCACCTATGAGTGCCCATCAGTGCCGCATACCAGTGCCACCTATCAGTGCCCATCAGTGCCACCTATCAGTGCCCATCAGTGCCGCCTATCAGTGCCCATCATCAGTGCCCGTCAGTGCCACCTCATCAGTGCCACCTCATCGGTGCCCATCAGTGCCGCCGTATCAGTGCCCGTCAGTGCAGCCATATCAGTGCCCGTCATTGAAGAAGAAAACGTACTTATTTACAAAAAGTTTTAACAGAAACAAAGAAAAACTTGTTTTTTTTCAAAATTTACGGTCTTTTTTTATTTGTTGCGCAAAAAATAAAAACCGCAAAGGTGATCAAATACTGCCAAAAGAAAGCTCTATTTGTGGGAACAAAATGATAAAAAATTTGTTTGGGTACAGTGTAGCATGACCGCGCAATTGTCATTCAAATTGTGACAGCGCTGAAAGCTGAAAATTGGGCTGGGCGGGAAGGTGTCTAAGTGCCTGGTATTGAAGTGGTTAAAGGCTAATATGCAAGTTATTGTCCTAAAAAGGGTTTGGGGACCCGGGTTCTGCCCCAGGGGACAAGTATCAATGCAAAAGAAAGTTTTTTTAAAAACTGCGTTTTTTCTGGGAGCAGTGATTTTAATGATGCTTAAAGTGAAAAAATAAAAGTGAAATATTCCTTTAAATATTGTACCTGGGGGGTGTCTATAGTATGCCTGTAAAGTGGTGCATATTTCCCGTGTTTAGAACAGAGCCTGCACAAAATGACATTTCTGAAGGAAGTCATTTAAAACTGCTTGCGGCTGTAATGTAATGTCGGGTCCTGGCAATATGGATGAAAATTATTGAGAAAACAGCATGGGTAACCCCCCAGCCCATTACCAGGCCCTTTTGAGTCTTGTATGGATATTAAGGGGAACCCCGCACCCACATTTAAAAAAAAAAGTGTGGGGCCCCCAGGCCCTATTTTTTTAATTGTATTTTTATTGGAATATCAAAGAATAAGTACAAAATTGTAACAAAATGTACATTACACTATCAATATAAGTGCATTATAAACAAACATAATGAAAAGGAAAAACAAAATGGAAAGTAACAAATGTAAGTGATAGAAAAGTGTTCACAGAAACAAGGCACATATGTGTATTGGATCCAATCCTTATGATGTACGCAATAAATGTAATATGGGAGAGAACCTAGAATCTTATGAGCAGTTCAGAATATATACACAGGCAACGTAGAAGTAAATTAGGTTAAGATTAGGGCATATTTGGTAGCATGGGGGTCCTGAATTCTGAAAGGTCCCATGGTTCCCATATTTTATTAAATTGGGGGATGCAGTCATGTACCGAGACCATCAAGAACTCCATTGTCCGAATCTCAGCCACCAAATGTAGAAATCCGGACCATGGAGGAGGTGTATTGGATAACCAGAACAGTGGGATAATCCTTCTGGCGGCTAGTAATATATAGGATATCAGTTTGTTTTTCTTTTTAAATACCCCCGAAGGGGGAAGACCCAAAAGGTAGTTCAAAGGATCTAACGGAAGAGACACCCCAGTCACCTTTTGTATAAGTAAATGTACATCATTCCAAAAGGGTTGAATCAAGGAGCACTGCCAGAAGATGTGGAACAGTGAGCCTATATCAGTTCCACACCGCCAGCAAAGCTGTGAAACTGATGGATCATATTTGTGGATTACATCGGGAGTTCTGTACCAAAACATGAGAATCTTAATGGTTGTCTCCCTTTGAGTGACACATTTAGAAGATTTAAAGGTAGAGGACCAAATCCTATCCCACATCTGTATTGTGACAGGACGGCCCACCAACTAAGATCACTTGCTCATGTAATGGTGTAACGTCTCTGATAATTGGAGTCGGCTCATGGAGGATATGATAGATACAGGAAATTAGATGCAATTGATGAGGGCCTTGGGCACACAAGTATTCAAAAGTAGTTGGTTTATCTAGTGTCAGGGATGGCGATTTAGAGTGAAAGAAGTGTCTAACCTGTAAGTAAAAGTGGAAGAGGTGTGGTGGTAAATCAAATTTCTCTCTTAAAGTGTTAAAGGTATGAAGCTTCCTCATTATGGGATGAACTAGGTTCCGGAGCTGGAAGAGATGAACATTTATCCATGGAAAAATCCTGCCTAGGACATACTATCCAGAATGAGAGGGTTAAGTAATACATTTACAAGGGGAGAGCAGGGGGACATGAGAGGATATCGTTTGAGGCAACTATGCCAAATGATTAAAGTTAGTGCCATTGGACCAGTACACTGACGTTTATATATAGGATCCAAAATGGGGGGGCACCCCAAACCAAGGAGCCCGGATGGACCGGGTAAAGTACCCCCTTCTCAATGGCTGACCATTGGTTTGGTGCATGTAAGGAAGTCCAAGAGGTAATGGCCCTTAAGTGCGTAGCATGGTAATATTTAGTGATGTCCAGAGCTCCTAAACCTCCTCTGGATCTAATGGAGAACATCATGGAACTTGCTGTGCGGTGGGCTCCGCCATTCCATATGAATTTAAAAAAAATCCTTTGAAGTGTTTTTAGTTGTGAGGCAGGTACGGCTACTGGGAGAGTTTCGAAGTAATAAAGCAGCCTGGGTAAGATAGACATTTTTAAAACATTAATTCTGCCTAATAAAGACAGGGGGTATTTGGTCCAGGCTGACAGGGACTTATTTATATCCAATATCAGAGAAGGAAAGTTAGTGCTATAAAGGGAGGAATAGGAAGGGGTAAGTAGAATACCCAAATATTTGAGAGAGGTATTACCCCATTTATAAGGGTACGATTCTTTGAGTTGGGATAATAGTGGCATTGGAATGTGTATAGGAAGGGCTTCAGTTTTAGAATTGTTGACTTTATACCCGGAAATAGTACTAAAAGAGGTCAATAATTTATGTAATGAGGGAAGGGATATCAGTGGGTTAGTGATAGTTAGCAGAATGTCGTCAGCAATTAACGATAATTTATATTTCCCCTGTCTCATCACCACCCCACGTATATCTGGATGAACATAATCACATAATCACACACATAGGTTGGACTTGATGGACTTGTGTCTTTTTTCAACCTCACCTACTATGTAACTATGTAACATGAATAGACTCGGCTAGGGGTTCTAAGCACAGAATAAAAAGCAGTGGCAAAAGGGGGCAACCCTGCCGAGTTCCATTTGTCATGGGGAAGCCAGGAGACAGGAAGGATGACATTTGCACCTGTGCTGAAACAGTTGAATATAAGGCCATCAAAGCCATATGTTGTATATGTTGTAATATGTTCACCGATTTATGTGGGACATTGTTGTGTGTATGTACACATGCAGTCAATGTTGACCAGGCCAGAATGACAATGGATGATTTGTCCAACTGAATTTTAACAGCTGAAGACTCTTTGATGTGTTAATCTTATGCAAGTCTATTTGAACATCTCAAAGGGTATTCAGGTGGTATCTGTTAATCTAATCTAATTACATATATCTAAAGGGGACTTGTTGATGTTGATATGCGGGAGTGCAAATTGGGGCGGTTTATGACTACAGCTGTTCACGGCTGGGAGTTGTTGTCTGTTTGAAAGACTAAAGCTAATCAAAGTCCTAAATTGAAACAGTCAATCAAATTGCTCAGCCATTCAATGCCTGGTGAATATAACACGGCATTCAGTCTATAGTTTGGGTGAGGCTTGTCTGTGTATGGCTGGGAACACACAGGCCTAGGAATATGGGTCTCTGAATTATATCTACTCTGTCGGATTTTTTGTCATCTGTGGAATTTGGACTTTGTTCTGTGTTGGAAGTCAATAAAGTGCATCTCTCTGGAAGAATTGGGTTGCTGCAGAAGAGTACTTTTTTATTTTATTATTATTATTCAGGATTTATATAGCGCCAACAGTTTACGCAGCGCTTTACAATATAAAAGGGAGACAATACAGTTATAATACAATACAATAGGATTAAGAGGGCCCTGCTCAGAAGAGCTTACAATCTAATAGGGTGGGGCAGGTGGTACAAAAGGTTGTAACTGTGGGGAATGAGCTGGTGGAAGTGGTAGGAGATTAGTTGGAGACATTATAGGCTTTCCTGAAGAGATGAGTTTTCAGGGATTGCCTGAAGGTAGCAAGAGTAGGGGATAGCCGGATAGATGGAGGTAGCGAGTTCCAGAGGATGATGAAGGATACTTACATCATCATTATAATAATACCTAAATATTAATTATCATACCCACTCTACATCATATCACCCAGTATATATTAATATACCCGATCACTACACTGGTGCAGTGAACCAAAATTATTAGACGATCACTACATTGGTGCTGTTCAAGTGACCAGAAGAGCATTTTCGACCTTAGTAACAGAAGTCGGTGGTAACAACAATCCTGTGAGGTGGACAGAAGTCTGATGCAGAACCAAGAGCTGTGCTGTGACTCTAATGTCTGGTTGTGACATAAGAGAGTCTGATCTACAAAATTTAACAAGTTGGGAACCCCAGAATTATTCTCTGGAGACTGGAAACAACAAAAAAAGGACTGTGTCGTGTACCAGAAGACCTGAAGTGGAAGCTGAAGGAGTAACAAATGCGGTGAGTAAAATATTTCCTTTTTTTTAATTATTAGTAATATAGTCAAAATGCTTACTCAGTGTGAAGCCAGTATCAGTTCTGATAAAGTTAACAGATGGGTATTAAAATGTATTAAGCGCCATGGCGGTCCTTATGAAATTCCAGAAAAATGTAAGCAGACGTGGACGATGATGAAGGAATTTTTAGAGAAAAATGTTTTTGATAGCAAAATTTCAGAAAGTAAAAGAAAAGGTTGTATTGTGCAGGGCTTATTATCTTGCTGTTTAACAATGGAAAGTTCTTTAAAGGGTAAGGTTGAGGAAATTACCCAGTTACAGAAGGCAGTTGATAATAGCAACAATGTTTGTGAGAGGTTACAAAACCAATCAGACACCGAGACAGTAAATTTAAAATTGCATGTATTTACCATTGGGGAAGCTTGGCTTGAGAAATCTAAACGTTGTGATGAATTATCAGAGGAAAATGAGAGATTAAAATTAAGAATTATGGAATTAGAGAAGAGATCTCAGGAATGCAGATATGCATCAAATCTTGGATTCAGCAATCTGCAGCAAACAGAACCTCATATTAAATCTGATAATTCATTACCAGCTGCCCCCACTGTGACTACCACAGTTTATAACAATAATAATAATACAGGTGAAGTTCAGCTTGTAATGAAGCCTTTGAAACCAAAACAATTAGACACAATTCTTAAAGAAATAGGAATGGTTCCCTACCATGATTTAAACAGATTTTTAAAATGGTTTTGTGATGTGCAGCAGGTCAGAGATATGTACAATCTCAACCCATCTGACTTAGAAAGAGTTTTGCAACATTCTTTAGGAAGTGATCTTTGGATGAGAATTAAACAGATCTGTATTCAGCCTCTGAGGACAAGGGACATATTACTGGAATTATTATGTGTTTTGTATGGTGTACGTTCTGATGTTACTATTCATGGGAAGATCCAACAAATGCAAAATGAATCTGCCTATGAATTGTCACACAGGATAGCAACTATTATGGAATTATTGGTCGGTAATAATCTTGCATTTGAGCGTGGTGGCTTGATACATATGAGTATGTTTCTAGATGCGTTGCATGAAGATATCAAACAAAATATTTTATTAGTTACCCCAAATCCTCATGATTTAAAAGACATATTGTTAAGAGCAGACCATTTATGGAGAAAGTCAAATGAGCAGGCTGTCAAAATTGATTTAGCCACATTGTTTAGGACAAATACTGAGCATAAAGATCAGAAGATAATATCCTATGATAACACCCAGAGAGGACACACCGGGTCAAACATAGGTGATATTAATATGAAAAACAGAGCTGACCAAAATAATAATAAGAAAAGGTCAAAAAACTGGATACCGTTTTCTCAGTTAAAACAGAAATATGACCACCTGAAGATTGAGTATGACAAGATGAGAGGGGAACGTGATAAATTATTAGAGCAGTTGAAGGGGGTACAGGGTGTCATGAATGTACAAGATGTACATTCTCCAGATCTGTTTTTGAATGCAGATGACACTTCTCTAGCAGTGGGGGTGAATTAGCTTTAAACTGTATATGTGTAAATAGTGTTTTGTTTTAACTTCAAACTACGTTTAAAGACCTTGCTAATTAGTTTTGTTGGAGAGTTTTGTCTTTCAGGGATGTCTGAAGATGCTTGCATGTGAATAGCAGAAGCACAGTCTGAAATTGCTGGCTAGTGGGGGAGAATTATGGGAGAAATGCTGAATAGACAATATATCACTATAGATGGAATTATAAAGAATTCATGGACTCTCAAGATTCATCAAGCAATGGACCTTTTTTTCTTTTTTCTTCAACGCCCTAATTTTTAATTTTTCTCTCTTTTCCTGATATATTTTGCTTTTCATTTTTTATTTTCTTTATGTTTTATTTTCTTGAACTTTATCTTAAAACCAAAGAGAAGCATTTTAACCTAAAATAATTTTCATAACATCTGTACATACTACATAATGCGTATTGATCAATATATTTGACATCTAAGGTGAGATGCTGCACAATGGCTTGGCATAGCATAAATTTTAGTATGTTGGGTGGTTTTCATAAATTTATAAGAGGGGTGAGTGAAATTCATCACTCCAGTCATGATTTGAAACTTTGTTGAATCAGTTGTTTATAATATGCTAAAGGCTATGACATATATGGATGAAAAAGACCTTTCTACCTTTCATGGTGAAGATACTGGCAAGAATTTCCACTGCCGCTTTGTCTGGATAGAAGATCTGATAAACACTGATGTCAAGCTGATTCTATCTGAACCATCGTGTGGGGGTATATGTATATGTTGGTATACCATTCAAGTGTAATTACGGACTGAATGATCCATGTAACTGCTCTATTGAAGGCAATGAGGGGTCGGCCTACAGCAAATTACAAAAGCAAATTGTGGCTGGCAATCAACAAATTCTGATACTTGACAGGTACACATCCCAGTCATCATTGTTCAAATAGGAAATGGAAAGAAGCAGATGTGAATTGTAAAATGCTTGCAAGATGGACTCATGAATGTCAAGTGCAAGGAAATAGTTTGCAGTACAGTTAACCTTTTGATCTTGAAAGTGAGTGCTGGTACATTGATGGTTCTTCTTACTATAAAGATGAAAGTAGAGTGTTTGCGTAAAAGCATCTTTAAAAATGAAAAGCTTGAGCCTGGAGATGAGAGAATCCTGGACTTGTGGATTGGAGCTCCCAGAGCATACCAAGTTTACTTTCAGTGAGATGGTGAGAGATGTGATGAAGTCAGACCGAAGGATGGACTGTGACATCAGCTCGTCTTTGCGCAATATTCAAGATCTTGATGTGATATAATAAGGCCTAACAGCTATATGGGCCACTGACGTTTACCAAATCCTTTTCCAGTCATGGTCTAAAAGTTATATTATCTAATAACTGTTTCATGGGGATATTTTAGAGGCTGGCGAAGAGAGATGTAACCAGTTTCAACTTCATATTTTATATGAGCCATTGTAAAGCATCCAGTACCTTAAATCGTAATGATATTTTTTGTTGTTTGATTTATGGGTCAGTTCTAGTAGTTAGAACCGACCCAAGTGGGGGTATATGTTGTATATGTTGTAATATGTTCACCGATTTATGTGTGACATTGTTGTGTGTATGTACACATGCAGTCAATGTTGACCAGGCCAGAATGACAATGGATGTTTTGTCCAACTGAATTTTAACAGCTGAAGACTCTTTGATGTGTTAATCTTATGCAAGTCTATTTGAACATCTCAAAGGGTATTCAGGTGGTATCTGTTAATCTAATCTAATTACATATATCTAAAGGGGACTTGTTGATGTTGATATGCGGGAGTGCAAATTGGGGCAGTTTATGACTACAGCTGTTCACGGCTGGGAGTTGTTGTCTGTTTGAAAGACTAAAGCTAATCAAAGTCCTAAATTGAAATGGCCAATCAAATTGCTCAGCCATTCAATGCCTGGTGAATATAACACGGCATTCAGTCTATAGTTTGGGTGAGGCTTGTCTGTGTATGGCTGGGAACACACAGGCCTAGGAATATGGGTCTCTGAATTATATCTACTCTGTCGGATTTTTTGTCATCTGTGGAATTTGGACTTTGTTCTGTGTTGGAAGTCAATAAAGTGCATCTCTTTGGAAGAATTGGGTTGCTGCAGAAGAGTACTTACATCATCATTATAATAATACCTAAATATGAATTATCATACCCACTCTACATCATATCACCCAGTATATATTAATATACCCGATCACTACACCATATATTTTTAAGGTGGCAAACATGTAGGGCCAACTTAGCCTGTCAAAAGCTTTCTGCGCATCTAGACTCAAAATCAATGCTGAACGTGAGGTTCTATCCAAAGGGTCTATTAGGTCTATTGTACGCCGGGTGTTATCTCCCACGTGTCTACCAAGGACAAAACCCACTTGATCCCTGTGCATCAGTTTGGGAATAAGCGCAGAGAGTCGGGAAGCGAGAATTTTAGTAAATATCTTGTAGTCTGAATTTAGGAGGGCTATGGGTCTGTAGTTATCTGGGACAGAGGGATCCTTTCCAGGCTTAGGGATAACCGAAATAAATGAGTGGGAGAACTGAGAATGTGCAGGAGTACCCTTGAGGAGGGAATCATATAAAGCTAGCATATGAGGAGATAGAATGTCAAAAAAGGATTTGTAGTAGGAATAGGGCAAGCAGTCTGGACCAGGAGATTTGTGTAGTGGTAGGTTTTTAATTATAGCAAAAAGTTCCTCAGCTGATACTGTTACGTTCAAAATCTCTAGATCCATTTTAGATAATTTTGGTAGCTTTATATTGGAAAAAAAAGGACTCAAAATTTCCCTGTGTAAATTCGAAATGGTTCTCCGGAGTCAGGCAATTATACAGTTTGTTGTAGAAGTTACCAATAATTTTGGACATCTCACGAGGGCAATGTGTTCTAGATCCATCTGTCTGCAAAAGGAAATCAGGCAAAGAATTGAACGGACGAGGGCATAACTTATTAACTAACATCCTGTGGGGTTTATTGGAAAATTCATAAAATGTTTGCTTCGTCCACAGCATGGACCTAGTCGTTTTGTCAAGTTTTGTTGATTTAATTTGTTCTTTAAGATGAATGACTTTACGTAGTTTCAACACTGTGGGACCACCCAAAAGCCTCCGCTCAGCAGATACTAGAGCGGACATTAAGGACTGTAATAGACTATTTCTATCTCTCTTCAGTCGAAAGCCCTCAGCTATACACGCACCTCGGAAAACAGCTTTGTGTGCCTCTCACAATGTAGAAACCTGAGAAACAGATCCAGAGTTGAGTACAAAATACTCTTTCAAGCTATTTGCTAGGATAGAGCGAGATACTTCAGACTGCAGAAGGTGGTCATTAAAACGCCAGTGACGGGATTTAGTATAGGTCTGGGATAGCATAAGATCTAATATAATGGGCGCATGGTCCGACCATGTAATAGGTGAAATATCTGATTCAACTACATAAGGAATAAGTGGAGCCGAGATAAAAAAATGATCAAGGCGGGAGTACATTTTATGAGCTGGTGAATAAAACGTAGATTTTTTTAGCAGAGGGATGTTTTATCCTCCATGAGTCGAATAGTCTGTATGATCTAATACATTTACGGAATGCATTGGCTTGAGACAATATTCTTTTAGATGGGATAGTACTAAAAAGCGCTTGTCTGTCCCTAGTGGGTGACATGACCAGATTGAAGTCCCCACCAACTATCATAAAAGGTTGTGCGCGATATTGGAGCGTATCGAAGAGTTTGTTGAGGAAATCAATCTGGCCCGTGTTTGGGGCATACAAATTAACCAATGTAAAAGAGGTAGACATATATTCACATTCTAAAATAAGAAATCTCCCATGAGGGTCTACATGCGACCTCCGAACCTTGACAGGGCATGTTTTCCTGATCAAGATTGCCACTCCTGCCTTGCCCGTGGAATCAGAGGCAAGATAGGAGGTGGGAAAAAACCTGGAGGCAAATTTTAATGATCCGCCTGCCCGAAAGTGGGTCTCCTGGATCATCACCATGTCTGCGCCCGAGGCCCTGAAATCTTTCAGGGCCATCCAGCGCTTACTAATGGAGCCCAGGCCTTTTACATTGTAGGACATAATTTTCAGAGCCATGGTTGTGGTCTATCTAGGAAGGCTAGTGTGAAAGCGTCTAATACTATAAGCATGGAAGTATTAAGAGAATAGAAGTATACATATTGCAGTTTACAGGTAGTTATAATAACAAACGTTTTCCCATCTCTAACTATGGAAATACAAACCCCAAGGTGAAACTCCTTTAGAGTAAGGTGATAATGACCATGGAGTCTCAAACTGTGGAACACATCATTAGACATGGATAAGAACAGTAAAAAAGAAAAACAAAAAAGAAAAATCAAAAGAGAAAAAGGAAAAAAAAAGTTCAAAATTCTGTGGACCTGAGAAAAAACATTTTCTCAGGAAACCATGGGCATAGACCAGGGCCTGGTAGGGACATGAACGGACTTCCATCTGGCGATTCTGCTTGAGGAGATGAGAGGGGTCTGCTGCTCACCTTGTGCACTTGGTAGCGGAAAGAACAAAAAAGGACAAAAAGATATTGAAGAAAAACCTGTAAGTCCTTAGGGAAAAGCAAGGTTAACAAATAAAAAAGGTATGTTTGTCACTTAAAGATTCAAAACCTTTAGTAAATGTATCTCATGTAATGAGAAAGATTCTACCCCGAAAAAGGAGCGGGGCAGACATAAAAACTGAAAGAACCAAAACAGCAACATTGTTTCGTCTAAAAAATTTGAGGAAACGGAAATGTAAAAAACAGTGAAGGATAGAACCAAAAAAGAGCGTTCAGAGGAATGTTCAAGGAGGTTGCTTAGAAGCTCGCATGTGTTGAGGAGTGGAAAGGTACTTCTTAGATTTTCCCCAGACAGGGGTCCAGATGCGAGTAGGTGTATTTGGAGGCAAGCGGGCTTGTGTGTTAGAAGGGATCATATCTTCTTCCGGAAGAGGGGGAGACCCAGATTTTTCAGGAAGGCCTCAGCTTCTTGTAATTCACATAGAGAATATTGGGCTCCATCTTTGGATACAGCTAGACGGAAAGGAAATCCCCAGTAATATGGTATCATATGTTGTTGCACGTGTGAAGTAAGGGGGCGTAAGTTCCTCCGTTTAGCAAGAGTGATGGGAGAAAGGTCACTAAAGATCTGCAGTTTAGCGCCCTTGTACATAATTTGGGATTTATTGTGGGTCACCAGAGTTATTGCCTCTTTACTTTCAAAGTAGTGAAACCGTATCACAACATCCCTGGGTCTAGCTCCAGCCGGAGGTTTTGGGCCCAGGGATTTATGGGCCCTGTCTAAGCGCCAATCTATGTCCACAACTGAGGGAGCCAGATTGTTAAAAAGGCCCAGAAGGTAGGATCAGAATCACACACTGTTTCTGGAATCCCTCTGAATCATAGGTTTTGTCTTCTTTCTCTGTTCTCCAAATCCTCCTGCTGCAATTGGAGTTGAGATACGGAGAGGCATAAGGTATGGTTTTCCTCTTCAATCGCTTGTACGTAGTTTATCATTTTGTCAAATTTGTTCTCCAGAGTGTCTGTGCGATCTCCAATTTGGGTTATTTCCCCCTTCAATTCAGCAGCTAGGTTTCTCACCTCAGCCGAAACATTGGACGTAATCTGTTGAAGTAAAAGCTGCAGCTTGGAGTCCAGAATGTCAGGGGTGAGAGTCATAGTTGAGGGTGAAAGAGTGGTTGCAGGATTCTGTGAGTTAGTCAGAGAGGAGCTTGTAGCATCTTCCAAATCTAGAGAGGGATCCAGCAGGGCAAAAGGATTTGCGGAAGGATTAGAGGAGGTGAGCTGTGGTCTGGTAACATAACGCTCCATGTTCGGTTCTTCTCGTGGCACAATCAGTGGTTTGTAGTATCGTTGCTGTTGGCCAATTTTGCCCATGAGGTACGCAGAGGATTTAGTGATCAAACATGCAGGCTTACCTCCGACGCTGTATATTGCTAAAACTGCTGTACGGAGGTCTTGGTGAGCAGACAGGGGCCCAGGGTTTATTTAGGCAGCATTTCTCTCAAAGTAATGGTGTGCTCCATTTGGATCCTCAGATCCCCCTGTTTACATCTCTACCTCCCCCCCATCAGCCTGGGTTGAGGGAGACAGACCCTGCAGCCCTCAGCACCTTGTGAGCGTCTGTTCAGCTGAAGGGACCGAAGGAATACCTTTAGGGTGTATATGAGAATCCCAAGATGGCCGCTGGCCTCCAGGAGTAGGCCAAGTTGCAGTCTATCCTAGGAGAAGGCCGCCAAGAAAGTAAACACGGCCGCCCGCAGGCACTGGAACACCCACGGGGGTGAAGAGAGAGAGGATCGGGTAGCCTGATGCCTCCCAGGGACTCAGCAGCGGGTGGTGATACAGGTGACCCTACTTACTGTGTCCCGGGGGAGCGCCTGTAATCCAGCCCGCAGGCTGCGTTAGACTGTAAGGCCATAGGGTATTGAGGCCGGCCGTCTGATGGATTTCCACAGCCCCTTTGAGTCTGCAGGCCGATCGGCGTAATCGCCAGAGTCAGAGCGGTATTCCAAGGCGTGTTAACCGTCCATCCGCTCTCCAATTTGTGAGCTTGTGGGCTCAAGTAGTAAGCTCCATTGGCCTGCTTGTAGGCCCCAAGATGGCGGCGGAGGGTCCTGGTGGCAGAGGGGAGATCTCAGCCTCGAGTAGGATATGGCCGGCCAAAGTTACAAATAATCGTCCAGAGCAGATCAGCAGGGGTCTGGGAGTAAAAGCATGTAGCTTGTGGCTGCGGCAGCACGGTACAAGGCAACGTATGGCTCTAGATTGGTGTGGGCTATGAGGAGCTCAGCTCGCACACATCTCTCCAGCTGCATGTCCGGACATGCCCCCCCGAACAGGTACATTTTTAAATGTAGCTCCAGCCAAAAAAATGTATTTTTAAGCTTTTTGGATAACATAGGGAAGGGGTATCGTCACCCCTGTAACATTTGTTTTGCTGTCTGTGCCCCTGTTCAGAAGATTTCACCTCACTTTCTGTCCCAATGACAATTGGATTTTAAACATTTGGGGTTTTTAGGGAAACAAGGATTGGTGATAAAGCATCAGTGGAGACACCATTTTCCCATATTAACTCTTACAGGAGAGAATTTCCCTTCCTAGATTTCCTCTCACTTTTGTCTCCCTCCATTTGTAAGTAGGAGTCATTTGTAAGTTGGATGTTTGAAAGTAGGGGACCGCCTGTATATACTATATGGCCTGCCCTATATACTCTGCAGAAATTTAGGCCTTAGGTGTTGGTGGTACCAGAACACTGTAAGCCCTCACAGTTACTCTTGGTGGGCACTGGAACGGGCCCTGCTGTGAAATATTATATCAAGAATTGTAATTACATGCTCCTGTTGAACAGGGTCAGATAATTGGGCATTTGGTGGTGTTGCCACAACACTGTAAGCCCTCACAGTTACTCTTGGTGGGCACAGGAACAGGCCCTGCTGTGAAATATTAGATCAAAAATTGTAATTACGTGCCCCTGTTAAACAGAGGCAGAAAAATTGGGCCTTAGGTGGTGGTGCCACAACACTGCAACCCCTCACAGATACTCTAGTTGAGCGCAGGAACAAGCCCTGCTGCAAAATATTACAGCAAAAATTGTTTTTGTGAATTTATGAAGAAATACATTTTATATTTACTGGCAGAAATATGAGAGTTGCTTAGGCCCTAAAAAGTAAATGAACTGTGATGTTACAATAATGGAACTGTTCCCCTCTTGGAACCATTTAATGCAAAATAGGTGAACACACATACTTTACAAAGCTTAATGCATCAACCATCTCTTAAAGTTTTACAAGCTTACCTTAAGACAGAAACTCGATGAAACAATGGTAGTTTTCAATTACAAAATGAGGAGATATATACATGGTTTTAGTAAATAAGCGAAAACTAGCCTTACAGCCATCGGAAACAAGGTTATACAGACTATTCTCACATAGAAATAACCTCACCTGGCCTAAACCTATTGTGTTCAAGTGAGGGGCTGTTTAAATAGTTAACACCTTGGCTAACAAAACACATTGTGTGATTTTTTAGGAACTGTTTAGACAAACAAGTCATCTCTAAACATCCAGTGGGAATGTTCAACGTCCATCTCAACACATGTTAGAAAGAGGTGAATCTTGTGCCAGTCAAAAATACTTTAAAAAGTACCTATATGGTTATTATAAGTAATTTCAAACTATATATGATATTGTGGGTCACAAAGACGATCATAATTTTAGCATCTGCAGGACCCAACAACTTTGGTATAAAAAAATATATATGAAAGTGTGATTTTATAAGTAGAAGTGTTTTAAGAAACAAATTAGTATTAGGAAAAACATATAATGATGATTATAATTATGTAAGACTGTAGCCTAGGTTTAGATAAACAGAAATTCATTGAAATTACCAGAATTATACAGGTATCCATATAGATAATCATTTTTATGTAGTATTGATTAATTTATATATAACATATGTCTTTCATAGATAGACCATTTTTTTTTTTTTTATAGAGATACATTTATAGAGATACATATAAATAACCAGTTTATGTAATAGTGATTAATCAAGATTATACCAGAATATTTAAAGGTATATACTATTCTTACCATTATACACATTATGAAAATAGAACTTTTTAACTTAAAAGGATAAACTCAAAACACAGGTGAGACCCCTGGTGGTTAAAGGTGATATTATCTGAACTCACTAAATTCCCGGGAAAGGTAAATGATTACGTTTATAACCAATAGAAAAGAAGCCACATCCTTTTGGGCAGAGGCATTATGATTTTTATGGTCTCATTATCTGAAATGGTATTTAGAGGCAGGTACGATGCCAAGGAAGGGAGAGGAGGAAGTGAGCTCAGGGGGAGAGCTCAGAAGGAAGCTCAGGGATCCACCCTGAGGGGGACACTGGGAGATACACACACTCCCAGACAGACTGACGCTTATGCACCATGCATGAATACATATTTTAAACATCTATGAAGATTCCTGAACCCTGATCCTTGGAACTCAGAGGTCGCAAGAAGTAAATCCTCTTTAAGAGTATCCATTTTGAAAGCCACGGCAGCCATTTTAACTCTGGTAACCAGCCAATAGGAATAGTAGTCATCTTGGAATGGGTAATTATGTCATGTTGATTTTATCTTGTATGTTCTCTCAAATATTGATATGTTTTCTCAAATATTGATGTATTGAATATTATACAATTGATAATCATTCTCCCGAATCAATAACCACCTTGTAGATTTTTCTCTAAAGATTCAAATTTTTTCATTATATTTTTCTTTTTGCATAGTTGCCACATTTATTGACAAAACAAACGTCTAATTTATTTCACATTGTTAACCACTTACTTACCTGCAGTATAGTAATGGTTGTAGGTGTGAAATACAGACGTTCTGTTTAATTGTCAAGTTCACAAGATTATTGATTCTATGGAGAAGTTATCATGGTGGTATTATGTCAAAGGGACGGTACGCCCATTTTTGCAAGTGTTTTTATTGCTTTTCAAGACGTTTATGTAACGCAATCGGTATCTTAATTTCATGTGATTATTTGTTTTTGTTAACCAATAAATGTGACTATTTGGTATGCTCACATGTCTCCGTGAATACGTTTCATACGCATAGACTGTGTCATATAGATTGATTTTGTATCGTAAAAATATCCTTATTAAAAATTACTCAATAATAATTATTGTGTGGGAAACCTGTCCTTAAAAAGGCACAACATATTATGACTTATTATTCACGACATTGTAATTACAGGCCCCTGTTAAACAGGGGCAGAAAAATTGGGCTTTAGGCAGTGGTGCTGGTGCCCAGAACCAAAAATGTTCTTAAAATCTATCAACATGAACATTGAGGAGGAATAGGATAGCCACTCAGCATAACAGGATAGTCACTCAGCATCAGCATAGGCAGTCTTCAAGGGATCTCACATTCATAAAAAAATTAATCGGTTACAACAGCATCAGGTGCTTGGTAGCTGGTGATCCAAGACTGATTCATTTTTATGAAGGTGAGCCGATCAACCGAGTCTGTGAACAGGTGCAATCTGTGATCGGTTACAAAGCCTCCAGCAGCACTGAATGTGCGTTCAGATAGAATGCTGGATGCAGGACAGGCCAGTAGCTCAATTGCATACTGTGCAAGCTCTGGTCAGTGATCTATCCTCAAGACCCAGTAACCCAGTGAATTTTTGGTTGGAAAGGTCTCCAAGTCTGATCTTGACCCAAGGTATTTTTGCACCATGTAAATCAGACGCTGGCGATGGTTGCTGGAACCAATCAAACCTTGGGGCTGCGAACTAAAAAATTGTCTGAACGCATCGGTCAGATGGCCACCTTCTCTGCTGCTCCTTCTGTGACTGACCGAAGCCTCAGCAACACGTTGTCCCAGAGGACCAGGAAATTGTAACCTCCCAGGCTCTGGAAACGCATTGCACAAACCATTCTGCAAGGCCTCCGAAGATGTTTCATCCACGGCTCCCTCTGCGAAGGCTGGATAAGTTCCGCAACCTTACCCTTGTAACGTGGATCAAGAAGGGTTGCCAGCCAGTACTGATCCCTCTCCTTGATACAATGAATCCGAGGGTCCTTTCGCAGGCTTTGCAGGATCAGGGAGGCCATGCAGCGTAGGTTTGCTGAGGAATTCGATCCGGAGTCCTCTGGGTCACTAAGGATGACATGATCTGCAGCCACCTCCTCCCAGCCATGTACAAGTCCATGGGGTTTCTGGGGACTGAAAACAATTCCTTGAAGACTGCTGCTGATGCTCAGTGCCAGGCTCCATCTCTATGCTGACACAAACCCCCTCCTCCTCTTCCTGTGTGATAGGCGCGCCTGCAGGAATACTGTCTGGATAAAGGGGGCCTTGAGAGATAATGAAAGTCCTCCTCTTCATCCCTCTGTTCTGCCTCAAGTGCCCTGTCCATTATTCCACGCAGCGTGTGCTCCAACAGGAAGACAAGATGGACAGTATCACTGATGCATGCACTGTCACTGCTCACCATCCTTGTGGCCTCCTCAAATGGTGACAGGACAGTGCATGCATCCTTGTTTATTAGCCACTGGCATGGCGAAAAAAAGCCAAGCTCCCCTGACACTGTCCTGGTGCCATACTCACACAGGTACTCATTGATGGCCCTCTGCTATGTGTGCAGCCGCTGCAGCATTGCCAACGTTGAGTTCCACCTGGTGGGCATGTCACAGATGAGGCGGTTCTTGGGCAGGTTGCATTCCTTTTGAAGGTCAGCCAGCCGAGCACTGGCATTATATGACCGGTGGAAATGCCCACAGACTTTCCTGGTCTGCCTCAGGAGATCCTTTAAGCCTGGGTACATGCACAAGAACTGCTGCACCACCAAATTAAGGACGTGAGCCAAACAGGGAACATGGGTGAAGTGTCCCTGTCGGAGGGCGGAGAGGAGGTTGGTGCCATTGTCGCAAACCACCATTCCTGGCTGAAGCTGGCATGGCATCAACCACCTCTGAGCCTGCACTTGCAGAGCTGCCAGAATGTCTGCCCCAGAGGCTCCTGTCCCCTAAGCAGACCAACTCAAGCACCGCATTGCATCTTTTTGCCTGAGTGCTTGCGTAGCCCCTAGAATGCCTATGGAGCACTGCTTGTTCCGAGGACAAATCTGCACAGGAAGAGGCCATAGAGGAAGAAGAAGAGGAGGGGTTGGAGGAGAGAGGTGTGGCAGAATCACCACTACCAGCATTTTGGAGGCATGTCAGCGAAACAAGCTCCAACATTACTGCACCCTGTCCTGGATCCTTCCCAGCTGCCAGCAGGGTTACTCAGTGTGCCGTGAAAGAAAAGTAACGTCCCTGTCCATGCCTGCTGGGCCATGAGTCAGCGGTAATATGCACCTTACCGCTGACCGCCCTGTCCAACGAGCCCAAGACATTGCCTTCCACATGTCGGTAGAGAGCCGGAATAGCATTCCGAGAAAAAAAATGGCATTTGGGAACCTGCCACTGAGGTACTGCACATTCCACAAATTCGCGAAAGGGCACAGAGTGTACCAGATGAAAAAGGCAGCAGTTGGAGTGCTAGCAATTTAGTCAAACTAACATTCAGCCGCTGAGCATGTGGAAGGTTGGGACCGAATTTCTTTCGCTGGTTTAGCAACTGGGGTAGGGAAATTTGCCTGCTACAATCAGATTTAGGTGTACCGCTAGCAGACTGCCCGCAGGTGCTTGGGACACCTAATTCTACACCTTCATTCCTCTCAGTGCAGGTCTCTGAGAGGACTGAAGGTATAGTGGGGTTGGAGATCCCAGCTGATGAGGAGCAAAGAGAGGTCCACCTTGTTTTTTGGTGTGGGTCTTTTAACCACTTCAGCCCTGGAAGGATTTACCCCCTTCCTGACCAGAGCACTTTTTACAATTTGGCACTGCGTAGCTTTAACTGCTAATTGCGCGGTCATGCAATGCTGTACCCAAACAAAATTTGGGTCCTTTTCTTCCCACAAATAGAGCTTTCTTTTGATGGTATTTGATCACTTCTGCCGTTTTTATTTTTTGCACTATAAATGGAAAAAGACAGAAAATTTTGAAAAAAAATGATATTTTCTACTTTTTGTTATAAAAAAAATCCAATAAACTCAATTTTAGTCATACATTTAGGCCAAAATGTATTCGACCACATGTATTTGGTAAAAAAAATGTCAATAAGTGTATATTTATTGGTTTACGCAAAAGTTATAGCGCCTACAAACTAGGGTACATTTTCTGGAATTTACACAGCCTTTAATTTATGACTGCCTATGTCATTTCTTGAGGTGCTAAAATGGCAGGGCAGTACAAACCCCGCCCCAAACGACCCCATTTTGGAAAGTAGACATCCCAAGGAAATTGCTGAGAGGCATGTTGAGCCCATTGAATATTATTTTTTTTTTCCCAAGTGATTGAATAATGACAAAAAAAAAATTACAAAAAGTTGTCACTAAATGCTATATTGCTCACACAGGCCATGGGCATATGTGGAATTGCACCCCAAAATACATTCAGCTGCTTATCCTGAGTACGGGGATACCACATGTGTGGGACTTTTTGGGAGCCTAGCCGCGTACGGGGCCCTGAAAACCAATCACCGCCTTCAGGATTTCTAAGGGCGTAAATTTTTGATTTCACTCCTCACTACCTATCATAGTTTTGAAGGCCATAAAATGCCCACATGGCACAAAACCCCCCCAAATGACCCCATTTTGGAAAGTAGACACCCCAAGCTATTTTCTGAGGGGCATGTTGAGTCCATGGGATATTTTATATTTTGACACAAGTTGCGGAAAAGTGACAATTTTTTTTTGCACAAAGTTGACACTAAATGATATATTGCTCACACAGGCCATGGGCATATGTGGAATTGCACCCCAAAATACATTTAGCTGCTTCTCCTGAGTATGGGGATACCACATGCATGGGACTTTTTGGGAGCTTAGCCGCATACGGGGCTCTGAAAACCAATCACCGCCTTCAGGATTTCTAAGGGCGTAAATTTTTTATTTCACTCTTCACTGCCTATCACAGTTTCGGAGGCCATGGAATGCCCAGATGGCACAACCCCCCCAAATGACCCCATTTTGGAAAGTAGACACCCCGAGCTATTTGCTGAGAGGCATGGTGAGTATTTTGCAGCTCTCATTTGTTTTTGAAAATTAAGAAAGACAAGAAAAAAAATGTTTTTTTTCCTTTTTCAATTTTCCAAACTTTGTGACAAAAAGTGAGGTCTGCAAAATACTCACTATACCTCTCAGCAAATAGCTTGGGGCGTCTACTTTCCAAAATAGGGTCATTTGGGGTGGTTTTGTGCCACCTGGGCATTCCATGGCCTCCGAAACTGTGATAGGCATTGAAGAGTGAAATAAAAAATTTACACCCTTAGAAAGCCTGAAGGCGGTGCTTGGGTTTCGGGGTCCCGTATGCGGCTAGGCTCCCAAAAAGTCTCACACATGTGGTATCCCCATACTCAGGAGAAGCAACAGAATGTATTTTGGGGTGTAATGTCACATATTCCCATGGCATGTTTGAGCAATATATCATTTAGTGACAACTTTGTGCAAAAAAATTGTCTTTTTCCTGCAACTTGTGTCACAATATAAAATATTCCATGGACTCAACATGCCTCTCAGCAAATAGCTTGGGGTATCTACTTTCCAAAATGGGGTCATTTGGGGGGGTTTGAACTGTCCTGGCATTTTATGCACAACATTTAGAAGCTTATGTCACACATCACCCACTCTTCTAACCACTTGAAGACAAAGCCCTTTCTGACACTATTTGTTTACATGAAAAAAAAAAAAAAATTTGCAAGAAAATTACTTTGAACCCCAAACATTATATATTTTTTTAAAGCAAATGCCCTACAGATTAAAATGGTGGGTGTTTCATTTTTTTTTTCACACAGTATTTGCGCAGCAATTTTTCAAACTTATTTTTTGGGGAAAAAACACACTTTTTAAAATTTTAATGCACTAAAACACACTATATTGCCCAAATGTTTGATGAGATAAAAAAGATGATCTTAGGCCGAGTACATGGATACCAAACATGACATGCTTTAAAATTGTGCACAAACGTGCAGTGGCGACAAACTAAATACATTTTTAAAAGCATTTAAAAGCCTTTACAGGTTACCACTTTAGATTTACAGAGGAGGTCTACTGCTAAAATGACTGCCCTTGATCTGACCTTCCCGGTGATACCTCACATGCATGGTGCAATTGCTGTTTACATTTATTGGTGTCAGCAGTAGTCCTGACGCGTTTCGTCTGAGATGATGTCCCCCTTGGACGAAATGCCTCGGGACTACTGCTGACAACACCAACATTGCCAGAGATTTGCAATTTTACAAAGCGCTGTATTTTCTTCACAAATGTGAGTGTTTTTACTTCTCAATAAATGAGTTTTAAACTATCCATACAGTATTACGCTATGTATCTTTACATTTCTTCTATATACGTATTGGATGTCTGAGCGGATCTACCTCCCATATTCTATTTAATACATCTAAGCATCCGTGGTACCTGGATTAACCCGTACAAAGCACAGATACCAACGTGGGTCCCCACTATTTAAAGCTTGATTGACCCAGTGGGTGTACACCCAGCTGTGTCCAATCCCTCCGGTAAGCCTCCAGCTTAAAGGTGGTGGATCTTCTATCAACACACATAAAGTCTTGTCACAAATTTTTGGGTGTTAAATGTTTCCTAAGGACTCTTTAAACCCTTTGAGGACTTCTTAATTCTTGTTATTCTCCACTTTTTATTTTTATTTTTATAGTTTTCTGCGCGAAGTACCACTATTACTTCCCCTCACACTATGTATATATTGTGTATAGTTTTATAAGGAGTGTTTTGTTCATTTATATTTCACATATAAGTTGCATAACTTTGCACACGCATAGTGGTGTTGTTTATAATCTTTAGCGCTACACTTTTTCTATATATATGATTTTAAATACTTGATTAGGTCACTTGTATGTGTTAGCTGCTTATTTACATTTTCTTTGACAGCACGATATTTACCTATATATATTCTACTAGAGGCTAATTAGCCACTAGGATTGCTTTTACATGAAAGCCGACCGCTGGCTGAAAAGAATGATACCAAGATGATACCTAAACCTGCAGGCATCATTCTGGTATAATCACTCAAAGTCCAGCAACATACCAGTACGTTGCTGGTCCTTGTTGGGCATATATTGTAATCCTTTCTTTTTCATACAGCCTGTGGACTGAACGAAAAAAAGAGATTGATCGGTGAGTATGCCCACCATTAGAATACCTCCCTTCATCCACCCACTTCTAATGATGGGCATACATGCACCGTTTATATATGCCGAAGCATGGAGGCATCCTCCCGCAAAAGGTAGGAGCAAATCGCTCCTCCGCCCCTGCTGTCCCCATGCTTCGGCATATATCACCTCCGCTGGAGTCACGGCTTTATATATCATGGGAGCAAACGCTGTTGCTGTAAAGATAAATAAATCTGCGCTGCAGCTGAATGGCGTACCTGAAGACAAAAAAATGGTTAACAATAAAACACAGTAAACGGTAAAGTATAAAAAATTGCATACCTGAAAAGCATAATATGATAAAACATAATAACAATAAAACATTGCAGAATAGAATACAGTAAAAAAGAGAAGAACAATAGATAGAGAATAGAGAGAGAGAGAACAATAAAACAACAACTATTTTTTTTATATATTTTTTTGTGTTTTTTTTTTACACTTTTTTTGTAACTATAACTTTTGTAACTGTAACCGGTTCCAGGTTCAGGTCTCTCAAAATGCGATGGCATCTTGGGAGACCCTGTGAAAGTGTGCCTAGTCTGTGCAATGCTGTACCCTACGCTAATACTGAACTAGTGTATGGTAGCGTTCAAAACATTCACGAATGCAAAGACCAGGATTGTCAGGACAGGAGGGACAATAATAGCGTGTGTCACGCCTATATCCGCGCTTGCTGCAGACACGACATCTTTTTTGGGGGGGTTCGTTGGGTAGGGGTACTCGGGAGGACATAAAGAAAATGCCTCTCATGCAGCCGACTGCATTTGGTTGGGGATGTGAATGGGGGAAGTACGGGTGATGCAGAAGTTGTGGGTTCCCGATTAGGATTGGCAAATGCAGCAGGAAGGGCCTTATGGGCACGACGAGCCTGTGTTTGTCTTCTTCTTGGTGGCAGCGGGACACTACTCGTGCTTGCCACCTCACCAGCTTGAACTGCACTTATGGGACTCGCCACGTCACCAAGTGTTACTGCAGTGCTGGTTTGACTATGACCGGTGTGTACTAGGCCGCTGGTGCTTGCCAGTTCACCAAACTGCTACCAAAAAAACTGTTAGCGATCGCAGGGATCAGGCCTGACTCTGTGAATGCTGCAGTTATGCGTTTAGTGTTTTGTAAGTGACAGTGATTGATCGATACTGCACTTGGGTGGGCTGGGCTGGGCCAGGCGGAGGGGCAAAACGCAGGTGCTAGCAGGTATCTGGGCTGATCCCGCTAACACTGCGTTTTGGGAACCCTTTATTCGGTAATAAACGGCGGGTGCCCTGACACTATAAAAAATAAACTATCTGACCAGCGGCCCCGTAACAGTTATACGGTGATCACTGGTGAAAGGGTTAACTAGGGGGCAATCAAGGGGTTATTAGGTAGTATATGGGGGTCCCTGACGCTATAAAATGCTGACGGCGAACCTATATATTTACCTCCCTAACTAGCGTCACCAGTGACACTAATACAGCGATCAGAAAAACGATCGCTTAGTGACACTGGCGACAGGGGGGGTGATCAAGGGGTTAAAACTCTATTAGGGGGGTTAGGGGGGTACCCTAGACCTAAAGGGGGCCTAACACTAACTGCCTTACCACACTAACTGTCACAAACTGACACCAATGCAGTAATCAGAAAAAAAAACTGCTTGGTGTCAGTGTGACGGGGGGGGTGCTTGGAGGGTGATCAGGGGGTGATCGGGGGGTGATGGGGGGTGTAATGTATGCCTGGCGTGTTCTACTGTGTGTGTAGTGTTTGTGCACTCACATCGATGTCTTCTCTCCTCGGCGCCGGAACGGAAAATACCGAGCTGAGGAGAGATGACATCACTTCCTCCGCTTCTGTTTACTATACAGAAGCCGAGGAAGCATTTCATTTGCCAGGAGCGATCGCGAGGGAAGAGCCACGAATGAGTGGCCTCCCCATCACCTCTCATCGCTCCTGACGAGAAACCGACCACCGCAGGCACTGGGGGGTCCAATCGGACCCCCGCCCACGAGCAGGCAAGGACGTACAGGCAAGTCCTTATGCCTGCCCGTGCCATTCTGCCGACGTACATCGCCGTGCGGCGGTTGGCAACTGGTTAAGTACTGTTGCCAACAGACTGCATGGGAGCTCAACATATGTCTGGTCAAGCATGTGGTGCCCAAGCGGCTGCTGTTTTGGCCATGCTTGATATGCTTCAGACATATGCAAACAGCAACAGTGCGATCTGCTGCACACGTCTCAAAAAAGGCCCACACCAAAGAACTTTTGAAAAAACGCGCAGTCAGCAGCGCCCTGCACATGTGGAGCTCTACGGTGTGATCCAGTCAGTTGGATGTCCTTAAGCTGGCCCCTGGAGGGCATCTGCCTCATTGGAGATGTGCCTCCTCCTCCTCTCTTCTATCAAGCACCCACGTAAAGTCAGTGACCTCATCATCCCCTCCCTCCTCGCCACTGGAGCAAACCTGGCAGTATGCTGCAGCTGGGGGAACATGACTGCCAGTTTCTTGTCCTTCTTGGGCACCCCCTCTCTCTGGGCTCATGTTACTGCCTTCTTCTCCAACCTGGCTACCATCATCGGAGCCTTGAAAAATGCTGCGCATCCTCCTGCAGCATGTACCCGACACTGTGGTCGAACAGTTCGGGGGACTCCTCAGGACATGATGGTGGGGCTAGAGAAGGAGTGACTGATGCCATTGAGCCAATGGAATAGGCCGCATTGGCAGCCAAACTTCTCTTAGTCTGGGTGACAGAGGATGAGGAGGATGAGGACGGCTTTGTCATCCACTCTACCAACTCTTCTGCATGTTGTGGCTCAACACGGCCAGCTGCTGAAAAAAAGGACAAGCGTGCCCCATGGCTACGTGCTGAGGATGCACCATGTTCACGACCAGCACTGTTGGCTGTAGACACAGAGCCTGCTCGCCCTCTTTTTTAGTGACCTGTGAGTGTCTGTCTTTCCTTGGTGGCCTTCCAGACATGCTGTAAAATTGGATTAGCAAAACACTGCCTGAAGTTTACTGGAAAAATTACACCAGGAATGGCCTGCAATCAGGTATAGGCTTGGCTAGACTAGAATGCAGTGGATATATATGTAGGAGACTGTATGTATATCTTTATGCACTGCAGCCCACTGAATCACCTGCCTGGCCTGCTTGCCTGAAAGTATTGTTGAAAACGTACACCAGGAATGGCCTGTAGTAAGGTATAGGCTTGGCTAGACTAGAATGCAGTGGATATTTATGTAGGAGACAGTGTATATATATTTTATGCACTACAGATCACTGAATCACCTGCCTGCCTGCCTGGAAGTGTATTTGAAAACGTACACCAGGGACTACCTGCAGTCCGATATAGGCTTGGCTTGACTAGAATGCAGTGGATATATATGTAGGAGACTGTATATATATTTTATGCACTGCAGAACACTAAATTTCCTGCCTAAAAGTGTATTTGAAGACGTACACCAGAATTGGCCTGTAGTCAGGTATAGGCTTGGCTAGACTAGAATGTGTATATGTGGGAGACTGTATATATATTTTATGAACTGCAGATCACTAAATCACCTGCCTGCCTGAAAGTGTATTTGAAAATGTACACCAGAATTGGCCTGTAGTCAGGTATAGGCTTGGCTAGACTAGAATGTGTATATGTGGGAGACTGTATATATATTTTATGAACTGCAGATCACTAAATCACCTGCCTGCCTGAAAGTATATTAGAAAACGCACACCAGGAATGGCCTGCAGTGAGATTTAGCTACACAGGATACAGTATATATATATATATATATATATATATATATATATATATATATATATATATATATATTTATTTATACTAAATACACTGCAGATAACTGAATCAACTGCCTGCCTGAAGTAGATTAGAAACAGTACAGCAGGAACAGTCTGCAATGAGATCTAGCTAAACTGGATACTGATATATATATAAAGCCGGGATGTATGTATATTATATACAAAATGCACTGCAGCTAACTGAATCAACTGTCTGCCTGAAGTAGATTAGAAACAGTACAGCAGGAACGGTCTACAGTGAGATCTAGCTAACTGAATAAACTGCCTGCTCAAAGTAAATGAAATGACGCTCTCTCTCTATCTCTCTCTCCGCCAGCAACACTACACAAGGTCGACGTGCAGGCGGCCTTATATAGTGTGGGGCGTGGCCTTAACCCCCTGAACCATAATTGGCCAAAGGCCAATTATGGTTCACTGCGTTTTATGGCTTTATATACAGTGCGCATGAGTGAAACTCCACCCCTGTCCTTCTTTCCAGTGTATTCCACGCCTCTTCTCTTTTGGGGCAGTGGGAGACCATATGGCGGCAAGACAGCAGGTGTGTGCTGTTAGCAGCAACAAGGAAAGCCCAGGGCAAGAAATGTCCAGATCCAGGAGGAGATATAAGGCCTCAGATATATCTTTTGAAGAAATGGTGGAGATGGTGGACATCTTAAAGAGGACAGACTATAATGGGAATCATGGACCTTACCGAAACCCAAATGTCAGAAAGGCCAAGATCATGGCTAAAGTTGTGAGAAGTCTGCACAGTAATTTTGGGGTACGACAATCCAAGGATCAGTTGAGAAAATGCTGGTCAGATCTTAAATTGAAAGCGGAAGATCAGTATAGAAATATAAGGAAAGTGCTGCGAAAAAGTAAGTATTTGCCCTGTGTTCCTATTATTATTTCATTTGTGCTGGTCCATGTGCTTTTCTTTACTGTTATACAGTTTAAGATGCAAAGTTTTATGTTCGTGGACACAGGAATCGTTTGAGCGTTCCTTCGACCACTAATACTTTGTTTTTGGGAGATGCATGTTAAATGCATTTGTTCAGGCCTATTTTGCTAAAAAAAAGTTCATTAGATTGTTGTCTAGATGTGTTAGAAAATATAATGAAATGTCAACTTGAATCTGTGTCAGGAGAGGACACTCAGCAGCTGGTTATGCATCTGGACGCAGGAGCACTAGTGTGGGACACCATAACACCCTTGTTATGGTGTCCCACGCAGGTGCTCCAGTGGATACTAGGGGTATCTCCATGTGTGAAACTTGCACAAAACAGGTAAGTATTCTTGCTTTTGAAAGGGAACAAATCATGTATTCAGCTTGGAACTCTGCCAATGTTTCACATTACTATTTCTAGCCTAACATATCTGTCTGCTAAGTATACCTTTTTGGGATTCACATAGGGGAGAATAGTAGACAGACATCTGAGGTGCGTGGGGACACCAGTAACCCTGCTCCTCCAGAAGATACCAAAGAAAGGCAACTAACCACACACCCTGAAGATGTTGATGCTGATGTGCAGGAAGTACTGGGTGAAGTTGTAGAAATAGTGTCAACCACAGGTCAGTGTCTGAGACCACAGCTTCAGGTAAAAGATGGATGCCTGCATATTTTTAATACATGGTGTGTTTTTTTTTGTTTGTTTGTTTTTTTAGGCGATATGGATGTTGTGGAAGAAGAAAATCACTTCAGCAGTGCAAGTGCACAAATTCTGATCAGTGAGATCATGGTTTGCAAATGTGATTTGAAACAAATGAAACAAAACATCCATGATGTTCAAAACAGACTTAGCAACATCATAGATATTTTAGGGAAAATCTAAAAAAATCAAAAAATGTATAGTAGTCGTTATGTTGTACGTGTTTGTACATTTTTAAATGGATTACATTTGTGTGGCTTCATGGCCAGATGTCTATTGAAGTCACACCTGAACTTGTAAAAAGTATTGCAGGAACTACTTTTGCAAATTGTTGTTGTGCTGCTAAATCAGTATCACACTGATTGGAACAGTGCCATTGCCTCAAATTGGTTGTGACTTGTTGTGCGAATTTAGCTAGCAAATCGCATGGCAAATCGCTCCAATGTGAACCTAGGCTTTATAGTGTCTGAGGTCAGTGTTTAGCCACTCCACTTCTCTAGGTGCACCACCAGGTCCTGTTTTCTTTAGTTTCCGCATTTGAAAAACGAATGTGTGAATTACTAACCTCGAAAATGACATCATCACCTGTGCCAAAACCCAAAAATATTGAAAACATGACCTAGAAATGCATCTGGAGGAGAGTTGTGAAACACTGCCCTAAGTATTGTTTTAATTGTAATCTTTTTGTGTGTTTATGAATTCCAAAGCCAAATTTTGAAGATGCACATAAATTGGGACTCAAAATTTTGAATTCCCTCATGATCACATGCCTAAAATGTGTGTCTTTCCCTATATCTATTTTGCTAAAACCCCAAAACACACAGTGTGTCAACATGTGTTATCTCCCATCATGAGATTTCAATGTAAGCGTTTTGGGGGTGCAACCCCTTCCTCCAAACTAAAGTAGGTGACAGGAAGGGGTTGCACCCGCAAAACACATCCATTGATCCCCCATGATGGGAGCTAGCACATGTTGACACACTGGAGGTTAATTCAAAAAGGCAAAACCGCTTTGCACTACAAGTGCAATGCAAGTGCACTAGTAGTGCAAAGTGGATTGGCCTTTCTGAAATAAGCCCCAGTGTGTCAACATGTGCTAGCTCCCATCATGGGGATCAATGGACATGTTTCGGGGGGTGCAACCCCTTCCTCTCACCTACTTTAGTTTGGAGGAAGGTGTTGCACCCCCAAAACGTGTACATTGATATCTTGTGATGGGAGATAGCACATGTTGACAGGCAGTGGGGTTGATTTACTAAAGGGAAAAAAAACTGTGCACTTTGCAAGAGCAGTTGCTCCAGAGCTTAGTAAATGAGCAGAAGCTCTGCTGACTTCCATCATCCAATCACGTGCAAGCAAAAATGCAGTTTTTTTAATTTTCCTTTCACAGGATTGGGTACTCTTTGCAAAGTTAAGCCATACCTCATTTACTAAGCTCTAGGGCAATTGCACTCACAGAGAGCAACTGCACTCTGCAAAGTGCACAGTCTATTTGCCTTTAGTAAATCAACCCCAGTGTGTTTTGGGGCTTGAGTAAATAACCTGTTTGTAACTACACACTTTTTGAGCAGGAGACCAGAAGGGACATTTAACAGTTATGCCTCTATGTGTACATGCCTTCAAGTGTGGGCTTTTCGAGGGGTCAGATCACCCCATCTGAGGAAGGCAACATCAACACAGTTTTGACATACTAATGTCTCTTATGGCCTTCAATTTAGCAAAGTCAAACTTTGTAAGTTCCTGAGTTGGGGAAGTGTATGTTATGTTATGTTTTTAAACATGCCTGTTTAGCCCCCAAAAAAAGACAATTTAATGTCAAACATACATGTTATACACCAAGTTATTATAAATTAAAAGTCCGCGCTTAGGACTTGGAGGGTTGCAGCCTGCCCCTAAATTAGTTCCCAATTAGGACTAATAAGGTATATATAAAAAAGTGGGAAAATGGCGCTACCCTATTGGGATCTAAGGTAAAAGTAACCAATTACAATACAGAAAAAAATAAACATAAATAGTGCTGATCCCAGTATAGTTGACACTTATAATTATGTGTGACGGTAATTATAAACGTGCACTAATTCCCATACAGTGATATAAGATACATATATCTGTAGTGTGACAGTGTGCCCCTAAGGACAAGCAACAATGATGTGCAGTACTCCAGTGATTGTTCAATGTGTACTTACATTCCAGAGGGCTGTATGCCCCTTAAAACAAACACCAGCAGTAATATGTATTCAAAAATGAACTCAGTATATGCATACAGCCCATTAGCTGCTGCATATAGTGAAATAATCAAAGTGACATCAACTAAACTAACCGACATCCAAACATGTGTATATGTATATATATAAAATAAAAATAAAAATAAAAAATAATATAAACTATACTATAATTACATGTGACATATATACCACAGTTTATAAAGGTATATCAGGACCGGGTGTGCAAAATCCCTAGAAGACCAAAAGTCTCTGTGAGAAACCAAAGTCTCTGTGCAGTCCAATAAAAATAATAAATAATAAAGGATGAAAATCAACGATGACTTCTGTGCTCATCAGCAATCGTGACTCCAAGTGCTCCCCCAAGAAGCAGTCACCCCTGCAGGGGTAGTGGGCATAGAGTGGGTAACTTAGAGTGGATGTTCCCTTAGAAATCAAGCTTAACCTCCGTTCCTCCGTGGATGTGCCCCGGTGATCCGGTTCAAGGTTCCCAGCTGGCGTTTCAGAGATGGACTCTTCCGTGCCACATCACCATCAGTCTATGTTTTCCTGTCTCCATGTGTTCATCTCTAGAGGATGTTATACACCAAGATGTTGGTTTGTTCAAAAACTTTTATAATACACACGTGAATGTGCTTGGAGTAAAATGTTTTATACTCAACAATGTGTGGCTTCTTATTTCAATGCTGGTGGTGTAGTTACAGTGACAATGTGCTGTAAAATGTGACAAAATCAGACCATTTTTAGGGACTCCAAGCAAATAATTCAAGGAGTTGAAAAGGATGAATATTTTTATCATTAATTCATTACATACATTAACAACAATAACATTGTGTGTGTGTGTGTGTGTGTGTGTAGCAGACCCACAGCACAACATAATAGTTAGCTGAAGAAGAGATTGTCACCTCATTTATCAAATAAGTTATGTTTGAACTATTGAAGAAAAATTAAAGGCCATTTGAGAACCTAGGAAACAGATAAGAAACACAAACAGTAATTCAAATGAAATATGAGTTTAGTTTTCAAAAAAAGTTTTATTGGACATCCGCCACATTTTGCTGTAAAGCAATTGCCCCTCTACCCACAAAGTAATCCACATATTCTTGTCTGACTTCGCGGGCACTTTGGGCGGGTAAGCCAGCATGGCCACTTTCTAGAGCAGTCATCACTGCTGGTTCTGCTGCAAAGTCAGCCTCAGTCAAAACTAAGGCCAGATAGCTGGCTGCATTCTTCCTTAAATAGTTGTGTAGAATGCAGCAGCACAACACCACATGGTTCAGTTTATATTCGGCCAGGTTCATGGCCATTAGGAAGAGACAGAACCGGCTTGCCATTATGCCAAAGGCATTCTCCACCACTCTTCTGGCATGAGACAGCCGGAAATTGAAATCCCTCTGCTCTGGGGTCATGTTCCTCATGGGGAATGGCCTCATGAGATTTTCCCCCAGAGCAAAGGCCCCATCTGCTACAAAAACAAAGTTGAGGCCCTCCACATTCTCCTCAGGAGGTGGCAACTGCAAGGTGCCATTTTGTAGCCGCTGGTAGAACTCTGTCTGGGCTATCACTCCTCCATCAAAGTTTCGACCGTTCTTGCCAATGTCCAGGTATAAGAACTTATAATTGGCCGACACCACCATTAACATGACAATACTACAAAAGCCCTTGTAGTAATAACAGCCAGAGTTGGGTGGTGGGGCAATCCTCACATGCTTCCCATCAATAGCACCATCACAATTAGGAAAATCCCACTGGTGGTGAAATTGGGAAGCCACAGTCTGCCATTCCTGTGAGTTTGAAGGAAACTATGGAGTCAAAGAAAAAAAGAATTAGTACTTTTGCACATAACGTTGCAAGTAGATTAGACACAAACATTCTTGGCCAACATAAGTATAACATTTATTGAAATGAGTATTTAAAACAAAAGTATGAGGTCAACTTATCAGATCCACACCCCCTCTGGTGGCCCATTGGAAAAATGTTATGGTGGGGGGGTTTTGGACAGGTAACCCTCTCGACTTCATTGAGAGGTGTATGCATACATAATGTGTGTTACTTTGGCCAGCCCCTCCTTACTTACACTATTGGCAGCCCACTGGACAGGTAAGAAGTGTCATAATACAAACATATGGATACACACTGTCCAAACTGAAGCACATTTTTACATTCTGAAATTACCTTTCAAGATAATAGGAGACCAAAACTTTCAACAGTACCATTTGAAAGTATTCAGGCAGGCCCTTGCACTACATACTTTGGTGAATTAATCCATAAATATGACCACAAAAGAGGTATAGTGTGTATGGGTTTGGCAAAGTCAGCAGATAGAGTATTGGTATCGGTTGACTTAGCGGTTGGGGGGGAGGGAGGGTTCCAAATGAGTTTGGGGGCCAAAAAAATAGCTTCTTGCACTCTGCCTGAATTTGAGGACAACAATAACATTTGTACACATTTTAGGGGGTGTTTAGGGTAAGCACTAAAATGTAGCTGACATAATACATTGTTAAGTTACTAGGCTAGGTATGTATAGGCCCAGGATAGCATGCTGGGGAGGTTAGTGAAGGTATATATGCAGGAAGGACAAAAAAGGAGAATTAAAAGCTTACAGCATGCATGAGGACAAAGAGGACATTCACAGCATATCACAATAATAGTAATTATGGAATGAAGAAATTAATCCAATACATTAGCAAACATTAAATACATAGAATGTGATGTTAAAAACTTAACCAAATATAGTCCTTCTGCAGGACTTGTATGATGGCAGAACAGGTCTCTGGAATAATGATTCCCAGAGCCTGGGGGAGATCCCAGTCGTGGACTTCAAATTCTGGAGACTTCTCCCCGTCGCCAAGCACCACAAGGTGGCGACGAGCCTTTGTTCAAGAGTGATTGCTTGCTGCATACATGTGTCCTGCTTACTAATACAGGGGGACAGCAAAGCCAATAGATGGTGAAAGCAGGGGTCCGTCATCCGGAGATAATTCCTGAAACAAAGGCATATGAGAGAATTGGTCACATTTAAGCAACCAATTCTTGGTCCAAGACTTCCTTGTAACAACGTCTCCCACACTCCGCTTGAGTGCTTCCGTCATATACCACTTCCTCCCAGTCTGGATATAGATATCAGATATTCCAACTGCTCACAAGCACAAAACAAGACGATACTTGTTTGGTTACTGTACATGGACTCTCTTATTAGAACCAGAATACAGTCTTATATACAGTAGAAGAGGAGGTCCCCCCTCCTGCTCATGTTACTCTAACAATACAACTGTCAGGTCTGTAGTGTGAGCCCGGGTTGCTGAGAGGGTGTCCCTTGCGGATGAGTGCAGCGCGACCCTGGATTTGGGTACAGGGAATGCGATGCACAGAGGTCCACGGTTGCCAGGAATACTGCAAGCTGGCTGGTTGGCTGTAAGTAGCTAGAGTGCATTGTGGCAGCCGTGCAGAGAGAAGTCTTGAGCGGTAACAGCAGGGTAAACCAGGAACGGGGTCCGCAGCCAGGCCAGGGGTCAGATACCAAAAGACAGTCTGAGAGAGGTACAGGAACAAGCCGGGTCATACACGGAGGGCAGAAGATTGGAGAGTAGTCAGCCAAGCCAGGGTCAGAGTGAGGAGATAAACAGGAACACAGGTCAAGCCAAGCAGAGGTCATGCAGCGATCTTCAGAGTATTCAAGGCACAAGAACACAGGAGCTGTTAGATAATCCAGCAAACTGCAAGTGTCAGTGACAGGTTTAAATAGGCCGGGGGGGTGTGCCCACAAGATCAGGGTGTGCGCGTGTGGCATTGGCACGCACAGACTGCTGTGGTCCAGCTATTGCGCATCTGCGTGTGCGCAGGTGCACAGAAACTTGCCTGGTGTCACCATGATGGTTGCTGGCGGAATTGCCCACAACACAGCCATTTCCCTGACAGTGTCCCCCCAAGGGGCAACCTCCAGATGCCCAACCGGGCCCATCTTTCGGGGAAACGAAATCGGAATCTCTGCAAAAGTCTAGGAGCATGTATATTGGCTGCAGGTTCCCAAGATGGCCAGGATGGCCTCAACTTCATACTCTGTTTCATCTCCCACAGAAACTGGAGGCGGAGGATCTTCTTTCCTTCCTGAAAAAGGACTAGAGATAACAGCTTTAAGTAAGGAGACATGAAACACAGGGTGCACTTTATAAGAACTCGGAAGTGACAGTTCAAAAGCTACTGGATTAACCTCCCGTCTAATCTTGAATGGGCCGATAAATCTCGATCCCAATTTCCGGGAGGGACAAGGAAGTTTAAGATTTGCTGAGGAGAGCCAAACCTCATCTCCAACCTTAAAGCTAGGGCTCTCTCCTCTCTTCTTGTCATATTGTTCCTTGTAGTCCTCTTGGGCCTTTTGCATGGTTAACCGGAGAGTTTGATAGTTAGCCTGAATGGATTTTATCCTGTCTTGAACTGCTGGGACTGAGGTCTCTCGAATGACATTAGGTAGAAATGAAGGATGGGACCTATAGTTGGCCCAAAGCGGTGATTGATCGGTGGTTGAGTGTAATGAATTATTGTATGCGAACTCCGCACAGGGGAGTAACAAGGACCAGTCATCCTGGGAAATAGAGCAGAAACAGCGTAAATATTGTTCTAAGGTCTGATTAGTCCTTTCAGTCTGACCGTTGCACTGGGGGTGATAGGCAGAGGATAGGCAAACTTCAATAGACAAAACTTTGCAGAGCTCTCTCCAAAATCGGGAAGTAAATTGGACCCCTCTATCAGACACAATGCTGTCAGGAAGGCCGTGAAGTCTGACTATCTCTCTTATGAAGGCTTTTGCTGTGTCTGCAGTGGAAGGAGTACCTAACATAGGCACGAAGTGTGACATCTTAGACAGAAGGTCTACAACAACTAGGATTGTTGTGAATCTTTCAGAGGGGGCAGCTCTACTATGAAGTCCATAGATATATTCCTCCATGGTTGTTCTAGTACCGGCAAAGGATGTAGCAGACCCCAAGACTTAATGTTGGACCCCTTGTTTAGCTGGCAGGTAGTACAGGAGCTTACATACTTTTTGCAATCAGTTTTCAAGGTAGGCCACCAAAAGGATCGCTCAATAAGATCCATAGTTTTCCATACACCGAAGTGGCCAGCAAGTTACTAATCATGTAAAGTTTGTAAGACCTGGATTCTGGCTTGTTGTGGGACAAAGATCTTGTCCCGATACCAGAGATAACCCCCCTGGCTTCTTAGTGAGGAAGTCTCTGGTTCCTGGCATTGGAGGGAGGCCTGTTCAAGAGAAGACTTTAGATCAGGTTGAATCAAAAGAAAGTTCTGTGGAGACAAGATCGTACTGGATGTTGTTTCTTCTGGGGTACCAGGGAACATTCGGGATAAAGCATGGATGGAGCCAGGGCGGTAGGTGATGTGAAAGTTGAATCGTGAAAAGAACAGAGCACAGCGAGCTTGACGGGGTCTCAGGTGTTTGGCAGTGCGTAGGTATTCGAGGTTTCTGTGATCGGTGAATATCATTATAGAGTGCATGGCTCCCTAAAAAAGGTATCTCCACTCTTCTAAGGCTGTCTTAATTGCCAGAAGCTCACAATAATTCCTTTCGGGCTGGCTCATTTTCCGGGAGGAGAAGGCCACAGGGTGAAGCAGAGACTTGGGTCCCAGGCGCTGTGAAAGTACTACTCCTGTAGCTACCTCTGAGGCATCGACCTCTAAAATATAGGGCAGGGCAGGATCAGGATGTTGAAGAATTTGTGCAGAAGTAAACAAATACTTCAGTTTCTCAAAGGCAGATTGGGCTTCGGAGGACCACAGGAAGCGAACATGTAGGCGGGTTACTTGGGTTATGGGCGAGATGATGGATGAAAAGTTCCTTATAAACCTTCTATAGAAGTTTGCAAACCCTACAAACCTTTGTACACCCTTCTTATCTGACGGTGTTGGCCAGTCTAGGATTGCCTGCACTTTCTGTGGATCCATAGCTATACCACCGGTAGAGATGATGAGCCCTAGGAATTGTATGGATTTCTTTTCAAAGTCACACTTTTCTGCTTTTGCGTAAAGTCCGTGTTTTCTTAGTGTGAGTAATACTGTCTTTACGTGAGTCCGATGGAGCTCCAAGGTGGTTGAGAAGATAAGGATGTTATCCAGATAGATGATGACGAACTAATCAAGTTATTCCCGGAAGATGATGTTTACGAAGTAGCCAGGGCATTACAGAGCCCAAATGGCATCACCAAATACTCAAAGCGCACAAACCTCGTACTGAATACCGTCTTCCACTCATCGCCCTCACGGATGCGAACGAGGTTGTAGGCACCCCGGAGGTTGAGTTTGGTGAACACTTGGGCTGAACGAAGTCTCTGGAAGTGTTCAGGGACCAGTGGGAGTGGATATCGGTTCTTTATGGTGATTTTATTTAATTCCCTATAGTCCACACATGGTCTTAGAGTCTTATCTTTTTTTTTCAACAATGAAAATGGCACCGGCAGTAGAAGAAGAAGGATGGATGAAGCCCTTTGCCAAATTTTCGTCTATGTACTGTCGTAGTGTCCCCAATTCTACGTCAGAGAGGGGGAATATACGTCCAAATGGAACTTCGGCCCCTGAAAGCAGCTCGATAGGACAATCATATGGCCGATGTAGTGGTAGAACATCGGCCTTTCTCTTATCAAAAATGTCCAGGAATTCATGGTACACCCGCGGTACATCCTGGTTAGTGGAGGATACCGACTGGACTGTCAGACAACTGGTGGTATCTCTGGATTCAGGGATGAGGCGATGTTGTTGGCAATAGGGGGAAGTGAACAGGACTTCCTTCTTGATCCAATCGATCTGGGGGTTATGGGCTTGGAGCCAAGCGATACCCAAGATAATTGGAGACATAGGTGAACTCAAAATGTCAAAATGTATGAATTCCCGATGGCCATCGGGAGAGGTAATAAGTAGAGGAGAAGTCTCTTGAGTAACAAGGCCAAAAATAGGTAGGGTGCCATCTGCTAAATGGACTTCCAGACCCAGTTTCTTGTGGAGGAGGGGCAACCTAAGGTTTCTTGCCAGGTTCAAGTCCACAAAGCAACTGCATGCTCCAGAATCGATTATAGCCTGGAGCCGGATGTCTTCTTCTTACAACTGCAGTGAAATGGGGAGAACGAGTTGTGAGGGAGAAGTCCCAGAAACCTGAAAATATGCTGGAGAGTAGGTGGGTGGCTTCTTGAACTTCCTGGGACAGTCACATAGGTAATGTCTTATTCCTCCACAATAGAGGCAGAGATTGGCTAGGATACGATGATGTCTTTCATCAGGAGTTAGTGCGGAACGTAACAGGCCAATCTGCTTGGGAACTGATTCAAAGGTGGGTGTACTGGCGGGTCTGCAGGTTCGTGATTGTTCGGACTGTCTCTCCTGCAAACGTTGATCCAGTTGGATGGATAATTGGATAGGACCCTCGAGTGTAGTGGGAATCCCGATCCTGGCCAACTCATCCTTGAGGGATTTGGAGAGTCCTAGGCGGAACTGGTGTAGTAAAGCCTCATTCCAGGCTGTGTCTGTGGACCACCGCCCGAAGTCCAGGGTATAGTCCTCTACTGGTCGCCTACCCTGCTGCAAAGAATGCAGAGTGGCTTCAGCGGTGGCAGTATGCTGGGGATCCTCGTAAAGTTGTGCCATAGCTGCCAGGAATGCGTCCACTGTGCAAATGACTGGACTCTTTTGTTCTCATAAGTTATGGGCCCAGGCCTGAGATGAGGAACCTGACTTTAACAGTCTCTAAAGCACAAGTCCGGGGTTGCAGGGCTAGGTACAATAGGCAGGCAGTCTTGAAGGATCTGAACTTTTTCCGGTCTCCGGAGAATCGCTCCGGAATGGGAACTCGGGGTTCTGGAGGCGGGAACATCATCAAGGGAGCCGCAGAGGATTGTTCGTGAGCAGATGACTCTGACAGGTGTTGCAACTTATCCATTAGTTGCAGATAGCCTTCCTGTAACTTCTGAACTGCTTGGGTCAGAGTGGTGGCTTGTTGGCACAAAGTCTCTAATGGGGATGCACCTCTGCCGGCCTCAGTCATGGCTGGATTATACTGTCAGGTCTGTAGTGTGAGGCCGGGTTGCTGAGAGGGCATCCCTTGCGGTTTAGTGCAGCGCGTCCCTGGATTTGGGTACAGGGAATGCGATGCACAGAGGTGCATGGGTTGCCAGGACAGGAATACTGCAAGCTGGCTGGTTGGCTGTAAGTAGCTAGAGTGCGTTGTGGCAGCCATGCGGATAGAAGTCTTGAGCGGTAACAGCAGGGTAAACCAGGAACAGGGTCCGCAGCCAGGTCAGGGGTCAGATACAAAAAGACAGTCCGAGAGAGGTACAGGAACAAGCCGGGTCATACACGGAGGGCAGAAGATCGGAGAGTAGTCAGCCAAGCCGGGGCCAGAGCGAGGAGATAAACAGGAACACAGGTCAAGCCAAACAGAGGTCAAGCAGGGATCTTCAGAATATTCAAGGCACAGGAACACAGGAGCTGTTAGATAATCCAGCAAACTGCAAGTGTCAGTGGCAGGTTTAAATAGGCCGGGGGGGTGTGCCCACAAGATTGCACAGACTGCTGTGGTCCAGCTATCATGCATCTGTGTGCATGCAGGCGCAGAGAAACTCGCCTGGAGCCACCATGACGGTTACTGGCGGAATTGCCCACAACACCGCCATTTCCCTGACAACAACTGTAACCGGAAACAGAATTAACATGAACTAATTAACCAATCCCTTAAAGCAGCCAATGTGACTCCGTGCCCTCCTGAGGATTGTATGATTAATCAGGATTTCACTAAAGATCAGACTTGTTGTCACCGAGCTTCACACATTAGTATAAACACAGGACACCTTCTCACAATAGCAGGATCTAATTACAATTACCAATACAAACAGTAATCTCCCCCCCTCCTCAGCCTAGTAGGCAACAAACTATAGTAGGAGTAGACTGTCCGGCTCCTACCCAGTTATAGAGGCCAATGTGATCCGCTCTCTCAACTAACATGTTGAGTTCAGAATCAAACAAACCAAGAATAGTCTTTACATATATCCTGGGAGATATTGTGGATACATATTACTGTCCCATTTTAAGTAATCCAAGATATATTTTCTCAGTCACCCTGTGCCATGATGGCACAGGGTGACTTAGACATAAGAGGTGCATGGGGAGCTGAAGCATGGGTTTCCCAACCTTTCCAAGGGATTCTTGGTTCCAAGGGCCCTCCCGTCACATCTCTCCATTTTTGGCAGAAGACTAACACAGGAGGAGACTTTGAAGTTAGTCCATAGTTCCAGACCTCTAATGCCTGTACCCACACAGTACCCCAAACAAATTGTTCCAAACAGAGCATTACTCACCCAGCCAACCTCTGCCTCTCTCATAGAACATACCCACTGCTGGGGGGAAGTGCAGACTGGTCCTTCCCCCTGGAGACCCTTTAGCTGCAGGAGAGAAGACAGGGTGGCTGGGCTCAGTCCGTCATGCTGTTGGGCATCTGGGCTGACTGCCCAGCATCCCTGGGGTATACAGGTGGAGACTGAAGTCCCATCCACCTTTACAGGAAATACATCCTCTGTTAGTTGAGGGCAGGGGCCAGCAGCACTCTGCCCTGTTGCCAGCCCTTCTGCTGGAAACCCAACACCATCTTCTCCGGCTAACTGTTGGGGAGGGAGGCCAACTGCCCCGGCTCCCTGGAACTCTGTAGTTGTTGCCGGTGCTGGGCAGAGGTTGGTAGCACTCTGCCCGCTTGCCAGCACTTCTGCTGGATTTATGTTAGTGGAGACAGCAGGCCCATCCACCGACACAAGATCAAGCTGCAGTTGTGAGGTGCCGATTGCATTCTCTCCTTGGGTCCGGATCTGCTGCTCGGGAGTGACCGCCACCTCCTCACCCTGGACCTGAAGAACTGCCACAGGTGTGGGGCAGAGGTCTTGGACCCTCTGTCCAGTTGCCAGCACTTCAGCTGGGTTGGTGTCATCATTTTGGGGCACCGTCTGCGTTTGGAACTCCCTTTCACTGGTATTTTCTCCCAGGTGCACGAATCCTTGTTGGGGAGGGGAAATGGCTGCTTCTCCTCCCTGCATCTCTGAAATCCATTTGGAAAGAGGAACCATCACCTTCTCACCTTGGGCCCCCGAAACTGCTACGTTTGTGGAGCAGGGGTCTGCAGTACTCTGTCCTGCTGCCAGTACTTGAGCAAGTGATGCATAATCTATAACATCCTCTGATGAACAGTCCATTAAGTCCATACATTCTGTAATCTGTAGCTGGAGAGATGAGCCAACTGCCCCAGCTCCCTGAAACTCCACATCATCCGCTTTGGCTAACTGTTGGGGCAGGAGGCTGGATTCCTCCACTCCCAAACTGTGTAGTTGCCATTGGGGAGTTGAGCTGGCTGCTTCCTTTTCCACTCCCTCATCTGGCTGCTGGGACAAAATGTCTATGGTACTGTCTTCCAGGTGCATGGATCTTTGCTGGGGAGGAAAGACCGCTTCCTCCACCCTGGCCAACCGTTGGGGAGGGACGACAAACACCTCCTCTCCCTTCTCTCTCTGTATCTGCTGCTGGGAAGTGATTGCCACCTTCTCACCCTGAGCCTCAGAAACTGCCACAGGTGTGAGGCAGAGATCTTGGACCCTCTGTTCGGTGACCAGCGCTTCAGCTGGGGAAGTTCCTTGTAACTCCACAGATACTGCTGTTGGTGCTAGGCAGAGCACAGTGAACTTTGGCCCTGATACCAGCTCTTCTGCTGGAGGCTCATCAGGTTGTTCTTCATCAGCAGAAAAGTCTATCAAATCCCCTGTCTCTGCAACTGGTGTCGGGATAGAGGTTCACCATCTCCTGTCTGTGGAACCTAGAAGATGCTATCGGTGGTGGGCAGAGCACAGTGAAGTTTGGCCCTAATATCAGCTCTTCTGCTGGGGGCTCACTAGATTGTTCTTCCTCAGCAGAAAAGTCTATCAAATCCTCTGTCTCTGCAACTGGTGTTTGGGGATAGAGATTCACCATCTCCTGTCCATGGAACCCAGAAGATGCTATCGGTGCTGGGCAGAGGTTAGCAGAGCTCTGGCCTTTTTTCAGCACTTCAGCTTTGGGGATGGCACTCTCCAGATTTTCCACTGCCAATTCTCTGGCATGCTGCTGGACAGGCACATTACTCCATCCAAGATCATCCCATGCAGAAACAGGATCATCAAGGTCAGTCAGCACTTGCTGCATCCGCCATAAGATCTCTGCCTCCATAGCTGCGGGGGCAGGTTGGCAAAGCACACCGTTACTCTGCCACATTGCCGACTCTTCAGCCAGGATTTCAGAGTTGTCAACTGGTATTTCCTGATAGTCCCAGGCAAAGGGAGCCCAGCCCTGGTGCTGAGCAGAGTCTAGCAGCCATCTGTAGGCAATCTCCAGCTTCCATTCCTGAATGGCCAGAAACTCTATATCTTCCAGTGCACTTATTCAGTAGCCCCTCTCTGAAATCCATGATTTTGTTCAACCGCCACTCCAAATCACTTGCAAAGTTAGGGTCCCCTGTCAGCTTCACATACAACAGTCCCAGGCCGCCATAGCCAAAGCCTTCCGTTGGGCTGTCATCCGCTATCCAAGGGCATGCTTGGGATACATGCCACCAGAGGGCTCTGTAGCTCTCATCCAGCCGCATCTCTGCCCAGACCAGCCTGTTTAATTCAGCTGTCTGCTCCTCGTGCGTTTTTTCTCCCAAAACCAGCACCCGCAATCCATACTGTGACCAGTACCTTTCCTGGATGGAGGGGAGAACTTTTCCCTGGTGTCGCTGCTCACGGCTAGCACTTCCTTCTAAAGTTTGTAGCGGATAGAATCAAACCATCCCAGCAGGACCTGCTCTGATACTGGTCCTCTGTGCTGTATCTGCATCTCTTGCAACCTCCTTCTGAATTCCTCTTCCATGGCGGCTGGTATCTGTACCTGTCACGTACCTTGTGGACGAGCCCGACTTGCAGGGGATGGCCTCTCTTGCGGCTCTGACTCGAGGGCCCTGGTAGGATATACAGGAAGCACAAGAGTCAGGAGTGGCACGAGTGCCTGGCAGGATCAACAGCAGGAAGTGGGTCTGGAACTCGGGAAGCGCTGTGCAGTAGAACTTCAGACTGAGCCGAAAGGTAGACTGGAACCTGGAAGGAGCTGGATCAGCAGACTGGTGCAGCAGACTGGAACTGGATAGCAGACTGGAACTGGAAAGCAGACTGGAACCAGATAGCAAACTGGAACACTGGTGCAGCAGACTGGAACCAAACAGCAGACTGGAACTGGATAGCAGATTGGAGCTGGATAGCAGACTGGAACTGGACAGCAGACTGGAACCGGATAGCAGACTGGAACACTGGTGCAGCAGACTGGAACCAAACAGCAGACTGGAACCAAACAGCAGACTGGAACTGGATGGCAGACTGGAGCTGGATAGCAGACTGGAACCAAACAGCAGACTGGAACTTGATAGCAGACTGGAGCTGGATAGCAGACTGGAACTGGACAGCAGACTGGAACCGGATAGCAGACTGGAACCGGATAGCAGACTGGGACACTGATGCAGCAGACTGGAACCAAACAGCAGACTGGAACTGGATGGCAGACTGGAGCTGGATAGCAGACTGGAACCAAACAGCAGACTGGAACTTGATAGCAGACTGGAGCTGGTTAGCAGACTGGAACTGGACAGCAGACTGGAACCGGATAGCAGACTGGAACCGGATAGCAGACTGGGACACTGATGCAGCAGACTGGAACCAAACAGCAGACTGGAACTGGATGGCAGACTGGAGCTGGATAGCAGACTGGAACCAAACAGCAGACTGGAGCCAAACAGCAGACTGGAACTGAAGTCAGTATACTAAGGCTGGAGAGTCAGACAAGCCAGATCGGTAGCCAGGCGGACTGTGGATAAGCCAGAGGGTCAGGCAGAAGAGTAGTCAGACAAGCCGGGGTCGGACAGGCAGAAGACAGGGGTTGACGGAGACAAGCTGGGTCTTATTAGTACAGAAACAGGTTCTCAAGGATCTGCCCCAGTAGAAGACCTATGGGTTGAAACATGTCGGGCTTTTTTACCTTCTCTTAGGTTGCCCCATATATATATTTTTTATTCTGTGATCACTTTGTTTTTATGTATCTTGTTTTATTACAATAAAAAGATACCACCGTTTTATCTGCACTATGGAGAAGCTCTCTTTTTCTTTCCACATAAGATTGGGAGAGGACTAATATAGCCCATCCTGGCTATACACCATACACTTCAGTCGCCAGAATTTCGCTTATAATCACTATAAGGATTTGTTTGATGATTCCGTGAGAACCTGGGGAACCGATACTCATGACCGTTGTTGATCCGGATATCGATCTACAGGCCTGGTGTGGTGTAACGCTCCCATGACTCCATGTCATATGACAGGGGAGTCCACGAGATCTGGTAAGAGTCCAGCTTACTAATGTTTTGCCCTGTTGGAATTCTAGACGGAAGTTGCATCCATGTGTTGAACCCACCTAGTTTCTATTCACATCACAAACTCTTTCACAGCCAGTATTGTTGGTTTATACACATTTGCAGAGATATTTATACAGACTTTTTCTTTATTCATGTTTTTTGTTTTGATAAAACATTTTTTATTACTAAGGTGTGTTGTGGAGAACCCTCATCACGTTCATGCCCTACATTTTTTATTCACATTATTCATTGTTGTTTGTCACACCGTATGTAGCTGCTCTATGTTAACAATTTAGCGCAGTGTTTTTCTGTTTTTTTCTCAAGGATCAACACACGTAACGCTGTAGAGCAGACAGCAAGATCCCCGTGTGACAGCTAGGTTTAAATAGCCCGCCTGGTCCTAATGGGCATGCACATAGGCGCGCGCGATTGTGCAACTGCACGCACAGGACGCCTGTTACTAGCAGGATCTTCCTGACAGTACCTCTCCTCTCCTCCCCTGCTATCCGGACCTTGGATCCAGGTGGATGTTTGGATGTCCCAGACTGCAGGAAGCGTCCCACTGCTTGCCACCAATGTAATGGAATGTCTCTCGCATTCCACTTGAGTGCTTTCATCATATACCACTTCCTCCCAGTCTGGATATAGATATCAGATATTCCAAGCACAAGCTTATATCACAAGCACAAAACAAGATGATACTTCTTTGGTTACTGTACATGGACTCTTTTATTAGAACCAGAATACAGTCTTATATACAGTAGAAGAGGAGGTCCCCCCTCCTGCTCATATTACTCTAACAATACAACTGTAACCAGAAACAGAATTAACATGAACTAATTAACTAATCCCTTAAAGCAGCCGATGTGACTCCGTGCTCTCCTGAGCATTGAATGATAAATCAGGATTTCACTACAGGTCAGACTTGTTATCACCGAGCTTCACACACTAGTATAAACACAGGACACCTTCTCACAACAGCAGGAGCTAATTACAATTAACAATACAGAGAGTGATCTCCCCCCTCCTCAGCCTAGTAGGCAACAAACTATAGTAGGAGTAGATTGTCCGGCTCCTACCCAGTTCTAGAGGCCAATGTGATCAGCTCTTTCAACTAACATGTTGAGTTCAGAATCAAACAAACCAAGAAAAGTCTTTACATATATCCTGGGAGATATTGTGGATACATATTACTGTCCCTTTTTAAGTAGTCCAAGATATATTTTTTCAGTCACCCTGTGCCATGATGGCACAGGGTGACTTAGACATAAGAGGTGCATGGGGAGCTGAAACATGGGTTTCCCAACCTTTCCAAGGGATTATTGGTTCTACGTCCCCCCCCCCCCGTCACACTCCTCCTCTCCCTGTTCCTGGACTGGACTTGGGTCAAAGCAATAACACTAAGTCCAACAATAGCATGATCTCTACGACAAGAAATCCACATGGCTAGTAGACGAACGGCCGTTGAGAAAGAACTGACAGAACGCACTGAAAGTCAGAAAGGACCTGACAAGCACGAACTGAAAATCATAAGAGAACCAAAAAGAACGCACTGAAAAACATAAACAAACTGACAAGCACGCACTGAAAAACAGATACGAACTGACAAGCACGAGGCTGAAAAGCGCGAATCAACACTCATCAAACGTCTACTAACACGAGATTAGCAGAAGGAGCCCAGAGGGTGGCGCATGACTAGTGAACTTCCTTTTTTATTGGCTCGTAGTACGTCTAGTACATCACTACATTCGTAATTGTTGGCTAACACTTGTGTGGCCGTGTGTATGCTAGACAAGTTGGAGCCAACACCCTTCAGACAAAATTCCATGGTTTTGTTGGCGGAAAGTCTGATCGTATGTACGAAGCATACAAGAGTCTACAAGCTATGGTGCCATTCACTGAAAATTGATCACACCTGACGTACTGATGGCCTTATCTTATTTCTTGAGACACTAACAAGCAAGGAAAGTACAAATACCCCCCAAATGACCCCTTTTTGGAAAGTAGACATTGCAAGGTATTTAGTAAGAGGCATGGAGAGTTTTTTGAAGTTGTAATTTTATCCCACAATTCTTTGCAAAATGAAAATTTTTTTTCTTTTCACAAAATTGTCATATTTAATAGATTATTTCTCACACAAAGCTTTTGCATACCATGAATTACACCCTATAATATATTCTTCTTCTCCTCCTGAGTATGGCGATACCACATGTGTGAGACTTTTACACAGCGTGGCCACGTGCAGAGGCCCAACATGCAGGGAGCACCATCAGGCGTTCTAGGGACATAAATTACACATGTAATTTCTTGACTACCTCTTGGCATAAATGAGCCATGAATGGGGATAGATGAGCTGTAGATGGGGATGGCTGAGCATAGATGGGGATGGATGAGCTGTGGATGGGGATGGATAAGGCGTGGATGGCGTGGATGGGGATTAATGAGCCGTGGATGGGGATGGATGAGCTGTGGATAGGGATGGCTGAGCATGAATGAGGATGGCTGAGTATGGATGGGGATGGCTAAGCATGAATGAGGATGGCTGAGTATGGATGGGGATGACTGAGCATGAATGAGTATGGCTGAACATGAATGAGGATGGCTGAGCATGAATGAGGAGGGATGAATATAGATGGGGATAACTGAGCATGAATGAGTAAAGATGGGGATGACTGAGCATGGCTGAGTATGGCTGAGTATGGATGGGGATGACTGAGCATGGCTGAGTATGGATGGGGATGACTGAGCATGGCTGAGTATGGATGTAGATGACTGAGCATAAATGAGGATGGCTGAGTATGGATGGGGATGACTGAGTATGGATGTGGATGATTGAGCATGGCTGAGAATGGATGGGGATGACTGAGCATGAAGGAGTATGGCTGAGTATGGATGAGGATGACTGAGCATGGCTGAGTATGGATAGGGATGACTGAGCATGAATGAGTATGGCTGACTATGGATGGAATGGATGGGAAGGCTAAGCATGGAGGGATGGATGAGTGCTGCAATGGGCACAGAGCAGCGCTGTTGGCACTAGAGATCCAGCCCACAGCGCTGCTGCACCCGATCTCTCCCCCTCTCCTCTCACACTGTACTGATCGGTACAGAGAGGGGAAGAGATGAACCAGACATGACACCAGCTTGTTTACAAGTGATCGCTCCGTCTTTTCACAGAGCGATTACGTGGTAAGCAGCCGCTGTCATCGGGCATCTACCATGATCCGTGATGCGGATATTCCTGGGTGTGCGCCCCAGGGAGCCCACGGGAACGCGATTCTGGGAGGACATCATAGTACGCCCTCCCGGAGTTATTGAGCCACACTGTAGCCGTCATTCGGCTATAACGAGGTTGTTAAGTAGTTAACTGCAAATTAAGGGCATTCCTTGGGGACTCACAGGTCACCAGAACTAGTGTACCTATTGGAAGATTTTCCATTTATTACTTTTCTGGGGACAACGCAAAATTTGGGATTTTCTTTTACTTTCACTTATAATAATAATGGTAAGCAGGACAAGTAGAGAGGATGGATCTCTTTAATGGGGGCACAGATAGCATTAAAAACTGACAAGCCTTCTAATCCCTCTCCTCTCTATCCAAAACTGAAAAAATAGCCTTTAGTTATATTTTAATAATAGCATGCAATGCCAAGCTGCAGTTTCCAAAGTCAGAAAAGTCCTTTCTTGTATTAAGAGAGGTATGAACTTCAGAAAGAGAGAGATTATTTTGCCCCTGTACAAATCATTAGTAAGACCTCATCTGGAATATGCAGTTCAGTTTTGGGCACCAGTTCTCAAAAAGGATATCGGGGAACTGGAGAAAGTGCAGAGAAGGGCAACCAATCTGATAAGAGGCATGGAGGATCTCAGCTATGAGGAACAATTAGAGGAACTAAATTCTCTCTTGGGAAGAGGATATTAAGGGGGATATGTTTCCAATGTATAACTACATAAGAAGTCCATATAGTGAACTTGGTGTTGAGTTATTCACTTTCAGGTCATTACAGAGAACAAGGGGACACTCTTTACATCTCAAGGAAAAGAGATTCAACCTCCACATATGGAAAGATTTCTTCACAGCAAGAGCTGTGAAAATATTGAAAAGACTCCCTCAAGAGCCGGTTCTGTCCAACTCAGTAGATTGCTTTGAAAAAAGGACTGGAACCAGAAGAAGAAGAAGATGGAGGAAGAAACCGAAGGAAGATAGAAGATAGAAGAAAGAAGAAAGAAGATAGAAGAAAGAAGAAGCATTTAAATAAAGGAATTGTCAAAAACTGTCTCTTGTCATTTTTAACATTTTTGACAGTTTTTTTGTGAAATGGTAGGGGTACTTTTATACCCCCTTACCATTTCACACAGGGGGGAGGGCCGGGATCTGGGGGTCCCCTTGTTAAAGGGGGCTTCCAGATTCCGATAAGCCCCCCACCTGCAGACCCCCACAACCACTGGGCAAGGGTTGTGGGGATGAGGCCCTTGACCTCATCAACATGGGGACAAGGTGTTTTGGGGGGCTACCCCAAAGCACCCTCCCAATGATGAGGGCATGTGGCCTGGTACAGTTCAGGAGGGGGGGGCACTCTCTCGTCCCCCCCTCTTTTCCTGCAGCCTGCCAGGTTGCATGCTCGGATAAGGGTCTGGTATGGATTTTTAGGGGGACCCCACACCATTTTTTTTTTAATTTTGGCATAGGGTTCCCCTGAAAATCCATACCAGACCTGAAGGGAATTCCCCTGCTGTTTCTTTCAGTGACCTTTTATGTGTATTGTCGGACCGGCAATTCATTAATAGCCGCGAGTAGTTTTAAATGACTTTTATCCTTTGGAATGTCATTTTGCTGTCAGACTATTCTAAACACGGGAAACATGCACCCCTTTACAGGCATACTATAGACACCCCGCAGTACGAAATTTAAAGGGATATTACACTTTTATTGTTTCACTTTAAGCATTATTAAAATCACTGCTCCCGAAAAAAACGTCCGTTTTTAAAACTTTTTTTTGCATTGATCCATCCCCTGGGGCAGGGCCCGGGTCCCCAAACCCTTTTTAGGACAATATCATGCAAATTAATTAGCCTTTAAAATGAGCACTTTTGATTTCAAACGTTCGAGTCCCAAAGACTTCAATGGGGTTCTAACGTTCTTGCGGAGTTTTGGTCTGTTCGCAAGTTCTGGTGCGAACCGAACCGGGGGGGGGGGGTGTTCGGCTCTTCTTTAGTCTTTAACCTCTTTCCGCCCACACTATAGCCGAAAGATGGCTACAGCATGGACTTACCATACCGGGAGGGCATCCATGTATGTCCTCCTGTGCTCGCGCTTCCTTCGGACTAGGCTGAACACAGATCAGGGTAAAGGGCCAATCATAGCGGCTCTTTACAGCGTGATCAGCTATTGGCCAATTACAGCTGATCTACAGCTGAAAAAAGAGGAAAATCGATAACCAGTTTCTGTTAAAAGGGACATTGCCGACCAGTGCTGCTAATAGATATGTGCATTCGTTTTCGTCCGAATGCATTTTCGTCCGAATTTCAGGTATTTTCGTTATCGTCTTAACAAACGATAACAAAAGTGCAGAATACGAAAACCGAAAGATCCAACATAAACAAATGCTTTATTTTCATTTTCGTTGCGACAACAGTTCGATATAGATAGGAGATTCGACATGATGCTGACAATAACAATCTGTGTCTATCAAACCTGTGGTCGAATGTGCCTAACCTTAGCTCTATTAGTCCAAGATTATTCTACATAGAGAGAAAAGATTTGACATAGAGAGAAAAGATTTGACATAGAGAGAAAGATTTGACATAGAGAGAAAAGATTGCTGCTGATGAATGTTATTGGCCGATTGTAACCAAAGAGGAGGGCCAGTAAAATAGCTAGTACTAAGTACACACGTACAGCCAACTTACTTTCACTTACGATTTGCTAGCAGAGAGAGACACACACACACTAAATAATTTCAGAAGACAGTCAATCTTATCTGGTCCGTTTGTCAGAGAACCTGAATTATTTAGCAATTAAGCATAAGCACAACAGCAGAACAATAGTGAAGCAAGCTACAGTTCAACTTAACTTTTTTATAATAATATAATAATCTGCTGCTATTGTGTTAGTGTTGTGAACTTGATAGTGATTAGCAAAACTTGATAGTGATTGTGCCCGTGTTGTGGGGGGTGATTTATTATTATAGATTGTATATTATAATGCCATATCAATATCTGACACAACGTCGGATGCCACGCCCGCCATTGCACTTGGAGATTGAGAAACGAATGCAAAAGTTGGCTGACTGTTGGGGTAGAGTAGACCATTCAACATGAACGATGAAGATTCGACAAAACAACGAAAAACATACAAATGTCGAATCTTTGGCTTATGGTGTCTGTCGAAAGTTCTAAGAAGATTCGACGGAGCAGCTAAACTGTACGACGCTGCAATCGCACATTTCCCGGTCAAATGCATCCGCCCATAGGCTATAGAAAAATTCTAATGTTGGTTGACTAGTAAAATACTTAATAAATATAATTATTACTAGTCATACAACATTAGAATTCTACTAGAGCTAGCTTGCCCGACTGGAAATGTACACGTACAGTTTAGCTGCTCTATCGAATCTTCTTTGAACATTCGACAGACACCATAAGCCTTCAATGACAGATTCGACCTTAATTAATTTGGATTTTCGTACGAATGCAATTTTTAACAAAAAACTAAATGAATAAAAATGAATTTCGGGAGTAACTAAATAAATTTCTTTTTTGGACGAAAACGAAATTCTGAAACAAAATATTTCAGTGTGCACATGTCTAGCTGCTAATCACTGCCACCTATCAGTGTCCATCAGTGCTGCTAATCAGTGCCACCTATCAGTGTCCATCAGTGCTGCTAATCAGTGCCAACCAGTGCCACCTATCAGTGCCCATCAGTACTGCTAATCAGTGCCCACCAATGCCGCCTACAGTGCATTGAAAAAGTATTCATACCCCTTTAAATTTTCCACATTTTGTCATATTACAACCAAAAACGTAAATGTATTTTATTGGGATTTTATGTGATAGACCAACAAAGTGGAACATAATTGTAGAGTGGAAGGAAAATGCTAAATAGTTTTCAGAATATTTTACAAATAAATATGTGAAAAGTGTGGCGTGCATTTGTATTGTGCCCCCCCCCCCGAGTCAATACTTTGTAGAACCACCTTTCTCTGCAATTACAGCTGCAATTCTTCTTGTGGATGTCTCTACCAGCTTTGCACATCTAGAGAGTGACATTTCTGCCCATTCTTCTTTGCAGAATAGCTCAAGATCTGTCAGATTGGATGGAGAACATCTGTGAAGAGCAATTTTCAAGTCTTGCCACAGATTCTTATTTGGATTCAGGTCTGGACTTTGACTGGACCATTCTAACACATGAATATGCTTTGATCTACACCATTCCATTGTAGCTCTGGCTGTATGTTTAGGGTCGTTGTGATCCTCCGCCAAAGTCTCACGTCTTTTGCAGATTCTAACAGGTTTTCTTCTAAGATTGCTCAGTATTTGGCTCTATGCATCTTCCCATCAACTCTGATTAGCTTTCCTGTTCTTGCTGAAGAAAAGCATCCCCACAACATGATGCTGCCACCACCATGTTTCATGGTGGGGATGGCGTGCTCAGGGTGATGTGCAGCGTTATTTTTCTGCCACACATAGCGTTTTGCTTTTAGGCCAAAAAGGTCAATTTAGGTCTCATCTGACCAGGACACCTTCTTCCACGTTTGCTGTGCACCACACATGGCTTCCCGCAAACTGCAAACGGGGCTTCTTATGGCTTTCTTTCAACAATGGCTTTCTTCTGACTAATAATTGTCCTGTGAACAGATTCTCCCACCTGAGCTGTGGATCTCTGCAGCTCCTCCAGAGTTACCATGGGCCTCGTGGCTGCTTCTCTGATTAATGCTCTCCTTGCCCAGCGTGTCAGTTTAGGTGGACGGCCATGTCTTGTTAGGTTTACAGTTGTGCCATACTCTTTTCATTTCCAGGATAATAGATTGAACAGGGCTCTGTGAGATGTTGAAAGCTTGGTATATTTTTTTATAACCTAACCCTGCTTTACACGTCTCCACAACTTTATCCCTGACCTGTCCAGTGTGTTCCTTGGTCTTCATGATGCTCTTTGTTCACTAAAGCTCTCTAACAAACCTCTGAGGGCTTCACAGAACTGATGTATTTATACTGAGATTAAATTACACACAGGTGGACTCTATTTACTAATCAGGTGACTTCTGAAGGCAATTGGTTCCACTAAATTTTAGTTAGGGCTTTCAAAGTAAAGGGGGCTGAATACAAATGCATGCCACACTTTTAAGATATTTATTTGTAAAAAAATTGAAACCCATTTATCATTTTTCTTCCACTTCACAATTATGTACCACTTTGTGTTGGTCTATCACATAAAATCCCAATAAAATACATTTATGTTCTTGGTTGTAACATGACAAAATGTGAAAAATGTCAAGGGGTATGAATACTTTTTCAAGGCACTGTATATGATCTTACTGGACATTCCATTTCAAAACTATTGACAATAATATCCTTACCCCTCTTCCTTTCTGACCATAATTGTCCCTATACTTCAGGGAACACTTGTCCCAAGAATTTGGAGTGTGTCTGTGAGAATTTGTGCACATTCAACCAAAAGAGCATCTGTTAGGTCAGTGCACTCCACTACAGTATCTATCAGTCATCACTAGTTAGATAAGACCTCTCTTATCTAAGTATCTCTCTTTCAGAATTTCCCTCTACTGTTTCTAGGAGAACTCTCTCCTAGGCTCTTAGTTCCTCCAGACCAGTGGCGGCCCGTGCATTGTGGGCACACGGGTGCCGCCCCCCTGACACCTCCGCCACCCTCCCTATTCATGTGCCCGGCCCCTTTCAGGATGCCGGACACATGATATACTATAGCGGGATAGGTGGAGGGTGTGTATGTTGAAGCACGTGATTAGAGCCAGAGGCTCTAATAGGCTTCAAAACAGGATGGGCTTGAGGCGCAGAGCACGGCAAACCCGATCCCACCCTGTTGTGTGGCATAGCAAATTAATTTTCGCTATTTTCACACTAACATTCCTCTCTGCCAATCAGCAGGCAGGTCAGTGAGACCTGTCTCCTGATTGGCCAAAGCATTAGGCAGAAGCGGAGACATAGCGGAAGAAGCCTGAGGAGCCGCTTCCTGCTGAGGAGAGACACAGATTCCCGCTGAGGAGGAGGGCTGCCGCTTCCCGCCGAGGAGGAGAGCCGCCGAGGAGGAGAGCCCCATCACTCCAGGAGAGGAGCATAGCTCCGACACACGAGCGGTAAGTGCTGCAGGATCGGCCGCGGTAGGGGGTTAGTGAAGTGACAGCCGGGGGACCCACCTGGCTGCATTTTATGGGCACAAGTGGCTGCATATACTGGGCACAAGTGGCTGTATATGATGGGCACAAGTGGCTGCATTTGACGAGCACAAATGGCTGCATATGATGGGCACAAGTGTCTGCATTTGATTGGCACAAGTGGCTGCATATGACGGGCACAAGTGGCTGCATATACTGGGCACAAGTGGCTGCATATGATGGGCACAGTGGCTGCGTTTGATGGGCACAATGGCTGCATTTGATGGGCACAGTGGCTGCATTTGATGGGCACAGTGACTGCATTTGATGGACACAGTGAGGCTGCAATTGATGGGGGGGTTCAGTATTTTTCAGTTTGTTTGCGCCCCCCCAAAAATATTTTGAGCACCAGCCGCCACTGCTCCAGACTGTGAAATGCAACCGCATTTTAATTTTTGGGACCTATGTTGTTTTTTTCTCCAGCAGAATATGTTTCATCACCTAATATGTCCTCCAACTGACCTTCACCACCCAGCAACAGGTGTTCTTTCTCTTCAGGACAACTGACTCCAATCAAAGAACAGAACTTCTGATACTATACTCCAAACATAAGGAAGGGTGTGAGTTCAAAATACATCAAACACAAAACAATGGAAATTTCTTACTTTGCCCTGTTTCCAACAGACTGCTCCTTCTTCGCCCTCTGCCTTGCTTCCACTATAAAAATTGCTGAGTGTATAAAATAATATTTTGGCATTCCAGTTGTTTGGATCAGGATCAAAAAACATGTTTCTTAGCAAAAACCAACCGCGCATTTCTCCTTTCTCATTGAACATGACGTTTTGTCTGACAGGGTTCCTGAATTGAACTGTCCGGACATATCTGTTCAGCTTTTAGAAGAACAAAGATTGCTCAGAAAGTAATTCTTCCAAATACGTCAGCTCACATTTGTCATAACCTCTAAGATCATACAAATAAGAAGCAGGTGCAGGTTAACAGAATAACAAGGATTGTGGAATTTTGTTGCAGAGCAATGGCAGTGAGTGCAGAAGTGCACGTCTGTGCAGTGACAGCGGGTTCAAAAGGGCCTGTTGGTGCAATGCTGGTGGGTGCAGAAGGGATCATTTTGCAAAAGTGTCTGTTCATTTAGAAGTGTGCATTGGCTCAGTGGCAGCAGTTACAGAAGTGTTTCTTTGGTGTGGTGGTGATGGTTGCAGAAGTGTGTGTTGTGTACTAGAGAAGAGTGCAGGCATGTATGTGTAGCGCACCCTCTTAGAAGCCACAGATGAACTGGGATTCTGCACCCTGCACAGCCAGGCATACACAATTTTCACAGGCACTCCAGAGACAAAGAATACTCTGTGACTTTGTTTTTTGTGGTTTATTGAGGGTCAATGGCATGGATGGGAGGTTATGGGATGCCCACTTCAGCAACAAAACGACTTCAGGAAGTTCTTCCTACACACAATCTATATACAGTCTATATACAGTCTCCTTGACACTCCTCCTGCTCTTCACTTGCTTGCAAACTCCAGCTGGATCACTGTTAATGTATCTGAAAGGCACAGTTAGATTTAGCACTGGACCTTTGCAGGCAGGAATTCAAAGTTCCTTGTTGTGTAGCAGAATACAATGATCAGGTTGTACTTGACCTTCTGTGGCTCCTGATTTTAGCACCACCTCTTCAGGCACTGCCAACCCACCTGGCTTCAGCTTCCCCTTTCACTAGCCCTCCATGTTAACTATCCTCCACAGTCCTCCAGACTGACTTTCACCAGCCCACCTGGCTGACTCTGCAGGAGATCGCCCAGAGAAGGGATGAAGACTTGGCACACAACTGTCTTCAAGGAGAACTAGCTACATGTGGCATGTGACATGTCTTCCCCCTTGTAAAACCCCAGTAGTGCTGCTCTACTCACGCTGTCCTCTCTCATGCTTCCATGCCTCCAGAAAGGGCTTCAACTGTGTGTTTTGGGAGGATCCTTCCAGCACCTGGGCCCTAGGTCACCCCCGACTAGACTAGGGGGAACCCCAGAGGGCCACCGACAGCCTCCACAGCACTATATCTCCATCTTCCACCCGTCTGCCCCTGCTGACATGGTTCATGCCTATTTATGAGGTAAGCCTTTCCCCCTGCCAGCCCTTTACTGGGAATTGGCTGAGACCCTCATACATATTCCAGGCAGCCCCTCCTAATCTTCACCCACTAGCTCTAGAAGTTTCTACTACATTCTAGACTAGGGGGAGGAACCAGAGGAGCTGTCAGGAGGAGTCATCCAGCCCCGACTCACTAAACCTTGACCCAGATTCACCTAGCCCTGAGCTGACTAAATGTACCTACACTAACAACTAACACACACTGAAGGGCGCTACATATGTTTGTGCAATGGAAAAGGGTGCCAAAGGGGGCTGAAGGTTGTGTCACTGCCCTGTGACACTGTCAAAGGGTGCAGATCATGTGCTCTGCTGCAATATGCTGCTTGTGCATCCTGCATTCTCCTTGCAGCCTCTGCCATCCAGTGTTAATTTTGACATCAAATTTCAATTTAGTTTTAGTTATAGCCTTTTGACTAAAATGTGATTTTAGTTTTAATCAAATTTTAGTCATTTGAATTGTTTTTGTTTTAGTCATATTTTAGTCGACTAAAATTCCCAGTACATTTTAGTTGACTAAAATCAAATGGGTTCAGTTACATTTTAATCCATTATTTCTTTAGAATTGCCAAAGATTATATACTCCTGGAGTAAAAATCTCATAACATGTTTATTATTTATGGTATTAAGGTTTGAACATGAACTACAGACACAGATTTGGCTGTTGTGATATATAACGTCTTTATAAATAAAACCAAGTTTCATAAACAAACAAAAATATTGCTTTTTGATAAGCAGAAGTACAACTTGAAAATATAAAAAAAACAAACAAACTGTAAACTCGAATGACTGTAATAGGGCGTACACACGGTCGGACTTTGTTCGGACATTCCGACAACAAAATCCTAGGATTTTTTCCGACGGATGTTGGCTCAAACTTGTTTTGCCTACACACGGTCGCACAAAGTTGTCAGAATTTCCGATCGCCAACCACGCGGTCACGTACACCACGTACGACTAGACTAGAAAAGGCCGGTACAGAACCAAGCGCGGCACCCTTTGGGCTCCTTTTGCTAATCTCGTGTTAGTAAAAGTTTGGTGAGAGACAATTTGCGCTTTTTCAGACTCGTGGCTTTCAGATCGTTTTCTGCCGTTCAGTTTGTGCTTGTGGGTTTGTATCTGCTCTTCAGTGCGTGCAGTCAGTTCATATCAGAGTTTTCTGTGTGATCTTGCCTGCTCGTTGCTGTTTTTCAGGTCGCTCTTCACAGGCCTTGCTGTTCTTCAGTGCGTTCTGTTACTTCGTTCTGAGCAGCCGACCGTTTTCTAGCCATGTTTCGTATGCGTACTCCTCGTAGAGTTCGTGCTGTGCGGGGGCTTGGTGTTGGGGTCCTGACCTTGACACAAGTCCAGTCCATGAACAGGGTGGGGAGGAGTTCATGGACCAAGAATTGGTTGCTTCAGCGTGACCAGTTCTCTCATATGCCTTTGCTCCGTGAGATCCGTGAGAATAATCCTGATGATTTCAGGAACTTTCTCCGGATGACGGACCCCGTGTTTCACCGTTTGTTGGCTTCGCTGACCCCCTATATCAGCAGGCAGGATACCTGCATGAGGCAAGCCATCACTCCGGAGCAGAGGTTGGTCGCTACCTTGGGGTATTTGGCCACAGGGAGAATCCTGCAGGACCTCAAGTTCTCGACAGGCATCTCCCCCCAGGCTCTGGGGATCATTATCCCAGAGACCTGTTCTGCCATCATACAGGTCCTACAGAAGGAGTATATGAAGGTAAGATTTTTATCCTTTTATATCACATTTTATTGTATTTAATGTTTGATAATATCTTGGATTTCTTTCCTCATTCCCTAATTACCATGATTGTTATATGCTGTGAATGTCCCCTTTGTCCTCATGCATGCTGGATTTTTATGTAATTATTATTTTAGGTCCTTCATACATATTTTCCCTTCACTAACCTCCCCAGCATGGTGTCTCCTGCCCTATATTCACCTCATGTAGTCACTTAACAATGTATTTTATCAGCTCCATAGTAGTGCTTTACCCCAAACACCCCCTAAAATGTTTGGTAATGTTATTTTTGATTTAAATTCAGGCAGAGTGCCAGAGGCTTTTTTTTGTGGTGTCCCAAAATAATTTTTAGTAACCCTCCCTCCCCCAACTGCTAAGTCAGCTGATCCCAATTCTCTATCCTCAATCATCTATCTGCTGACTTTGCCAAACCCATACACACTATACCCACCTCTTTGTATTATGACACTTCTTACCTGTCCAGTGGTCTGCCAATAGTGTAACTAAGGAGGGGCTGTTCAAAGTAATACCCATTATTTAGGCATTCATCTCTCAATGAAGTGAAGAGGGTTACCTGTCCAAGATTTCCACACACCCCATAATGTTAGAAATGGCCCATGAGAGGGGGGGGGGAATATGATAGGTGTACCTTATACTTTGGCCTTGTTAAATTCCCCTTAATAAATGCTATCTGGAGGTTGCCCCATAATGTTTGTGTCTAATCTGCTTGCCATGTTTCAGAGTAAAAATAGTAATGTTTATTGTTTTTCCTCAACAGTTTCCTTCCACGCCACAGGAATGGCAGACTGTGGCCTCCCACTTTGCCGAGCGGTGGGACTTTCCTAACTGCGGAGGGGCAATTGATGGGAAACACGTCCACATTGTCCCCCCACCCAACTCGGGGTCGTACTATTATAATTACAAGGGGTTTAATAGTATAGTGATGTTGGCGGTGGTGTCGGCTAATTACGACTTCTTGTATGTGGACGTGGGGAAGAATGGCCGGATGTCCGATGGTGGAGTCATCGCCCAGACGGAGTTCTACAGGCGTCTCCAGAATGGCAGCTTGGACTTGCCAGCTCCAGAGGACAATGTGGAAGGACTCCCATTTGTGTTTGTTGCTGATGAAGCATTTGCGCTGGGGGACCACCTGATGCGGCCATTCCCGATGAGGACCCTCACCCCGGAACAGAGGGTTTTTAATTACCGGCTGGCCAGAGCCCGAAGATTGGTGGAGAACACATTTGGAATCCTGGCCAGCCGGTTCTGCCTATTTCTGACACCTATCCATATGGCGGAGTATAAACTGAACCATATAATACTTGCGTGCTGTGTTATCCATAACTTTTTATGGAAACATTGTCAGTTGGGCTCAGCTGGGCCTGAGGCTGGAATCCTACATCAAACCACACTGACGGCACTTGAAAGTGGCCGTCCTGGCTTGCCCTCCCTGAGTGCCCGTGATGTCCGGTTACGCTACCTGGAGTTCTTTGCGGGTAGGGGGGCTATCAATATGCCAGACAATATGTGAAGCCTTTTTCAAATAAAAAAAAAAGAAAATCTTTGTGGACATTTACTGCTTGTGTTTGTTTTAGCTGACCCTGACAGAAATGTTTTGAGTGCAGAAAATGTCGTGATTGGGTAACCTTATACAAAGCACTGTTGGCTGTTATTTACTAAATGCAAAAACACATTTCACTACAAGTGCACTTGCAACTGCACTGAAACTGCACTTGTAGTGCAAAGAGGATTTGCCCTTAGGAAATAACCCACACTTTTGCATCAAACAGCTATTACATCATCCCAAAAGTGTTGTAGTGTTGAGACAATAATCCACACATTCTTGAGTAAGCCACTTTTTTATACCTGCACAATCACATGTGCATTTACCAAAGGTTTTTAAAACAAACCAACATGTTTGTTGTATAACAATTTTTGCAGTAGCATTAGCAAAATTCGAAATGTCCATTTCAGATAAAACAGGCCTGTGTAAAACCAACAAGAAAGCCAAAAAACTTGAACTTACAAAGTTCACATTAGGTAAAACCTGAAGGCTATATCAGACATCAGTATTTAGGAACTGGGTTTGATATAGCGTTCAGATGGGGGGAAATCACCCCTGGAAAAGCCAAATTTGGAAGATGCTCACCAGTTTCCCAATGTCAACATGTGCTATCTGCCATCAGGGGGGATCAAGGGACGTGTTTTGGGGGAGCAAGCCCTTCCTCAACGCTACTTTATAATTGAGGAAGGGGTTGCACCCCCAAAACACGTCCATTGCTCTCCCGTGATGGCAGATAGCACATGTTGGCACATTGTGTGCATCCTCCAAATTTGGCTTTTCAAAACATTGCAAAACAATTTAAAAGATTGTACCACAATACAAAAAGTGATTTTGTGGGGTTTAAATTCACCCCAAAACATCAATGATGTTATTATTTTTTTTTTAATAACATCATGGATTTTTTGCTGGATGTTTTGCAGTTCGGCATTACACCCCATGATCTCCCCGATCAGGATCTGGGCACTTTCTGAAGTAAAGCGTTCGGGATCCACAACCTCACGATCACCTAAAAAGAGATAAATTAAAAAAAAAACAGGTCTCAAAAATCTGCCACCATCCATCTCTTTTACCTGAGTCTGTGGTCGCAGACACTCACCTGTTGTGGTGCCAATCTCCACCACATCTTCTTCTTCCTCCTGGTCAGCTTCTTGGGTTTGCGGTATTTCCCCTTCTTCCAGAGGTGGGGGGTCTCTGGTCTCCTCGGATGAGGGGTGTCCTCCGAGTCTTTTCTCCCCTATGTAAAACAAAAATGTTATAATTAGCACACAGATATTTGATGGCAGAACTAGAAATAGGAAACATTGCTTGGAAGTGGGGTACAATTGTCATTTTTTGCCGAGTTCCAAGATGTATTTTTTTTATTGCCCTTTGTCAAGCTGCAATACTTTACCTGTTTGGTACAAGCTTCACAGATGTAGCCCCCCCTATAGTATACACTGGAGCACCTGTGTGGCCCCCTAATAAAAATGGTGTTCTGGTGTCCCACACTAGTGCTCCAGTGTCCAGATGTGAAAACAGCTGCTCAGTGTCCTCTCCTTACACACAATCTAGTTTGCATTTCATTCTAGCAACAAACCCATCTACACAAACAAATATTTGGCATCCAAGTAGGCCCAAAAAAAATGTGGGAAAATGCATATGGCCTAAACAATGGTGTTCTAGAGGCCGAAAGAAAAATGTTTGATACGAACGAATAATGGGCCCATGAACATTAAAGTTGCCCTTTTAAACGTTACAATTAATAAAAGCATATGGAGCAGCACGAACGTAATAAAGACAGAAAGAATAGGAACACAACACAACTATTTACTTTTTTGCAGCACTCTCCGGATCTTTCAGTACTGCTCTGGATCTCTCAACTTCAGGTCCGACCACCGCTTCCTGAGCTGATCTTTAGATCTTCGTACCCCGAAATTCCTGTGAAGGCTTTTGATCACTTTCGCCATGATCTTGGCCTTTCTGATGTTGGGGTTGGGGTAAGGCCCATACTTCCCGTCATAGTCGGACTTCCTCATGTTGTCGACCATCTCCAACATCTCCCCAAAGGACATATTTGTGGCCTTAAAACGTCTCCTTCTGGATCGGGACGTGCCTGGATCCGGGCTTTCCTCCTCCTCGTTGCTATAATTAGCACACACCTGCTCAAACTCCGCCATCATGCTCTTCACCCACTGCGCCGAACGAAAAGGGGCGGGGAATAGACTAGAAAGAACGTCAGGGGCGGGCGGAGTTACACGCATGCGCAGTGCGAATAAAGCGTAACACGCGTGCGTATTACGTACGATCTGTGAGCGGAGGAAGGAGCATTGGACGTGCCGATCGTAAGAACGAAGGTAAGAGACAAACTTGTGCCTATACTGCTTCTAGATTGAGGCCTATATTGTAACAAGATTAGGAGAGTTTTGTCTGACATTAGGCTTTGTCTTGTGTTGTGTCTTGCAGTGAACATGGATATGCTAATCAAAGATAATGACTTCATGTCAGTATTTCTAGAGATGCTAAGGGAGCTGCCCTGTCTGTGGGAGATTAACCACCCCCATTTCAAGAACCAAGCAAAGAGGAAGGCAGCACTGGAGCAATTGTGTGAAATTGTGAAGCAGGTGATCCCCACGGCAGACATCACTTATTTAAAGATATTAATTGGTTGCCTGAGGAGCACATATCTAAGGGAGCGCAAGAAAGTCCTGAATTCACAGAGATCCGGAGCAGCAGATGACATCTATGTCCCCAGGATGTTGGACTACGACAGGCTGCACTTTCTGGCAGGCCAGACTGAACCCAGGCCATCCCTCTCAATTCTTCCTTCCACGCTTCCTTCCCCCCCGGCAGAGGCTTCTGATGCCCAACCTGGGCCTTCCAGGCGATATGTGGAGGAGCCCAGATTGAGCCAGGTATAGCATTCCTCTAAATATTTATGCTTGTCCAATCAATGATGTTAACTAGATGTTATTTGGGAGTACTAATTTAGGATTGTGATTGATGATGCAAAAACTAAAACCATGTCCCTTTTTCATACACAGGGAAGTCTCAGCCAGGAGGTGGCCGGGCCGAGCCAGCTGGCTGATCTGCAGGTCCCTCCACCCCCCCTGAAAAGAGAAAGTGGCAGTAGGAGGAGTGCCCTAGAGGAGGCTGCTATAGGATTCTTTTGGAGGGCTACAGAGGTCCTGGGAGCACCCCACACCATGGAGGAGAACATTGCTGCCTTCATTGCATATAAAATGCAGAGGATGGAGAAGGGCCAATAAGTCATGTGTGAGGCCCTCATATTGGAGGCTCTTGAGAAAGGTATGAGGGGCCAAATGACACCTCAGACACACCTTTGTGATGGTCCTCCTCCTCCTCCTGCAGGTCCTCCTCCTCCTCCTCCTCCCTCTCCTCCAGGTCCCCCCAGTCCTCCTCCAGGTCCTCCCAGTCCTCCTCCTCCTCCAGATCCTACTCCTCCTCCTCCTCCTGCCACATCTCCAACTGCACAGCCACAGCCCGGAAGGAAGCGTGGAAGGAACACCAGACAGTGATTGCCCTGGGTTCAGTCTGGTCGGCCAAAAAATGCAGCCTCTTGTGGTACCACAGCCTGGGGACACAGATGTCATCTGCTGCTATCCGGATCTCTGCGAATTCTGGACCAGACTGCCCTCCCTTACATATGGACTCCTCAGGCCATCAATTTTGATGTTGAAGAATTGATGTCTGCCGTGGGGGTCCCAGGCTTCGCTAATTTCTCTTGTTGATCCAGTGTTGCCTTCCTCTTTGTTTGGTTCTGATCCCTTAATAAAGGAATTTTTGTTTTGAATTATACTCTCCTATGTGTTTTACTTCAAAAAATGACAGCTTGTTTGTGAGGATTCAGGTACATTTCAAATATACAATGTGAAATGAACAAGGGACACCAACACCAAACAATCTCCTTGAGATTAAATAATAAAAGATATCAATGGTGTTGGGGTAACTTGACACACAAAACACACCCAAAAATATTCTGGAGTAAAAATAAAAATAACATTGAACAAAGATCAGCCTTGGAAAAAATCCAAAGATTAAAGAAAAAAAAAGGCTGAAAATCAAAAAAAAAAAAAAAAATAATATAAAAATGTCAGATGTGACAACTAATAACAATATATTCAGGGAATCCCACTAAAAAAAACACAAATAAAAGTTTGTGAGAAGTGTGTGTGAATATGAGCAGCAAAACTACTTAATTCTTGTCACATTATAAAGAAGAAGAGAGTGCGCTGTATTAAACCATTTTTAACATTGCAGTGTGACGAAAGTGCTGTATCCATTGCGAACGCTAAGTTTACCAGAACGAGCTGTCCCGTCTCGGAATTTCTTCTGAGCATGCGTGGCACTTTGTGCGTCGGAACAGGCCACACACGGTCGGAATTGACGAGATCGGATTTTGTTGTTGGAAAATTTTATCTTCTGCTCTCCAACTTTGTGTGTCGGAATCCGATGGAAAATGTCCGATGGAGCCCACACACGGTCGGAATTTCCGACAACACGCTCCGATCGGACATTTTCCATCGGAAAATCCGACCGTGTGTACAGGGCATAATAATATAAAGAAAAATCTTGCGCTAAATGATGAAGATTGCTGCACTTTTGCTACTCCTTGAATGCGAGAGAATCATGAAAATTGTGCCAAAATATAAAAGATTGCGCTGTCTAATATGTGAAAAATATAACAAAATATAACAAAATATACTGTGACCAAACACTAAATATTTTAACACGTGATTACAACATCAAAAACAATTAAAGCAAATTCCACAAATCAAGTGTCCATGTGTATCAATTCAAAATACGTGTTCAAATCTTGTTCCAACAAAGTATTGTACTATGCACTGCTCCTAGGGACAGGTAACAATCCGTGTTCCACCAATAAAAAGATTAAATGTGCCTCTTACCAGATCCCCATGATCTCTATATTATAGGAGATCATGATACGCATGAAGTAAATAAAGTATCTGGTATATAGCCTCATCCAGTATATATTCCGACCTCCGCTATGGATGGATCAAAATAGCCCACAAATCAGCGTCTAAGCCCAGCACACTCCGATCCAGACTCCCTCTGCACCTTCCACTTGGTATATGTATTGGATTAAGAACAGAAAGAAGGCTGATTGCATAATGTATAAAATATAGGGAATTTGTTTGGCTAATTTATACACTTACAGCAAAATAGAGTCAAACAAGCAGTAGAGAGAGGATAATCCGACCGTGGGATCACCAACAGGTCCGGATCCTAGTAACGTCACAACTCCCATCTCCTTTCAACGCATTTCCCTATAACAGGCTACGTCTGGGAATGGAGGATGGAGCTTAGACATCCAGCACTGATCTTAAAGCTGCCGAGACACTGGAAGTCAATTGTATAACCATGTTGACTGGGGTCACGACAACAAAATGATGGTGAAGAGGTGGGTTACTCACTAAAAATGATACATTTCCATTAAAGAAACTTACAAATAACTAAGTATTATATAAAATATATTAAAAACTATCCATAAAAAACAGTCACATGGTTAATGACTCCCATAAAGGAATAACACTAAATCTTATTATAACCCACTGAAAGCATATCTTGCTTAAATTGAATACAAATTTACATCAAAAATATATAAATTATATATTTATGATAAATTATATATATCATTTTATATTATATGTTTGTAGATGGACACTACATTTGTATATCTTTTTAACATATTTTTTATGTCAAATTTGAAGTAATGTTGGAACAAGATTTGAACACATATTTTGAATTGATACACACGGACATTTGATTTGTGGAATTTGCTTTAATTGTTTTTGATGTTGTAATCATGTGTTGAAATATTTAGTGTTTGGTCACAGTATATTTTGTTGTATTTTTCACATAATAGACAGAGCAATCTTTTATATTTTGGCACAATTTTCATTATTCTCTCATATTCAAGGAATAGTAAAAGTGCATAAGTCTTCATCACTTACCATGTATTGATACTAATTATCGTGCAGCTTTATATCACTATGGGTATTTTTTAGTATCACAGCACATTAAAGGCTAATGCTGATGAGGTGTTAAATGAGACCCCACCTGAATCTAATGAAATGAGGGGGACTTTTATGAGGCTAAAAAATGTCCTAGTGGCTGAATTACATGCTCTTTGGTATATTGCATTCCTGGAGCATTATATTGCAGCCAAAATTATTCCCAGGAGCCTTAGATGGCAGGTATACCCTGATCAAGTAGATGACAAATTAAATGATTGTTTTTGTTATTTCAATGATGCAGGAATTAAGCTTTTGGAATTATTTGTAAATAGAAAAAAAAAGGTTTCTCGGTTGAGGAAAGAAATAGGAGAAATTAAAGAGAAACTGGCTCCTTTCAATAAAGAGGAATCTTACCAAGTATACAGCCGTGAACTGAAAGAGATGTTAGCAGTAGAGGAGGAAGCACAAAGAATCAAAAAGTGCAAAAAATATTTTAGTGACGTCAATGATTATAAACTTAATAATGTTTTTAAATGGCAGGGAAAAATAGGAGAGGGAACATCGGAGACCCCAACCCTCCCCACCTCCCATAATGTAGAGACTTTCCCAAAAATGGGAAGCCATGACTATGTCTCATATGATAATAAGAATGAGAGAAGGAGAGATAGCTCAAGCATGGAAACACCCATATTCCTAAGAAGAATGGATATTCAGGCCAATATTTTCCACCCACACATAGGAATCACACCCCCTCTGGAGAGAGATGTGGGGTGAGATTCCAACGTGGTAAAACTAGAGGTGGTCCCCAAAGGCATAACAATTACCGAGGGGGTGGGCAAGGACATTATTCCTCCCCTTACCATGGGGAAAGGAATTCTTTCTATTATATGTATTTAACAGAGGAAGTTATCAAACCCCAGATGGAGAAGTAAATTATTCTGGGGGATATAATACATCTCCCAATTCCTATACTTACGATAACTCACATGTTCCCATGTAGAAATGGTTTGAGCCACTCAGTCAACATAGGGAGGAAAGTACTGGAAATAATGATGATGATGAAGAAGATGAGGATAATTATAACATGGAATATCATCATTCTGGGGTGCCCGATTTGGATCTAGCCCTTTAAGAGGCAAACCTAATAATTTTTTAGGACAGGGTCCATGCCGACAGCAAGCAGGAAAAAGAAGAGGGGTGCAGTGGAGGGAGGAGGAAACCATTCCAAAAAAAGAAAATGTTAAACTGTGAAGGGATTTTTAATCCAAGTGGAGTGGAACTTAATGATTCAGAAAAATTAGTTTTAAGTAAAGGATTAAAATTTGCACCAAAAAAACCTCTGAACAGGTTTCAAACTTTTATTGATGTACAGAAATTCATGCAGAAATTAGGTATTAAACAATCTTTTCTATCTAAACCTAGAGAAAGCGAAATTAGTGGGAAGGAAGGGGGAGATAATACATTCAGGGCTTAGAAATGCATCTTTATTCAATCCCCCTGGTAATCCTGCACCCACCATGGAATTTTTAAAAATCTGGTTCTTAAGGATTTAGAAAAAAACTATTTTGTTTTAATTTGGATAAGGATGTACTACTGGAAATAACATTGCTCCTTACCACAACGATAATCCAGGGTCTCCAACGAGCGTGGTACTGAACCAAAAGCTGCAATCTCTCCATCCAGCACCCCAGGACATACACGAGAATGTCCAAAAGGAGAAACGAGCCTTCCCACTCCGCGGAAATTGACGGAATTATTCCCTCTACTGCCCAGACCGTTCTTACAAGATGGCGCCAACAGACACACTGCCTCACAACATGACGCACTCTTCACTCTTTGTAATTTTACGTATGATAGATGAGAGGAACCCTTTGATGTATCCAAAATGGGATCCATGACCATATTTAGATCTTCACCTATCACCAGAACTCCCTCCCTATGTTGGTGAACCAACTGCAGATAGGCCTTTAATGAAGTAACCTGGTCTTCATTTGGTAGATATAAATTCACCAATGTGACCTTTTGCTGACCCAGGGATCCTTTCACAATAAGAAAGCGCCCTTCTTCATCTGTAATTACCCTAGATTCCTTCCATAGTAACTGCTTTAAAAAAATAATAGAGACCCCACATGACTTAGAGGTCTGAAGGATAAGCTGCAGCACCTGACAGAGTCATCTGCTCCTGTGGACCCGTTTCCAGCTTCTATCAGCTCCACAGTATCCGCCCACGAACGACCCATCTCCTATGATGGTGTTCCCTCCTCCAGAATCCCCAGTTCCCGTTCTTGAGCGATTTGCTGGAGACTGAAAAAAGTTCAGATCCTTCAGGAATGCCTGCCTATTGTATCTAGACTTGCAGCCCCGGACTTTTGCTTTAGAAACTGTTAAAGTCGGGTTCCTCATTTTTTTGTTGTCTGAAGAACGTCAGGCCTGGGCTCACAGTTTATGGGAACAAAATAGTCCAGTCATTAGCACGGTAGACACATTCCTGGTGGCTACGGCACAATTCTACAAGGATCCCCAGCGTATAGCCACCACTGATGCCGCCCTGCATTCACTACAGCAGGGTAGGCGACCAGTAGAGGACTATACCGTGGACTTCCATCAGTGGTCTGCAGACACAGGCTGGAATGAGGCACCAGTTCCGCCTAGGGCTCTCTGAATCTCTCAAAAACGAGTTGGCCAGGATCGGGGTCCCCACTACACTTGAAGGTCTCATCCAATTATCCATCCAATTGGATCGACGTTTGCGGGGGAGACACGATCACAGACCTCCAGGCCCACTAGTACATCCAACTGTGGATCATTTCCTAGGCAGGTTGGCCTGTTACGTTCCGCATTAACCCCTGATGAAAGACATCGTTGTATCCTAGCCAATCTCTGCCTCTATTGTGGAGGAAAAGGACATTTTCTATGTGACTGCCCCAGAAGGTCCAAGAAGCCACCCACCTACTCTCCAGTGTTTTTCCAGGTTTCCAGAACTTCTCCCTCACACCTTATTCTCCCTATCACGCTGCAATTGGGAAAAGAGGAAGTGCGGCTCCAGGCCATAATCGATTCAGGAGCATGTAGTTGCTTTGTGGACTTGATCCTGGCAAGAAACCTTAGGTTGCCCCTTCTCCACAAGAAACAGGGTCTGGAAGTTCGTTTAGCAGATGGCACATTGCCTAATTCTGGCCTTGTTACTCAAGAGACTACCCCTCTCCTCATTACTACTCCCGATGGCTATTGGGAGTTCATACGTTTTGACGCTCTGAGCTCACCTATGTCTCAAGTTATCTTGGGTATTCCTTGGCTCTAAGCCCATAACCCCCAGATTAATTGGATCAAGAAGGAGGTCCTGTTCACCTCTCTTTACTGCCAACAACATTGCTTCATCCCTGAATCCAGAGATACCACCAGTTGTCTGACAGTCCAGCCTATATCCACCACAAACCAGAATGTACCCCAGGCATATCAAGAATTCCTGGATGTCTTTGATAAAAGAAAAGCTGATGTTCTACCACCACATCGGCCATAAGATTGTCCTATCGAATTGCTTCCAGGGGCCAAGATTCCATTTGGACGTATTTTTCCCCTCGCTGAAATGGAATTAGGAACACTACGACAATACATAGACGAGAACTTGGCAAAAGGCTTCATCCGTCCTTCCTCCTCTACTGCTGGTGCCGGCATTTTCTTTGTCGAAAAAAAAGACAAGACTCTAAGACCATGTGTGGACTATAGGGAACTAAATAAAATTACCATAGAGAACCGCTATCCACTTCCACTGGTCCCTGAACTCTGTCAGAGATTTCGTACAGCCCAAGTATTCACCAAGCTCGACCTCCAGGGGGCCTACAACCTCGTTCGTATCCGTGAGGGCGATGAATGGAAAACAGCATTCAGGACGAGGTTCGGACACTTTGAGTATTTGGTGATGCCTTTTGGGCTCTGCAATGCTCCGGCAACATTCCAGCACTTTGTAAATAACATTTTCCGGGAGTACCTTGACTACCTTGTCATCATCTATCTGGATGACATCCTCATATTTTCAGCCACCTTGGAGCTCCACCGGACTCATGTAAAGACAGTATTAATCACACTAAGGAAACATGGACTTTACGCAAAAGCAGAGAAGTGTGAGTTTGAAAATAAATCAATACAATTTCTAGGGCTGATCATCTCCACTGGCGGTGTAGCTATGGATCCACAGAAAGTGCAGGCAATCTTAGGTTGGCCAACTCCGTCAGAAAAGAAGGGGGTATAAAGGTTTGTGGGCTTTGCAAACTTCTATAGAAGGTTTATAAGGAACTTCTCTTCCATCATTTCGCCCATAACCCAAGTCACCCGCCTACATGTTCGTTTCCTGTGGTCCTCTGAAGCACAATCTGCTTTTGAGAAACTGAAGTCTTTGTTTACCTGTGCACCAATTCTTCAACATCCTGATCCTGCCCTGCCCTACATCTTGGAGGTTGATGCCTCGGAGGTAGCTACAGGGGCAGTACTTTCACAGCGCCTGGGACACAAGTCTGCTTCACCCCGTGGCCTTCTCCTCTCAGGAGATGAGCCAGAAACCTCGAGTACCTCCGCACTGCCAAACGCCTGAAACCCCGTCAGGCTCACTGGGCCCTGTTCTTTTCAAGATTCAATTTTCACATCACCTACCACCCTGGCTCCAAAAACGGAAAGGCCGATGCTTTATCCCGAATGTTCCCTGATACTCCGGAAGAAACAACTAGCACAATCTTGTCTCCACAGAATTTTCTTTTGATCCAACCCAATTTAAGGTCCTCTCTCGAACAGTGCCCTCCAATGCCAGGAATCAGAGACTTCCTCTTTAAGAAGCCAGGGGGGTATCTCTGGTGCCGGGACAAGATCTTTGTTCCGCAATAAACCCGAATCCAGATCCTACAAACATCACATGACCACCAACTTGCTGGCCACTTTAGAGTGCAGAAAACCATGGATCTTATTCAGCGATCCTTTTGGAGGCCTACCTTGAAATCCGATTGCAGGGAGTATGTTAGCTCCTGCACCACCTGCCAGTGAAACAAGGGGTCCAACATTAAGTCTTGGGGTCCAGTGCCATCTTAAGAGCATTAAAGGCCCCCGGGCAATACAGTGCACTGGGGCCCTGTCTACACAATCACGCACGGTTGCCCATCAAATGCAGCTTTACTGTGCCGGTGAATGCAGCCTCACTGTGCCGGTGAATGCAGTCTCACTGTGCCCACCATTACAGCCTCACTGTGCCCATGAATGCAGCCTCACTGTGCCCATGAATGCAGCCTCACTGTGCCCACCATTTCAGCCTCACTGTGCCCACCATTGCACCCTCACTGTGCCTACCATTACAGTATCACTGTGCCCATGAATGCAGTCTCACTGTGCCCACAATTGCACCCTCACTGTGCTCACAATTGTACCCTCACTGTGCCCATGAATGCAGCATCACTGTGCCAATTAATACAGACTCACCATTGCCTGGTAACCCACACACAGCGGGCATCTCCTCCTGTGTATCACAGAGCTGGCTGGGTTTGTGTTCGGTGGCCATGGTGTAACAAGGTCCCGCCCCCCTAGGGGCGTTGCTAGGTGTGAAAAAGACCAGGGGCTTCCGCCCGAAGTCCAAGACCAGCGGCGGTGGCAGGGGGGGGTGTTAAGCTCACTTGCTGGTTGCTGCCTGTTTTACCAGTGCCCATCCATGCTGACCACTAAACTGACCTACCAGACTCCTACACTACTGATCCCTCCTGACACATACACTGATCCCTCTCCTGACACATACACTGATCCCTCTCCTGACACCTACACTGATCCCTCTCCTGACACATACACAGATCCCTCCCCTGACACATACACCGATCCCTCTCCTGACACATACAACGATCCCTCCCCTGACACATACACCGATCCCTCTCCTGTTACATAAATCAAAGAAAAGCACCCAGAGCACCAGCTGTAAGAAGAGAAATTAATAATGGCACACCTACATATACTTCAATAGATAGTCACTGTACCTACCTAAATTAATTGTTCAAAAAGTACACATGACCATTGGTAAATGGGCTGGTAATATAAAAAACTTATGCTCAAAAATTGTTTACATACAGTCACTCCTCACTATGCTTAGGTATGAGCAGACTAGGAATTGAATAGAAGTTAGTGGTCGCAGAGCAGTTAAGTGGCAGCAAGTGAAGAGTTAACATAACTTCTCTGCAGAGCACAGTACATGCAGCCTAGGAATGTAAACATAGATTAGACTTATGGCAGAAGCAGGAAGTAAATCAACAGGCTTCATTGTGGGATACAGCACATCATGTACACACTCACACACACTTACACTCACATACAGACACATACAAATCCATACACACCCATACACACACATGCAGCACAGTAAACTGACCTGCTGAACTTCTTTGTAGACCCCTCACCCCTGGCATTCTCTGCTACACATGGGGGAGGGGCAAGGCTGAGCCGAGACTGAAGGGGCGGATTTATTTCTTTAGTGAATGCAGCCAGCAGGAGCCAGGAGGAGAGCTTAGAGAGTGAAATCACAGGACAGCTCTAAAGGGATCTGCAATCACTTGTGCTGCCGAAGAGACAGGAGGTGTTATAGGAAGCAAAGCCCGATGTGCTCTAGACTGGCTACCATGTGACCCCCCCCTTCTTCTCACATGTAAACTCTGCCTCCACACCTGTCTAGCCTTTGTCCCAGCCCCGGTCCTACCTTACATTTGTAACTTGTAGCCAGGAGTCGGGGGCGGAGCTGGGCGAGAGAGCCACTCTGATCAGAGGTAGCTTCCTCCACGGTGTGTCTGGACAGAAGTTTGGAGCTGTCAAATCTAAGCACTGATGTCGGGGATGGGCGGGACTGGATTTGACAGCTCCACTCTCACTGCGGCCGCAAGCCCCCGGCTTGCCCACCAATCACTGTCTGTTTACACTCAGGGGATGAGAAATACAAGACCCGGGGCTTTTTGGGGACGCTGGCCAGGTGGGGCCAACCAGGCAAGTGGGGCCCCCGGGCAACTGTCCAGCGTGCCCATGCGAAAAGACGGCCCTGTTGGGGTCTGCTACGTCCTTTGCCAGTACCAGAACAACCATGGAAAAACATATCTATGGACTTCATAGTAGAGCTGCCTCCCTCCGAAATGTTCACAACGATCCTAGTAGTTGAGGACTGTCTGTCCAAGTTCTCATACTTCTCGCCCATGACTGGTACTCCTTCTGCCGCAGACACAGCAAAAATTTTTATAAAGGAGATAGTCAGATTTCACGGCCTTCCTGACAGCATTGTATCTGATTCAATCTGGTTCAATCTACTTCCCGATTTTGGAGAGAGCTCTGCAAGGCCCTGTCTATTGAAGTGTGCCTATCCTCATCCTATCACCCTCAAAGCAACGGTCAGACTGAAAGGACTAACCAGACCTTAGAGCAATATCTACGCTGTTTCTGCTCCTTTTCCCAGGGTGACTGGATCTCGCTACTCCCCTGTGCGGAGTTTGCGTACAACAATTCAGTACACACAACCACCAATCAATCTACATTTTGGGCCAACTATGGTTTCCATCCTTCATTTCTACCTAATGTCATTCCGGAGACCTCAGTCTCAGCAGTTCAGGACAGGATAAGTTCCATTCAGGCTAATTTTCAAATTCTCCGGGTAACCATGCAAAAGGCTCAAGAGGACTACAAAAAACAATATGACAAGAAGAGGGGAGAGAGTCCTAGCTTTAGGTCTGGAAATACATTGCACAAACCTTTCTTCAAGGTGTTTCATCCTCTGCCCCTCTGCAAAGGCAGGATGAGTTCTGCAATCTTACCCTTGTAACGTGGATCAAGAAGGATTGCCAGCCAGTAATAATTCCTATCGTTGATAACACAAATCCTAAGGTCCTTTTGCATTCTTTGCAGAATCAGGGAGGCCATGCAGTGTAAGTTTGCAGAGGCATTCTATTCTGAGTCCTCTGAGTCCCTAAGGATCACATGATCCGTACCTAGCTCCTCCCAGCCACATACAACTCCTTGGGTTTCTGGGGACTGAAAACAATCCATTGAAGACTGCTGCTGAGTGTTATCCTCTACATCCATGCTAACACAATCCTCCTCCTCTTTTCCTGTGTGTCTGGCGGGCCCACAGGAATGTTATCTGGATAAAGGGGGCCTTAAGAGGTAAGGAAGTCCTCCTCTTCCTCCCGCTGTTCTGCCTCAAGTGCACTGTCCATGATTCCACAAAGTGTGTGCTCCAACAGGAAGACTAGAGGGACAGTGTCACTGATGCATGCATTGTCGCTGCTCACCATTCTTATGGTCTCCTCAAATGGTGACAGGACAGTGCATGCATCCTTGATCAGTAGCCACTGGCATGGTGAAAAGAAGCCAAGCTCCCCTGACCCTGTCCTGGTGACATACTCGCACAGGTACTCGTTGATGGTCCTCTGCTGTGCGTGCAGCCACTGTAGTATTGCCAATGTTGAGTTCCCCCTGGTGGGCATGTCACAAATGAGGTGGTTAAAGGGCAGGTTGCATTCCCTTTAAATGTCAGCCAGCCGAGCACTGGCATTGTATGATCGGCAGAAATGACCACAGCGTCACAGAATTAGTAGACCAGACTGTGTGGACTGCACAGAGAGAACCAAAAATGCATGTAAGATGAATAATAATGATGTTTATTAAGATAGGTGATAAATAAGTAAATACAAACAGTGCACAACCAACCAAACAAAACCCCACAAACAACAAATAGTATATACAGCAAAGGGGCAGTACCAGAATCTCAGACATAAGCCAGGCCAGGGTCATACACAGCAGATAAGCAGGTGAACAAGGGATATTCCAGAAACATAAGCGTTAGCCAGGCCAAAGTCATACACAGGGAGATCAGTAGATAAGGGACTGGGAACCAACAGGACAGGGAGAGGATGGATTGGGATGTGGGGTAAGGTAAAGGTAACAGCAATGCAGGTGGAACTGGGTCAGGATAAGCTCAGGAACAGGGTCGGGTGCAGGCTATTGGTCGGGTAACAGGCAAGCAAGATCAGGGCACGAGGAGAGAGATACCAAAGCGATGAGAGTACTCATCAGCTGGGTATTTATGAGACAGCCAGTAATTGTCCTCACGTAACACCTGAGCGCAGGAGGTGTTGTCTGCTCCACACTGCCAGGATCCATCCGCTGGTGGACGCCAGTACTGCGGCCCAATGATGACATAACACCAGCAGGGAAAGGCTCCCCTGATAGTCCCAAACTTCCAGGAGACACCTGCTGGTGGACCTCAGCATGCCAAATGATAGATATTACCAGTGGATGAACCTTTTCCTTACACACAGACTTTTCTGGCCTTGCTCAGGAGATCCTGTAAGCCTGGGTACCTGCTCAATAACCGCTGCACAAATAAATTCAGGACGTGTGCCAAACATGAAACATGGGTCAAGTGTCCCTGTTGGAGGGTGGAGAGAAGGTTGGTGCCATAGTCGCATACAACCATTCCTGGCTGAAGCTGGCATGGCGCCAACCGCCTCTGAGCCTGCCCCTGCAGAGATGACAGAATCTGTGCCCCAGTGTGGCTCCTGTCCCCTAGGCAGACCAACTCAAGCACCACATGGCATCTTTTAGCCTGACTGCTTGCGTAGCCCCTCGAATGCTTACGGAGCACCACTGGTTCAGAGAACAAATCTGCAGAAGAGGCCATAGAGGAAGAAGAAGAAGGGGGGTGCAGGAGAGAGCTGTGGCAGAATCACCACTAGCATTTTGGAGGCGTGGTGGTGGAGAAAGCTCCAACAACACTGAACCCTGTCTTGCATCCTTCCCAGCTGCCAGCAGAGTTACCCAGTGTGCCGTGAAGGAAACGTAATGTCCCTGCCCATGCCTGCTGGACCATGAGTCAGCGGTAATATGAACCTTACTGCTGACCGCCCCATTCAACAAGGCCAAAACATTGCCTTCCACATGCCGGTAGAGAGCTGGAATGGCCTTCCGTAAACAGAAATGGCATTTTGGAACCTGCCACTGAGGTACAGCACTTTCCACAAATTCACGAAAGGGGGGAGAGTCTACCAGCTAACAAGGCAGCAGCTGCAGTGCTAGCAATTTGACCAAGCTAGCATTTAGATGCTGAGCATGTGGATGGCTGGGACCGAATTCATTTTTACAGTTCAGCAACTGGGGTAGGGAAATTTGCCTGCTAAAATCAGATGGTGGTGTACTGCTAGCAGATTGGCTGCAAGTACTCGGGACACCTATTGCTATATCTTCATTCCTCTCAGTGCAGGTTTTTGAGAGAATTGGAGGTATAGTAGGGTTGGAGATCCCAGATGAGGAGCAAGGAGAAGTCCGCCTTTTTCTTTTATGTGGGTCTTTCAAGTGCTGTTGTCAACGGACTGCATGGTAGGTCGTCATATGTCTGATCAAGCATGTGGTGCCCAAGCGGCTGCTGTTCTGGTGACGCTTGATCCGCTTCAGACATAGGTTGCAAACAGCAACGGTGTGATCTTCTGCACACGTGTTGAAAAAGGCCAACACCAAGGAACTTTTAAAAGTCAACGGGGAGTCAGCAGCGCCCTGCACCTACTGAGCTCTGCGGTGTGATGCAATAGGGTGGCTGCCCTTAAGCTGCCCCTTAGAGGACATCCTGCCTTATTGGAGCTGTGCCTCCTTCTCTTGTCTTCTCTCAGGCACCCAAGTACAGTCAGTGACCTCATCATCCCCTCCCTCCTCATCACTGGAGCAAACTTGGCAGTAGGGATGAGCCGAACACCCCCCTGTTCGGTTCGCACTAGAGCTTGCGAACAGGCAAAAAATTAGTTTGAACACGCGAACACCGTTAATGTCTATGGGACCAGAACATGAATAATCAAAAGTGCTAATTTTAAAGGCTTGTATGCAAGTTATTGTCATAAAAAGTGTTTGGGGACCTGGGTCATGCCCCAGGGGACATGGATCAATGCAAAAAAAAGTTTTAAAAACGGCCGTTTTTTCGGGAGCAGTGATTTTAATAATGCTTAAAGTGAAACAATAAAAGTGTAATATCCCTTTAAATTTTGTACCTGGGGGGTGTCTATAGTATTCCTGTAAAGGGGCGCATGTTTCCCATGTTTAGAATAGTCTGACAGGAAAATGACATTCCAAAGGAAAAAAAGTCATTTAAAACTACTCGCGGCTATTAATGCATTGCCGGTCCGACAATACACATAGAAGTTCATTGATAAAAACGGCATGGGAATTCCCCACAGGGGAACCCTGAACCAAAATTAAAAAAAAAAAAATTACGTGGGGGTCCACCTAAATTCCATACCAGGCCCTTCAGGTCTGGTATGGATATTAAGGGGAATCCAGGAAAAAAAAATGGCGTGGGGTCCCCCTCAAAATCTATACCAGACCCTGCAGGTCTGGTATGGATTTTAAGGGGAACCCCGCGCCAGAATTTTAAAAAATGACGTGGGGTCCCCCTAAAATCCATACCAGACCCTTATCCAAGCACGCAACCTGGCAGGCCACAGGAAAAGAGGGGGGGGGAGAGCGCCCCCCCTCCTAAACCATACCAGGTCACATGCCCTCAACATTGGGAGGGTGCTTTGGGGTAGCCCCCCAAAACACCTTGTCCCCATGTTGATGAGGACAAGGGCCTCATCCCCACAACCCTTGGCCGGTGGTTGTGGGGGTCTGCGGGCGGGGGGCTTATCGGAATCTGGAAGCCCCCTTTAACAAGGGGACCCCCAGATCCCGGCCCTCCCCCCGTGTGAAATGGTAAGGGGGTACAAAAGTACCACTACCATTTCACAAAAAAACTGTCAAAAATGTTAAAAATGACAAGAGACAGTTTTTGACAATTTCTTTATTCAAATGCTTCTTATTTCTTTTTGGTGGCCTTCTGGTCAAGATGTATTTTTTGTTTTGCAACACCAAACTACTCTGTATTAGATACTGTGTACACCGTCCGAAGTGTATTAGAAACTGTACACACTGTATTAGATACTGTGTACACCGCCTGCACTTTATTAGCAACTGTACAACGGCTGCACTGTATTGTATACTGTGTACACCACCAGAAGTGTAGAAGAAACTGTACACACTGTATTACATACTGTGTATACCGCCAGAAGTGTAGTAGAAACTGTTCACACTGTATTAGATACTGTGTAAACCACCTGCATTGTATTAGCAACTGTACTACGGCTGCACTGTATTGTGTACTGTGTACACCACCAGAAGTGTAGTAGAACCTGTACACACTGTATTAGATACTGTGTACACTGCCTGAAGTGTATTAGAAACAGTACACCTCCGAATGCACTGTAGATATAGGCTACACTGGATGCAGAGTATATATATATATATATATATATATATATATATATATATATATATACGAGACTGTATATATATATATATATATATATATATATATATATATATATATATATATATATATATATATATATATTAATACACCACCTGAAGTGTATTAGAAACAGTACACCACAGAATGCACTGTAGATTTAGGCTACATTGGATGCAGAGTATATACCGTATTTATCGGCGTATAACACGCGCCGGCGTATAACACGCACCCCAAGTTTAGGAGGGCATTTTAAGGAAAAAAACTTTTAGGAGGGAAGTTTAAGGAAAAAAAACCTTACATTTAAATGCCCATCATTTGCAGCCTTGCCCAGTGCCGTTTGCAGCTTTGCCCATTGTCATATGCAGCCTTGCCCAGTGCAGCCTTGCCCAGTGCTGTGTGCCATTTGCAGTTGCCCATTGTCATATGAGTCTTGCCCAGTGCAACCTTGCCCAGTGCAGCCTTGCCCAGTGCCGTGTGCCGTTTGCAGTGTTTCATTTTTTAAATCTGTCGCCAAGATAGAGCTTGTGTACTCGGCTCGTCATGCCGCCCCGCCTCCCTGCTGTCTCAGAGGATGAGGAGCGAGCGCTGCCGAAAAAGACTGAGCCGAGTGTACTGTGTACTTGGCTCAGCTCGCAGTCCCACCCAGTCCCGCCATTGGACGGAGTGTTATGTGCATCATAGGAGCTGGGCAGGACTGCGAGCGGAGCGGAGCACTCGGCTCGGTCTTTTTCGGCAGCACTCGCTCCTCATCCTCTCACAGCAGGGAGGCGGAATGACCTCTTTTTCGGCGATGTTCAGTCTTTTGCGGCGGCGCTCGGTCTTTTTCGTCGGCGCTCGCTTTTTTTGGCACACAGACAGTGGAGATCGGCGTATAACATGCACCCATGATTTTCCCCTGATTTTAGGGGAAAAAAGTGCGTGTTATACTCCGATAAATACAGTATATATATATCTATAGATATATCTATAGATATATCTATAGATATATAGATATATATACTAGACTGACTGTATATATACATATATATATATATATCAAATACACTGCCACACACACTGAATAACCTGCCTGCTTAATCTAACTCAAGCTATCTCTCTTTCCACGTCAACAACACTAAACACGGCCGCCGTGTAAGCAGCCTTATATAGTGTGGGGCGTGGACTTAGTCCCCCTGAGCCATGATTGGCCAAAGGCAACCTGCCTTTGGCCAATTATGGCTCTCTTAGCAGAGCGTGCTGTTATTGACCAAAGCATGCAGGTCAGGTGCATGCTTTAAACAATCATCATGCAGCAATGCACTGCAATCTCGCAGTGCATTATGGGGTGTTCCGCGGTGCTCGAATTTGCCACAAACGCCCCATAATGTTCGCTGTTTATCGAACAGGCGAACACCCGATGTTCGAGTCGAACTTATGTTTGACCCGAACATCAAGCTCATCCCTACTTGCCACCGTCACCTGCCACCATATGCAGATTTTCACTTGCCACTGTCGACTGCCACCAGATGCAAATTATCATTTGCCACTATCGCCTGTCACTAGACTCAGATTGTCACTTGCCACTATCGCCTGCCACCAGATGCTGCGTGTCACTTGCCCCCCGTAGCCTGCCACCAGATGCTGCATGTCACTTGCCCCCCGTAGCCTGCCACCAGATGCTGCATGTCACTTGCCCCCCGTAGCCTGCCACCAGATGCTGCATGTCACTTGCCCCCCGTAGCTTGCCACCAGATGCTGCATGTCACTTGCCCCCCGTAGCCTGCCACCAGATGCTGCATGTCATTTGTCACCCATAGCCTGCCACCAGATGCAGTTTTTCTTTGCAATAAAACCTCTCAAAGTATGGCTATCCAGCCTCTCCCTAGCACTACCGACTCAGATCAGCAGGCAGCTGGCATTAGATTCTCAAGGAGGGAACCCTACAATCGGTACATGTGTAGTTGACAATATGGTTCCCCTCCAATTAGAATCTAATGTGCTGTCGATGCGCTGTGTAATGACACCCTGAGTATGAAAGGGGTTAAAGCCATTTAAGACATTTCAAACCCGAACACAAAGGCAGCTACCGAACACTCCAATCAGCCGAGCAAGAAATCCATATGAATAATTCTTCCCCCCAAATACGAGACAAGGCTCTGTACGGAGGGTCAAACAGAAATCAGACTCTTTTATTAGAACCAGAATACAGTCTTATATACAGTAGAAGAGGAGGTCCTCCCTCCTGCTCATATTACTCTAACAATACAACTGTAACCAGAAACAGAATTAACATGAACTAATTAACTAATCCCTTAAAGCAGCCGATGTGATTCCGTGCCCTCCTGAGCATTGTATGATTAATCAGGATTTCACTACAGGTCAGACTTGTGGTCACCGAGCCTCACACATTAGTATACACACAGGACACCTTCTCCCAATGGCAGGAGCTAATTACAATTAACAATACAAACAGTGATCTCCCCCCTCCTCAGCCTTGTAGGCAACAAACTATAGTATGAGTAGACTCCTACCCAGTTCTAAAGGTCAATGTGATCAGCTCTCTCAACTAACATGTTGAGTTCAGAATCAAACAAACCAAGAATAGTCTTTACATATGTAGCAATTACTCTCGGTGGAGCTGCTGGTTTAAGCGGGCCTGTTACCTTCACTCTCGATACCTCTGTTTCACCAGCACCGGGTCTAGAGTTCCATTGAGTTTACCTCCGGATGATATAAGCACCAAACACTTGAGTAGGTTTTCCAATGCTTTAATAAAACGAACAAGGGAAGTAGCAGGAAAGAGGTAGTAGGAAAGTTGCAGGGAAGCTCAAATACCTTTCTGTTATATTTCTTCAGAACATTCTTTGTAATTGAACACCTGTAATTGAATAGCCCCCCTTTCGTAGGATTTAATCTTTGCCCGCCTGAATAGACATCTCTCACTTGCCTAGCAGCCAGCACATAGCACGAACAAAAGTCTCTGCCACAGACTTATCTGGAATAAAACCCGTACGATCCTCTGCCACAGGATGTATTGGTTTGTGATGAATGTCAGATACAGTACTTGGATCTTTAAGCCAACCCAGTAGTACTATACTGTAAGATTACTTCGGAATGCGTCCTCCAACCGAGTCACCAGGCCCCTCTCCAGACCCGCACTCTGCATGATCCTTCCATGACGAGTCCTCCCCTGGGATCTTCTCGGTTGACCAGCTTCTTCACTCAGGATAGACAGCTCAGGACCATTCCTCCGCTGCTGTGGTAGGCCCCAGACAGGCTTCTGGGCCCACCCACGCGTCGCAGCGACGCAGGCCTCCAGAACGGAGGACCACGAGGTGGTATGCCTAGTGCATGCCTGTCGGCCAGGAGGGCCAGCAGGTGGCTGAAAACGAACCCTAAAACATGGCGTCTGTCCCATAAATACCCTCTCCCAGAATGCAACTCGGAGGACTACCTCCATCGAGTTATCTCCGGGACAGAGGAGCACTCATTCGCTTCAACACGTTGCTTTTCCAACACCTGCCGATGGTGACAACGACACCCACTGGCACAATGTGGAACTGCATGCAACGTCAGCCAAGCTGGAACAGAGGCAAATCTAACTTCCTACAATAAGCGACCCACTAAATTTACCTATCAGCGGTAGATAAAAATCTACCATATAAATATTACTGTCCCACTTTAAGTAATCCAAGATATATTTTCTCAGTCACCCTATGCCCAAAGTGACTCCCGTCACATGGCTCCCTCCTTGTGGGACACTCCGGCAGACCCGGCTTGATCCTTCTCGGGTCAACTTGGGGATGTCCGGAACTAGGAGGCTGGAGTGACGTCTGTTTGCCGGGACAACCCATCAGCATTGCCATTTTGTTTACTGGGTTGGTAGCTGATGGTGAAATTGTAAGGTTGCCGGGCTAAGCTCCACTGCAGCAACCTGCCATTGTCTCCTGAGACCCGGTTAAGCCAGACCAATGGGTTGTGGTCAGTGACTAATGAAAATTCATGTCTGTACAAATAAGGGTTCAACTTTTTTTTTGTTTATAAACGGTTTTATTATGGATAAGGTCATAGTACAAGATTTTAACAGTGGTAGAAGATGTACAAGTGAGAGAGTCATTTAGATTATACATTATATCTGAGTAAAGACATATCATATGAGAAAAAACATATATATTAGATTATCAATCTATATAACATTTGTGGGAAAGGATCTGTAGATGTGCTTAAGTAGAATAACAGTAGTGGACATTACACCAGTAGTGAGATTTCCCATAAGTCCATTTTTTTTGGTATATATGCATGGTGTCATATAATGTGTGGTGTATTCTTTCTGATAATTTGATGTTTGCCATACAGTTAAGAACCTGAGGCCATGGTAAGTTAGATGAACACCAGTTGAAAGCGATGGTCGAGTGGATAGAGCTAAATAGAGTATGGATTAGTCTAGAACTGGCTATTGGTATATCTTGTATGGGGGAGAATAAACGGCACATTTGGGGTGTTAGTGGGATCTTTCTGCCTGAAATTTGATCAATCATGAGACTTGCATTGTGCCCAATGTTTTTTTAGATGGGAACAATCCCAAAATATATGTAGTAGTGTCCCATGTGTAGGGCAGCCCCTGAAACAGAGTGGGGATGTTGATGGGTAGAATAAGTTGAGTTTGGCAGGGGTGAGATACCACCTATAAAGCAGTTTGGTGGCAGATTCTCTGATGGTGGTAGTTTTGGTGCATTTGTGTAGGTTTTCAAATATGGTATCCCATTGTTCAGGGGAGAATGAAACGTTTGGGTCTGATTCCCATTGCAGCATGGGGTGTGATTTTTCAGGCATATTGAATTAGTTTAGATTTTCCTAAATTTTTGAAAATAATCCTTTGTCCCATGGGGAGGACAAAGGATCTGTTTGAATTGTGAGAAGGGGATAAGTAGAGTGAGTGAGTAGTATTTTTGGTAGAAGTGTTTTATCTTCGTATAATTTTCATGTTCTGTAGGTGCAAGGTCATATTTTGTTTGTAGTTCAGTGAAAGAGTAAAATGTATTGTTATGGGTAAGTGATTTTAGATTTGTTTATGCAGTTTCCATATTGCTAATGAGTTTTGGTTATTATCTAAGGAAGTGAAGTGAGGTCTCCTAGAAAGGATGCTAGGGGAGGGATGTCTGAAGACATGTTAAATTTGGTATCTTGTCTGTTCCACAGTTGTAGGGAATGTGTTACAATTATATTTAACAGGCTTATTTTCTTCTGTGGTAAAATAGACTTGGACCAGAGTAGTCCTTGTAGATGGTATGGGAGGACTGCTTGTTCTTCGAACAGGAGCCAGGGGATTTGGGAGGCTGGGGAATACCATTGTGCTAGTTGGGTGAATCTGGCTGACAGATAATATAGCCATAAATTTGGGATATTTAGACATCCTTTTAGTTGGGGCCTAAACATTAAGGAGTAGCTAAACCTTGTTTTTTTGTTTTGCCAAATGAATTTATTGATTTCTCTTTGGAGAGAATCTAACGTATTCTTGGGCAATGTAAGAGGAAGGGCTCTAAAAAAGAATAAAAGTTTGGGTAGTATAACCATTTTCATGGCCACTATTCTTCCCGAGAATGATATTTGGTATGATGACCATAGTTTCATTATACTTTTGATGTTATTAAATATTGGTGGGTAATTTGCATGAAATAGTGTTTTGTGTGAGGGCGTAATATGGATTCCTAGGTATCTAAATGAATCCGTGCACCAATTGAATGGAAATTTGTCTTTGAGTGTTGTTATTAAGGCTGGTGGGATATTAATGGGTAGGGCTGAGCATTTAGACAACTTTACACTTAAGCCAGTCAGGTCATGAAAAATGTCTAGTGTTTTGGTCAGATTTAGTAAGGAGATGAGGGGATCTGTAAGAAAGAGAAGGACATTGTCCGCATAGAGGCTTAGTTTGAATTCCTTGGACCCTTTAGTGTATCCTTTGATATCTGTGTTGTTTCTAATTGCACAGGCAAGGGGCTCTATTGCCAGGGCAAAGAGGAGCGGGGAAAGTGGGCATCCTTGCCTGGTGCCCTTGCTTAGAGGGAAAAAGTTAGACTTGTTGCTGGGGAGTTTGATGCGTATTTGGGGGTTATGGTAGAGGGCTTTGAAACCATGTAAGAATTTGCTGTTTATGCCATATCTAGGGAGTAGTGTGTCTAAGTATGACCAGCTGACGCTGTTGAAGGCTTTGTGGATATCAAGACTGAGTAGGAGTAAAGATTTAGAGTGTAGGTTAGAGTCTTGAATGATGTTAGTAGTCAGTCTTATGTTTTCCGTTATTTATCTGTTCGGGATGAATCCTGTTTGGTCTGGATTTATTAATGGGGAAATAACTGCAGCTAATCTGTCAGCTAGCATTCAGTCAAATATTTTAAGATCATTATCAATGACTGAAACTGGGCGATAATTTTGTGGGATGGAATGATCTTTATTTGGTTTGGGAAGAAGGGACATGTTTGCTAGGAGCATTTGTGATGGGAATTGGTTTCCTTGTAGGATATGGTTATATAATTTTGTAAGGTGTGGGGTTAATGTGGAGGCAAATTTTTTATAATAGGATGCAGAGTATCCATCAGGGCCTGGAGCTGTAGAGGTTTTTTAACAAGCTTATTATTTTATTAATTTCTATGTCTGAGCAAGGAGCGTTGAACATCTCTATTTGTTGTTTAGATAGAATGGGTAGTGTAATATCATTAAGCCAATTCAGGGAAGATTGTTTAAGTGAGGATTGGGGAGTAGAGAGAAGCTTTTTATAGAAGTCTAAAAATATGTTCATAACTTCTTTGGGATGGGATACTACATTGCCTGATGAATTCCTTAAATTATAGGTATGGGGAGGTTTTGTTGTTTGATTTAGTTTTCTGGCAAACATGGTAGAGTATTTTGTAAGAGATCTTATATCAGTGAGTTTAGATTTGTTTTTGGTTGAGGCAATATTTATCAAATGGCCTCTTATGACCGCCTTATGTGCCATCCATAAAGTTCTAGGTGGCATGTCTGTTGCTATGTTAACTGCAGTATTGCTCAAGGTGAGATAGGATTTCTTGAGAGATTGTTGGGTCAGTTAGCAGGGAATCATTTATTCGCCATTTATGCATTGTGGTTGCTTGGCCTATATGTGAGGTGTTGAAGGAGACTATATGGTGGTCTAACCAGGGATATGGGCGGATCTCCGCTTTTGAGGAATTGGCTAATAAGATTGGGGTACAACAAATATAATCCAGCCCTGCATACAGTGGGGCAAAAAAGTATTTAGTCAGCCACCAATTGTGCAAGTTCTCCCACTTAAAAAGATGAGAGAGGCCTGTAATTGTCATCATAGGTATACCTCAACTATGAGAGACAAAATGTGGAAACAAATCCAGACAATCACATTGTCTGATTTTTGAAAGAATTTATTTGCAAATTATGGTGGAAAATAAGTATTTGGTCACCTACAAACAAGCAAGATTTCTAGCTCTCACAGACCTGTATCTTCTTCTTTAAGAGGCTCCTCTCTGTCCTCCATGCATTACCTGTATTAATGGCACCTGTTTGAACTTGTTGAACTTGTTATCAGTATAAAAGACACCTGTCCACAACCTCAAACAGTCACACTCCAAACTCCACTATGGTTAAGACCAAAGAGCTGATGAAGGACACCAGAAAGAAAATTGTAGACCTGCACCAGGCTGGGAAGACTGAATCTGCAATAGGCAAGCAGCTTGGTGTGAAGAAATCAACTGTGGGAGCAATAATTAGAAAATGGAAGACTTCCAAGACTACTAATAATCTCCCTCGATCTGGGGCTCCACGCAAGATCTCACCCCGTGGGGTCAAAATGATCACAAGAAAGGTGAGCAAAAATCCCAGAACCACACGGGGGGACCTAGTGAATGACCTGCAGAGCACTGGGACCAATGTAACAAAGGCTACCATCAGTAACACACTATGCCGCCAGGGACTCAGATCCTGCAGTGCCAGAATTGTCCCCCTGCTTAAGCCAGTACATGTCCGGGCCCGTCTGAGGTTTGAGAATGTCATATGGTCAGATGAAACCAAAGTAGAACTGTTTGGTAGAAACACAACTCGTCGTGTTTGGAGGAGAGAGAATGCTGAGTTGCAACCAAAGAACACCATACCTACTGTGAAGCATGGGGGTTGCAACATCATGCTTTGGGGCTGTTTCTCTGCAAAGGGAACAGAACGACTGATCCGTGTACATGAAAGAATGAATGGGGCCATGTATCGTGAGATTTTGAGTGCAAACCTCCTCCCATCAGCAAGGGCTTTGAAGATTAAACGTGGCTGGGTCTTTCAGCATGACAATGATCCCAAACACACCGCCCGGGCAACGAAGGAGTGGCTTCGTAAGAAGCATTTCAAGGTCCTGGAGTGGCCTAGCCAGTCTCCAGAGCTCAACCCCATAGATGACCTTTGGAGAGAGTTTAAAGTCTGTGTTGCCCAGCGACAGCCCCAAAACATCACTGCTCTAGAGGAGATCTGCATGGAGGAATGTGCCAACATACCAGCAACAGTGTGTGACAACCTTGGGAAGACTTACAGAAAACGTTTGACCTCTGTCATTGCCAACAAAGGATATATAGCAAAGTATTGAGATGAACTTTTGATATTGACAAAATACTTATTTTCCACCATAATTTGCAAATAAATTATTTCCAAATCAGACAATGTGATTGTCTGGATTTGTTTCCACTAGGGATGAGTCGAACACCCCCCGGTTCGGTTCGCACCAGAACCCGCGAACGGACCGAAAGTTCGCACGAACGTTAGAACCCCATTGACGTCTATGGGACTCGAACGTTCGAAATCAAAAGTGCTCATTTTAAAGGCTAATTTGCATGGTATTGTCCTAAAAAGGGTTTGGGGACCCGGGTCCTACCCCAGGGGACATGTATCAATGCAAAAAAAACTTTTAAAAACGGCCGTTTTTTCGGGAGCAGTGATTTTAATGATGCTTAAAGTAAAAAAAAAAAAGTGAAATATTCCTTTAAATATCGTACCTGGGGGGTGTCTATAGTATGCCTGTAAAGTGACGTGTGTTTCCCATGTTTAGAACAGTCCCTGCACCAAATGTCATTTTTAAAGGAAAAAATCTCATTTAAAACTGCTTGCGGGTTTAATGTCATGTCGGGTCATGGCAATATGGATGAAAATCAGTGAGACAAAAGGCATGGGTACCCCCCAGTCCATTACCAGGCCCTTTGGGTCTTGTATGGATATTAAGGGGAACCCCGCACCCAAATTAAAATAAGGAAAGGTGTGGGGCCACCAGGCCCTATATACTCTGAACAGCAGTATACAGGCGGTGCAAACAAGACAGGGACTGTAGGTTTGTTGTTAAGTAGAATCTGTTTGTAATTTTGAACATTTTTAACGTGTTTAGCTCCAGCCAAAAAATCTTTTCTAAGCTTTTTGGAAAACATAGGGAAGGGTTATCACCCCTGTGACATTTGTTTTGCTGTCTTTCCTCCTCTTCAGAAGATTTCACCTCACTTTTTTGTCCCAATGAAAAATGTTTTTTTGAAAATTTGGGTTTTTTTGTGGAACAAGGATTGGAAAGCATCAGTGGAAAGGAGAAATTCTTTTCCCATATTAACTCTTACAGGAGAGAATTTCCCTTCCTAGGGGTAGATTTCATCTCACTTCCTGTTGTCTCCTTCCGTTTGCAAGTAGGAGTCGTTTGTAAGTTAGATGTTTGAAAGTAGGGTCCTGCCCTATATACTCAGCAGAAATTTGGGCCTTAGGTGTTGCTGTGGCCACAACACTGTAAGCCCTCACAGGACCCTGTTGTGAAATATTAGATCAAGAATTGTAATTACATGCCTCTGTTGAACAGGAGCTGAAAAATTAGGCCTTAGGCACTGGTGCTGGTGCCACAACACTGCAACCCCTCACAGACACTCTAGTTGGAACGCAGGAACGAGCCCTGCTGCAAAGTATTGCTTCAAAAATTGTAATTACACGCCCCTGTTAGACAGGGGCAGAAAAATTGGGCCTTAGGCACTGGTGCTGGTGCCACAACACTGCAACCCCTCACAGACACTCTAGTTGGAACGCAGGAACGAGCCCTGCTGCAAAGTATTGCATCAAAAATTGTAATTACACGCCCCTGTTAGACAGGGGCAGAAAAATTGGGCCTTAGGCACTGGTGCTGGTGCCACAACACTGCAACCCCTCACAGACACTCTAGTTGGAACGCAGGAACGAGCCCTGCTGCAAAGTATTGCATCAAAAATTGTAATTACACGCCCCTGTTAGACAGGGGCAGAAAAATTGGGCCTTAGGCACTGGTGCTGGTGCCACAACACTGCAACCCCTCACAGACACTCTAGTTGGAATGCAGGAACGAGCCCTGCTGCAAAGTATTACATCAAAAATTGTAATTACACGCCCCTGTTAAACAGGGGCTGAAAAATTGTGCCTTAGGCACTGGTGGTGGCGCCCAGAACCAAAAATGTTCTTACAAGCTATCAGCGTGATGATTGAGGAGGAAGAGGATAATTACTCAGGGATAGTCACTCAGCATCAGCATAGGCAGTCTTTGAAGGGATCTGAGATTTCAAAAAAAATTATTCGGTTACATCAGCATCAGGTGCTTGGTAGCTGGTGGTGATCCAAGACTCATTCATTTTTATGAAGGTCAGCCGATCGACCGAGTCGGTGGACAGACGTACCCTGTGATCGGTTACCACGCCTCCAGCAGCACTGAATGTGCGTTCCGAAAGAACGCTGGATGCAGGACAGGCCAGTAGCTCAATTGCATACTGTGCAAGCTCTGGCCAGTGATCCATCCTCAAGACCCAGTAACCCAGAGGATTTTCGGTGGGAAAGGTGTCCAAGTCTGATCTTGCCCCTAGGTATTCCTGCACCATGTAAAACAGACGCTGGCGATGGTTGCTGGAACCGATCATACCTTGGGGCTGCGGACCAAAAAATTGTCTGAACGCATCGGTCAGACGGCCACCTTCTCCACCGCTCCTTCTTTGACTGACCGAAGCCTCAGCAACACGTTGTCCAGAAACAGGAGTTTGTAACCTCCCAGTCTCTGGGAACGCGTTGCACAGACCTTTCTGCAAGGCCTCCCGAAGATGTTTCATCCTCTGCTCCCTCTGCGATGGCAAGATAAGGTCCGCAACCTTACCCTTGTAACTTGGATCAAGGAGGGTTGCCAGCCAGTATTGGTCCTTCTCCTTGATACCACGAATACGAGGATCCTTACGCAGGCTTTGCAGGATCAGGGAGGCCATGCAGCGTAGGTTTGCTGAGGCATTCGGTCCGGAGTCCTCTGGGTCACTAAGAACGACATGGTCCGCAGCCACCTCCTCCCAGCCACGTACAAGTCCATGTGTTTCTTGGGACTGATCCCTTAAAGACTGCTGCTGATGCTGAGTGCCAGGCTCCACCTCCATACTGACACAATCTTCCTCCTCCTCCTCTTCCTCCTCGTCCTCTTCCTGTGTGATCGGCGGGCACGCAGGAACACTGTCTGGATAAAGGGGGCCTTGAGAGCTAAGGAAGTCCTCCTCTTCCTGCCTCTGTTCTGCCTCAAGTGCCCTGTCCATTATTCCACGCAGCGTGTGCTCCAACAGGTGGACAAGGGGGACAGTGTCACTGATGCATGCACTGTCACTGCTCACCATCCTCGTGGCCTCCTCGAATGGTGACAGGACAGTGCATGCATCCCTGATCATGGCCCACTGGCGTGGGGAAAAAAAACCAAGCTCCCCTGACCCTGTCCTGGTGCCATAGTCGCACAGGTACTCATTGATGGCCCTCTGCTGCGTGTGCAGCCGCTGCAGCATGGCCAACGTTGAGTTCCACCTGGTGGGCATGTCACAGATTAGGCGGTTCTTGGGCAGGTTAAACTCCTTTTGGAGGTCCGTCAGCCGAGCACTGGCATTATATGACCGGCGGAAATGCACACAGACTTTCCTGGCCTGCCTCAGGACATCCTGTAAGCCCGGGTACCTGCCCAAGAACCGCTGCACCACCAAGTTAAGGACGTGAGCCAAACAGGGCACATGGGTCATTTGTCCCTGTCGGAGGGCAGAGAGGAGGTTGGTGCCATTGTCGCAAGCCACCATTCCTGCCTTAAGTTGGCGTGGCGTCAACCACCTCTGAACCTGCCCCTGCAGAGCTGACAGAACCTCTGCCCCAGTGTGGCTCCTGTCCCCCAAGCACACCAGCTCAAGCACCGCATGGCATCTTTTGGCCTGCGTACTTGCGTAGCCCCTTGAACGCCTACGGAGCACCGCTGGTTCCGAGGAAGAGGCCATGGAGGAAGAAGAAGAGGAGGGGGTGGAGGAGAGAGGTGTGTCACAATCAGCATTTTGGAGGCGTGGTGGCGGAACAACCTCCAACACTACTGCACCTTGTCCTGCATCCTTCCCAGCTGCCAGCAGAGTCACCCAATGCGCCGTGAAACTTAGGTAACATCCCTGTCCATGCCTGCTGGACCATGAGTCAGCGGTAATATGCACCTTACCGCTGACCGCCCTGTCCAGCGAGGCATGGACATTGCCTTCCACATGCCGGTAGAGAGCCGGAATCGCCTTCCGTGAGAAAAAGTGGCGTTTGGGTACCTGCCACTGAGGAACCGCACATTCCACAAACTCACGGAAGGGGGCAGAGTCTACCAACTGAAAAGGCAGCAGTTGAAGTGCTAGCAATTTTGCCAAGCTAGCATTCAACCGCTGGGCATGTGGATGGCTGGGAGCAAACTTCTTTCGGCGGTGCAGCAGCTGGGGCAGGGAAATTTGCCTGGTACAATCTGACGTCGGTGTACCAAAAGCAGATTGCCCACAAGTACTTGGCTGTGACACACCTAATTCTACACCTTCATTCCTCTCACTGCAGGTCTCAGAGAGGACTGAAGGTCTAGTGGGGTTGGAAATCTCAGCTGATGAGGAGCAAGGAGAGATCCTCTTTGTTCTTTGGTGTGGGTCTTTTAGATACGCTTGCCAACGAACTGCATGGCAGGTCAACATATGTCTGGTCAAGCATGTGGTACCCAAGCGGGAGATGTTTTGGCCACGCGAGATACGCTTGAGACATATGTTGCAAATAGCAGCGGTGCGATCTGATGCACTCGTCTCAAAAAAGGCCCACACCAAAGAACTTTTTGAATAACGCGCAGAGACTGCAGCGCCCTGCACATGTGGAGCTTTGGGGTGTGATGCAGTCAATGTGCTGCCCTTAGGCTGGCCCCTGGAGGGCATCCTGCCTCGTTGGTGATGTGCCGCCGCCTCCTCCTCCTCCTCCTCCTCCTCCTCCTCTCTCCTATCAGGCACCCACGTTGAGTCAGTGACCTCATCATCCCCTCCCTCCTCATCACTGGAGCAAACCTGGCAGTATGCTGCAGCAGGGGGAGCATGACTGCCAGATTGCTGTACTTCTTGGGCACCCCCTCTGTCCGTGCTCATGTTACTGCCTTCATCGAGCTCAGTATCGTCATCAGAGCCTTCCAAACGCTGGGCATCCTCCTGGAGCATGTACCCAACACTGTGGTCAAACAGTTCGAGGGAATCCTCATGAGGACATGGTGGAGCTAGGGAAGGAGTCACTGATGACATTGAGCTGAGGGAAGAGGCCGCTGCTTTGCCAGACAAAGCACCCTGGGCATGGGTGAGAGAGGATGAGGAGGATGAGGACGGCTTGGTCATCCACTCGACCAAGTCTTCCGCATGTTGCGGCTCAACACGGCCAGCTGCCGAAAAAAAGGCCAAGCGTGTCCCATGGCCACGTGCTGATGAGGATGCACCGTCTCCACGACCAGCACTAGACACAGAGCCTGCTTGCCCTCTCTTATTGGCTTGTGACTGTCTGCCTCTCCTTCTTGGCCTTCCAGACATACTAATGGCCTGTAGCTGCACTAAGCTGGGATAGAACACCTGTAATTTTCTTCAAGTAGCTTTATATACTGTAACCAGACAAGCCTGCCTGTCAGTAGGAAGATAACAGGAACGGATCTAGCTGAACACTGTGAGCAGGACGCACTGTACTAAATGTAAATAGTCTAGCTGCCTGACCGTGGTACTAATAGGATCAAATAGAACACCTGTAATTTTCTTCAGGTAGCTTTATATACTGTAACCAGACAAGCCTGCCTGTCAGTAGGAAGATAACAGGAACGGATCTAGCTGAACACTGTGAGCAGGACGCACTGTACTAAATGTAAATAGTCTAGCTGCCTGACCGTGGTACTAATAGGATCAAATAGAACACCTGTAATTTTCTTCAGGTAGCTTTATATACTGTAACCAGACAAGCCTGCCTGTCAGTAGGAAGATAACAGGAACGGATCTAGCTGAACACTGTGAGCAGGATGCACTGTACTAAATGTAAATAGTCTAGCTGCCTGACCGTGGTACTAATAGGATCAAATAGAACACCTGTAATTTTCTTCAGGTAGCTTTATATACTGTAACCAGACAAGCCTGCCTGTCAGTAGGAATTTAACAGGAACGGATCTAGCTGAACACTGTGAGCAGGACGCACTGCACTAAATGTAAATAGTCTAGAAGATAACAGGAACGGATCTAGCTGAACACTGTGAGCAGGACGCACTGCACTAAATGTAAATAGTCTAGAAGATAACAGGAACGGATCTAGCTGAACACTGTGAGCAGGACGCACTGCACTAAATGTAAATAGTCTAGAAGATAACAGGAACAGATCTAGCTGAACACTGTGAGCAGGACGCACTGCACTAAATGTAAATAGTCTAGAAGATAACAGGAACGGATCTAGCTGAACACTGTGAGCAGGACGCACTGCACTAAATGTAAATAGCAGGAACGGATCTAGCTGAACACTGTGAGCAGGACGCACTGCACTAAATGTAAATAGTCTAGAAGATAACAGGAACGGATCTAGCTGAACACTGTGAGCAGGACGCACTGCACTAAATGTAAATAGCAGGAACGGCTCTAGCTGAACACTGTGAGCAGGACGCACTGCACTAAATGTAAATAGCAGGAACGGATCTAGCTGAACACTGTGAGCAGGACGCACTGCACTAAATGTAAATAGTCTAGAAGATAACAGGAACGGATCTAGCTGAACACTGTGAGCAGGACGCACTGCACTAAATGTAAATAGCAGGAACGGATCTAGCTGAACACTGTGAGCAGGACGCACTGCACTAAATGTAAATAGCAGGAACGGATCTAGCTGAACACTGTGAGCAGGACGCACTGCACTAAATGTAAATAGCAGGAACGGATCTAGCTGAACACTGTGAGCAGGACGCACTGCACTAAATGTAAATAACAGGAACGGATCTAGCTGAACACTGTGAGCAGGACGCACTGCACTAAATGTAAATAGCAGGAACGGATCTAGCTGAACACTGTGAGCAGGACGCACTGCACTAAATGTAAATAGCAGGAACGGATCTAGCTGAACACTGTGAGCAGGACGCACTGCACTAAATGTAAATTGCAGGAACGGATCTAGCTGAACACTGTGAGCAGGACGCACTGCACTAAATGTAAATAGTCTAGAAGATAACAGGAACGGATCTAGCTGAACACTGTGAGCAGGACGCACTGCACTAAATGTAAATAGCAGGAACGGATCTAGCTGAACACTGTGAGCAGGACGCACTGCATTAAATGTAAATAGTCTAGATAGAAGATAACAAGAACGGATCTAGCTAAACTGAATACAGTGTATATATATATATGCAACACCTGGGATGCATATTTATACACAATACACTGTAAGTGCAGCTAACTGACTGACTGTTCTGCCTAATCTATCTAACTCAAATCAAATGACACTGTCTCTCTCTCTCTCTATCTCTCAGCACACCGGAACACACACTACACAGGGCCGCCGTGCAGGCGGCCTTATATAGTGTGGGGTGTGTACTAAATCCCCTGAGCCATAATTGGCCAAAGCCACCCTGGCTTTGGCCAATTACAGCTCTCTCTACTGACGGCGCTGTGATTGGCCAAGCATGCGGGTCATAGTGCATGCTTGGCCAATCATCAGCCAGCAATGCACTGTGATGCCGCAGTGAATTATGGGCCGTGACGCGCCACACGAATTTAGCGCGAACGGCCCATAACGTTCGCAATTCGGCGAACGATCGAACAGCCGATGTTCGAGTCGAACATGGGTTCGACTCGAACACGAAGCTCATCCCTAGTTTCCACATTTTGTCTCTCATAGTTGAGGTATACCTATGAAGACAATTACAGGCCTCTCTCATCTTTTTAAGTGGGAGAACTTGCACAATTTAGTGGCTGACTAAATACTTTTTTGCCCCACTGTAGCTATCATGTGGGTGAGAGTAGAATGTGTAGGCTTTAATACCTACATTGTGAGCTCTCCATGTATCTACTAGTTGGTGGATGTATAATGATCGATTTAGTGATTTAGGAAATGCTTTAGAGGATGGAACTACTCTGCTTCTATCTAGTGCTGAATGTGCAGCTAGGTTAAAATCACCCCCTACTATTAAGTGTGTGGAATATAATCTATCTAAGGTGTCAAATAATTTTGAAAAAAAGCTTGTTTGTGCATTATTAGGAGCATATACTGAGGCAATAGTGACCGAGCCTCCTTTTATTGAACCTTTTAAGATCAAGTATTGACTGTCTGGGTCTTTAAAAACACTTTAGGTTTCAAATACCACTGAGTTCCTTACAAAGATTGTTGCACTCCTGGATTTAGTGTTATACGTTGTGCAATAGAATTGACTGTAACCCTTGTCAAAAAATGTAGGACGTTTATCTGTTGCAAAATGAGATTCTTGTAACAGAATAATGTCAGCCCCCAAACTCTTGTAGTGACGGAAAGCTTTTTTCCTCTTTTGAGGATAGTTAATGTGAGATTTGTGAGATATCACCCTAAGCCCCATTAAATAGGTGATGGGTAAATGTAGTAGTTATAGGGTGATAGAAAAAGCTCACGAGGCCCAGGGCACAGCACATATGCAAAAAGATACAGAATTACTATTGTCATCATCATTGTCAACATTAGGATTTTTATAGGACCTGTGAAAGAGATGAAACTATTCTTTTCTATGATATAATGTAATTTGTTACTTGTGTACAACATTATTAAATATATCAATCTTAACTGTAGGTTTACTATGGTTGACCTTCTTATATAAGATAAAACAATGTGAAAACATTTTCTATAAAGTAGGGAGTCAGGGTGTGGGACACCACCAGACCAAGAACCATTTTGGTGTGGACAAAATTGTCCAAAACTCACAAAGGGAGCCCTACCTATTAAAATAACAGATAACATGATCAGTTGCGTAAGAAACACTACGGACTGAACCATATTTTGGGAGTCCGTTGCGAGTAGGGAGACAAACTAACTGAGATGGAGCAGATCAGCCTCAGCGAAGATTCTATAAGACAAAAACGTATGTGCATGCAATATATCATATATTAAAAAAGTGAAAAAAAAAATATATAACTTCATATAAAAGGCAATATAAAATACCAACAAGTGTCCCTCCAAAGGAGTATATCAACTGTTTACTTTGAGCTGCCATATTAACTTGCAACCTTTCAAAATTTTAATAACCTTTCTTTTAACTTGATGGAATAAGTGGAAATCTTTGATCTTTGTCTTTTTTTAGTTCCTATCTTTTCTTTGATGTTGTATTTTAAAAGACAGGAAGACATGTTAACCGAGGGAATGAGACAACTTCTTCAGGCATCCATATTTCTGAAGGATTGTTGCCATCTTCTTTTGATCCTGATGTGTGGCTGGGGTAGCCCAAATAGGTGAAGTGTGGGGAATAGTAGGTCTTGCTTCTGCCACAGCATCCAAAAGTCCCAACTTCACCAGGAGATCTTTACCTTCCGAGACATTAAAGACCATGTAAATAGTGCCATTGTGGGGCACTGTTAATTTAAAAGGAAATTCCCATCTGTATCTTATGTGAGCCGATTGTAACCCCGAGGTTATTTTCTTCATTTTGCGTCTTCTTTCTAGGGTAGCCTAGGAAATGTGAGGAAATATTTGGATTTTTGTGTCATCTAATTCGATGTTGTACACATTTCTGGAAGCTCTTAATATGCTCTCCTTTGTGATGAAGTCTTTCATGCACAGAATGATGTCCCATGGGGGCTTGTCTGGCGGTGGTTTAGGACGCAAGACCCTATGGATTCTGTCACAAGCAGACGGTGTTGACTCTGGGAGGAGATTGTGGAACAATTTAGATACAGCAGGCATTAGGTCAGAAACTGCGGTTTCGATTATCCAGATCTTCCACTTGTGATTGCAAATATGGGTAGTTTTCAGCTAGAAGTTCAAAGTCTTTTCTAAGATCATTATGTGCGAGTGATAGCTCATCATGTTTAGTTTCAAGGGTTGCTATTTCTTGTTTAAGTGTGCTTGTTGTTTTTTGGAGCTCATATTGTATTTTATCCACAAGTTTTTCATAAATCTTAGTTAAGCTGGCATCTAAATCGGCTTTTGTAATCTGAGCGGGGTTCTCACTATTATTTTGTGTGGAAGCAATCTCCTGTAAAGGGTCACCTGCTGTTTTAGGAGACTGTACATTCTTTGGAGAGCCGGCACTTTTTGAGCCATTTTCTTCTGCTCCTTGTTGTGCAGACGATATGTGGTCAAAGAGTGTTGTTGTGAGTGGCAGCGGTGCGCCTTCTTCCCTGACGACATGCACTGGATTGACCTGCAGGGGAGATAATGGAAATAGTGGTGATTTGCTGTGGGTTTTTTTTTTCCCTGCAGTGTGCTTTAAATCTTTGCTAATCCGATTGAGCTCCTACATACTGCTGCTGATCTGCATCTCGCCCCGCATGCGCCCCCTTTTAACTAGAAGTGTGATTTTAGCTCATCCTGTCAACTCCTCCACAGGATAAGAGGCATCCATGCCGCCACACCAATGTGTGGAATCAAACTGTCGGATTTGAAAGTTGTGGCCCCCCAATGGAGCTAGGGACAGGCACCAAGGAATCAGGTAGGACAAATGGAAACTCTTTTGGTGTAGCAATATGGCTGTCCCCCTCCAGTTTACTGCTAGGAACTGTTCTGTTTGCAGTTGTGGGAGCAGAGGCTCTTCTGATGGTGACCTCTGGAGATAGTCTTTCAGGCTAAGTCACTTTAATTGTAATGCAGGGAGCAAATCATCTACAGAGGGTTAAGGGAGACCTCTGTAATACTGAGGTTGGGTTTAGCAAGATGGCCGCCCCACAAGGCTATGGAATCTGGGCTGCCACTGCTATCCACTCCACTTAAAGGGAGGAAACCCACCTCAATCCTCTGCTGGAGCACCGTTCTGTCCAGTCGGGGGGCTCTGGTGGTGGGATGGGGTCCGAATCGAGCTCCAAGGGGACTGAAGGTCTTGAGCGTCTGCCGAGGTGCACCAAGATGGATGCCGTATACTTGCCTGGTCCTGTGATAACTATTCGGCCAGTATTTGAGTGCGGTACCGCCAGGGCCACAGGCTGCGGATATCTAGCCTACCGTGTGGGGAGGTAGCTCGGCGGGGAAGAGCCAGGAAGACCGGGAAGGAGTCAAAGCACCGACTGCGGGTGGAGCAAGATGGACATCAGGTATTTTATCCAGAGATATATCACTATAGAGGTCAATCGATCATGCCCAGATGGGTGGCTAATGGATGGCTAGATGTGACCCAAGCTGGCCGTGGGTCTCAAGTCCCTGGCTTCCATGAGGTGGACAGGCAGTCAATGTGTACCATCAGCCCCCCCACACAACAGACACACAGGCAGGGGCACAGTAGTAAGGATATGGGGCTAGCAGTGTCAGTGCAGGGAAGGCCCAGAGCAGTGTGTCAGAGGCAGCAGATTGGAGACACTGGGCCCAGGATAACCCAGTTCAGGCAGGCAGTTTTTGGCAGCAGCCTCGGCCGTGGCAGCGCCTTGGATGGGTGACCGGGCGGATGCCGAGAGGAGATCCACGCCTCCAAAGCCGAGTTGGACCAGCCGTGGTGCACTCCCGCAGGATCAGCAGCCTCAAGAAACACCGGGTATTCACAGGCCTCACTAGTTCGCACTAGGCCGGACCAGGCCGATGTCCCCGAGACTCGGCTCGGCCTCCGGACTGCACCAGATAGGTGGATGGGTGGCAGGTGGGGACGGATGGTGATCCCTTACCTCCGAAACTGCCGGGATCGAGTCCCCCCAGGAGGCCTCAGGCTGGCAAGATGGCGGCGGCCTCGGGAGTTGGAGGCGATGAATCAGGTATCCACTGGTAGAATTGCCACAAAATAATGGCACAGGACACTGCAGGGGACCGAGCTGAGCAGGCTGGTATGTTTTTTAGTTGTGGATGGATGTTTAGATGCATGGATGATGACGGATGATAATCAGAATTCCCGGAGCTCCTCGCGAAAACGCCCTCCGCCACTCACATCAGGACCCGCCCCCTTTAGATGTACAGATGGTGATGAATGATAATCAGGATTCCTGGAGTTTAGATGCATGGATGGTGACTAGGAATGAGCTTCGAGTTCGAGTCGAACCCACGTTTCACTCAAACATTGCATGTTCGACTGTTCCTCGAATTACGAACGATATGGGCCGTTCACACCAAATTCGAGTGGCGCGTCACAGCCCATAATTCCAAGCATGCACTATGACCGCATGCTTGGCCAATCAAAGCGCTGTCTGTACAGAGAGCCGTAATTGGCCAAAGCCACGGTGGCTTTGGCCAATTATGGCTCAGGGGGTTTAGTACACGCCCCACACTATATAACGCCGCCTGCACGTCGGCCCTGTGTAGTGTGTTCCGGCGTTGAGAGAGAGAGAGACAGTGTCATTTTAGAGTTAGATAGAGTAGGCAGGCGAGTCAGTTAGCTGCACTTACAGTGTATCGTGTATATATACATCCTAGGTGACATACTTTTATTATGTCATTACCTGTGTTGGCTACTTTTGAATAGTGGTTGTTTTCTGTGGCGCTGAGCAGTTTATTATAGGCCTGTAATATACACCTTTGTTTCCATTTTTGCTTTATTTTACTTGGCAGACATGGATGCTTTACTGTTTCTGAGTAGCAGGAATATTGACATTAGTAATGTTTTTGCAGTTAATGAGCAGACTACTGCACAACTAAACATTAATGGGGTATTGACTGCCCTAGGGAATGCGTTAGAGAAACAGGTCCGTACATGGTGGGACATCTGTACGTTCGAACAGTACATTAAAGAAAAAAATATCGTTAGAAGTTTAAGGTGGGATGTATTCCCACAAGATGGTCTTGATGACCCTGAGTCTATGAAAGAGTGGTATGAATTCTTTACCACCATGGGGTTCAAGCTGCAGGATCTTGTGCTTGCATGAAAGTGTAACAAAATGGCTATGCTAGAGGGTAAGATTAATGAATTTCGACTGCAACTTGACCCCATAAAAGACTCGCAACAAGTGGTAGATTTTAACACTCGGATAAAAAAAAGCTTGGGAAAGTTGACAAAGACACACAGAAGAAGAAAACTAAGAAATTCCATAGGGATCTGGGAGACTTTAGATCTGAGTCTGTGTATCTGTGGCAACAAGTTAAGACCCCAGTAAATACTGAAAGAAAAGGGGAGAGTGTCCAAACAGAAGGCCCAGAAAGTAGATCTGCTACTATACCCTCCTTTACCCCCTGTGTTGGCGAAAACAGAAGGGGAGAGGGTTATAGTTGACAACCGAGGGATCACTCTACCCCTGTTAGAAATAATATTGATTATGGGAGAAATAATGCAGGTAGAAAAGGGCCTAGTAATGTCTACCATCATACACCTTCCAATAAACAATATCAAGTCCCTATGCATAATAGATTTGATCCTTTAAGGGAAAATGCTGATAGAGATAGATTCCAATCTCCCCGTCCTTTTTTAGGGAGAGGCTGGCAGAAACGAGGCCGGGGGTACCCTCAGCGAAGAGGGAGACCACCAGCACGATCGCAGCAGGGGCAGGATTATCGAGAATCTCAGTGGAGAGAACAGCCGCAATGGGAGAGGGGTTATGCCCACCATCCCAGTCAGAGGAGAGAAGAGCAAGGGACTGTAGGGCTGGTCATAAAGAAACCAATATCCTTCATTTGGGCTTGAAGTGTGGTCTTAAAATGAATTAGTTTAATAAGTTTGATGTTTTTATTGACATACATAAATACATCAGGAAGGTCAATATGAAAAAGTACTTTTTAAATAAAAATTCCCAACCTGTGAGCACTATGCCCTCAGTGCCTTTTAGATAGTGGACTAAAGAATAAGTCCCTTTTTAATCCGTTGAATGGAGCGAACCAACAAATTGAGGTGTTCAAGGGGCTAGTGATACGGGATTTAGAGCACCTAGTCCCTAAAAAGAACGCAAATCCTCAGCATATATTAGATGGTATAATCATGCTTGAAGAGAGGAAGGATGTAGTCATAAGACCCGCTGACAAGGGGGGAGGGGTTGTGATTCTTAATAAGGAATTTTATCACAACCAACTTATGGAAATGTTGAGTGATGGGGCACCTATGTGAAATTAGAAAACGACCCTACTGCACAATACACTAAGAACTTGAGAAGTCTGGTTGAAATGGGATATTCAACGGGCGTTTTATCAAATCGAGAAAGGAAGTATCTTGTGCCAAGTAGTAGTAGAATTCCCACGATTTGGGGGGGCGTGGCCTGACCTGGCATGGAGACAGACGTCTAATCCCTGAGCTCTGCCCGCCATAGGAGATAACAACTGAAATACTGAGGTATTTTATCCCCGACATACTTTCAAACTATGGGGACAGCTTCCCGGACCTCTTCTGCCTCCCGCTCTCGTTCCCCCAGAGAGTTAACCGGGCCACAAGGACAGAATATCCCGGAGATGTTCAGGGCCGGTAGAGGCAACATGGCGCCTTACCGCCACGGACCCGCTCACTCTCCACTGCTACCATTACCACCGACTAATCTGACTCCCTCGCCTCCCCAACCCCCGCATTATCATGGAGGTGAAGTGGGGATCGAACTCAGACCCCATCCTCCCATAAACATGCAGACGACATCAAGGAGACACTCTCCACCGCCATTTCTGAATTGAGGCTGGATCTACGTGCGCTCAATGACAGGGTGCAAGTAGTAGAGAGAGTGACAGAACGCCAAGAAACGACCCTACACTCGGTCACTGAATGCATTGATTCGCACACCCTACAGATGCGAGACATGCAGCGGCACCTGGAAGACCTCGACAATTGAGGTCGGAGGCATACTGTAACTTAAGACTTAGAGGTCTGCCAGAGTCAATAGAGGGGGAGCAAATCTCACAATCTATAGTGAGCATCTTCAATAGCCTCCTTCATTGCCCTCCTCAAACCCCCATTGCCATGGAGAGAATCCACTGTGCTCTGCGCCCCAAAGGCAGGGAGAACGATCCCCAACGGGACATAATATGCTACATTGTAGATTTCAAAGTGAAAGAGGAGATCATTAAACAAGCCATGGGCAGACAGCAAATCCTTCACGAGGGCTCCCCTGTTCAAATCTACCAGGTGTGATCTGAAACCCCTGCTGGATGTCCTTCGGGAGAAAAATATCCTATATAAATGGAAGTTCCCATTTTGCCTCTCGGCTTCCTCTAATGGCCGCTCAGCTGTCCTTAAGGTCCCTGAAGACCTACCACACTTTTGTGCTACGCTCGGCCTACCTCTGGTCCCAGTGCCTCACTGGTACGCGGCGTTCCGCTCCATACCATCCCACCGGGACACGCTCCGAGATGAACCCATGGATGCACAAAATTCCAGACACTGCAGGCGATGCTCTCCTTCTACCCTAAGGAGCCACACCATTTACCGTTCTGGTACTCGTGATGCTAGCCCTACTATCTCGCCACGGTCCAGACGAGCACGCAGGGATAGCTAATTACTGTTAGATGTGGCACTGCCTTTCACACCTGTTCACACAGTTGGACCCCCTTATGGTCATTTTCATTTTTTGAACTTGTTATGTTTTTCAGACTTTATGATTTTTCTGCTCATTTTGAACTTTATACACACAGAACCAAGCACCGACCGCCGAACTTCCCTCTTGTACTCCCTGCTTCCCTGGTGCCACTTCAACAACGCCTGAACGGCACCACCTCATCCAAGTGTCCTGGCTTATAACCTCTTCATTTCCAGTAACCCCACTCCAATTTGGCATATGACTTCACTCGTAAACAGCCGGATTCAGCCAAACTACTCGACATGGGACTACATCTACCATAATGTACAGCGGTTGTAAACCCCGCCTGGATAGACCATGAGGCTTCTCTCACACAGACTGACTTCCTGGTTACTCCCGAGACGCTCTTCTATCAACTCCCTGCGAGGATCCTCCTGAACTGGTGGCTCACGAACATCTCTTCGCTTATGCCCGCACTTCTCCCCCGCTGTTCCGGAGTCGCCAATGTCATCTTATCACCACCCAAGACTCTTCCACACTATGTGAGATTCTCTATGACGAGTACAGCACACCTGATGCCTGTCTGTGTGCGGCCACTGATGTCACCCTCGTTCTGTTCGTCTCACACACTCTACGCATTGGGACTATCCCGGTAATGTTCCTGTACTATACTGTTCCTGTAGTATCTAGTCTCCCACAACGAATATCACTAACCTGTTGTACTGTTGGTTTTAGAGCGCAACTCCCATTGTTGCTTGTTGACTTTCTAGCTCCCTATGATTAGTACGGCAGTCCTGAAAACTGCAAGCTTCACCCTGAGGCATACCAATGTAGATCCTCATACTTCTTGCTTTAAGATATCTCCCTCTGGTGCAACTATGTGTCTGACCCTGGCTCATACCGCCTGCCTACGCCAACAACCCCCAATTCGGTCAGTAGACATCGCTGACCTGGGGGAGACGGCATAGATCATAGTCTGCCTTCTCCCACAGGCCGAGGTAGGTGGTCAGTCCCTCGGCTCAGCTTTCATTGCCATCCACCCCAAATGTCTTACTGTATTTTTGCTCACTCTCTGCCCCCCGGGGCTCACTGAGTCTCACCACACACTTACCAAGGTTATCAAAACACGACCCAGAAGGGCGCACTATAGGCTTCATACCTCCACCATTGCCTCACTCTTTCCTGTGGCGGCAGATCACATCCTCCCTCTTGACCCTTAATCCCATACTCTCTCCATCGCCTCGATTTTGGTCAACCCCCACACAGATCCGTGTCGGGGTGCGGTATTCCCTACAGGGACCTGCACCTCGGTCACGCTCTGTACCACACCGATCCCACATTTTTGAGGCTTGTGGATGCATAGTTTCATGCCTCTTCGGTTTCCCCCTTTCTACCCACACGCTCAACCAACACACACGCCTTGCACAGCGGACCCCACCGCTCTCCACTCTCCCTTCACTTGCCCCCCCTCTCCCCTCCGATGGCGGACACTTCAGACACTGACCCCCCCACGGGTGCACTACAATCCCAACTACACTCCCTCAAATTATACTCTAATATTAGGGGTCTTAACACTCCCGAAAAATGGTCCAAACTCCTCTACTCCCTCAGACAATCTAAAGCACAAATCGCACGTATCCAGGAAACACATTTCCGTACGGATTCCATCCCCAGATTACAAAATAACTACTTCCCCACGGTCTTTCACGCCTCCAACTCAGAGGCAAAATCTAAAGGTGTAACCATCCTCATTTCTAAAAACTGTCCCTTCCAGGTAACTGACATACGAAGGGATCCGCTAGGCAGATTCCTTTTTATAAAAGGCATCATACACCAAATGCCCTTTACAATCGCCAATATTTACGCTCCCAATTCTGGCCAAGTCACCTTTTTTCGCAACACTCACCAACTGCTCTCCAGCTTCTATTCCGGAACCCTCATCGTTGGAGGTGATTTTAATGTCTCACTCACCCCGTCTGTTGACACATCGAACGGGACATCCTCCCTCACATACCGGGCCTTACGGTCCATTAAACTGCAACTAAGCAACCTATTACTCCACGACACTTGGCGTACGTTGCACTCCAAGGAGAAGGATTTCACCTTCTTCTCCCCGCCACACAACAAGTACTCCATACTAGATCATTTCTTTCTCTCCCAAAATGATCTGACGTACCTCACCAAAGCCACCATTGATCCGTCCATACTATCTGACCACAGCCCTGTCTCCATGACTCTACAAATTTCCACGTTACGCACAAAGAGACGTATCTGGTGCCTCGATAGCTCATTGCTGACTGATGAAATTAATGTCCGCACACTAATCACATGCCTTTCTGACTTTTTCACAAACAACTCCTCACACGAAGTCACACCCGCTATTACGTGGGCTGCACACAAATGTGTCATTCGTTGTGAACTGTTGTCTATAGCTTTGCATCGTAACAAACTTAAGCACGAACGTATTACTGAACTAACCACACGTAGCTTTGCATCATAACAAACTTAAGCACGAACGTATTACTGAACTAACCACACGTATACGCAAGCTCGAACAGACACACAAAGCCTTTCTCGCTGCTACTTCCCTGATTGAACTTACACAGGCAAGAGAGGAACTTTTAGAAACACTTAACATCACGTTGAAACGCAAATTTGCGCTGACGCAAAAACTATATTATGAATTTGGCAACAAAGTTGATATATTCCTGGCGAGGGCTCTCCAAACCAAGAAGGCCTCACATACCATTCACCAAATCAACAGTTCAGCGGGGGAAGCTTTGGTTACCAATGAAGACATATCAGCGCAATTTATCCAATACTTCTCCAAACTGTATAACCTTCCCTCGGACCCCACCACCGACATTACAATAGACCGCCTGACAGCCATCACGGACTTCTTAGTGCAATATGGTCCAACCCCTCTATCTCTATAGGATACGCAATCGTTAGACCATCCTCTCTCTGTGAACGAACTACACACAGCCTTAAAACAAATGAAGACGGCCAAAAGCCCTGGTCCAGATGGCCTATCGGTCAGCTATTATAAATCCTTTCCTACCATCCTCCTCCCACATTTAGCCAAAGCCCTTAACAACATCACACCTGATTCGGCTGCAAATAATGATATGCTCGAAGCCCACATCACACTTCTTCTCAAACAGGGCAAGGATCCCACGCTGGTAACCAATTACCGTCCCATCTCCCTTTTAAATGTGGATCTAAAACTCTATGCAAAAGCATTAGCTAATCGTATTCTACTCTACATTCCTACTCTGATTTCACTTGATCAGGTTGGTTTTGTCCCTGGCCGTGAAGCCAGAGACAACTCCACCAAAGCCCTGAACATTCATCATTGGCTCACCAGAACATCTACACCTGTTTTTTTCCTCTCCTTGGATGCAGAGAAGGCGTTTGACAGAGTAGCCTGGGACTACATGGAGGCCACTTTACAAGCCGTGGGCATGCTACAAATGATTTTAGCCCTATACTCCTCCCCGAAGGCCAGAATCAGGGTTAATGGGGGGCTGTCGGATGCCTTCCCTGTATCCAATGGAACCCGTCAGGGCGGCCCTTTGTCTCTGCTAATATTCATACTGACCATGGAACCCATGCTCCGTAGACTGAGAGACAACCCTGCCATTAGAGGTGTGGATGTTCTTCACAATCAGTATAAAATGGCGGCTTACGCTGACGACATCCTACTTTTCCTGACAGATCCCATTACAACTATCCCCAACCTTTTAGCTGACTTTACACTCTTCAAAACCCTCTCCAACCTTCAAATTAATTTTGAGAAATCAAAAGCCCTCAATATCACCCTGCCAAATGCCACTGTAAATCTATGAAAAAACAACTTTCCGTTCATTTGGGAGAAATCAGAAATCTCCTACCTTGGAATTAAAATTACAACCAACTTAACTGACCTCTACGCCAAAAATGTTTTATCGCTGATCCTGTCCATCCAAACCAACCTCCAGAAGTGGCATCTGGGCTCCTTCTCTTGGCTGGGCAGGATCGCCATATTGAAAATGAATATTCTGCCCAGACTCCTTTATCTCCTCCAAGCTATACCGATTAAACTTCCGGCTTCCTTCTTCTCATCATATAAACGTATTTGTAGGACCTTCACATGGGCATCCAAACACCCACGACTTAGTTGGGATAGGCTAGTTCTTTCCAAACAATTAGGAGGCTTGGGTCTCCCAGACCTTCAAAAGTACCATTGGGCCTGTCACCTAACCAGACTGGGAGACTGGCACATACACCACCTTTCCAAAGATTGGATTAACCTGGAAGATTCCTTGGCGAGTCTTCCTATTGCCAACTCACCTTGGATTAATCACAGACACGTACCCAAAGATTTCTCCTCACACCCCTCATTGGTGCCACATTATCTCTTTTCAAAATGGCTTGCAAATCGCTCAATACCACGCCCTCAACTGACCCTATGACACCACTCGACAACAACCCGGACTTTCCACCAGGCCTGGCATTAAAAGACCATACTCTCGGGGCGCATACCATACAAGTTAGGGCACACAATTTCTTTCAAAATGGGTCCCTCCTTCCTCACCCTGTGCTCTCTGCAACATTACCCAACTACGATATACCCATCTACAAATACCTACAACTGAGACATTTCTTTCAAGCCTCCCAGCACACTTCCCTTTGGCATAGAGATCCCACACCATTTGAACTCCTCTGCTCTAGTACAGAACCCCAGAGTCACTTAATCTCCATGACTTACTCCCTCCCCTTTTCACAACATGGGGTCAAAAATGACAAACTGGTGCAACAATGGGAAAATGATCTATCCATAGATCTCTCACCTACTGAATAGGATCGTATATTCACACTCATGCACAAAGGCTCCATCAACATCTTAACACAGGGAAATAGATACAAATTGTTCTCTAAATAGTATAGGACACCCGAGAAGGTCCATCACTTCCACCCATCCATCCCCCCAACTTGCTGGAGATGTGGTACAACCCGGGGCACTCTATTGCACATTTGGTGGGAATGCAACCTGATACAACCATTTTGGTCGGAAATTCATCAGCTGATCTCACAAATCACCACGTTCACACTGGCCCTCTCTCCCGCACGCTACTTGCTCCACCACACTCCCGATTCCCTGGGTTCTTACAAAAAATCCCTTACTTTACACCTCATCAACGTGGCCAACCTCTGCATCCCTGCCTTCTGGAGGAACACTGCCCCCCCCCCACAGTCCAAGACTGGATCCGTAGGGTAGACAGAATAGCAGACATGGAAAACCTCATATGCCAGGCCAACGACAACCCTACCAAATTCCATACCACATGGGCAAGTTGGTTACACTACAGACGATCCCAAACTCTGATCACTCCATCTCAAACTCCTCCAAGACCACCATGAAGGCAGCTTATTGCCTTCCATTCTGGATTCCCCTATATAACACAACCGCCAATCCCTGTCCCCATCTCACACCCCATCTCTCCCCTACTGTGTTTTCCCAACACCGTCTCACCTTTAGTTACTTTCCGTACTACCCCCATAACATTTCCTTTCCTTTTTACCTTACAGGCAAGGGCTCACGCTCGTGCTGCTATGATCACTCCAACTGCCATTACCGCCCTGTCAATTTGAGTTCTTATCGGGAACCAAGCCTACCTCTAGCCACACCACCAATTCTATCTCCATTCACTTATCTCTCCGGCATCCCGGTCCATTCACAGCGAAGTTCCCTTTAGGGGTGAATGGTACTGGGATTAACGCTCATTGGTGTCTATGTAACCCCTGGGCCTATCCCGATCTCGACACTTTTTGCTTCTCGTCTCATCAGGAGATAGCAATGACACTATTTGATAATTGACAGTTTCAACATACTTCTAACTAGTTCCAGTGAGCTAGATGGTGGCTCCCTGACATCTCATAGATACTGACCATGCATAAAGAATTTTATATATATATATATATATATATATGTATATATATATATATATATATATATATATATATATATATATATATATATATATATATATATATATATATATATATATATATATATATATATATGTTGATGTCTTTACATCTCTTCACCTCTACTAAGGTGACTAGTACTTCTCTCATGCATGGCTAGCTTGTTACATTGGAGTATGACTGCCTATTACATGTCTGTAACCCTGACTATTGAGATGTATGTTCTACACTTTTTGTTAACCTGCAAAATTCAATAAAACCTTTTTGAAAAAAAAAAGAATTCCTACGATTTACACCCTCCCTAAGATCCATAAGGATACACAAAATCCCCCTGGGAGACTGATCGTTAACGGGATCGGGTCTATTACGTCCCGGATGGGTCAATATTTGGACCACTTTCTGCAAGATAGTGTTATACGGACTAAGGCATATCTCAGGGACACTAAGAGCCTCTTGCAGATATTGCAGCAGATTTACCTAACAGGCAAGTAGGAACTGTATCTGGTGACGGCGGATGTGACATCCCTTTATTCAATCATTCAACATGATGATGCTCTTTTGGCCCTAAATTGGGTTGTGTCAATGTGATGACTTACCGCACAATCAAAAAGTTTTTATACGGAATGCCCTTAACTTCTGGTAGGGCCACAACTTTTTTTGGTTTAATGCCCATTTTTACTCCCAATGTAGGGACGTTGCTATGGGGGCTAAATTTGCTCCCAGTATAACAAATCTGTTTATGGGGGAGTGGGAGGACAAAATTATCTTTTCCCACACTCGTACTAAGCTCCTATTATACAAAAGATATATAGATGACCTGTTTTTTATTTGGGAGGGGTCCATTGACACTTTGCAGGAATTCTTAAGGGAACTAAATTTAAACACGAAAAATATCAAGCTCACTAGCGAATACAGTCAAAGCGATATACATTTTTTAGATGTCAGTATTTTTAGGCAAGGAAATAGGTTGGGAACTAAAGTGTACTTCAAGCCCACTGACTCTAACAGTTACCTACCTATTGGCAGTGGCCATCACCCTATGTGGTTAAAAAACATCCCTAAGGGCCAGCTTACTAGAGTGAAAAGGAACTGTTCAAATGAAGCTGATTTTATATCACAAGCTCAAATTATAAAGAAGAAGTTTATTGAAAAAGGCTATTATGAAGAAGCATTGGATTCAGGAATTAGCTATGCTACCTAGAGATACTCTTTTGGAGGAAGCTCACCCTATCTTGAAAAATGACAGTCATGAGTGGAGTTTTATTTCAGGCTTCCACTCTCAATACAGAGAGGTGGAAGATATTTTTTCCACCCACTGGCATGTCCTGCTTATGGACAAAGTTTTGCACTCAGTATTGCCCTGTAAACCAGGATTTATCTATAGAAAGTCATTGAGCTTTGCTGATAAAATAGTAAAAAAGTGCTAGACCCTCCTGCGAGGCCTCCTACCTTTTGGGTTAGAGATGTTTTTTTCTGTTGCAGGAAGTGTCGGGCTTGCAAAGAAGTAAATAGGCCACTGAGGGCCCTTGAGAGGTTTACATCAACGTCTAACAATAAAGAATTTACCATCAAAGAATTTATTACATGCAACACTTCTTACATGGTCTATGCTCTGCAATGTCCGTGTGGTCTTATTTATATAGGACGCACTAGGAGGCTTTTGAAAATTAGAATTGCAGAGCGTATAGCTAATATAAAATTAGGTTTTAAAGACCTCAGTGTTTTGCTCTATTTCAAATTGATGCATAACCAGGACCCCTCTGGTCTGAAATTTTGGGGCATAGATCACTTAAAACCGCAGTAGAGGGGTTCCAATTTGGTCAGGGACTTATCTATTTTTTTTTTTTTTTCACAACTCTGCAAGATTATTTGTCTGGGAGTCATTTTTCAGTTATCAGTACTTCCAGCTTCTTCCCATTCCTGCTTCTCATCATCGTGGTAATGCTGATTACACTTTTTTACCTTTCAAGACTTATTTACGTGGTATTTGATTTATACGTTTTACCTTTATACATTTCCCTCCCCCCCCTTCCCCCCTGACCCCCCCCGAGACCGTACCTCCCCTCCTGCTCCCCCCCCTCTCTTTTTGATTTCTTCTAATCTATCTCTGTTTCAGCCTCCGGGCTCATTTTGCTGTTACTCTCTGGGTCTCTCTGTCTTCCTACCTAGGCTGTCCATATTTAGGCCGCTCTCAGGGACATTTTAAACTCTACCCACCTTCTCCATTTTGTCTCAAAGGCACCCATTTTTGTACCCTCACTGTACCTTAAGTATTCTAGGGTGTGTATTTCATTAATTTTCTCCAACCAATCCTTCATTGCGGGTCTTTTTATCCTTCTCCAGTATTTGGGTATCAGACTTTTGGCCGCATCAATGAGATGCGGCAGTAGCGTTCTCAGGTAGGCTTTATTAGGCATTTCACTCATGTGGAATAGACAAACCCAGGGATCGTCTGGTATGCTAATCCCTGTTATATCTTTAATAAATCCCCTCACTTCGCTCCAGAATGTTTTAATTGTCGGGCATTGCCACCAAATATGGGTCATTGATCCTGTTTCCTTACACCCCCTCCAACAATGTTGTGGGGGTCAGTTTTGGAATTTGTTCAGTCGGTCTGGGGTCAGGTACATCCTGGCTAGGCATCTAAAGTTTAACTCCAGGATTTTACTGTTAACTGACGTAGCTGCTGCTCTGCTTAGGATCAATGACCCCTCTGGGGCAGTGAGCTCCCTCCCTAGCTCCTTCTCCCAATTCTGTATAAACGAGGGGGTTTCTGTGTTCCCTAAACCTATCAATAATCTGTATGTCTGGGAGAACCCCCCCTTCTTGTCTTTATCCGTACACATTTTCTCTAGTGAGCGTAGGTTCTCCTTTGATCTGATTGGTTGTGGGAGGGATCTTATAAACTGACTCAATTGGTTGTACCGCCAAGTATTTATTACCAATAAACTTTTTTTTTCCCTTAGCTCTTGATATGTGCATATTTTATTCTGTTGCATGACGTCTTTTAACTGTATGTTCTCGTCTAATAGCCATCTCCCGAACCACTCCCCTCTCCCTGGTGCGAAGTATTCTGAGTCCTTAAGTGACATTAAAGGGGAATTATATCCCCAGTGCTCCCTTTTATGAACATTATCCCATATTTTAAGTGCATGTTTAGTGATCTCGTGCGTTTCAGAACTAAATTTCCTTAGATGTGGTGGTATCCAAATTATTCTATTCAACCTAGTATTGCTGATTTCCCTCTCCATTTTTACCCAGTGTTTATCTGCTTTATTTTTCGCCCAATCAATTACTTTAGCTAGAGCTATAGCTTCATAATATTTACGCACATCTGATGCTCCCCATCCCCCTTTACCTTTAGCTTTTGTCAATTGTGTAAATTTTAAACGTGGTGCTTTTGTGTAGTTGTGCAGTTTTCTTAGATAGGCCTGTGGGAGTGCCACTGGCAACATTTGCATTTTGTAGGTAATTTTTGGCAATACAACCATTTTATATATGTTTATTCTCCCTCCCCAAGATAGTTGTCCTAGGTGAACTCTCCTAAGTTCTTGCTTTATCTCGTTAAGAAGTGGTATGAAGTTGGCGTGGAAAAGCATCTCATATGAGGTTGTGATTTTTATCCCTAGGTAGTTTAATTCTTTTTGCCCCCATAAAAAGGGGAAGTGCTTCTGGTATGAATGATCTCTGGTTTTGCTGGTGTTGAAGCTTAATGTTTCCGATTTATTTGGGTTGATTTTGAAGTTAGAAAACTTTCCGTACTCTAACAAGGTTGACATTATATTCGGGAGGGATATCCTTGGGCGCGTTATGTATAAGAGGATATCGTCCGCAAATGCGGCTAGTTTATATTGATCTTTACCTATCGTTACCCCACTAATATCCAGACACTGCCTGATCTTTTCTAGTAGGGGCTCTAGAGCCAATACAAACAGGACGGGGGAGAGCGGACACCCCTGTCTTGTCCCATTATACATATCAAACGGCTCCGAAAGGACTCCGTTTATCCTTACTCTTGCTGTAGGTCCAGAATACAATGCCCCTATTCTTCTACGGATCTTGGTCCCAAAACCCATCTCCTCTAGTGTGCCCATCATGAAGTCCCAGTCTACTCTGTCAAACGCTTTTTCAGCGTCTATTGACAAGAGTAGACCTGGGACTCCACTTTTCTTCAACTGTTGTACCGCCAGGAGGGTCTTGATACTGTTATCTCTGCCTTATCGGCCTGACACGAACCCGACCTGGTCTGGGTGCACAATCCTTTCTATTATGGGTTTTAATCTATCCACAATTACTTTCGTATATATTTTCGTGTCGACGTTTAGGAAAGAAATCGGCCTGTAGCTTGAGCATAATGTGTTATCTTTGCCTTCCTTTGGGATGACCGCTATTATAGCTGCCAAAGCTTCCTTTCTCATTTCTCCTTTTTCCCCAGTATCATTCATATAAGAGCACATTTTTGGTATTAGGTAATCCTGATATTTTTTATAATAAAGCACCGTCAGTCCATCCGGACCTGGGCTTTTTCCCAGTTGCAACCCTTTGAGCGCTTTCCTCACTTCAAGTTCTGTATATGGGGCTTCCAAGGTAGCTTGTTCGCTTTCTGAAAGATTAGCCAGGCCGCTATCTTTTAGGTACTTTTTCATTTTCCCTTGCTTTTCTTCCTTCTCTTCGATACTTGTCTTTTTATTTATGGCATACAGTCCCCCGTAGAACTCCTGGAAGGTCCTAGCAATGTCTTTATCTTTATAGGCAATCTCGCCTGATTTGGTTTTTATTTTGTCAATGTAGTTATTATTTTTCTTTTTGCTTAGGACCCTAGCCAGGAGCCTCCCGGGTCTGTTGCCTTCTATATATCTTTCTTTTTTAACCCGGTTATATACCTTACGGTTCTCTACTTCTATGAGCTCCCGCATGGCCTCTCTTTTCTTATGTAATTCCACCATTATCTCCTCTTCTCCTGTTTGCTTATGTTGTTGTGTTGTTGTTCCAGCTCCTGAATGCTTTTCTGTATGGCTAGTCTTTCCTTAGCCTCCTTTTTCTTCCTTTCTGAGCCCGCTTTTATTAAGATGCCTCTAATATATGCTTTATGGGCCTCCCATACTACAGCTTCTGAGGTTTCCTCGACCGAGTTAGTTTTGAAGTAAAATTCTATTCCTTCCTTGATACACTGGTCAATATCTCTGTCATGTAATAAATCCTCATTTAATCTCCAGCTATTGGAAGGAGGGTTCCCTTTGACTAATTTCCACCGAAGGCTTACTGGGGCGTGGTCAGAAAATGTTATTGACCCAATTCTTGAGCCTTCTACTTCATCTACATACCTATGTTCCACCAAAAAAAAGTCTAATCTAGAGTACGTTGAGTGTACGTGGGAGTAGTAGGAATAGTCTCTTTCGTTCGGGTGTTGCAACCTCCAGATATCTGACAGTTGACATTGATGCAATTTCCTTTTAAGTTTATTCATCCATATCCCTCCAGTCCCACGGGCACACGACGTACTATCTTTACCTGGGTCAAGGCATATATTGAAATCTCCTGCGATAATGGTCCTCCCCCTCTTGAAACTTTCATGTTTTGAGAGAATACCCAAAAGGTACCCTCCGGGGTTGGTGTTTGGGCAGTAGATGTTTGCCAGTGTGCATTCCACCCCGTTAAGATTGCCCCTGAGGAATAGGAACCTTCCCTCAGGGTCAATCATTTTTTCGTCTAACCAAAATCTAGCATTTTTGGTGAAGCCTATAGCTATACCTTTTGAACTCTTAACTGGGGAGTCCCTGTATTCCCACTTTGGGAAGTCCCTCGAGCGTATTCTTTGGTTCTTGCCCACAAAAAAGTGCGTCTCCTGCAGGAAGATTATTTCTGCATTGAGGAGCCTCAATTTTCCTATTATGTTCGCACACTTCACGGGAGAATTGATGCCCCTCACATTGTATGAAATTAAGTTTATCCCAGTCATCTTGCTGCTATACCTCCTTGTGGGCTGAATCTCTCTTCTAATTCTAGAAAGCGGGGAGCAATGCCACGCTAACCGGTCTCACCCTCACCCACCCCCCCTCCAACCCCTGTCCCTCCCTCATCCCCCCCTTTTCCTCCCCCCCACCTCTCCCCTCCCTCTCCCCCCCTTTTGGGGTAACAGACCTTCTCCTGGCCCTTTTAACCGTGGCCCTACTAACTCCTCCCGGCCCCTCGGTTTTCCCCCTAGAGGTTGAGCTCGGGGTACCATCTTTGGATCTACCCGCTTTCCCCTGAGTACCCGGCTCCCCCCCTCCTCCCCACTCCCCCCCCCCAGGGCCCGCGCCCCCCAGCCCCCCCCCCCCCCGCAGTTTTCCTCCTTTCGTTTACCTTTTTTTTTTCCCCTCTTTCCTTCTTTTTCACTTCTTTCCCTTTCCCTTCCCCCTTTCTTCTTCCTCCCCTCTAGTAATTGGACCCAGAGTTATCTTTCTATAGTCATAATACAATCTTATATCTCTTATTTATGGTCGCATCATTTTAGTAACTGGTTTCCAGGCAGGGGTCCCCTCCCTGCTGTCTGGAGTTTCAGATTTTTCCCACCATCCCGTTATTTCCACCAGTGGCACTTCTAAGCGTTGACAGAATTTTTGTGTCTCTTCGGGGAACCTGAGTGTCACAGAGCGACCCTCCTTGTGTCCTGTCAAACACGCCGGGAAGCCCCACGAATATTGGACATCATTTGCTCTGAGATGAACAAGAAGTGGATTGAGGATTCTTCTCCTGGCTAGGGTCTCTGCAGATAGATCTGGGAAGATCTGTAGGTTTGCCTCTCCGTATTTCACTTGTTGATTTGTTCTTATGCTTGATTTAATCTTTTCTTTATCTTGGAAATTATGAAATCGGGCAATTACATCTCGTGGGGCGTCCCCCCTGATCTCCACTGGCTTTCTTATCCTGTGGGCCCGCTCGAGCTTGATCTTGGGTCTATTGTCAGTTGGATCTAAACGATCTCCAAAGATTTGATCGATTATTTCTTGTAGGTTCTCTTTCCCCCCTTCCATCTCGGGCAGACCTCTTATCCGCAGGTTCTTCCTCCTATTCCGGTTCTCCTGATCTTCCAGTTTATACCGTAAGTTTCTTTGTTCTCTCTGGATTTCTTCTATTTGCTGTTTGAGGATTTTTATCTCCATTCCCTGACTGTCCGTTGTTGTTTCCAACTCTTCCACTCTTTTTAATGTATGGCCCATGTCCTGTCGAATTGCTCCGATCTCGCTTTTAATTAGTGTTTCTAATCTTGCGAACATTTCTGCCATCTCCCTTTTTGTTGCTAGTTGTTTGTCCTCCTGAGGGGCCTTTGAGGCCTCTTCCGTTGTCTCCGTACCTACAGTGTTGGTGTCCATCTCCGCTAGTTGTCTTTGTGTGCTTATTTTGGGTAGGGGTTCAGGGGTTTTGCATTTGGAGCCACCTGCCTTCCCCGGGCTCCCTTTATTCCCGTCTTGGACCATATATTTCCTTATAGCGCCTGGACTTACGCTTGTTCTATTGCTACTAGCCGTATTGGCTGTGGCCGCGTTCCCTCCCCTTCCCTTCATTATACTGTTCACACTGGGGATCCTGAGGGGTAGGTGTGGGTATCTTGCCGGTGTGGTCTGTATTATGTTTGTACAGTGTATGGTCTGCCCTCTCCGGTACTCTTTGCGGTCAACCGAGGGGATACTTTCTCCCGGAATCCCTGCCCCTTTGGGTCGGGTGTTTCTGGGAGCCCCCTGGTCTTTCTGGGGTTACGTCTACACCCTGTGTCCACACTGTACAGTTGCTTTAGTTTTAAGCCCTCAAAAGGAGAGAGCGGCACACACAGGAAGAGAGAGATGAGGGAAACAAGAGAGATCAGGTAGGGACGGGAGGGGTAACCCTCTAGATTGGTGACCCTCAAAGGGGGGATTTTATCACTGTTACAAATTCTGCTCCAGTTAGCTGCTATCAGTTACTGCATTAATAAGACTCCGGTCCCAATTATCTTCAAAGGTATATCTTGTGTGTGAGCAGGTAATACTGACATAACATAAGTAATATAAGTTTACTTTCCACGGGTTTTACCTGCAATTCTTAATCCTTTACAGAGAAGGGAGATCTTACATGTTATGTTAACAATAAGACACTTACCCCCTCAGCCGTTTTTAAATGATCTTACCCAGCTCTTTTTTTTTTTCCACAGCACGGGTTTTTCTGTCCTGTGTCAGCTGCTCCTTCCAGCGCTACAGCGCTTCGGTGTGGTTCATCATTGCTTGGCTACCGTCCTCCTCCTTCACTTCCCGGCGTGCCTGAGCACGCCCGAGGTGCTTCAGCGTTGCTGAGGGGTTCGTGCCCGAGATGCCTGCAGGGGATTAGCGATGCTATGCGGTGCGGTGCGGGTCATCAGGCTCCGGGGCTCCAGGCTCCAGAGCGGGGGGCGGGCAGACTACAGAGGGGACAGGGTTGCTCCCAGCCGCACGCCGGAGCTGGAGGGGAAGATGTCCGGCATCCCGGGATCAGCAGCCGATCCAATTAGCCACCCACATCCGGCTCCTGCCTCCATGGTCAGGGACTTATCTAAGAGAGAGACCTAATGGATTTTTTTGGCAGATACTTTATCGCCAAAGGGGTTAAATGTCGACTTAGACATCAATTGCTTTATAAGTGACTATTATTTTTATTTAGGGTCAATCTATCCGAGTAGTTTTTATTCTATCTTTATTTTATTTTTAGTCTACATTTTAATTGTTTTTATATATATGCAATTTGAGATAATTTCTATATATGTATTTTATATGTATTTTTTTATGTACATTTTTATATACATATTATTGTCTTGAGGTTTTTAGAAACTATCATGTCTTTCATCTTATTTGCCTAAATGCGTCTGATGACTATGTTAATGATATATTGATTAGGATCATGTTATGTACTGTAATGTAACCTTAACAATATAGGATTATTTGTTATGTACCTTAATGGAACTTAATGATATAAGATTGAAAATTTCGGTATGGGACGCTATGGAGGGTTGGTTTGCAACCATCTCAGCCTCTTCAGTATTCATCGTTTTGGTTCATTTTGCCTGTTTATGTAATTAGTGCAGTGAGGTTTTTTGTCCCTCTCCCCCTCCCTTAGGAAGCCGTCACTGTTTACTTTAGTCGTGTCGACTTGCGCCTGTCGACACGCTGTATGCTGTGATTGGTTGCCGAGGTTTGGGGCGGGACAATTTAAGCCCGTCTATTCTGTTGTGTAGGCACGCCCTCTGTTGAAGTCAGGATATGATGAAACGCGCCAGGACGTGACCTACACGATGCCGGAAGTGACGCGTGTGCTCCACTGCTGCTGGACCCAGAACGAGGAAGTGGTTTCCATCACTCCTTGATTTCCTAGACGGAACTACCGGACATCCCTACGGTGCAGTGCATGGTGTTTTCACTCTTTATGCTCTATGATTGCTTATGTCTAGTACGTATATATTGATGGGGGATGTGTGATGTGATGGGTTTTTATTAATAATAAACGGGATTACGCTATGTGCACTTTTCTTTTGTTTATGATCGTTCTTGGAGCCCTACCATCTACTTATCTCCTGGAAAAGTGTTGATATTAGTTTGGCTCAGAGATTTTCTTCCCTTGGAGGCTTTTTTATATTTTAGCTCTGGTGAGTTTGACCCCCTGAGGGGAGTGTGTTCACGCATGGTAGAATTGGATTGATCAGTGGAAGGTGCACGCTGTGACACTCTATAGGATCTACTTTGAACACTCTCTGAACCACTACTTTTGCTTCACTGTTCCTAAGGACTTTTCTGTGTGAAGTTGGCCACACATTATCTATATGTTTACATTTGCTGAACACTAGCGCTGTTTTTTAGTATATGACTATCACATCTACTGTCCATACGTTTTATATACTATTGTGTGTATATTATTGTTTTAAATGGCAGCTTAGTCTCCACACCCTTGTTTTCACAAGCCATTTGGGTGTTTTTGGGAGGTTTTGTGTACTTTTATTATGTCATTACCTATGTTGGCTACTTTTGAATAGCAGTTGTTTTCTGTGGCGCCGAGCAGTGTATTATAGGCCTGTAATATACACTTATGTACACTGTATTCCGTTTAGCTAGATCAGTTCCTGTTATTCTCTTCCTACTGACAGGCAGGCAGGTGTTCTTACAGTATTTACAGCTACCTGAAGAAAATTGCTGATCCTATTAGTGCTATTAGCTACAGTATTTACAGTTAGTGTAGTGCGTCCTCCGCACAGTGTGCACCTAAAGCTACCTGAAGAAAATTGGTAGTATTCTGTGTTCTTCTGATCCTATTAGTACCGCAGGCAGTTGCAGTATTTACAAGTTAGTGTAGTGCGTCCTCTGCACAGTGTGCACCTCAAGCTACCTGAAGAAAATTGGTGGTGTTCTTCTGATCCTATAGTACCACAGGCAGCTGCAGTATTTACAAGTTAGTGTAGTGCGTCCTCTGCACAGTGTGCACCTAAAGCTACCTGAAGAAAATTGGTGGTGTTCTTCTGATCCTATTAGTACCGCAGGCAGCTGCAGTATTTACAAGTTAGTGTAGTGCGTCCTCTTCACAGTGTGCACCTAGAGCTACCTGAAGAAAATTGATGGTGTTCTTCTGATCTTATTAGTACCGCAGGCAGCTGCAGTATTTACAAGTTATGGGGCGTACACACGGTCGGACTTTTCGTCTACAAAAGTCCGACAGCCTGTCCGACAGACTTCCGGCGGACTTTCGGCGGACTTGCAGCAGACTTTCTAACGAACGGACTTGCCTACACACGACCACACAAAAGTCCGACGGATTCGTACGTGATGACGTACACCGGACTAAAATAAGGAAGTTCATAGCCAGTAGCCAATAGCTGCCCTAGCGTGGGTTTTTGTCCGTCGGACTAGCACACAGACGAGCGGATTTCGGGGTCCGTCGTAGTTACGACGTAAAGATTTGAAGCATGTTTCAATTCTAAAGTCCGTCGGATTTGAGGCTGAAAAAGTCTGCTGAAAGTCCGGAGAAGCCCACACACGATCGGATTACCAGCCAGCTTTAGTCCGTCGGCGTCCGTTGGACTTTTGTAGATGAAAAGTCCGACCGTGTGTACGCCCCATTAGTGTAGTGCGTCCTCTGCACAGTTTGCACCTAAAGCTACCTGAAGAAAATTGGTGGTGTTCTTCTGATCCTATTAGTACTGCAGGCAGCTGCAGTATTTACAAGTTAGTGTAGTACGTCCTCTGCACAGTGTGCACCTAAAGCTACTTGAAGACAACTGCTGTTTTTCTGCTCTTATTAATACCACAGGCAGCTACAGTATTTACAGTTAGTGTACTGTGTCCTCTGCACAGTGTGCACCTAAAGCTACCTGAAGAAATTTGGCGGTGTTCTTCTGATTCTATTAATACCACAGGCAGGCAGGTACAGTATTTACAGTTAGTGCACTGTGTCCTCTACACAGTGTGCACCTAAAGCTACCTGAAGACAACAGCTGTTTTTCTGCTCTTATTAATACCACAGGCAGCTACAGTATTTACAGTTAGTGTACTGTGTCCTCTGTACAGTGTGCACCTAAAGCTACCTGAAGAAAATTGGTGGTGTTCTTCTGATCCTATTAATACCACAGACAGGCAGCTACAGTATTTACAGTTAGTGTACTGTGTCCTCTGCACAGTGTGCACCTAAAGCTACCTGAATAAAATTGGTGGTGTTCTTCTGATCCTATTAATACCACAGGCAGGCAGCTACAGTTAGTGTACTGCGTCCTCTGCACAGTGTGCACCTAAAGCTACTTGAAGACAACTGCTGTTTTTCTGCTCTTATTAATACCACAGGCAGCTACAGTATTTACAGTTAGTGTACTGTGTCCTCTGCACAGTGTGCACCTAAAGCTACCCGAAGAAATTTGGCGGTGTTCTTCTGATCCTATTAATACCACAGGCAGGCAGGTACAGTATTTACAGTTAGTGCACTATGTCCTCTACACAGTGTGCACCTAAAGCTACCTGAAGACAACAGCTATTTTTCTGCTCTTATTAATACCACAGGCAGCTACAGTATTTACAGTTAGTGTACTGTGTCCTCTGTACAGTGTGCACCTAAAGCTACCTGAAGAAAATTGGTGGTGTTCTTCTGATCCTATTAATACCACAGACAGGCAGCTACAGTATTTGCAGTTAGTGTACTGTGTCCTCTGCACAGTGTGCACCTAAAGCTACCTGAATAAAGTTGGTGGTGTTCTTCTGATCCTATTAATACCACAGGCAGGCAGCTACAGTTAGTGTACTGCGTCCTCTGCACAGTGTGCACCTAAAGCTACTTGAAGACAACTGCTGTTTTTCTGCTCTTATTAATACCACAGGCAGCTACAGTATTTACAGTTAGTGTACTGTGTCCTCTGCACAGTGTGCACCTAAAGCTACCCGAAGAAATTTGGCGGTGTTCTTCTGATCCTATTAATACCACAGGCAGGCAGGTACAGTATTTACAGTTAGTGCACTATGTCCTCTACACAGTGTGCACCTAAAGCTACCTGAAGACAACAGCTGTTTTTCTGCTCTTATTAATACCACAGGCAGCTACAGTATTTACAGTTAGTGTACTGTGTCCTCTGTACAGTGTGCACCTAAAGCTACCTGAAGAAAATTGGTGGTGTTCTTCTGATCCTATTAATACCACAGACAGGCAGCTACAGTATTTACAGTTAGTGTACTGTGTCCTCTGCACAGTGTGCACCTAAAGCTACCTGAATAAAATTGGTGGTGTTCTTCTGATCCTATTAATACCACAGGAAGGCAGCTACAGTATTTACAGTTAGTGTACTGTGTCCTCTGCACAGTGTGCACCTAAAGCTACCTGAAGACAATTGCTGGTGTTCTCATACTAATAATACTACAGGCAGGCAGTTGATTCTGCTAGCTGCAGTATCAGTATATATATATATATACATCCCAGCTTTGTGCAGCTACATCTCACTGCAGGCCATTAGTATGTCTGGAAGGCCAGCAAGGAGAGGCAGACAGTCACAAGCCAATAAAAGAGGGAAAGCAGGCTCTGTGTCTGGAGGCAACAGTGCTGGTCGTGGAGACAGTGCATCCTCATCAGCACGTGGCCTTGGGACAAGCTTGTCCTTTTTTTTGGCAGCTGGCCGTGTTGAGCCGCAACATGCGGAAGACTTGGTAGAGTGTATGACCAAGCCATCCTCATCCTCCTCATCCTCTCTCACCCAGGCTCAGGGTACTTTGTCTGGCAAAGCAGCTGCCAACGCGGCCTCTTCCCTCGGCTCAATGGCATCAGTCACTCCTTCCCTAGCCCCGACATGCCCATTGAGCAGTCCCCCGAACTGTTTGACCACAGTGTTGGGTACATGCTCCAGGAGGATGCCCAGCGTTTTGAAGGCTCCGATGATGATACCCAGCTAGAGGAAGGCAGTAATGTGAGCCTAGAGAGAGGGGGTGCCCAAGAAGGACAGCAATCTGGCAGTCATGTTCCCCCAGCTGCAGCATACTGCCAGCTTTGCTCCAGTGATGAGGAGGGAGGGGATGATGAGGTCACTGACTCCACGTGGGTGCCTGATAGGAGAGAGGAGGAGGAGGCACATCACCAACAAGGCAGGATGCCCTTCAGGGGCCAGCTTAAGGGCAGCACACCGACTGCATCACACCACAGAGCTCCGCATTTGCAGGGTGCTGCTGCCTCTGCACGCTATTCCAAAAGTTCTTTGGTGTGGGCCTCTATTGAGATGAGTGCATCAGATCTCACTGCTGCTATTTGCAACATATGTCTCAAGCGTATCTTGCGTGGCCAAAACATCACCCGCTTGGGCACCACATGCTTGACCAGACATATGTCAACCTTCCATGCAGTTTGTTTGCAAGCGTACCTATAAGACCCACACCAAAGAACAAAGCAGACCTCTCCTTGCTCCTCATCAGCTGGGATCTCCAACCCCACTATACTTTTAGTCCTCTCTGAAACCTGCACTGAGAGGAATGAAGGTGTTGAATTAGGTGTGTCACAGCAAAGTACTTGGGGGCAATCTGCTATTGGTACTGCGACGTCAGATTGTACCAGGCAAATTTCCCTGCCCCAGCTACTGCACCGCCGAAAGAAGTTCGCTCCGAGCCATCCACATGCCCAGCGGTTGAATGCTAGCTTGGCTAAATTGCTAGCACTTCAACTGCTGCCTTTTCAGTTGGTAGACTCTGCCCCCTTCCGTGAATTTGTGGAATGTGCGGTTCCTCAGTGGCAGGTTCCCAAACGCCACTTTTTCTCACGGAAGGGGATTCCAGCTCTCTGCATATTACAGCTGACTCATGGTCCAGCAAGCATGGACAGGGACGTTACCTATCTTTCACCGCGCACTGGGTGACTCTTCTGGCAGCTGGGAAGGATGCAGGACAGGGTGCAGTAGTGTTGGAGGTTGTTCTGCCACCACGCCTCCAAAATTCTACTAGTGGTGATTCTGCCACACCTCTCTCTCCTCCACCCCCTCCTCTTCTTCTTCCTCCATGGCCTCTTCCTGTGCTGATTTGTCCTCAGAACCAGCGGTGCTCTGTAGGCGCTCCGTAGGGGCTACGCAAGCATGCAGGCAAAAAGATGCCATGCGGTGCTTGAGCTGGTGTGCTTGGGGGACAGGAGCCACACTGGGGCAGAGATTCTGTCAGCTCTGCAGGAGCAGGTTCAGAGGTGGTTGAGGCGACGCCAGCTTAAGGCAGGTATGGTGGTTTGCGACAATGGCACCAACCTCCTCTCTGCCCTCCGACAGGGACAACTGACCCATGTGCCCTGTTTGGCTCATGTCCTTAACTTGGTGGTGTAGCGGTTCTTGGGCAGGTACCCGGGCTTACAGGATGTCCTGAGGCAGGCCAGGAAAGTCTGTGTGCATTTACACAGGTCATATAATGCCAGTGCTCAGTTGGCTGACCTTCAAAAGAAATTTAACCTGCCCAAGAACTGCCTAATCTGTGACATACCCACCAGGTGGAACTCAATGTTGGCCATGCTGCTGCGGCTGCACATGCAGCAGAGGGCCATCAATGAGTACCTATGTGACTATGGCACCAGGACAGGGTCAGGGGACCTTGTTTTTTTCCCCCACACCAGTGGACTATGATCAGGGATGCATGCACTGTCCTGTCACCATTTAAGGAGGCCACGAGGATGGTGAGCAGTGACAGTGCATGCATCAGTGACACTGTACCTCTTATCCACCTGTTGGAGCACACGCTGTGTGGAATAATGGACAGGGCACTTGAGGCAGAACAGGGAGGACTTCCTTACCTCTCAAGGCCCCCTTTATCCAGACAGTGTTCCTGCGTGCCCGCCAATCACACAGGAAGAGGACGAAGAGGAGGAGGAGAATTGTGTCAGCATGGAGATGGAGCCTGGCACTCAGCATCAGCAGCAGTCTTCAAGGGATCATTTACAGTCCCAAGAAACCCATGGACTTGTATGTGGCTGGGAGGAGGTGGCTGCGGATCATGTCGTCCTTAGTGACCCAGAGCACTCAGGGCCGAATGCCTCAGCAAACCAACGCTGCATGGCCTCCCTGATCCTGCAAAGCCTGTGGAAGAATCCTCGTATTCGTCGTATCAAGGAGAGGGATCAGTACTGGCTGGCAACCCTCCTTGATCCACGTTACAAGGGTAAGGTTGCGGACCTTATCTTGCCATCGCAGAGGGAGCAGAGGATGAAACATCTTTGGGAGGCCTTGCAGAAAGGTCTGTGCAATGCGTTCCCAGAGACTGGGAGGTTACAAACTCCTGTTCCTGGACAACGTGTTGCTGAGGCTTCGGTCAGTCAAAGAAAGAGCGGTGGAGAAGGTGGCAGTCTGATCGATGCATTCAGACAATTTTTTAGTCTGCAGCCCCAAGGTATGATCGGTTCCAGCAACCATTGCCAGCGTCTGTTTTACATGGTGCAGGAATACCTGGGGCAAGATCTGACTTGGACACCTTTTCCACTGAAAATCCTCTGGGTTACTGGGTCTTGAGGATGTATCACTGGCCAGAGCTTGCACAGTATGCAATTGAGCTACTGGCCAGTCCTGCATCCAGCATTCTTTTGGAACGCACATTCTGCTGGAGGCTTTGTAACCGATCACAGGGTGCGCCTGTCCACCGACTCGGTCGATCGACTGACCTTCATAAAAATGAATCAGTCTTGGATCACCACCAGCACCTGATGCTGATGTAACAGAATAATTTTTTTTAAATGTCAGATCCCTTTAAAACTGCCTATGCTGATGCTGAGTGACTATCCTGTTATGCTGAGTGATTATCCTCTTCCTCCTCAATGATCATGCTGATAGCTTGTAAGAACATTTTTGGTTCTGGGCGCCTCCACCAGTGGCTAAGGCCCTATTTTTCAGCCCCTGTTTAACAGGGGTGTGTAATTACAATTTTTGATGCAATATTTTGCAGGAGGGTTCATCGTTTCATAAAGCTTCCAATCTATTCCCCTTTCCTGAGTATCTGCCTTGGCCCTATACTTGTGTAAGGTTGGGTCCTCCCGGGTTTCCCTCCCGAATGCCTCTGGGGTATCCCAGCCTAGGGGAGCCTGATCTAAGGTACATGTCGGGAAGATAGTCTTACCTGGTCTCAGCAGCAAGCGGGCCGGTTCCAACAGCACGGGTCTGGGCACGGGTAGTCACTGGGTTGGTTTCAGCAGGGCCCATCGGTGCATAAGCAGAAATGAGGGGGGCCAAACCATTCCCCGGTAGTACATCCGTTGGCAAATCTGTCATCACCCCCACATTCACATGTCCTGAACCAACCACCCAATCCAGGTGAATACGGGCAATGGGTAGCTGGAAAACGGTGCCTCCTGCAACCTTTACGGCTACAGTGTCTCCAGTGCGTTGGCTCTCTGGGATGAGGTTCTTCTGTAGTAGGGTCATGGTGGTGCCAGTATCACGTAGGCCATTGGCTACCTTTCTATTAACCCGGACAGTTTGCCTGTGTTGCTGCCTGTTGTCCCGGTTAGCTGCTTGTACTGGATCAGCCTCATGCAGGACGCCCCAATGTTCCTCCTCCTCAACGCAGTGAGCCGCAGGCATGGATGTGCAGAGATTCCCCCCTGCTGGCTTTCTCCATGACTGGGACTGCCTGGCTGGATTCAACGGACAATCTGGCTTTGTGTGCCCTAGCTGTTTAAACCTGAAACACCTGATGGGTTGTGAGTAGTCCTGGGAGTTTTACCTGGGCTGCTGAGAATAAGTGGCCGCTGGTGGTGGTGCTGTAGGGCGGTACGACTGGTTGGTAGGCACCAGCTGGAGGGGGTGCCGCTGATTGATAGTCCACCCGAGCTGTTTTCTTGACCACAGGGTTATCCAGTTTGTGGGCGTCTGTGTATTCGTCTGCTAGGCATGCTGCTTCAGGCAATGTGAAAGGTTTTCGGTCCCGGACCCACTCTCTGACTTTCGGGGACAGCTTGTCAAAGAAGTGCTCTAGTAGGAACAGCTGCAGCACCTCTTCCCCGGATACTGCTTGGCATCCAGTGACCCAGTGGGATTCTGTGCAGTGTAGGCGGCATGCCCACTCGGTATATGAGTCTCCAGTCTGCTTGCTCATATCTCGGAACCGCCTCCGATATGCCTCCGGTGTGACAGCATACCTGGCCAAAAGTGCTTCTTTTACCAGCCCATAGTTCATAATCTGCTCATCTGGGATGGCCCTGAACGCTTCGCTGGCCTGGCCGGACAATTTCCCAGACAGAATAGTAACCCATTCCTCTGTGGGCACCCGGTGTAGGGCACACTGCCATTCAAAATCTGCAAGGTACCCATCAATCTCCCCTTCTGATTCAAGTACATTTTTAAAAGCAGCAAAATGTACCTTTCTCCTTTCAGTTGGTGCTGCTGTGACTCCTGCTGCTGCAGCACCTCTTTGATGTAGCCAATTTGCCTCCACAGCCACTATAACTCGGTCTATGATCTCCGCTGTAGGGTTAGGGCCATAATGTGCCGGTTTTATGTTAACACCCCTATCAAAACTTGCACCTTCGAGTGTCCTGTCTGTTACGCTGGGCCTTTTGGTTATGATGGGTCTTTTGGCTCTATCCATTTTGACTAGTTCTTCAATAATGTCCTGCTTCTTACGGTTGTTGGCCGGTCGGCCCCGGTTCTCCAGTAAGTCCTTGATGGTAGAGTGCTTTAGCCATTCATACTGTGCTTTCATTGGCCTGTGTCCTCCTGTAGCTGTCCTTCTGGGCTGTGGGAATCATCCCGCTGCTTGCCACCAGTTGTAACGACACACCGAGTATGAAAGGGGTTAAAGCAGTTTAGGGCATTCCATTCCCGAACACAAAGGTAGCTACCAAACACTCCAACCAGCCGAACAAAAAATCCATATGAATAATTCTTCCCCCCAAATAAGAGACAAGGCTCTGCATGGAGGGTCAAACAGAAATCAGACTCTTTTATTAGAACCAGAATACAGTCTTATATACAGTAGAAGATGAGGTACTCCCTCCTGCTCATATTACTCTAACAATACAAGTGTAACCAAGAAAAACAGAATTAACATGAACTAATTAACTAATCCCTTAAAGCAGCCGATGTGACTCCGTGCCCTCCTGAGCATTGTATGATTAATTAGGATTTCACTATAGGTCAGACTTGTGGTCACCGAGCCTCACACATTAGTATACCCACAGGACACCTTCTCACAATGGCAGGAGCTAATTACAATTAGCAATACAAACAGTGATCTCCCCCCCTCCTCAGCCTTGTAGGCAACAAACTATAGTAGGAGTAGATTGTCCAGCTCCTACCCAGTTCTAGAGGCCAATGTGATCAGCTCTGTCAACTAACATGTTGAGTTCAGAATCAAACAAACCAATAATAGTCTTTACATATATCCTGGTAGTTATTGCGGATAAATATTACTGTCCCATTTTAAGTAATCCATGATATATATTTTCTCAGTCACCCTGTGCCCAAAAGTGACTCCCGTCACACGTTGATCTCACAGGAGGCAACCTGGCTCACAGGACCTGACATATCGGCGGGAGGAACTATGCAAACAAGCAGCCTCTCTTCTCCTAGTGGAAGTGCAGCCCAGCATCTGACAGGCCATGGACCGGTAGCTGTCTTCAGCCCAGGGGTTGGGGCCCCTGTACATAATGACAGGCCCAGCTGTAGTGCCTGACATATGTCTTATCCATGGGTGCAGTGCATACATTGCACCCAGGGATAATGCTCTACTGGCTCAGAGGTGGATAACACATTAGCCAGTACACAACATATATTGGCCACGCCCCCCCTAATTCCCAGTACAAACTTTCCCCGGGCACAGGAGAGGAAGTCTTCCTTCAGACTGATTTGAAGCTGACAGATGCAGCATGTAACTAAGAATCAAATCTCAGTTAAAGCCTGTGAAGGGAGATGTCTTCTTCTGTGTCCAGTCATGACACATAGTGCAGGGGCACCCAGGAACAGGGAGCAGTCACACTGAGTATACAGCATGGCACCACCCACCAAGCTCCACCCACCTAGAGTTTCTGAGCTGATGGAATTATAATCCTAGCATCAGAAACTGTGGCTCAAGCTGCTTCGGCCTGTGAGCTAAAAATTAAAAAAGGCCATTGATGCTCCCACCTCTTGGGCCCCTCTGATTGAAGTCATGGGATCCAAGGAAATGTTATGGACCAATGTTTACTCACTCCATGTGGGCAGTGTGTGTCAGGGCACAGTTGGCCCCCTGCCCTGGGGGACCATGTTCATGTCACTGATATCACATTTGAATCATTATGCACTATAAACTTTATGCATGATATGGACTGCATTAATTTTATGCACCTTATATGGGTTTCACCTTAATTATTTAAAACATATGTCACATGAATATTTGATTGATTGATCATGACTGATTTAATGCATTGATTCATTTTAGAGCTTGCCCAACACTATTGACAAAAATGAATATAATGTTTTGTGTTTCACCATTTTGTACTCACACTGATACAGAGATCACTTGTCTGTTCCAGTCTCGGTATCTCTACTTCTAACCAGAATATATTATAGACACAAGATCTAAGGGAACAGATAAATCAGGAAATGTAACTTACTTTTTTCCTTATTCCATAATTTCCAGATTTATTTCTTCTTAGTTTCATATTGTTCAAAGCGTGAGCCAGAGCGTATACCGCAGTGTAGATGAAACCAAATTTTCCATCATGCTTCTCGGTAAAGTGATATGCCAATGATTCTGGCCCAGTACAGGTGATGTTAGAGGCAGAACCACGGTGAATTAAAGTATTTTTATATTTATTTGAAGAAGGACATTTAAAATAATGTAGCCAAATATCTTCCAGCAATGGATCGTCTGGCCGTTTGGATGGATGGACGTTATTCAGATAATCCTCCAATCCAGGAATGTAAAAAAAAGCATACATTGCTACAATGCTGCAGTTAAATGTTTCTTTCAGGCTGATCTCTTTATATCCAACTACATTCCATGACTGATTGACAATTAATGTCATATTTTGTCTGAGAACTTTTGATTCTTCAGAAAACGCAATATATTCATATTTAAATTGGCCGCATAATATGACAACATTGGTAGTTGACTTCTCGATAACCCTCACCCTCTTTCTGTTAATTTCCTCATTGGTGGTCAGGTAAACAATAAATTCTATACAGATCCCATGTCTAGTCATCTCTTTTCTCAGCTCCTGCAATTCTAATTCTCCAGTTCCGTCACTCGATGTGATGATTCCAACCCAATTCCATCCAAACTTTTTCAGTAATTCCATAATCAACTCATACCAATTCCAGTTGCTTGGAACAGTGCGATAAAAGTTTGGGAATTTTACTCTGTCACTCAGGAGAAGGTCAGTGGCGCCATGGCTGATCTGTAGAAACATAATGTAATAGGAACATATCATTTTCACATATTTGGTCAATGACATACACTCATATCCTTCCTTGAACCACTTCAGCTTCAGGAGGTTTACGCTCTTCCAGACTAGGCCATTTTTTGCGATACGGCGCTGCGTTACTTTAACAGACAATTGTGATGTCGTGTGACACTATACCTGATTTTTGTCCTTTTTTCCCCACAAATATTTTTTTACTTTCTGCTATAAAACATATCCAATAAAAAAAAAATGTAAAAAAATATAATTTTTTCATCAGTTTAGGCCAATATGTATTATGCTACATATTTTTGGTAAAAATCTCAATAAGCATATATTAACCACTTCAGCCCCGGAGGGTTTTACCCCCTTAATGACCAGGTCATTTTTTTGTGATACGGCACTGCATCATTTTAACTGACAATTGCATGGTCGTTCGACGTTGTACTCAAATAAAATTGATGTCCTTCTTTCCCACTAGGGATGAGCTTCGAGTTCGAGTCAAACCCATGTTCGACTCCAACATCGCATGTTCGACCGTTCGTCCAATTTTGAACGATATGCGACGTTTGCGCCAAATTCATGGCCCATAATTCACTGCGGGATCGCAGTGCATTGCTGGCTGATGATTGGCCAAGCATGCACTATGACCCGCATGATTTGGCCAATCACAGCGCTGTAAGAACGGAGAGCCATAATTGGCCAAAGCCAGGGTGGCTTTGGCCAATTATGGCTATGGGGGTTTAGTACATGCCCCACACTATATAAGGTCGTCTGCATGGCGGCCTTGTGTAGTGTGTTGTGGCGGCTAGGGAGAGATAGACAGAGGGACAGTGTCATTTGATTTAAGTTAGATAGAGTAGGCAGGCGAGTCAGTTAGCGGCACTTACAGTGTATTGTGTATATATATGCATCCTAGGTGTTGTGTATATATAAATATATATATATATATATATATATATATATATATATATATATATACATATATATATACACACACACTGTATTCAATTTAGCTAGATCCAATCCTGTTATTCTCTTCCTGCTGACAGGCAGGCAGGTGTTTTTACAGTATTTACAGCTACCTGAAGAAAATTGCTGGTGTTCTTCTGATCCTATTAGTCCTATTAGCTACAGTATTTAATGTTAGTGTAGTGCGTCCTCTGCACAGTGTGCACCTAAAGCTACCTGAAGAAAATTAAGGTGTTCTTCTGATCCTATTAGTACCACAGGCAGCTGCAGTATTTACAAGTTAGTGTAGTGCGTCCTCTGCACAGTGTGCACCTAAAGCTACCTGAAGAAAATTGGTGGTGTTCTTCTGATCCTATTAGTACCACAGGCAGCTGCAGTATTTACAAGTTAGTGTAGTACATCCTCTGCACAGTGTGCACCTAAAGCTACCTGAAGAAAATTGGTGGTGTTCTTCTGATGTTATTAGTACCGCAGGCAGCTGCAGTACTTATAGGTTAGTGTAGTGCGTCATCTGCACAGCGTGCACCTAAACCTACCTGAAGAAAATTGGTGGTGTTGCTCTGATCCTATTAGTACCGCAGGCAGCTGCAGTATTTACAAGTTAGTGTAGTGCGCCCTCTGCACAGTGTGCACCTAAAGCTACCTGAAGAAAATCAGTGGTGTTCTTCTGATCCTATTAGTACCTCAGGCAGCTGCAGTATTTACAGTTAGTGTACTGTGTCCTCTGCACAGTGTGCACCTAAAGCTATCTGAAGACAACTGCTGTTTTTCTGCTCTTATTAATACCACAGGCAGCTACAGTATTTACAGTTAGTGTACTGTGTCCTCTGCACAGTGTGCACCTAAAGCTACCCGAAGAAATTTGGCGGTGTTCTTCTGATCCTATTAATACCACAGACAGGCAGCTACAGTATTTACAGTTAGTGTACTGTGTCCTCTGCACAGTGTGCATCTAAAGCTACCTGAATAAAATTGGTGGTGTTCTTCTGATCCTATTAATACCACAGGCAGGCAGCTACAGTTAGTGTACTGCGTCCTCTGCACAGTGTGCACCTAAAGATACCTGTCAAGGAATCTAGTAGACCAGACTGTGTGGACTGCACAGAGGAAACCAAAAACACATGTAAAGTGAATAGTAATGATATTTATTTAAGATAGGTGATAATTAAGGAAATACAAACAGTGCACAACCAACCCAACAAACCCACCAACAAAAAAGGTATCTACAGCAAGGGGCAGTACCAAAATCACAGATGTCAGCCAGGTCAGGGTCATACACAGCAGATCAGCAGAAAGACAAGGGATATTCCAGAAACATAAACATTTAGCCAGGCCAAGGTCATACACAGGAGATCAGTAGATGAGAGACTGGGAACCAACAGGACAGGGAGTGGATGGATTGGGCTGAGGGTAAGGAAAGGGTACAGGAACACAGGAGGGACCGGGTCAGGGTAAGCACGGAACAGGGTCAGATGCAGGCTCAGGATCGGGTAACAGGCGAACAAGGTCAGGGCTCAAGGAGAGAGATATCAAGGCAAGCATGTGAGGGCATTCTGGGTATTTATGGGACTGACAATAATTGTCTTCATGTAACACCTGAGCGCAGGGAGTGTTGTTTGCTCCATACTGCCAGGATCCATCCACTGGTGGACATCAGTACTGCGGCCAAAAGATGAAACAACACCAGCAGGGAAAGATTCCCCTGACAGTTCCAAACTGCCAGGAGACACCTGCTGGTGGACCCCAGTACTGCATGCCAAATGATATATCTTACCAGCGGATGGACCCTTTCCTGACAGTACCCCCCCTCAAAGGAGCGGCCTCTGGACACTCCAACTAGAAGTAATTGTCCAAAGTTAATGGCCTCACACTGAACAATAGATGAGGGCAAGTCAGACTGGGCATCGGGTACTTCAAACCGGACAGCCGACACATCACAGCAGACAGCGGGCACATCACAGCAGACAGCGGGCACATCACAGCAGACAGCGGGCACATCACAGCAGACAGCGGGCACATCACAGCAGACAGCGGGCCACAGGTCCTCAAGCTGGGGAGCAGGCTCTGGGTCCTCGAGCTGGGCAGCAGGCTCTGGGTCCTCGAGCTGGGCAGCAGGCTCCAGGTCCCCAAGCTGGGCAGCAGGCTCCAGGTCCTCGAGCTGGGCAGCAGGCTCCGGCTCCTCGAGCTGGGCAGCAGGCCTAGGGTCCTCGAGCTGGGCAGCGGGCTCCGGGTCATCGAGCTGGGCAGCAGGCTCTGGGTCATCGAGCCGGGCAGCAGGCTCTGGGTCCTCGAGCTGGGCAGCATGCTCCGGGTCCTCAAGCTGGGCAGCAGGCTCCGGGTCATTGAGCTGGGCAGCAGGCTCCGGGGCATCAAGCTGGGCAGCAGGCTCTGGGTCATCGAGCTGGGCAGCAGGCTCTGGGTCATCGAGCTGGGCAGCAGGCTCTGGGTCATCGAGCTGGGCAGCAGGCTCCGGGTCATCGAGCTGGGCAGCAGGCTCCGGGTCATCGAGCTGGGCAGCAGGCTCTGGAACATTAGGCCGAACAGCGAGCACCGTAAGGGCAGGCCGGATCACAGGCACAGGCTCAGCAAGTTGGGTAACGGCCCCGGCCCAGTGGGCTGGGTAACGGGCCCCGGCTCAGCGAGCTGGACACCAGGCACTGGTTTGGCAAGCCGAATAACGGGCACTGGCTTAATGAACTCTGGTTCAGCAGATTGGGTCAAGGGCACCAGTTCAGCAGACTGGGTAACGGGCACCGGTTCAGCAGACTGGGTAACGGGCACCGGTTCAGCAGACTGGGTATGGGGCACAAGGCTGACACACGGGCACCGAAACTCCAGGCTGACACACGGGCACCGAAACTCCAGGCTGACACACGGGCACCGAAACTCCAGGCTGACACACCAATATCAAGACATCTGGCTGGAAGGCAGGCAACGAGACACCAGGCTGGAAGGCAGGTACCCAGACATCAGACTGAGAAGCGGGCACATCAGACGGGGAAGTGGAGACATCAAGCTGGAAGGCAGGCACCGAGACATCAGGCTGGAAGGTGGGCACATCAGGCTGGAAGGTGGGCACATCAGGCTGGAAGGCGGCACATCAGGCTGGGAAGAGGGCACAACAGGCTGGAAGGCATGCACCAAGACTTCGGGCTGGAAGACAGGCATCAGAACATCAGACTGGAAAGCAGGCACATCAGACTGGGAAGCGGGCACATCAGACTGGGAAGTGGAGACATCAAGCTGGAAGGCAGGCACCGAGACATCAGGTTGGAAGGTATGCACCAAGACTTCGGGCTGGAAGACAGGCATCAGGACATCAGTCTGGGAAGCGGGCACATCAGACTGGGAAGCGGGCACATCAGACTGGAAAGTAGACACATCAGGCTGGAAGGCAGGCACATCAGACTGGAAGGCAGGCACATCAGACTTCGGGTTGGAAGGCAGGCATCAGGACATCAGACTGGAAAGCGGCCACATCAGACTGGGAAGTGGGCACATCAGACTGGAAGGTAGACACATCAGACTGGAAGGCAGGCACATCAGGCTGGAAGGCAGGCACCGAGACTTTGGGCTGGAAGGCAGGCATCGGGACATCAGACTGGAAAGCGTGTACATCAGACTGGAAAGTAGACACATCAGACTGGAAGGTATTTACATCAGGCTGGAAGGCGGGCACCAAGACTTTGGTCTGGAAGGCAGGCATCAAGACATCAGACTGGGAAGCAGGCACATCAGACTGGAAGGTAGGCACATCAGGCTGGAAGGCAGACACCGAGACTTTGGGCTGGAAGGCAGGCATCAAGACATCAGACTGGGAAGCGGGCACATCAGACTGGAAGGTAGACACGTCAGGCTGGAAGGCAGGCACATCAGGCTGGAAGGCAGGCACCAAGACTTTGGGCTGGAAGGCAGGCATCGGGACATCAGACTGGAAAGCGGGTACATCAGACTGGAAAGTGGACACATCAGACTGGAAGGTAGGTACATCAGACTGGAAGGCAGGCACATCAGACTGGAAGGCAGGCACCGAGACTTTGGGCTGGAAGGCAGGCATCAAAACATCAGACTGGTAAGCGGGCACATCAGACTGGAAGGTATTCACATCAGGCTGGAAGGCGGGCACCGAGACTTTGGTCTGGAAGGCAGGCTTTAAAACATCAGACTGGGAAGTGGGCACATCAGACTGGAAGGTAGGCACATCAGGCTGGAAGGCAGGCACATCAGGCTGGAAGGCAGGCACATAAGGCTGGAAGGCAGGCACCAAGACTTTGGGCTGGAAGGCAGGCATCGGGACATCAGACTGGAAAGCGGGTACATCAGACTAGAAAGTGGACACATCAGACTGGAAGGTAGGTACATCAGACTGGAAGGCAGGCACATCAGACTGGAAGGCAGGCACAGAGACTTTGGGCTGGAAGGCAGGCATCAAAACATCAGACTGGGAAGCTGGCACATCAGACTGGAAGGTATTCACATCAGGCTGGAAGGCGGGCACCGAGACTTTGGTCTGGAAGGCAGGCATCAAGACATCAGACTGGGAAGCAGGCACATCAGACTGGAAAAGGTTGGTTGGTGTGGAGGCAGGTTGGGTTACTGGCAGGATCGTGTGGGTAGGAAAGAACTTTTGTTTCTTTTTCGGTTTAGCCAGCGCAGCCTTGTAGGTAATTTCAGGGCTGTAAGGAAAGGATGTAACTGGGCAAAAGGAAGACCAGGGAACAGTGGCTGGAGGAGGGGTCTGTGGGATTGTTACAGATGGAAGAGAAGAGGCAGGTAGATTGAAAGCAGGATAGATGCACTGAGTAGAGACTGGGTAATAGTACTTAGTGGGGAGCTGTGTATACTGGACTGTAGCTGAGGTTGCCATGGGCGACTGGGAGAAAGATTCTTGGGAAGGTAGGTGACCAGTGGCGGGGCTAGATTGCTGTGGCTTAGCTAAATGCAAGAGATCTGACCATGCCTGTAACACAGGTTGAACAAAAGTTGGTTCACATACAGCCTAATCTAATCAGAGATTGTACTGAACAAATGCAATCGGATAACACCTGCTGGGAACAAGAGGAATAATGTTCATCAAAAAAAGCCGGATCATCCTCTAACAACCTTACCAGGGATTCAACCTGGTCACAACTGAAAGGAGGGGAGAAATTGTCACTTCCTTCAGGAAAGCGTGACAAGGCTGGCTTTGCACATAATTGGATCAAATAACATATGACCCTGATCTACTAGAAAATGGGTTGATCGGATCGTTTCCAGCAGTTGGTCACTGGTCCAATCTTTAAGAGTCTGGAGGCAATATTCATTATCCTCTGCTGCCAGCAGAGAATAATAGACAATTTCATTTAACTCCATCTTTTGCGTGCCCACCGTACCAGGATGATTTCTCAGTGCAGCCATGTCTGGTCAGGGATGGCCTTGGTATACTGTCAGGGAATTTAATAGACCAGACTGTGTGGACTGCACAGAGGAAACCAGAAACACATGTAAAGTGAATAGTAATGATATTTATTTAAAGAGGAGTTCCACCCAGGGGGCCGTCAAAAAAAAAAAAAATTAAAAGTCAGCAGCTACAAATACTGCAGCTGCTGACTTTTAATTGGACACTCACCTGTCCCTGGGTCCAGCGATGCGGGGGATCGAGGCCCCGCTCGTCCCCCCCCTCCGCTCGTTGGCGCCGGCATTTCAACTGTGGGCGCCGGGCTGTGGCTTCACAGCCTGGCACCCACTGCGCATGCGCGAGCGGCGCCACGCGCCGTGATTGGCCGCTCAATCACCTGGGACCTGTAATGGGTCCCAGACAATTGACAGGAGGGAGGGAGCAGAGCGGAGCCCTTCCTGTGCCTGGGGGGAAGTGATGTCACCAGCCCAGGCAAATGAACAGGCAGACTACGAGGGACCACCTAACAACAGGCATTTAGAGGTAAGTGAAAAAAAAAAAATATCCAAATGTTTTTTTGTTTTTTTTTTTTAGATTTTTTCCAGGTATTTTTGTTTTTTGGGTGGAACCCCACTTTAAGATAGGTGATAATTAAGAAAATACAAACAGTGCACAACCAACCCAACAAACCCAACAACAACGGTATATACAGCAAGGGGCAGTACCAAAATCACAGATGTCAGCCAGGCCAGGGTCATACACAGCAGATCAGCAGAAAGACAAGGGATGTTCCAGAAACATAAACATTTAGCCAGGCCAAGGTCATACACGGGAGATCAGTGGATGAGAGACTGGGAACCAACAGGACAGGGAGTGGATGGATCGGGCTGAGGGTAAGAAAAGGGTACAGGAACACAGGAGGGACTGGGTCAGGATAAGCATGGAACAGGGTCAGATGCAGACTCAGGATCGGGTAACAGGCGAACAAGGTCAGGGCTCAAGGAGAGAGATACCAAGGCAAGCATGTGAGGGCATTCTGGGTATTTATGGGACTGACAATAATTGTCTTTATGTAACACCTGAGCGCAGGGAGTGTTGTCTGCTCCATACTACCAGGATCCATCCGCTGGTGGACGTCAGTACTGTGGCCAAAAGATGAAATAACACCAGCAGGGAAAGATTCCCCTGACAGTTCCAAATTGCCAGGAGACACCTGCTGGTGGACCCCAGTACTGCACGCCAAATGATATATCTTACCAGCGGACAGACCCTTTCCTGACACTACCTGAATACAATTGCTGTTGTTCTGCTCCTATTAATTCCACAGGCAGGCAGCTACATCATTTACAGTTAGTGTACTGCGTCATCTACACAGTGTGCACCTAAAGCTACGTGAACACAATTTCTGTTGTTCTGCTCCTATTAATACCACAGGAAGGCAGCTGCAGTATTTACAGTTAGTGTACTGTGTCCTCTGCACAGTGTGCACCTAAAGCTACCTGAAGACAATTGCTGGTGTTCTCATACTAACAATACTACAGGCAGGCAGTTGATTCTGCTAGCTGCAATATCAGTATATATATACATCCCTGCTGTGTGCAGCTTCATCTCACTGCAGGCCATTAGTATGTCTGGAAGGCCAACAAGAAGAGGCAGACAGTCACAAGCCAATAAAAGAGGGCAAGCAGGCTCTGTGTCTTGAGGCAACAGTGCTGGTCATTGAGACGGTGCATCCTCATCAGCACGTGGCCGTGGGACACGCTTGTCCTTTTTTTCGGCAGCTGGCCGTGTTAAGCCGCAACATGTGGAAAACTTGGTAGAGTTAATGACCAAGCCGTCCTCATCCTCCTCATCCTCTCTCACCCAAGCTCAGGGTACTTTGTCTGGCAAAGCAGCTGCCAACGTGGCCTCTTCCCTCAGATTAAAGGCATCAGTCACTCCTTCCCTAGCCCCACTATGTCCTCCTGAGGAGACTGTTTGACCACAGTGTTTGGTACATGCTCCAGGACGATGCCCAGTGTTTTGAAGGCTCCGATGATGGTACCCAGCTAGAGGAAGGCAGTAACATGAGCCCAGAGAGAGGGGGTGCCCAAGAAGGACAGAAACCTGGCAGTCATGTTCCCCCAGCTGCAGCATACTGCCAGCTTTGCTCCAGTGATGAGGAGGGAGGGGATGATGAGGTCACTGACTCCACGTGGGTGCCTGATAGGAGAGAGGAGGAGGAGGCACATCTTCAATGGGGCAGGAAGCCCTCCAGGGGCCAGCTTAAGGGCAGCACACCGACTGCATCACACCGCAGAGCTCTGCATGGTCACGGCACTGCTGTCTCTGCGCATTATTCCAAAAGTTCTTTGGTGTGGGCCTCTTTTGAGACGAGTACATCAGATCCCACCGCTGCTATTTGCAACATATGTCTCAACGTATCTCGCGTGGCCAAAACATCACCCGCTTGGGCACCACATGCTTGACCAGACATATGTCGACCTTCCATGCAGTTCGTTGGCAAGCGTACCTAAAAGACCCACACCAAAGAACAAAGCGGACCTCTCCTTGCTCCTCATCAGATGGGATCTCCAACCCCACTATACCTTTAGTCCTCTCTGAAACCTGCACTGAGAGGAATGAAGGTGTAGAATTAGGTGTCTCACAGCCAAGTACTTGCAGGCAATCTGCTATCAGTACTGCGACGTCAGATTGTACCAGGCAAATTTCCCTGCCCCAGCTGCTGCACCGCCGAAAGAAGTTCGCTCCGAGCCATCCACATGCCCAGCGGTTGAATGCTAGCTTGGCTAAGTTGCTAGCACTTCAACTGCTGCCTTTTCAGTTGGTAGACTCTGCCACCTTCCGTGAATTTGTGGAATGTGCGGTTCCTCAGTGGCAGGTTCCCAAACGCCACTTTTTCTCACGGAAGGCGATTCCGGCTCTCTGCATATTACCACTGACTAATGGTCCAGCAGGCATGGACAGGGACATTACCTATCTTTCACTGTGCACTGGGTGACTTTTCTGGCAGCTGGGAAGGATGCAGGACAGGGTGCAGTAGTGTTGGAGGTTGTTCCGCCACCACGCCTCCAAAATTCTACTAGTGGTGATTCTGCCACACCTCTCTCCTCCACCCCCTCCTCTTCTTCTTCCTCCATGGCCTCTTCCTGTGCTGATTTGTCCTCGGAACCAGCGGTGCTCCGTAAGCGTTCAAGGGGCTAAGCAAGCACGCAGGCAAAAAGATGTAATGCGGTGCTTGAGCTGGTGTGCTTGGGGGACAGGAGCCACACTGGGGCAGAGATTCTGTCAGCTCTGCAGGGGCAGGTTCAGAGGTGGTTGACGCCACGCCAGCTTAAGGCAGGTATGGTGGTTTGCGACAATGGCACCAACCTCCTCTCTGCCCTCCGACAGGAACAACTGACCCATGTGCCCTGTTTGGCTCACGTCCTTAACTTGGTGGTGCAGCGGTTCTTGGGCAGGTACCCGGGCTTACAGGATGTCCTGAGGCAGGCCAGGAAAGTCTTTGTGCATTTCCGCAGGTCATATAATGCCAGTGCTCGGCTGGCTGACCTCCAAAAGGAATTTAAACTGCCCAAGAACCGCCTAATCTGTGACATGCCCACCAGGTGGAACTCAACGTTGGCCATGCTGCAGCGGCTGCACACGCAGCAGAGGGCCATCAATGAGTACCTATGTGACTATGGCATCAGGAAAGGGTCAGGGGACCTTGGTTTTTCTTTCCCCAAGCCAGTGGGCTATGATCAGGGATGCATGCACTGTCCTGTCACCATTTGAGGAAGCCACGAGGATGCACCTGTCCACCGAATCGGACGATTGGCTGACCTTCATAAAAATGAATCAGTCTTGGATCACCAGCTATCAAGCACCTGATGCTGATGTAACTGATTGATTTTTTTTTGAATGTGAGATCCCTTCAAGACTGCCTATGCTGATGCTGAGTGACTATCCTGTTATGCTGAGTCACAATCCTCTTCCTCCTCAATTTTCATGCTGATAGCTTGTAAGAACATTTTTGGTTCTGGGCACCGCCACCAGTGGCCAAGGCCCCATTTTTCTGCCCCTGTTTAACAGGGGCGTGTAAATACAATTTTTGATGCAATACTTTGCAGCAGGGCTCATTCCTGCACTCCAAATGTAGCATCTGTGAGCGGTTGCAGTGTTGTGGCAGTGTTGTGGCACCAGTGCCTAATGCCCAATTTTTCTGCCCCTGTTCAACAAGGACGTAATTACAATTCTTGTTCTAATATTTCACAGCAGGGCCCATTCCTGCGCCCACCAAGAGTAACTGTGAGGGCTTACAGTGTTGTGGCACCACCACCAAAGGCCCAATTTTTCTGCCCCTGTTCAACAGGTGCATGTAATTACAATTCTTGATATAATATTTCACAGCAGGGCCCATTCCAGCGCCCACCAAGAGTAACTGTGAGGACTTACAGTGTTGTGGCACCAGCACCACCATCATCACCAAAGGTCCAATTTTTCTACCACTGTTCAACAATGGCATGTAATTACAATTTTGATCTAATATTTCACAGCACGGCTCATTCCTGCGCCCACTAAGAGCAACTCTGAGGACTTACAGTGTTGTGGCAACACCAACACCTAAGGCCCCAATTTCTGCAGAGTATATAGGGCAGGCCCCTACTTTCAAACATCCAACTTACAAACGACTCCTACTTGCAAATGGAAGGAGACAACAGGAAATGAGATGAAGTCTACCCCTAGGAAGGGGAATTCTCTCCTGTAAGAGTTAATATGGGAAAAACGTATCTCCTCTCCACTGATGCTTTATCACCAATCCTTGTTTCACTAAAACCCCCAAATTTTCAAAAAACATTTGTCTTTGGGACAGAAAGTGAGGTGAAATCTTCTGAAGAGGTGCACAGACAGAAAAACAAATGTCACAGGGGTGATAACCCTTCCCTATGTTTTCCAAAAAGCTTAAAAATTGATTTTTTTTGGCTTGAGCTACACTTTAAAAATGTACCAGTTCAAAATTACAAACAGATTCTACTTAACAACAAACCTACAGTCCCTGTCTTGTTTGCACCACCTGTATACTGCTGTTCAGAGTATATAGGGTCTGGGGGCCCCACGCCTTTCCTTTTTTTAATTTGGGTGCGGGGTTCCCCTTAATATCCATACCAGACCCAGAGGGTCTGGTAATGGACTAGGGGGTGGGGTGTACCCATGCCATTTGTCTCACTTATTTTCATCCATATAGCCGGGACCCGACATTACATTAAAGCCGCAAGCAGTTTTAAATTACTTTTATTCCTTTAAAAATGTAATTTTGTGCAGGGACTGTTCTAAGCACGGAACACACGCGCCACTTTACAGGCATACTATAGACACCTCCAGGTACAATATTTAAAGAAATATTTAACTTTTTTTCATTTTAAGCATCATTAAAATCACTGCTCCTGAAAAAATGACCATTTTTAAAACTTTTTTTTGCATTGATACATGTCCCCTGGGGCAGGACCCGGGTCCCCAAACCCTTTTTAGGACAATAACTTGCATATTAACCTTTAAAATTAGCACTTTTTATTTTGAACGTTCGAGTCCCATAGACTTTAATAGGGTTCTAAAGTTCGGGCAAACTTTCAGTCCATTCGCAGGTTCTAGTGCGAACCGAACCGGGGGGTGTTCAGCTCATCCATATTTACCACAAATAGAGCTTTCTTTTGGTGGTAATTGATTACCTCTGCGATTTTAATTTTTTGCAATTTTGAAAAAAAAGAAAAGAAAAAAAAAACACAATATTTCTTACTTTCGGCTATAAAACATATCCAATAAAAAATAAAAATAAATATAAAAAATAAATTCTTCATCAATTTAGGCCAAAATGTATTTTGCTACATATTTTTGATAAAAAAATCCTAACAAGCATATATTAGTTGTGAAAGGAATTCTGGTTCTGGACGACCATCCTTGGTTAATTCAGGCAGACCACCGGGATCCTCGGATCCATGAGAGACCACATGAGACATGGGAAACAAGCTGGAGTGTGTTCATAAGATCTCTGACTTTTATTGAATACAACGGTAGTATATATACCAGTTAAAATACAAGTCAAAGGGTTTTTACAAACTTACACTTAGTACTTTCTTATCAAGAGTTAGGCTGCTTGACTAGATAACAAGAAATAGTTAATGACTATAGCCATAAGGGGAATATGGACTGTACTAGGATGCAGTTTACTGCATATCCAACATTACTTATACCCTGATTTCTGGGCATAATTGTATTTGAATTTCAGTAGCAACATTTTGTCTGTAAAACTATCGGTTTTAACTCCTTCATTATCTGATTGTGTATCTCTCTTGTGTCTGGTATGTGTATTATCGATGGTGTTATTGGGTTACCAACATATGCCTTTAAGGGCTCCCAAGTCCTCAGGATGATGAATACAATTAGTTATGATCCATGTAGGTAAGAACACCATCAAAGTCATCAAGAACAGGAGACCCAAGGCTTTCCCAAACGTCTGTGGTGCAATAAGCAAGGTCATCTTGTTCAGAGATTCTTTCACCTGCTTCACTCACTGTTTGAGGATTTGTATCGCCTGCTTCACCTCTCTGTGCTTTATCTTGCTTTTTAGGTGTTTGGTTCACCTTCTTCACACGGCATGAATCCAGGACTGTTATCCCTCGGTAAGGATTGCAGTACATGTGACTTTGATCACAGTGGTAGGAGGTCCAAACGGGTACGATTCAGCTGTTGGACCACCACTACGTCTCCTACCTGGAAAGGGTGTGTAGGTTCCTGTGAAGAGAAAGGAGAGGTGCGAGCGACACATTTTTTAACTCTATCCAAAGTTTCAATGACTTTCTTTACATACTCCTCCTGTATGAGATCAAGATTCCCTCTTTCTAACATTAATGGCTGTCTAGCCCATGGGGCGGGGAAGGGTCTGCCCATCAGGACCTCGAAAGGGGAGTAAATCTTGGTTTTAGAGGGAGTCATTCTTACCTCTGCAAGGACTGCAGGAAGTACCTTTTTCCATCCGATAGAAGTTCCCCCTGTGGTTTTCCTGATTTTATCTTTAAGTGTCCTGTTCATTCTTTTTACTATCCCTTAACTCTGGGGGTGGTATGGGATGTGAAACTTCCAGTCAATCTACAGTGTTTTCAATAAATCTTGACACACTTTGGCTATGAAGGCAGGATCATTGTCTGACATCATTTGAAGTGGGCAGCCTCATCTTGGGATTATTTCCTGTGTAAGGATTCTGACTACTGTTTGTGAATCTTGCAACGTATGATTTTACTAATGAGGGAAGACCGGGGATGAAAAAATCTTCATCCAATAACCCACATGTAAACTGCCAGCCTCTGTCTTCTACCCCATGATATTGTGAGATAAATAGGGGTGTACTAGCTATGGGTATGCATGGTCTCCACTCTTGGCAGATGAGCCCTGGTTCAAGGCTTTTTCTGCACTCCTTCAATGTTCCATTTCCTAACAGGATGGACACATTGTGAGTAGTTTGTAGTGTGGTTGCATGACCCAGGGTAAATTAAGCAGCCATCTCCACAACCAACGCGCAGAATGCTAAAGCTCAGAGACACGCCGGCATGCCCAGTACCGGCATGGACACAACCATTGAAAGAAATGTAACAGGATGGAGTTTGCCCTGCTGCTCCCCATGTAGTGTGCCCTCCTGCCCTCCACACACACATATTGTGACCTCCTGACACCCTGTGCTCTGACCTGCTGACTTCTATACTTTGCCATGGTTCCCCATGCTCTGCCCTGCTGCCCACTGTGTACTGTGCTTGCTTGATATCCCATGCTCTGCCCTGATGCCCCCAGTGCACTGTTTATCTCAGGTTCAACCCTGAATTGAGGCATCCAAGCAGTGCAAGCTGGGGGTGGGGGTTGAGTGTGGGTGGGGACACAGGGCGCCCCATGATCTCCTGTTGCCTGGGGGTCCCATGAGTTGTCAGTTCGTCCATGCTCTATAGTTGACTTCCCCCACCTGTTTTACGACCTCGTATGGCCCTTGCCATTTTGTAAGAAATTTACTCTCCACCATAGGTACCAGCACACAAACTCTATCACCTGGGGTTAAAGTTTTGGATCTTGGCCGAATGGTTATAGACTCTAGCCTGAGCCTTTTGACCAGGACTTTTCCAACCCAGTCTTGCATTTGTGCAATATGGTCCACTACGCTTTTGAGTGGGGTTGCATCTTGTTCGCAGGTCTCTTTTGCTATATCTAATAGGTCCCTTGGATGTTGGCCATACAGCAACTCAAAGGGGGAAAAGCCAGTGGAGGCTTGGGGTACCTCCTGTACAGCAAACATGAGATAGGGCAAGAGGAAGTCCCAGTTCCTACCATCTGCTGCTACCACTCAATTTAACATTCCTTTCAGCATTTTGTTAAACCTTTCCAATAGACCAAACTTTCTATAGAAAGGGACAGTTTACTGTCTTTAAGACTTTAGGGAGCCAGACTGTGCCCAGTGGAAGTTAACAATGCCTGGTCTTTGGTATTAGGGGGAGTAACAGTTGGTGTCAGTGTCAGGAATTCTGCCTCATTGTTGGTGTCAGTGGAAGGAATAGTGCCTCATTGTTGGTGTCAGTGTCCGGAATTATGCCCCATTGTTAGTGTCAGTGGCAGGAATAATGCCTCAAGGGCCGCATAAAAGGCAAGCAAAGGGCTGCATCTGGCCCCAGGGCCACAGTTTTGGATATATTGGTGCTCTCTAGCGGACTTAACCAAGGGACCTACGATATCCATGACAATCATGTCAAAGGGCACCTCATTGATGGGCATTGATATCAGTGGACTCCGGAAATGTGAGACCGGAGCAATGAGCTGACAAACTGAGCATGATTCACAGTACAATTGTACCTCTTTGTGTAAGCCTGGCCAATAAAACCATTGCAATATGCTTTCCTTAGTTTTATCCACATCCAGATGTCCCCCAATAACTAGTTCCAGGTCTAGTAACATGCATCTGAGGTTGAGGTACTAGCAACTGTTCCAGTCTCTCACCTTATATTTCATCCACTCTGTATAACAGGTCATTTTCCATAGAAAAATGTGGGACTATAGGCTACTCCCCTGGCTCTTGGGGTACCCCATTTACCACTCTTACCTGTTCCTTTAGCCTGGCTAAATTGGGGTCCCTAAGCTGGCCATGCCAAACTTTTCCAGGGTTTTGCGAAGATCTCTGGAGGGTCACTTGCAAAAACCTTCAGGGGAAAATTTGGAGACTCTTATCGTTCTGCTCCTTCAGACTCCGGGCAGCAGGAGTCTGATCCAGCTGGGGTCCTTGCTCCCTTGACATTTCCCCATAACTCCCAGAAAAAAAGAAAAATCTTGTCCAAGGACAGCATTATACATTAGATTTGGGACCACTCCTACCTCATGCTCTATGGTGCCACAGGGAGATTCGATAGACATAATGGCAGTGGGGTAGCACTTAGTATTCCCATGAATACAAACAACCCCCATTAACTGTCGCTGCAACTTTTGAGGGTTCACTTGACTGGCATGCACAAGAGTGATGAGACTGCCGGAATCCAGCAAGGCAGTCATCTGGCAACTGTCCACTTTAACAACACAAATCTGTTTCTCTGTGCCATCTGGCTGTTTTGGGGCACCTCCTGTTGTAGCAACAAAAGAGCTTTTCTGGGTCATACTGTAATCCATAGGTTCCTGGTTTAATGGACAACTGCCAATGAGGTGCCTGGTTCTTATTAATGGCAGCACACTATAGGTGCCCAGTTCTGTCGGGTTTCCCTTTGGCAATTGGGCCTCTTCACGCCTTGCACACCAGGGTCCTCAATCGCATTTGCCTCCTTTTTTCCCCACTTAAGGGCGGGAATGCTTTTTCCCAGATTGGTGGGCTTCTGTTTCTTGGAGAAGGATTCTTTGGGTACTACCCCCTGAAGAAAGTCCTCAGCACACAAGTGCCGCTCCACGAGGGCCACCAACTCATTGGTATTTTTAGTATTAGCTGTCCCAGCAAACCATTGTGTAGGAGTTGAAAGGGCTCTTACAAAGCGGTCCACTACGACGCTCTCCCCGATTTGGGCTGGGGTGGTGACCTCCGGTTGTAGCCACATCCGTGCGAGGTTACCCCAAGGTGGGCCAGAATCCCAGTTTTAAGAGTTTTGTACTGCCAACCTCTCAAAAACCACAAGGAAAGCCTCCTCATCATCCTCGGCAGTGATTTTTTGTAGTGCAGCCTGCACTTCCTTGCTTAAATCTGCAACATTGTCCACATGTAGAGCCTTGCAAGTCAGGGACTCTGTTCAAGCTTATTGAACTCCTTCTGCTCTTGCATGGCCACTTGGGTAGCAGCCGCAAACAAAAAAACGGTTTGTTTCTTCTTTTTCTTTTTTTTTTTTTAGCGCACTGTCCCTTTAAGAGCGCTGGCTTTTTCTTTTTAAGAATGCCGCTGCAAGAGGTACAGTTTCTGGGTCTTGTGCTCACTCTAAGCCACCAATTTGATCAGACTCAATGCATGGACAAACTCACAGTTTCTTTAGGAAAAACATCATATTTAATCCACAGGTTATTCATAAACAGAAGAAAAGGGCTTCTTGCCAACAATCAAAGAAAACGTCTGCTCTACCGAGCATTACTGTGTCTGCAGTCTGACCAGTCCTTGGTCAGAGGTAAGTGTACTTTACAAATGCAAAAATTGTATCCAAGGTCAGGGATAAGCAGCCATGCTCCTAGTTGCCTCCTCACACTCTCACTAAGAGATAGGACCAGCTGCCTTAATCAAGAGCTAGGGAAGAGACACTAAACTACCATCAATGGATTTGGGAGTCTGTCCCATCCAGAGCTCTATCAGACTCCCAGTAAAACCAGGCTCGGAACAGACCTTACTAATACGGGGTAAATAACTATCTTTCTTCACCACAAAGTCTTGGTATTGCCTTAGATTGCAAATCTAAGAATCCGTGGAGGAATATATCAGGGCTGTCTTAATGCATGGGTGTAATTATTGGGCCCCAGGAGCATGGGGGCCCAATAATATTCTTGCATTACTGTTGTGGAAATTTTATGAAGATGTATTTTAATATTTATTGTCATAGTGTCTCCCAGTGTTAGTTCTCCCGCAACCCACTCTAAAGAGCTGACTGTGGAAGACTGACGCTGTGTTTTCAGAGTGGGGATATGTCCGCCAGCGAAGGGCCCCTGTGTGATGCACAGAACGATCCTCTGGGGGGATATGTTTGCTCCCCCATTATCGGTTTAGCGGATGTATGCTTGTGTCACCCCTGTGTGACTGATCAACACATTTGGGGGGAGCCATGGCATGCACCTGCAGACAATCTCCCATCCACACTGGACGGTAGTATAGTCCGGGTATGCTTTGTTCTCTGAACAAAGCAGAATAAGGATTCACGAACAACAGTAAAAGTGAGAGTCATTGGGTGCGTTATGGTCGGACAGCAGCCATGATTTTGAGACCAGCCATGTGGCTTTCTTTGTCTAGCTGAAGATGATAGCTTAAAGAGACAGGGGGCGGGAAATCATACACTCTGCCCATGCCCAAACACGCCCATAAGACTCCCCTAGTCATTGTTCATTGGTTGTTGTATAACCCCTCCTGTTTGAAGGAATGCCTGTGTTTGATTGGTCGATTGTGAAACCATGAGGCTCTATTGTTTATATGAATAAAGTTTGCTCCCAGGATGAGATGAAGTTAGTTGGTTTTGAGCGATGGAGCTAACAACATCAGAAAGATGACTATGTCTGTTTATTGGGGAAATGCGGGAGACACAGGTTGTTTAAAGATGCATTATACTGAAAAGCTGGAAGGGTGCTTAATAGCGCAAAAGAGTATGGTGGTTTATCCACAACAGTTAAGTTGGCGGGCCATTGTAGGAGTGAACAGAACCTCTTTCACATCGGATCAATCTCTGTCCGATGCTTTAGGTAGGTTCTGCTTTGCAAAAGAACAAATTTTACATCTTTTGGTATAATGTCGGGATTTTAATTATATGTTTGTTATGTGTAAGTAACCGTATGTTGTATAATATGTTTGTGATGTATCTGAGAAAAAGAAATGTATGAATTGTGATTATTACCTTTGTATGGGACCAAGACACATGTCCCCATAAGTGTAAAAATATTTTTAAGTAAATGATCGTTTTGATGTTGATTTTGAAAATGGCTGCCGCATATTCAAGTGGCCATGTGCCTGAGAGGGGGGAGGGCAGCCATGCATAGCTGAAACCACTTACAATGAGAGCTGTTTCTTGAATGAGCTATGCCCTGTGGATGGTTTCAGGTTCCTGGGCAATAGCATGGGGGAGCTCTATTGTTCACTGTTTGTATTTCTCAATGTCTTGTTCCTGTAGAAGCTGACATTATCTTTATTTGGGAACAAGAGTGTAAGTTTGAATCTGTGTTATTTTGTGTTTTATGTAACGTTGGCGGTTACGGAGCTGTTGTTTGATTGGATAGCCCATGTCTATGGTTATGTGTAGCTCAATTGTTTTAGTCAGTTTTTGTGGAGAAATTTTTTGGTTCTCTAGTGAAGAAATCTTGTTTTTTGCTGATTTTGGTGGGATCAGCAACTGCATTGCATGTGTTAATATCTACCATGTGGCCCTTTTGTCGTCGGCCATTTTGCTATCTACCATGTGGTCCTATTGTCGTCTGGCCATTTTGCTATCTACCATGTGGCCATGGCTTGACTTTCGATTGTTGCAACTGCCATTTTGTGTCTGCTGTGTTTTTGTTCTGGTGGAATTGCTCTGCTTTTGGGCCAGGTTTAAAAAGGTGATTTTGGTTTGTAGAGGTGCAGTTTAAAGATTTTATACTGTTTAGCCTTTAAATCACCCCAGAGTGGAAATTGCTCCAATTTCAGAGGCGAGACACCGGGAACTGAGAAACTGTTTTGTTTAAATGTTAAACTCACTGGTTTAAATTGTTTTTCCACTGTTGGATTTCGAAGACACCATTTTGTCATTGCAGATGGTGTAGGCACCATTTCCTTTTAAGTGAATTCAATCTTTTCAGGTTTAGCTATTTTTGTACTTTTTACATACTTTTCAGTAAAACTATTGCGTTTTTTTGTATTGAATTTTGGTTTTAAATGAAATCTCTACTTTGCACTGAATTTCAATAGATAGTAAGACTACCTTTAACTGAGTTTTTGTACTTTTAGCGGTGTGTGTTATTTTTATTTTTAATTGTTTGGGAGTTTTCAGAGGGCAATTCATGCCCACGCCCACCCATTGTTTTGGGTTTTATTCCTTTAGAAGTTCAGGGAAGATGAAACTAGGCTTTCCCTTCCCCTCCCTCTTCCTGTCCATTGATATGTAAATAAACCAGTTAGATGTTTTTTTTTAGAGCTGAGCAGACAGGAAGGTCTTTGCAGGTATGCAACAGGAAGTTGGTGGGAGGAGCTTGGGGTCTTTTGGCTCGTGTTTGGAAGTATGATGGAAATCATTTTGATTTTTAAATTTAATTCCAGTTGTTTTGTTAAGTTTTATACTGCAATACAGTTTTGGGAAGAGAGCAAACAGGAGGCATCCACGTTATTGTTGTAACATCTAGGTACAGATAGAAGCCATAATATTGTTTTGAATAGTGGGGGATTTGATTGTGTTTTGTAGTTGTCTGACAAACACGTTTAGAAGTCTGTATATCGCGAGACTGGTCGAGCCGTGTATAATAGTCGGAATTCCAGTGCTCGATTGTATTAGCATAAACGTGATGAGTAGTATTCTAGCAGCCCTGATCAGGCCGTGTATGATAATCGGAAATTGGGGGCCAGTTATAGTGATAAAGGCGCAAACAATAACTGCTCCAAAAGTAAAGCGCAGGGTTCTCTGGACGCAGAGTCCGCTGGAAAAAAACATTTGAATCGTCATTGGCATTGGGATGTCCATGCACCCCAGTCAGATAGCTGCACAATACATGAAGTTTGGGTATGGGGCTAAGGCCATTAGACCCCTTAATGATTGGCATATATGGTCAGAGGGTACAGTAAGGTGTATTGCTTAGGAAGGTACTTTTGATGTCTGGAGGTATGAGACCCCAGAATAAAAATACCTTGGAAGTAGTTCAGCTATGACTTCAGAAATCTGTAATGATGAGTGAGTTGATGGATGTGTAGTACATGTTTGTGTGGTTAAAATTCTCATGCCTGTTTTTGAACTTTGTGTGGCTGGTCTATGCAAGATTTTGAGATGCTCTCGTGTTTTTCCCATTGTATTTTTTTCTATAGCTAAAAGAGTGAAGGCAGCATTCTGATTGTATTTGTTTTTTTATACTTGTTTTGGAAACTATGAAATATCTCCCTCACGTTTGTATCTAAATCTCATGTTTTAGTCTTCTCATTGTTTGTATGTAGTAACAAGAATATGTTTGAACCTACCATAACAGCCCTCTTACGTGTTGCGGGTGTTGTATTTTAGTAGGAACGTGAAAGTAAGGGTTACAGAGGGTTAAGTTATTGTCGGTTTTGAGGAATGTCAGTGACAATTTACCAATGTACACAAATGTTGTATTGTTTATCATTCTTTGCAGGTTAAATATGAAGGATAGAGTAATAACTTTTGTTTATAAGTATCTTTTCAGGTCCAAGGAGTTTCTGAAAGTGTATGAACATAGAAAGCAGGTGTATGTAGTATGTAACACATGCATAAATACACACACCTAAGAAGGTAAACGTATCATAGGCTATTTCACTGTTTCATTGTTTTTCTCTGCACCATTCTAAACCCTGCATGTCTTCCTCCAGTTTGTAATGAGGAAGAAAATGGGGGGATAATGGTAAGTGACAATTTTCAAACCAATAATACTAACCGCTCTAATTCTAGCCAAGTTTGTGACCTAGTTGGATGACATGTTCCATGACTGTCTTTCTTTTATGGAATTTGAATCAGCAAGCAGCAGTCCGGTGAAAGGAGGCTCCCATCCCAGATGCTAAGAACCTTTTTTCAATGGTTCCAGGTATTACACCCTAGATGGTAAGCCACGCAGTGACCATAGTCATTTAGTTAGGTTTGTTTGGAGGTTAACCAAAAACGGGGTTGTACTTATCTCAGCAGCTGTCGACATTCTCAGCTGATAGGGTAGGTGCAGTCACTGTAACATGAACTTCAAAAGGTCCACCACAGGGTTCATGAGTCCCTCCTGGACCCTGACACAATAACCGGTTTACATTCTTTCCAACCAGGTGACTGGGTCATTGTAAAGAAGCTTGAGGGATGAGACAACTGGATCCACACCAGCCACTGCAAGAAGCTGCTCAACTACACCAAAGGATGAGGAGTATCTTTGTTTATTTATATTTTTTAGTTTAGTATATTTCAGCAAGGGTAAAGATGAAGAGCATCCCAACTTTTTGTTTAAAGTGAACAGGACCAATTGCTGGGTCTACTCTGAATCTCCACCGAGCCTTAATACCACAGCGATGATGGCGGTACATGCTATATATGATGTTCATATTGGTATGAGGAGTTTTGACAAACTAGTAAAAACTCCTAGCAGACAATTGAATTTAAGGATACATTTCTAGAGGGTAAAATTAGTTATAATTTTAACAATAGCTCTGGTTCTTGCCAGTTTGGTATCGGGACAACTAGGTAGCCCACAAGTGTGCTTCAACTTTAGTTTAGTATTAATGTGAATCTACAGCTTATAAGGTAAATCCCCCTAATGCAAGAGGTTCATGTGTGCTGCTGAAACTCATCCCAGCATCTTATGTCGCGGCCGATTGTGAGGATCTGATGGCGTGAGAGAAGGTAAGAGAAACAGGGACAGCTAGAAGGGAATTGTTCACTGACCCCGACCAAGTCTGGGCATGGTTTCCTGCTTGTACATGGCGGGGGGCTGGAGCTTATGAAACGATTGAACAATTTCTCATCCATTGTGGATGGGATGTTCAAAGTAACTGTTGAAGCCACAAGGGAGATCCCACAGTCCAGGGGGGGTTTCTGTGAATTCATAGGTAAAGATTGTTGTACCTGGATCGGGGATACTGATGACAAAGTTCAGTCCCATATGGATAAGGTTTAGATCCCTGCAAGGCAAATCCAGAGCTATAGCTAGTGAAGGTTGAAGTCCCTTTAAGGGTCTGGGAATCTTTGGGGATTTTATTTTTTATTTTTCTGCAGATCATGTTTGAAGGAAGTAGAGGTATATATACTCATGTTGTTTTTGCTTCTATTCCTTCTATATGCCGTGATGAAGTGCTACTGTTGCCTGATTGGACGAGTTAACAGAGCCCGAGCAGATGACCACACCTTTCTCTGAGATGAGATGCCCTGAAGCCCAACCCACGTACAAGACACAGAGGATCCCAGACCGATCGGTCTTCATGTCCTCCTCTAAGTCATCCCTCCTGAAGAACAGAGTTTACAAGTCAAGCTGTGTTTTCCTTTTTATGGACTTAAGGACTGATTAAGAAGAAGATCAAGATTCATCGAGGTCCACATGGGAGCATATGACAAGAGGAGGAACTGTTGTGGAAATTTAATGAAGATGTATTTTAATATGTATTGTCATAGTTTCTCCCAGTGTTAGTTCTCCCACAACCCGCTCTAAAGAGCTGACTGGGGCAGACTGACGCTGGTTGAGATCTGTTTGGTAGTGAAAAGCTCCTTGGGGATGCAGAGAAGTGTTTGCAGAGTGGGAATATGTCCGCCAGCGAAGGGCCCCTGTGCGATGCACAGAACGATTGTCTGGGGGGATGTGTTTGATCTGCAAAGAAATTTCGGTTTAACGGATGTACGCTCATGTCCCCCCTGTGTGCCTGATCAACACATTTGGGGGGCCGTGGCGTGCACCAGCAGATAATCTCTCATCCACTTTGGACAGTAGTATAGTCCGGGTATGCTTTGTTCTCTGAACTCCCTGTACTGTGCCCTCCTGATCCCAGTATTGTGCCCTTCTGATCCCCTCTTTACTGTGCCCCTCTGCCCCCCCCGTACTATGCCCTCCTGATCCCAGTATTGTGCTCTTCTGACCCCCCTGTACTGTGCCCTTCTGCCTTCCCCTGTGCTGTGCCCTCCTGATCCCTGTGCTGTGCCCTTCTGATCCCCCTGCACTGTGCCCTTCTGCCTCCCTCTGTACGGTACTCTCCTGATCCCAGTATTGTGCTCTTCTGACCCCCCCTGTACTGTGCCCTCCTAATCCCAGTATTGTGCCCTTCTGATCCCCTGTGCTGTGCCCTCTTAATCCCAGTATCGTACCCTTATGACCCCCCTGTACTGCGATCTCCTGATTCCAGTATTGTGCTCTTCTACCCCCCCCTGTACTGTGCCATTCTGAACCCAGCATTGTGCCTTTCTGGTCTCGCCCTGTACTGTGCTCTTCTGCCTCTCCCTGTACTGTGCCCTCCTGATCCCTGTATTGTGCCCTTCTGACCACCTATGTACTGTGCCCTTCTGACTCCCCCTGTACTGTGCTCTCCTGATCCCAGTATTATGCTCTTCTGATCCCCCTGCACTGTGCCATTCTGCCTCCCCCTGTTCTGTACCCTCCTGATCCCAGTATTGTGCTCTTCTGACCCCCCCTGTACTGTGCCCTTCTGCCGCCCCCTGTGCTGTGCACTCTTAATCCCAGTACTGTGCCCTTCTGATCCCCCTGCACTGTGTCCTTCTGCCTCCCCCTGTATTATACCCTCCTGATCCCAGTGTTGTGCTCTTCTGACTCCCCCTGTACTGTGCCCTTCTGATCTCCCGTACTGTGCCCTCCTGATCCTTATATTGTGCCCTTCTGACCTCCCCTTGTACTGTGCCCTCCTGATCCCAGTATTGTGCCTTTCTGACCCCCCCCCCTGTTCTGTGCCCTCCTAATCCCAGTATTGTGCCCTTCTGACCTCACCCCTATACTGTGCCCTCCTGATCCCAGTATTGTGCCCTTCTGACCTCCCCTTGTACTGTGCCCTCCTGATCCCAGTATTGTGCCTTTCTGACCCCCCCCCCTGTTCTGTGCCCTCCTAATCCCAGTATTGTGCCCTTCTGACCTCACCCCTATACTGTGCTCTCCTGATCCCAGTATTGTGCCCTTCTGACCTCACCCCTATACTGTGCCCTCCTGATCCCAGTATTGTGCCTTTCTGCCTCCCTCTGTGCTGTGCCCTCCTGATCCCAGTGCTGTGCCCTTCTGACCTCCACCTGTACTGTGCCCTCCTGACCTCCACCTGATCTTTGCCCTTCTGCCTCCCCACTTACTGTGCCCTTTGATTAGTCTTTGATTTATGGCATGTTGTCTTATTATTTAAAATAGATTTTTTGTTGACAGTACTAATAAAGATATGTTTAATTATGTCAACTATTTTTACTTTAATTCTTCAGAGTAGGTGCTTAAATTAGGGCCGGCTGGTAGTAGCCCCAGTGCATTATTTTGACCAGGGGCCCATGATGCTATTAAGATGGCCCTGTAACATATATCTCATCAATAACTTTTCCTGCCATTTTAATGTGTTTCACAGGCACCCTGGCACAAGCAGATTGCTGTTCTGCCTGTGCCCTGTATAATCAGCGGGTGGTGGTGGACATTGAGTCTACTTGTACCCACTGCTGATTCTACACAGTGGGAGATGAGCAGTGGGTTACGGCGGACTCGACCCATACTAGGTACATGATCTAGCACAGAGTGGCCTCCCTGCCACAGTATATGTGCGGTGGGCAGTTGTTAAAGTGGAGTTTCGCTGAAAAAAAAACAAAATACTGCAGCTGCTGACTTTTAATATATGGACACTTACCTGTCCAGGGCGTCCGCAATGTCCTCACTCGAAGCTGATCTGTCCCTTGGCTCCCGGGTGGAGGCGCCGGCATCTTCGGTAAGGAAATCAGGAAGTAAAGCTTTGCGGCTTCACAGCCTGGTTCCCTACTGCACATGCGCAAATCATGCTGCACCATCTCACTGGTCCCTGCTGTCTTCTGGGACCTGTGTGTCTCCCAGAAGACAGCGAGGGGGGGACGGAGGAGGGGCCGGACATTGCGTAGATAGCCGCGGATACTGTGGCGATCTATGCCAAGAAGTGGGAGCAAAAACCTGGATTATACAGGTATTTGCTCCCCCCTGAAAGGTGCCAAATGTGACACCGGAGGCAGGGAGGAACCCTAAAAGCAGAAGTTCCATTTTTGGATGGAACTCCGCTTTAACTAGTAAATTTATCCATCAGCTGGGAATCTGTCATAGGATTTTTTTTTATAAAGATATGTAGCAGAATATATTGGCCCAAATCTATGCTGAGATTAGATTTTTTATTTTTTTTTTAAGTTTTTATTTATCTCCAAAAACAGGAAGTAAATAATAGAAGCATAAAATAATAAGAAATTAAACTAAACGTAAACATTAAGGCACAATGTTTAGTTTAGTGCAATATATAAGGTATGTCTAGATTCAAATATATAATAATAGTCAGCATCATACATCCAGAGGAACCATTATTTTCTCATCAGGTCTATTCCCCTATTTGGCTCAATAAAGGATAAGCAGTGTTCAGTGTGCTATGTCCTGAGGGGGGGGGGTATGTAGCCACAGCAGCATTGCCTAGCTTCAGCTATCATAAGAGGAGCACCCCAAAATTGAGAGGAATTTAGATCTTGACCCAGGTACCCCATATCTTCTTGAACTTTTTTGGACACTTCTGGCTCATATATGTGAGTTTATACAATGGTAAAGTTGAATCAACCATGGATCTCCATTGCGAGACCGTAGGGGGTTCGGTTTGTTTCCATTTGGTCAGAATAGCCTTTCTGGAATAGAACCCTGCATAAAATATAAACAACCATTTATAGGTCTTAGGTGTGACTGTGTCATATATACCTAAAAGGAGGACCGCAGGATCCATAGCCACATTTTCCTATGGTTTCCTACGGAGTTGATCATATTCACTTCCCTGCGTCCAAAATTGCTGAATAAGGGGGCAAAACCATACAACATGTAGAAATATACCAGGCTGATTATCACATTTAGGACATCTGTCAGACTAAGTGGGGTATATCCTCAACAGTCTCTGAGGGGTGTAATATGCTCTGTGTAGAAATTTGAGTTGGATATACCTGTCTCTAGCTGATATCATTAGCGGAATATAGTGCTGGGTCCCCGCCTCCCAATCCTCAGCCGTAAGGGTAGGTATGTCATCCTTCCAAGTGTGGAATAGTCTAGTTCCTCTACCAGTGTCTCTACTAGATATTCTAAGGTATAGGGAAGAGAGGATTCTGTCTACATTGCTGGAGATAAGGAAACGCTCCATCACATGAGATTGGCCATTCACCCCATTGGAAAACTGTGACTGCGCGGCATGGCGCAGTTGTAAATATCAAAGTAGCATCCGCAAGAGAAGATTAAAAGTGGTCTTTAAGCTATCAAAAGTAAGTTTTCTCCCTTTTGGCAATACTTGTTATATTGTTTTAATTTCATATCTGGCCCAGAGACTGGGGTCCGGGGCAGATTGAAGGTGCAGCAATCTAGGGTTCCCCCACAGTGAAGTGTAAGGAGAGATTGTATTGGCATCACTGATCACAGCAGCCATTTGTCCCCACACCCGTAAAGTTGTGCACATCGGGTTGTCATTTCAGGGTGTGCTCTCGGCCCCCTAAATACCAGATTGCTGTCACAGTGTCATTAGTATAGTGTACAGATTTTTTTTCTGATCACTGTATTAGTGCCACGGGTGACGCTAGTTAGCATCAGTTAGTGTCAGCGTCAGTTAGCTTCAATCCCAGACAGCGTCAGATTTTAACCCTTTGATTGCCAGTAACACTAACACACACACAATATACCTCCATTACTAGAATAGTGTCTGAACGGATTATTATTTTTGATCTGATCAGAACCATATTAGCATCTCCATTAATATAGTGTTCCCAAAAATGCGGTGTTAGCAGGATCTGCTCCGACATCTGCCAGCACCTGCGTTTAGCCCCTCCGCCCAAACCCACCCAAAGTGCAGGATCAATAGATCATGGTCACTTCCAATACACAGCACACAAAACTGCAGCGTTAGCAGAGTCACGCCTGATCTCTGCTAGAACTAGCAGTTATTTTTTTTTGTTGCAGTTCAAACAGTCCTCTGACAACCAGGTGCTTTTTTACCTGTGAGTCACACTAGTTACCTGTAAATTTAGTGGCTAAAATGTCAAACAAAAGGTACACTAGTGAAGAGGCCTACATGATACTGACACCGGAAAAAGAGTTACTTAGGGCTACACAAATCGATCATATTAGAGTAAAAAATTAGAAAAATTATTATATTAGGTAAGACAGATTTGGCGCAATCAAAAGCCAGTATCTAGAAAAACAACAGCTTCACAAAAATTTGCCAACAACAAGTCACAGTATTGAATATCTCATCAAACATACATACTGACACAAGACATTACAAAAAACAATAAAAAAATGTCCAGACTTCATTAAGTAACACACTGGTAAGTTGTCTGATAAAAAATCATCATCGTATTCGTTTCTATAAAGAAATGTGTGGCTCCACGGAAGAAAAGTAAAAGGACAGATGGTACAGATGATGAAAAACTAGTGTGGATAGGAGATACTATAATCCATTTCACATTTCACATCATCAAGGAAATAGTCACCATGGCGTTGCTCTAGGGATTAGAAAGGATATATGTACATATCCTTTCCTAATGGTAGTCCAATAAGGTAGCAGAATTTTACATGTGACGAATCCATATAGCAATGGCAGGTTGAGAGGATCTGAGTCCTTGTGTGGTTAACTGTGTATTCCTGGAATTGTATGGGTCTTTAATCGGTATAAGGTATTTGACTCAGATCCTGTCAGGGGAATACAGCAAGTATGGTATCAACAAATGCACTATTTATCTGGGTATAGAGAACTAGGTATACATGGTTATGCAGTTTGAAATGTCCTAGTATGGGCTTGTTGGAATCGCCTTATAATAAAGATATTAAGCCATCTGGTGCAAATAACATGCTTGTTATCTTCATCCTCTGAAGTCCTTCTTGTATGTGTTTGTTGATATAGCCTTTACCCACATATCCTGGTGCCCATAAGAAAAAAAAAGGGGAAAGATTCCCAAAAAATATTCTTCAAAGAGGAACTATCGGATTAAACTAAATATCTTTATTGAATATCCACAAATAACCACAAGACCAAACTAGTCGAATTTTTTAACAGGATTATTGTGAACGATTGTAACTTGAGATTTACGATGACCCATGATTCCCACAGTGTCACCTTCTTAGATGTCTCCATTTCTGTCACTGCGGAAAGAAATCTTTCTAGCACTTTGTTCCGAAAGACAACTGCCGGGAATACGATCCTCCATTCGGACAGTTTTCATCCCATTCCACTTAAGAACTCTATCCCTTATGGACAATATTTGCGCCTTCGGCGCAATTGTTCGAATGATGCTCTTTTTAAAAAAGAAGTCGAGGGGCTCCAGAATCGATTGTTAGCAAGGGGATACAGTCGATCATGCCTTAAAAAAGCGTATAATCAAGCTATAGGACAATCTAGACCCCAGCTGCTTTTTAGACCCAAGCCCTCCAAGAGCTCTGAATGCAATCTCACCCGGATTATCATGCGCTACTCTCGACAACATCTGGCTATCAAAAAGATTATAAAGCGCCATTGGAGCATCCTCACAGATGACCACAAATTGTGTGAGTTCGTTCAAGAAAAAACCACCATAACATACAAAAGAGCTATGTCACTACGTGACAAGCTCGTCCAGAGCGAATACACCAATGAGAATAGGAGATTGAAGCACTGTTCCATAGTGGGTTCTTTCCCCTGTGGACATTGTTCCTACTGTTCACTTATCAAAAAAGATAAAATCTTTGCTCTTCCTAACGGAAATACATTTACACCCACACAATTTGTGAACTGCCACACCCGCGGAATAGTATATCTGATGGAATGTGAATGTGGCGCTTACTATGTGGGGAAAACCAGGCAGGAATTTTGGAAACGCATTTCCCAACATGTCTACAGCATGCAGGTGGGGAACCCTTATCTCCCTATTGGGAGGCATATAATTTCCACACACAATTACAGGGTCCCAAAAGTCACCTTTGTGGCCCTTTATAAAATACAGATTCCAATGGGTGGCGACTGGAACAAGTCTCTGCTACAAAAGGAGCAGAGATGGATATTCCAGTTACAGGCCACCTCTCCACCAGGCCTTAACGAATCGATCTCTTTTGCCCCTTTCTTGCAGGGGTTCTCATCTGGTAAGACACAGTGAATGCATGGGAAAGGATTTTTTACCCCGAACGTTCTGCAGGACTCTGCGGAGGCGTGTCAGGGATTATATTACCATCAACTTTCTCTTCCCTTCCCTCTCCTTGCTTCTCCCCCCCCCCCTCCACGTAGACTAGAGGATAGCCCTCTGCAATATATACAAAAATCAGCATTTCCACTTTTTGACTCATTCCTGCCTGGTTCTCCCTACGTTTAATAATTCAACTATGATCATCTCCAATATTCCTTATTGTGTGATGTATAATTTCCCTGTCTAAAGTGTAATACAATAAAGTAGGTTTCATACCCCGAAATATCCTATTCTCAGAAGGATTCAGCCTGAAAACAGTTCATAGTTCTTTTTATGTATAATTTTTTTCTATGTATATTCTGGTATTACGTAACTTCTTCTTTGTACAACATGTCATTTGATTATGAAATTACAATAAGATGATGCTATTACAATTATAGAACCACTCTCTAGGTGACAAGGACATGTACAGTACGATGTACAGGTTATGGCCAACAAAGGGTCAATTAAGGCCATGTAGACCCTATGTATAGTACCTAGTGAGTGATTGATGAAGGCTGGTGAGGTCATACCTCTTCAATATCACTTTACAATGTGCATATCCAATTTGTTGCCTTGTTCCGTGTCTTTGGTTGTCTCCCCTTTAGTGCCTGTGCTTTCCCTCTAGGGGGCGGGACTGTACCACATATGCTTTCCTGGCAGGACAAGAGGGGCGACGCTTGGGCCCTGCGTCTCCTGTATGCGCCCACCAGGTGGCAGCACCTGGGTTTGGGTGCTTCTTGTCTGCCAGCGGCGTCCCGGATCCCTTCCGGACGCCGTGCTCACGCGCGCGTTACCAAGTGCGCGTGACGTAGCGGCGCCTGCTCAGTTGCGGCGGAAGCGACGGGGGACCCAAGAGAATTATCTCCTCCGGAACGCCGGGGGGGTCATGTGTGAGTGCACAGCTGAGCCGCTCTTTCCCCCAATGGAGGGGGAGGAGGGAGGAGTGTGTCTGAACGCCTGCACCTGATGGGAGTTAGTCGATTGACACTTCCTATAAATTCACCAAGTTCTAGGGGAGGTTTATTGATTCTCTCCAAACTTTGTGACACCTGGCTATGCATCCACCGATCTGACAGATTGGTAAGTACATTCTAAACGACCCCAATGGTTTCTATTTAAGTGTGGTTATACCATGACTCCCCAGTATCTCCTCTTTACAAATCATTTTACTGACCATCATACCTTAATCTTTTAGAACCTGGAACATATTGATCCAACCACTCCGGTTCTCTCGATTGGGTAATCAGCACTGCCGTCACCACATGCACTATATCTCTATTGTTTATATCACGCACTGTTTGGTTTGGTGGATGTTTGTGCATATCTTGGTTTTCAGTTTTTTCATATTTGAGCTTCCACACTTTCCTTTTCTTTCCTTCTCCTGCCCACAGTGATCCCCTATCCTATCCCCTATCCTATCACCACACCACTCCCCGTCCTCGTCCCCCGTCCTCTCCCCCCATGTCCCCCCCCCCCTTTTCCTTCATTTTTTCCCTCCCCCCCTCTTCATCCAGCTTCTGCTGGTCTTCTCAATCTCGCATTTGGTCACTTCACTGGTGGACGGCTGGTGCTGTTACTCTATTGTTTTTACCCTAATACTCTCACTGCTGCATGGTTCTGGATGGGCAGCAGGGCATTTGTTGTTTGTTGCTTGCTTGTTTGTTCTTGCTAGTCACTCTCCCATTTTTTCACATTGTGGGGTTCACCATTTCTTTCTGCGTTTGTATCTATCCATTTCCTTCCTTTCTCCTCCACATGTCCTTTCCCCCTTTCCCAGCTTTCCCCTTTTTCCTTTCCCCCCTCCCCCCCTCCATTTTTTTTTCCATCCTCCTCTCCCCCTTTCCTCCCCCTTTTTCCTCCCCTCCCTCCCCCCTCCCTCTTTCGTCCTTCCCCATTATTTCCCTTTCCTCCCTCCCCTTTCTCCCTCTCCACCTCACCCCCCCCTTTTTTTCTTGTTTATCCTTTTCCTTCTGCCTCTTGCACTTTTTGTTTCCTGCATACCCATGGACCTACATTCTAATATGAGTATACTGCCCCTAAATAGGGGAATTGCCAGTCTTTCAGAGGAATTAATTGACTCCTTGCTTCTAACCTTGTTTTTAGTACCATCGCTACCCTACCCGGGTGCAGTTCGGGCCGCCCGCTGTCCCTTTTCTTCCCCCCCCCTGTGTGGGGGGCATGCAGGTGTGATCCCTCGCAAGGCACATCTGGTCTATTACCCGCGCTCTGGGGAGTTGGCCCGACACGGGGGAGACAAAGGACATAGGAGTAACTACACTATCTTAAATATTTTGAACTGTCGGGAACTCTGTGATAGGTAACTATACAACTTATGTAGATATGTTACATTGTATACACATAGGTTTGCCATTGTTGAGTTTTATGCTATGTTTGATATATGCTTACATCCTTACAGTTGACAACTATCCTCTGAAGAAGACCCAGCGAGGGTCGAAACGTGTCAGGATTTATACTCACAATTCTTGTTGTCCTACATATACTGTATTGTACATTGTTCCCAATCACGGGCACCGTCCGTTGTAATTTCTAAGGATTCAATATTCAAAATTCTTGTTGTCCTATAACACTTTGTATTGTACATTGTTCCCAATAACGGGCACTGTCCGTTACAATTTTTATGCTGTACTCAGTTCATGTCCTGACTTCAATAGTCAGAATCTATTTATTTCATTTCATTTTATAGTACTTTATTAATATATATTTTTTGTATCAATAAAATCAACTTTTTGACTACCTATATTGCATCTCATTGGCTGCTTTAAAGCCCCGATAGGGGGTTCTCGTAGTGTTCTTATGGACTTTATGGGGTGTGCAGCCCATCTGTCTACACTCATGTGAGTGTCTTTTGTTGGTCAACCACACAATAAATTTAGAAAAATGTATAAAGAAGTTTATATATACACCCGTCTCCAACACATTTAATGAAAATTAAGACAATAGTCTTAATAATGGGACACAGGTGGCCACCACAACCAATCATACACAGCTCTCATCCACCCTACAAAGTGAATTCTCCCCAAAGCAGTCTCATGAACTGGATGTATACTGTCAGAAAAAAACTCAGTTCAGAAATTACAAAATAGTGATATTATCTGTGTTGGGGATTCGTATATAGACTCTGATTAAGTAAAGTGCACTTGCATTGTATTATGTTATCAGCAAGGTTGAGTTCATTGCTAACAGGATCTTACTTGAATATACTGGTAGTTAGTAAAGTGAATCCATAGTCATAAACTGAAGAGTCTGGAATTGACAGCGTTAAGGAAACAAACGGATTTTAAATATCCCCTTCTTTCGTATGGGGGTTGATACAGCTCACCGTTTGACGTCTTGTCTCATGTCATTATCCCCTTTGATCAAGTCCATATGTAGGAGACCCAATAGCCTCAATGATGAGGGATGGATACAGGTCATGGGTATGAGATGACATTCAAAGGGTGGTTAATAGTCGCCGAGAGGTTTGGAGTCAGCTTTAGATCATTATACCGAACCTTATACCGATTAAAGACCAATATAATTCCAGGAATACACAGTCAACCACACAAGGACTCACATCCCCACAACCTGCCATTGCTATCTGGATTCATCACATGTAAAATCCTGCTGCACGGTGAATGATCTATGAGTGACCACATCATTACTTGAAGTGGACAATATGTGCTAAGCCTGCATCCTCGTTTTTCTCTAAGTAAAAGTAAGAGGACAGATGGTACAGATGATGAAAAACTAGCGTGGATAGGAAATACTATAATCCATTTCACATTATTAAGGAAGACTCATGCAAATCTAGGAATACACAGTTAACCACACAAGGACTCACATCCCCACAACCTGCCATTGCTATCTGGATTTGTCAAATGTAAAATTCTGCTACCTTATTGGACTACCATGAGGAAAGGATATGTACATATATCATTTTTTTTTGGTTTTCAAAAGGTTTTTATTTTAGAACAAAAGTAAAACAGATATAAATCCAAGACAGTCAGAGCAATGAATGCAGGGATCAAAAATTATTTGCCAAGACTAAGTACATAAATATACTGCTGAGTTAAATATATCTATTACAACAATCGACAGAGTCTGAAAGTCTAAACTGAGCCGAATGGATAAAATACGGCTAGATACTAAATCGAAAATAAAATAAAGCATCTAAACAAGAGGAAAAGACATACAAATGTAAAATAAAAGGAGAAAAGAAATATAAAACAGTCAGGTTTGGAGCCTAAATAGAAACCAAGGATTCCAAATAGCATCATACTGAGGGATAGTGTTGTGTAGGGTGTGATAAATCTTGTCAGCCAACATCATGCGGTCTATTCTTGCAATAACTTGTGTATATGGAACTGAAGACGACTTCCAATGCAGAGCAATCACCCATTGCATAGCTACACAGATAGAATGGATCAGTTTAACCAACGGTTTAGAGGAGTCTGGAGGTGATTGAAACAACAGGCAATGTTGGAAGGAAATGTTAAGGGGTTTGCCTGCCAATTTGTCTATCACTTTCAGGATTTCATTACATGTGGGACGTAATTTCTCACATTCCCAAAAGGTATGGAGAAAAGAGCCTTGTTGTGTGCAACCCCTAAAACAGAGATGGGAAGATTGTGGGAAGATCTTGTGAATCCGCATTGGGGTGTAGTACCAACGTGTCATTAGTTTGATGGCAGTTTCACGAACCATAATGGATTTGGTACACTTGCGTAAATTTTGCCAGCCCTTTACCCAGTCTATGTCAATGTCCTCCAAATCTAATTCTAATTCCCATTGTGATCTATATTTTAGGGTTGAGACCTTAGTGTTAGCCTCTAAATTGATGTAGACTAGTGAAATAAGGCCTTTTTGGCAAAGTGAATCGTGGCAAATGTCCTCAAACAGAGTCGTGGAGGTCAAAGATAATGCTTTTGGAAGAAGTGACATATTTGTAAAAAATTATAAAATTCACTGTTTGGGATGTGGTAATTGGTTTGCAACTGAGAAAACAAAAGGAATTTTGAGTTTAGGAGAAATTTATCCAATGTAGTTAATTTTAAATCAATCCAGAGTTGGAAGGAAGAGGGTCTATCATAGGCTAAGGGGAATCTAGAATCTCCTAGAAATGAGGCACCTAGAGGTACAGCAGAAACTAGATTGTATGTATTTTTATATGTGCCCCAGAGTTGAAGGCCTGCCTGCGTGATCAAATTTTTAGAACCCACTTCTGATTTAGCCGGATTATTTGACCACATAAGGCCTGGGAGAAATAAAGGGGCGATGGATTCACCTTCAAACTGCACCCAAGGGACTCTGGAGTTGTGAATGTTCCATTGCGCTTGTTGAGTGTATCTACTGGCTAGGTAGTAATACCATATTTGAGGAACCCCCAAACCTCCCCTCTTCGAGGAACGGTACAAAACCTCCTTGGTGAAGCGTGGAGGTTTGTCCTTCCAAATGAATCTATTAAACATCACCTGAATAGTGTGTAGGTAGGTTTTAGATATTTTAAGTGGCAGGGATCTAAAAAGGTAGAGAAGTTTGGGGAGAATTGTCATCTTAAGTGCAGTGATTCTACCAAGAAATGAAATGTGCAGGTGTGACCACTGTTTAAGGATACCTTTAAGTTTAGAAACCATGGGTGGGAGATTTGCCTCAAAGAGTCTACAGAAATCTTTAGTCAGGTTGATTCCTAGGTAGGGGAGGTGAGAGTCTGCCCAAATAAAAGTATAGACTGATTTAAGATGGTGTAGTTCTCCAGGTGTGTAGCCCATCGGGAGGGCACTTGATTTTGCCATGTTTATGGAAAGGCCTGAAATCTCGGCAAACTTTGATAGAGTCTGAAGGAAACAAGAGGATTGGTGAGAAACATCAAAACGTCATCGGCATACATCCCAAATTTGTATGTCGAATGGCCCTTCAAATAACCAGAAATATTAGGGTTTTGGAGTATGGCAATGGCCAGAGGTTCGAAAGCTAATGCAAAAATTAAAGGTGACAACGGGCATCCTTGTCTTGTACCCTTGCCTAGGCTAAAAAACTTAGAGTTACAGCCAGGGAGTCTAATCCTGGTTTTCGGGTTACGATAGAGGGCCAAGAATGCTTGTAGGAATGCTCCCTGGAAGCCCATACGTTGTAGGAGTGTAGTGATGTATGCCCATGAGACACTATCAAATGCCTTCTGTATTTCTAGGCTGAGCATGAGGAGTTTACGTGAAAACAGGTTGGCATCTTGTATTATATTTGTTGCAAGGCGAATGTTATCGGTAATAAGTCTATGGGGTATGAAACCAGACTGGTATGGGGAAATAAGAGAGGGGATAACTACTGCTAATCTGTCAGCCATGATCCTGCTAAAGATTTTCAAATCATTATTAATGACCGAGATAGGTCTATAGTTTTGGGGTAGGGTATGGTTTTTGTGAGGTTTCGGTATCAGAGACATATTGGCTAATAACATCTCTTCGGGGAAACTACCCCCTTGTATTACCCAGTTGAATAAATGGACCAATCTAGTAGTAAGGAGGGGGGAGAATTTCTTATAGTATAGAGAGGAAAATCCATCAGGTCCCGGGGCTGAGCCCGATTTTAAAGATTTAATCACATTCGAAACCTCTGCAGGTGTGATAGGGGCATTCAGTTTATCTAGTTGTGTAGGGGTGAGATTTGGTAGAGGGATATTCTGGAACCAGGCTTCGTCAGATGGAGAGGGTTTTAGTTGGGAGGGGGCTAGCAGAGAAGAGTAAAATTGTTCAAAGATGTGGAGGACCTCCTGGGGATGGGAAGTGAAGTGCCCTAAGGGGGTCATTAATCTATAGACGTGGGGTGGGCAGGAAGAGCGATTTAGTTTTCTGGCGAAAAGGGTGGAAGCGGAACTCTCATGAAGAAGAAATTTGGCTTTGGACCAACGTAGAGTTTTTTCCACCCTTTTCGACAAGATGCCATCCAACTCCAATCTCTTTTGATCAATCAGTTGTCTGGTGGATTCTAAGTGTAGGAGATTAGTATGCTTGTAAAGACTATCTAGGTCTTTAGTGAGGGTTACAATGTTTTGTTTATCAGTTTTGTTCTGAGCAGAAGCTAAACTAATCAGTTTACCCCTCAGGACTGCCTTATGCGCCAACCAAACAGTGGAAGGAGGGGTTTCTGGGATGGCGTTAAGATTAAAATATTCTTCAATAGCTTGTGCTACCTCTCCCTCCATGACTGCATCCGAGAGGAGAGCTTCATTTAGCCTCCATGAGTAAGAAGTGGGTGCAAGGCTAATGTATGTAGTGGTGAAGGCAGTAGCATGATGGTCCGACCAAGTGCAGGGGTGGATGCTAGCATCTGTGGTATTAGCAAGAATAATGGGGGTAGTATAGATGTAATCTAATCTCGCATAACTTTTGTGGGGATGGGAGCAGAAAGTGTACTCCTTAGCACCAATGTTATGTGCTCTCCAGGTGTCTACTAGCTGATGGTCCAGCAGTCCACTGGAGAGGGAGCGGGGAAAAGATTTGGAGGAGGGGGACACAGAGGATCTATCAAGGTTAGGGTTAGCAACCATATTGAAGTCCCCTCCTATTATCATGTGTGGTGATTGAAACTGAGAAAGGCGGTCAAAGAAGGAATGAAAGAAAGATGCAGGAGAGTCATTTGGGACATAAATACTGGCGATAGTTACTTCTCTGCAGTGAATCAGACCTTTGATTATAACATATCTACTATCTTTGTCTTTAAAAACTTGTTTGACTTCCATTGGAAAGGAACTGTGCAAGAGTATGGCGGCACCTCTGCTTTTTGTCTGGTGCAATGAGCAAAAAGTCTGAGGAAAGCTTCTGTGGAGAAATTTGGGGTGTGAGGAGTGTGCAAAATGTGTCTCCTGCAAGAGGAGAATTTGGGCTCCAAGCTGTTTATAGAAGGAGAAAGCTTTCCTCCTTTTAAGTGGGGAATTAAATCCCTTGACATTGTGTGATATACACCTAATTACCATGGTGGTGGTGATAGTAGTCTATAGTCTGAGGACAAATAGCATCAAAAAGGGACCCAAGACAAGCCCCTTGCATTGCAAGGACCAAAAAGAGGGCCGACATACTCGAGCACTGGAGGGCAGAAGAGTGAAATTTATCAGACATGTAAGCTATAAAGGCTAACTGAAGCATGTAGACTGTAAAATATTTCTGCATTAGAGATTTGATGCAAAAGTAGTGTGATGGCCGGCCAAAACCTAAAAAAAAAAAAGGAGGAAAAAAAAAGATGGAGAAAAAAAAATTAAAAAAAACACATAAGTCTGAAAATAATGCAAGTGTCATCATAACTGGTAAATGGATCAGGTAACAGTAATAGACCTAATAAGAGAAATCACAACTCTGGAGACTACAAGGTCTCGAACCCAGCCTGGAAAAAGTTCTGTACTATGTTGAGCAAGTAGGAGGAAAAAAGAACCAAAAAGAGAACGTGCCTGCAGTAATGACAAAACTAAAAATAAAAATGAAGTCAGAACCTGCAAGGCTGCGGCTGGGTGGGGTAAACATGTCGCGGCTCCAAGGGACCGACGTCTGGGTCATTGCAAACTGGAACTGGGTGCAAGTTGCTGGGGTGTCATGTGGGTGTCATCTGTGCTGGGAAGATCAACGAAAGGGGTCCTCCAGTCTATCTCCGACGTCGTATCTGATTCTACGTCTGTCTCTCCTGGTTGGAGGTGTCTGCCAGATGGGTGAAGGTCTTGGGGTAGAAGGGGGTCGACGGATGACATCAGGATCCAGAAGGCCCAGTTTAACCAACACTTCTTGACCTTCCAGGAGTGACGTGGCAGAATATGTGGTACCATTGTGGGGGATTACAAGCTTAAAAGGGAAGCCCCACCTATAGCGAATGCGAGCAGCTTGAAGGGCAGAAGTAACCTCTTTCATACCACGTCTCCTATCCAGGGTGGCAGGGGAGATATCAGGATATATTTAATGGTACGGTCGTCCAGAGTGATGCGTTGCTGATTGCGAGCGGCTCTGAGGATCTCCTCTTTGATTAAAAAGTCCTTCGTGCAAAGAACAATGTCCCTGGGGGGTTTATCATCCGGAGGTTTAGGTCTGAGGGCTCTATGAATGCGGTCACAGGTGAAAGAACCCGCATCTGTGTCAGGAAGCAAAGATTTGAACAGGCGAATCATTGTGGGAATGAGATCCGTAACGGATTCTGGGATACCTCTTATGCGCAAATTGTTGCATCTATTGCGGTTATCGAGGTCTTCTATTTGGGACTGCATCAAAGAAAAGGCCGTGGCTAGAGATTCATGTTCTCTAGAGAGGTCACTGTAAGCAAGCGCCAGTTTGTCATGTTTAGTTTCCAGTCTTTCTGTCCTGGAGCCTAAGGCCGCAATCTCCTGGGAGAGTGTGTGAGATGTTTTGTGCAGCTCAGTCTGGAACTTAGTAGCCAGCCTAGCGTACATGGCCTCCAGGCTGCTTTCTAGGTCTGTCTTGGTAAGGGAGGCTGTGTACTCACGGCTGGGATCCGAGGCGGATGTTTGGTCGGGGAGAAATCCTGAGGATGAGGCCGGAGATGGAGGCTTGCTTCTCCCTGCAGCGCCATTTTGAGACATGCTGCCGAGCTTGCGGGTGCGGAGAAGATAGTGGGTTAGGGTGTGTTGAGACGATCCTCTGGGTTTCTTCTTTCTCCCAGGCATGCACCACGTCTAAGGGGCTCGAGGGGTGATAGAATCGCTGAGTTAAAACGCCGATAATAGCCCTACAGTAGCCGTTATCTTCCCGGGCTGGACGGAGCTACACTATCAGACGTCCATCACGCTCGGCGCCGCGCATGCGCCCGCCATATATCATTTTTAATCCCTAGGGCAATGCCATGGTGACTATTTCCTTGATGATGCGAAATGTGAAATGGATTATAGTAGCTCCTATCCACGCTAGTTTTTCATCATCTGTACCATCTGTCCTCTTACTTTTCTTCCGTGGAGCCACACACTGGTTAAGTTGTCATTGATTAATATAGCCACTGTTGCTCGCCATTTTTTTTACAGAAAATAATATGATGATGATTTTTTATCAGACAACTTACCAGTGTGTTACTTAACGGCGTCCGGACATTTTTTTGTAATGTCTTGTATCAGTGTTTATGTTTGATGAGATATTCAATACTGTGATTTGTTGTTGGCTAATTTTTGTGAAGCTGTTGTTTTTCTAGATATTGGCTTTTGATTACGCCAAATCTGTCTTACCTAATATAATACATTTTCTAATTTTTTACTCTAATATGATCGATTTGTGTAGCCCTAAGTAACTCTTTTTCCGGTGTCTCCTACCGGGTTCTTTTTGTATGACATATGCCTATAGTTACGGCTACAGCACCCTACACGGTGAATGATCTATGAGTGACCACCTCATTACTTGAAGTGGACAATATGTGCTAAGCCTGCATCCTCGTTTTTCTCTACAGGATACTGAGCATGACAGATGAGAGCGAAGGGGAGTCCTCACTGTCATATTCAGGCTCAGTATTTGAACCTGTAGAGAGCGGCACCCTGACAGATAGCTCTGATGATGGAGAAGTGGTCACTGCTAAGGCCAGGCGTGCCTGACCCCATTGTTCTGTTGCTGAGGTGCTACAACCGCATGATTCTTGTATGCAAAAAAGTGTCGGTACTAGTGCCGCTCAACCTTCTGGTGAACTGGGGAGCACCAGGGGCCTAATACACCCTGGTCATAGACAAACCAGCACTGCAGTAACACTTGGTGACGTGGTGAATCCTATAAGTGCAGTTCAAGCTGGTGCGGTGGCTAGCACAAGTAGTGTCCACCAAGAAATCAAACACAGACCGTAGAGCCCATAGTGCCCTTCCCGCTGCGCTTGCAAGTCCTGATTGGCAGCCCACAGATTCTACAGCACCCGTAATTCCCCCATTCACTGGCCAACCAAGAATTCAGGTGAAAACAACACACCTTGATTTTTTTAGCTGTTTTTCAGGAAAGATCTGTACTGATCTTTTGTGGACCAAAGCAATTTATGTGCTGGTCAAATTATTGACCAAAACCCAAATTTGACCCTTGCCAGACAATTTGGCTGGAAACCTAGAATTGTTCAAGAATTTAAGACCTTTCTGGGCCTATTCCTCAACATGGGCATTACTAAAAAGAATGAGTTGCGGTCCACTGACCCAATTCATCATATGCCTGTGTTCTCTGCTGCCATTGCCAGGGCTAGATATGAGCAAATATTGTGGTTCATGCATTTCAATGACAATGAACTCTGCCGTCCTCGGGTGACCCTGAACATGTTCAGCTCCACAAAATTTGGCCCCTTGTAAACCACTTCAATTAAAAATTTGCAACCTTGTATATCCCCAAACACGATGTCTGTGTTGATGAGTCCCTGATTACATTTTCTGGCCGTGTTGTGTTCAAACAGTTTCTCCCCAGCAAGTGTGCCAAATATGGGGACAAAATGTATAAACTCTGTTATAGGGCCACAGGCTATACATGGAATTTCTTGGCTTAAGAGGGAAAAGATAGCAGTTTGGAGCCCCCAACTGCCCAGACTACATAGAGAGCAGTGGCAAGATTGTTTGTGATTTGGTGTCACCCTTATTCGGAAAGGGGTACCATTTATATGTGGACAATTTTTATACAAGCGTGCCACTTTTTAGACACCTCTTTCAATTAGTAATTGGTGCATATGGCACTATGCGATCTAATCACCGGGCTTCCCCCAACGGCTTGTAAATGCCCAACTTAGTCAGGGGGAGAGAGCCTGCTTGAGGTTCAATTAATTGCTTGCCGTGAGATGGAAGAACAAATGGAATTTAGCACCCTGGAGTTTAAGCAGGGTTGCTGCTTACAAATTTACTTGTCAGGAGTAGTTATCCTGGTTGATTGCTAAAGATCTATTGATTTCTCCCTAAGTTTGGCCTTGTTGCACTTTTCTCTTCAACCAGGTGGCCAGGTACTTAGTGGTACTAAATATGAGAAGGGCAACACAAGGTCAGGTTATGGGTATGTGGGGTGTCTCAGCCAATGGGCAGGGGTTTTCTTGGATCCCTTGGCCTGCTGGGAGAGCCTATATATTCCGGTGGAGTCAGGTGATCTATGTTCTGTGCCACCTGGACAGCTTTCTGGGTGGATGTGTGTTGTATTTCCTGGGCTGCTAGGCCAGAGATTGGGCCTATCCCGGGCACATCTTGCTGCTAGGCTGTATGGGAGCCTCTCCAGAAGCAAGAGAGAGGCGCAGGGTTGGGGCTTGCAGTCCAACCAAAAGTGACGGTTCTGCCGGCCGGAGAACCTGTTGTGGTCGGAGGTAGAAAGGAAGCTGTCACCACTAAGGGACCAAGCACCTTATTACCAGGGACTTACAGTGACTAACTGAACCAAGTACCGGAGCAGCATTCTCACCAACTGCAGACGGTGAAGAATCGGGAAACTTTAGTGGGTATCAAGCCAGGGACCCAGCCAGCGGAGGTGACACTTGCAGAGTAACCTTGTGTGTCAAGCTAGGGACTGAGCAGACCAGTGGGGTGAAGCTTGAGAAGTATCGTGAGTGCCAAGCTAGGGACCCAGCAGAGAAGCGGGGGTGACGCTTGAGGAAGATACCACCGTGAAGAATGGGGAAGCCCAAAAGTTTGTCAACAGAAATAAAAAATCTTTTTTATTTAAGAAGTGTCTGGCGCCCAATAACTTTAATCATCTTGCACCTGCCATGCCTCGCAACCCACTATATACAGAAGGATGTCAGCTGTCTCTGGCCCTGGAGGTTCTCATTACACCAAAGGAGGCCTGGGACCTTGCTTCAGGAATCGTTTTGTTCTGTCTTCCATTCACGCAGATACAGCAGTCCAAAATATTACGGCGACTGGTGTTGTTGGGAAGCCCCTCTGTGTCCACGACTAAATGGGAGGGGTGGACTTTAACACCATACTTAGTTGCCCATAAGGTCAGACACTGGTACAAAAAAGTGTCTGTATATTTATTCCAATTGGCTCTGTTCAATGCTTATGTATATATATATATATATATATATATATATATATATATATATATATATATATATATACAAAGGCCCAGGAAGAACTGGTTCCTTCCTAAAATTCCAGGAAGAGATCATCACAGCCCTTCTGTATCCAGGAGATGCTGTGGCCCAATTTCCCAATCCAGATGCAGTGAGCCGGCTGCATGAGAGGCATTTTCCGGATGTCCTCCCTGATACCCCTACCCAAAAAGCACCCCAAAAAAGATGCCGTGTCTGTAGCAAGTGCGGATACAGGCATGAGACCCACTATTTTTGTCCTTCCTGTCCTGATGTACCTCGTTTCTGCATCATTTCTGTTTCCATCGCTACCACACACTAGTGGTGTATTAGTATAAGTTACAGCACGGCACAGTCCTAGGGCACACTTTCACAGGGTCTCAAAAGATGTTAGATGGTCATTGCATTTTGAGATACCCTTAAGCTGGAACATTTATAGTTATAATGAAAGTATAAAAAAAAGAAAAAATAACCTAAAAAAAAGCAAAAAATAGTTGTCATTTTATTGTTCTTACTTTTTTACTGTATTTTATGCGATACTGTAATGTTATTGTGTTTGCTTTGCGGGTTTGTCATTCTACTGTTTTACTGTACTGTTACTGTGATATATTGTTAACCATTATTTGCTTTGCAGGTACGCCATGCAGCTGCAGCACTGATTTGTTTATTTTGACAGCAACAGGGTTTGCTCTCAAGATAAGTAAATCAGCGACTCCAGCACTGTAGGAGGTGATTTCACCACCAAAGTTAGAAAAAAGAGCATATATGGCGAAGCATAGGGGCTGGGGTGGACATAGGGGCGGATTGCCCCTGTGCTTCGCCATATAGTTTTTACTCTTTTTTTGGCACAAATTGCAATATAAAAAAAGTTGTTTTATTTAGTTAATGTTTTATTGATACTGTGATTTATTGTTAACCGTTGTTTGCTTTGCAGGTACGCCATTCAGCTGCAGAACTGATTTGTTTATTTTGACAGCAACAGGGTTTACTCTTCCAATACGTAAATCACCAACTCCAGCGCTGTAGGAGGTAATTTCACCACTGCAGTTTTAAAAAAAGCATATATGCCGAAGCATAGGGGTAGGGGTGGAAATATGCTTTGGCATATATTTGTATTCACTTTTCTTGGCAGAGATTTCTTTATCCACATCGATTGATGTGAATGGAGGAATCTGTGAGGTTCTTTTTTTGTTCAGTGCATATATGCCCATCATTAGAAGTGAGTGGATGAGGGGCGGTATTCTAATCATAGGTATACCACTGATAGATCGATGTGAATGGAGGAATCTGTTAGGTTCTCTTTTATCATTCAGCCTACAGGCTGCATGAAAAGAAAACAACATTACAATATATGCCTAACAAGGACCAGCAACATACTGGTATTTTGCTGGACTTGTGCGTGGTTATTCTGGAATGATGCCTGCAGATTTAGGCATTATTTTGGCTTTGTTTTTTCAGCCGGAGGTCAACTTTTATGTAAAAGAAATCCTAACAGCTAATAAGCCGCTAGACTGCTTTAACAAGCAGTTGAAATGGTCGTTCCCATCCCTTCCACCGCTTTAAATGGTTTTCTCTGGCTCTCCTGTCCCACTGGGGAATACGAGAAGGTAGTGGTTCCGCTAGCTGACCATAGAGCTGATCAGAGACCATAATGGCTCCAATCATCTCTATGGCCTAAGAAACCGGAATCTACAAGCATTTCATGACTTCGGTTTTTCTGGATATAAACAGCGCCATTGGGAAATTGGGAAAGCATCTTATCACACTGATCTTGGTGTGGTCAGATACTTTACAGGCAGAGGAGAGATCTAGAGTCTAGTAGAACACCAAATTTAAAAAAAAAAAAAAACTTGATACTACCTATTGCTATTATAGGGGATATTTACATCCCACTGATAACAATACAAATGATTTAAAAAAAAATGAAAAGGGACAGTGCAAAAATAAAATAAAAAAGCAAAATAAATAATAAAAATAAAATAAAGCAAGCCTGTCCCCCCCCCGTGCTTGCGCGCAAAGGCGAGCGCAAGCATCGGTCTCGCATTGTATGTAAACAGAAATTTCACCATGCATGTGAGTAGGGATGGGCTTTATGTTTGGGTCGAACATGAGTTCGACTTGAACATTGGCAAATTCGAAAGCCACGGAACACCCTTTAAAAGTCTATGGGAGAAATCAAAAGTGCAAATTTTAAAGGTTAATATGCAAGTTATTGTCATGAAAAGTGTTTGGGGACCCAGGGGACATGTATCAATGCAAAAAAAGTTTTAAAAACTGCCATTTTTTCGCGAGCAGTGATTTTAATAAAGCTTAAAGTGAAACAATAAATGTGTAATATTCCTTTAAATTTCACACCTGGGGGGGGTGTCTATAGTATGCCTGTAAAGTGGCGCATGTTTCCCATGTTTAGAACAGTCTGACAGCAAAATGACATTTCTAAAGGAAAAAAAGTCATTTAAAACTACTCGCGGCTATAATGAATTGTCAGTCCAGCAATACACATAAAAGTTCATTGATAAAGACAGCATGGGATTCCCCCACAGGGGAACCCCGAACCAAAATTTAAAAAAAAAATGCGTGGGGGTCCCCCCAAATTCTATACCAGGCCCTTCAGGTCTGGTATGGATATTAAGGGGAACCCCATGCCAAAATTTAAAAAAAAAATGGCGTGGGGGTCCCCCTCAAAATCCATACCAGACCTGAAGGGTCTGGTATGGATTTTAAGGGGAACCCTGCGCCAAAATTGAAAAAAAAATTGCGTGGGGTCCCCCCAAAAATCCATACCAGACTCTTATCTGAGCACACAACCTGGCAGGCCGCAGGAAAAGAGGGGGGATGAGAGAGCCCCCCCTCCTGAACTGTACAAGGCCACATGCCCTCAACATTGGGAGGGTGCTTTGGGGTAGCCCCCCCAAAGCACCTTGTCCCCATGTTGATGGGGAGAAGGGCCTCATCCCCACAACCCTTGCCCGGTGGTTGTGGGGGTCTGCGGGCGGGGGGCTTATCGGAATCTGGAAGCCCCCTTTGACAAGGGGACCCCCAGAACCTGCCCCCCCTGTGTGCAATGGTCATGGGGTACAAATGTACCCCTACCATTTCACAAAAAAGTGTCAAAAATGTTAAAAAAGACAATAGACGTTTTTGATAATTCCTTTATTAATGTCTTCTTCTTTCCCTGCTTCTTCTTCCATCTTCTTCTGGTCTTCCTTCGGTGTTCTTCTTCTTCCCCCATATTGTTATGCCTCAGCTTCTTCCTCTATCTTCCTCCGCTCTTCTCGTCCGGCATCTTCCTCCAGTCTTCTTCTCCGCTTCGTCCTCTGGACGATCCGCCTCAATGGGAGTCTCCCGCTGTATGATGCTTCTGTTCAGGTGACAGCGCTTATATAATGAAGGGTGGGGCCATCCGGTGACTCCGCCCCCCCTCTGACACACGGGGACTTCCCTATGGCTTTCCCCGTGGTGTCGGAGGGGGCGGGGTCGCCCGTTTACATAAAAGGGTGACCCCGTCCCCCTCTGACAACACGGGAAAGCCATAGGGAAGTCCCCGTGTGTCAGAGGAAGGCAGGGTCACCCGTTTACATAAACTGGTGACCCGCCCCCTCTGACAACACGGGGAAAGCCATAGGGCAGTCCTCATGCACCAGAGGGGGGCGGGGTCACCAGATGGCCCCGCCCTCCATTATATAAGAGCTGTCACCTGAACAGAAGCGTCACACAGCAGGAGACTCCAGAGAAGGACGAAGCAGAGAAGAAGAAGACCGGAGGAAGATGCCGGACAAGAAGACCAGAGGAAGAAGCGGAGGAAGATAGAGGAAGAAGTGGGGGATAGAACAAGATGAAGGAAGTAGAAGAACACTAAAGGAAGACCAGAAGAAGATGGAAGAAGAAGTGGGGAAAGAAGAAGACATTTATAAAGGAATTGTCAAAAACCGTCTATTGTCTTTTTTTAACACTTTTTACACTTTTTTGTGAAATGGTAGGGGTACATTTGTTCATTTGTTACCAATTAACACAGGGGGGGCTGGGATCTGGGGGTCCCCTTGTTAAAGTGGGCTTCCAGATTCTGATAAGCCCCCCACCCGCAGACCCCCACAACCACCAGGCAAGGGTTGTGGGGATGAGGCCCTTCTCCCCATCAACATGGGGACAAGGTGCTTTGTGGGGGCTACCCCAAAGCACCCTCCCAATGTTGAGGGCACATGGCCTGGTACGGTTCAGGGGGGTGCTCTCTCATCCCCCCTCTTTTGCTGCGGCCTGCCAGGTTGCGTGCTCGGATAAGGGTCTGGTATAGATTTTTGGGGTGACCCCACGCCATTTTTTTTTTATTTTAGCGCGGGGTTCCCATTAAAATCCTTTCAGGTCTGGTATGGATCTTGAGGGGGACCCCCACGCCATTTTTTACAAAATTTTGGTACGGGGTTCTCCTTAATATCCATACCAGACCTGAAGGGCCTGGTATGAAATTTGGGGGGACCCCCACTCATTTTTTTTTAAAAATTTTGGTTCAGGGTTCCCCTGTGGGAGAATCCCATGTCGTTTTTATCAATGGACTTCTATGTGTATTGCCAGACCGACAATTTATTATAGCCACGAGTAGTTTTAAATGACTTTTTTTCCTTTAGAAATGTAATTTTGCTGTCAGACTGTTCTAAACACAGGAAACATGCGCCCCTTTACAGGCATACTATAGACACCCCCCAGGTACAAAATTTAAAGGAATATTACACTTTTATTGTTTCACTTTAAGCATTATTAAAATCACTGCTCCCGAAAAGACTGCTATTTTTAAAACTTTTTTTTGCAATAATACATGTCCCCTGGGGCAGGACCCAGGTCCCCAAACACTTTTTAAGACAATACCATGCAAATAAGCCTTTTAAATTAGGACTTTTGATTTTCCATGCTCGTGTCCCATAGACTTTAATGGTGTTTGCGTGTTCAAACTAATTTTTTGCCTGTTTGCATGTTCTGGTGCAAACCGAACAGGGGGGGGGGGGTATATATTATATATATACTGTGATTCTGTACCAAAATATGCTGCAGAAATCTCCCTCCTCTAAGTCTGGTTGCAGCCATTTTAACTGTGGGCAGCTGAAGTTGCTGCCTGATCACTTCCTGGATTTACACAGACACACAGAGGCATACCACCAGCTCTGCAGCCCTGCAGCTCTCATTGGCCCTCTTATGACTCATCCCCCCTCCCTTCCTGGCAAACTCTCACAAAATTGAGAGAGATGAGCTGTGCATGATGTCATAAGCCTAGGCTAATGACCAGACTGGAAACAGGAAGTGGGCCATATAAGTTATTTACTTGCAGAAAAAAAAATGTTTTACAGGGACCAAGCCAACCTCTCCAGGAAGCCTCCCCATTAGCTTTGGACCAGACAGGCTGCATTCTGCTCCTCATGGCAGAGGCTGAAGGCATCTCCAGGTCTTCAGTCTACTGTCCCAGTGCTGTTACAGTTTGTAAGTGGCTCCAGATGGGTTGCCTCCCTGCCGGGCCTGGTTGTGTGTTGCTGAACTCTCTGCAATATAATACTATTGTTGAGCATGGACTCTGTGTGCTCACTGTCCATCACACTGCACCTGTCCCACAAGCAGAACTCACAATATGAAAGAAAGGACATTTTTCAAGTAAGTTTATATTGGATTTTTCAAAAATAACTATTGTCTGTATTTCCTTTACATGGCTGATGTTATAAAATGAGTGCATATGCTGTGATTGTAGATTTGCTTTAATCCTGTCCCACATTGTTCAGATGAGATCATACTTTCATCATGCTTTTAAAGCCCAACTGAACTGTCAGTTAAATCAGCTAAATACAATCCAGGTGCATGAAAATAAACAGTTTGAAAAGTCCTACAGTTAATTATCAGACAGAGGCTGTGGCTGCTTTCTAAATAAAATGAACTGTAAGATGTTGCACATCTTTTGTTTTGATGTACCTGGAATGTGAATGTTGGGCTTTAATAAAGCTAGTTATATGTTGACTAGTTATACGTTGTTGGAATTGGTGTTGGGACCCACTGGAGGCCAGTGGCATATCTACAACCTTCAGAACCTCGGTGTAAGAAACCATGAATGGCCCCCCTGACCCTTCCCCTCAAACCTGGTGGCAGAACGTGAGGGCCTGCTCGCAAGTGTGACATTTGTGACCCTGGTAGTTCTGCCTCTGCTGTCAGTAGTTTTTTTTTTTTTTACCAGATTTTTATTTTTTATTTTTTTACAAGTTGGTAGGTGGATGAAGCTTGCCTTTTAGTTATACAAAACTACAGTTTTTCATTGTGCAGTGGCGGAACTACCAGGGTCACAGCAATTGCACTTGCGACTGGGACCTGGCGTTCTGCCACTATGGGGGGGCCCGCTCGCCCCCCGCCGCTTCTAGGCAATGATCGTGACATTATGTCCCGGACATAGTGGTACATTTTATAGAGGGAGGGGAGCACCGCCTAAGCTGAGCCCTCACTGTTATGTTACTGACACAGCGCTCCACCCATTCCTCCAACAAGATCCATGTCGAGAAGGAGGAGAAAGTCAGCTGACGGGCCAGTGGAGTGAAGGAGGAGGAGCTCTCCCCTGTGTGAGGAGATGCTCCTGGAAGAGGCATTACTGGAGTCACTGTGAGTCCAGACTGAGAGCACTGAGCATGGAGGGGGATTGGCTGACACTGAGAGAAGGTGAATGCCAGTGTCACCATCCCATCCCCCACCATCCCTCTGCCCCTAATCCCATCCCCCACCATTCGACTGCTCCGGATCCCACCATCCACCCCACCAGCCCTCTGCCTCTGATCCCATCCATCCCACCATCCCTCTGCTCCTGATCCCATACATCCCACCATCCCTCTGTCCCTGATCCCATCCCCCCACCATCCCTCTGCTCCTGATCCCATCCATTGCACCATCCCTCTGCCCCTGATACCACCCCCCACCATCCCTCTGCTCCTGATTCCGATTATCCCACCATCCCTCTGCCCCTGATACCATCCCCCTGCCATTCCTCTGCTTCTGATCCCATCCAACCATCCCTCTGCCACTGATCCCATCCCCCACCACCATCCCTCTCCCACTGATTCCATTCTTCTGCCACTGATCCCATCCCCCACCACCATCCCTCTGCCATTGATCCCTGCCCCCCCACCACCACTGATCCCATCCCAAACACCACCACCATTGATCCCACCACAGCCACTGATATCACCCCCCCAACGCATGGCACTACTACTACTACTAACGGGGCCCTGAAGGTTGTAGTTATGCCTCTGTCATTGTGCACCATTACAACCTAGCTGCCGACCTCCTAACAAACAATGACATCATCAGTTGTTAACCGGTTCCCAACCGTCTCACGTAGATATACTGTGGCAGAATGGCTCTCCTGGGTGAAATTTCGTATATATATGGCTTTGCCCAGGAGAGCCACCAGAGGGCGTGTGAGCGCCGCCGGAGGTACACGCATGTGCCCACTGCACAGCGGGGGACCCGATGTGCCTGGCTGGCATGCACGAGAGCCAGCACGGGGATTTGTGTGTGTAAACACACAAATCCCTGTGCTGTCAGAGGAGAGAAGACAGATCGGTGTTCCTATAAAGTTGGGACAGCGATCTGTCAGCTCTCCTAGTTAGTCCCATCCCCACACAGTTAGAACACAGTGAGGGAAAACACAGTTAACCCCTTGATCGCCCCCTAGTGTTAACCCCTTCCCTACCAGTGACATGTATACAGTAATCAGAGCATATTTATAGCACTTTAATCTGTCTGTCGCAATGTCACAATACCACTAAAAAATGCAGATCACCGCCACTACTAGTAAAAAAATAAAAATAAATAAAAACGCCATTAAAATGCCATAAATCTTTCCCATAGTTTGTAGACGCTATAACTTTTATGCAAAACAATCAATATACACTTATTGTGATTTTTTTTTTCAAAAAATATGTAGAAGAATACATATCGGCCTAAACTGATGAAGAAATTCGTTTTTTTTTTTTTTTTTTTTTTAATTGGAGGGATATTTATTATAGCAAAAAGTTAAAAATATTGTTTTTTTTCAAAATTGTCACTCTTTTTTTGCGCAAAAAATAAAAAAACTCAGAGCTGATCAAATACCACCAAAAGCTCTATTTGTGGGAAAAAAAAGCAAATTTTGTTTGGGTACAGCATTGCAGGACCGTGCAATTGTCAGTTAAAGCGACGCAGTGCCAAATTGTAAAAAGTGCTCTGGTCAGGAAGGGGGTAAAATCTTCCGGGGCTGAAGTGGATAAGGAGGATGGCCAGTCGTCTGTATAGCAGCCTTGTTTTTTTTTTCCATATATTTTATAGGGTGCCTTGACTGAAAAAAAGGTTGAGAAACACTGCCATAGACGTTCAGCGGCTGCAGGAGAAAAATGCAGGAGGGAAATTGAGAGATTGGTTCCCCTATATGCAGGTGCCCCGTCACTCAATGCCTATCCAGGCATACAGGGGGGCCTCCATGGGCCCCTGCAGCATGGGGCTGGGTCAGAGTTGAGATCCCTGCGACCCCTGTAGGTATGCCCCAGATGGAGGCCTTCAACTTCTGTGCTGGACTTCTAGTGTGTCTGTACACATAACAAAGATTGGGCTACCTCCAGGCATATCCAATTTTAATTTGTTCAAGGTTTGCTCCAAAATGGAGGCTCTCTTAATTTACAGTAAAGGGCTACACTTCCACTACCTACACATACCTACCAACTTTTTGAGAAAGGAATGAGGGACACCTATTAGCAAAAGTCTATAGGCATCAGACACACACCCTGCCACACCCCCTTAAAGGAGAACTATACAAAAGAAAAATGATTGGTTAAACCCACAAGTGCTTTTTTTTACCACTACTATTCCCTTTTTACTGGCTTTTAAAATTTACAAATGCAGCAATTTAGAAATTGGATGAAAGGTTTGGCACTGGGAAACACTTTTTGAAAGATAAATAGTGCATTTTACATACAACTGTATAGATCAGACCAAAATGAGGGACCAATGAGGAGGAAAGAGGGACAGAGGGACATTGTTCCAAATCCGGGACAATCCCTCGAAATCAGGGACAGTTGGGAGCTATACCTACATCATAGCTACCTTGACAAGACAATATGGCTTCCACATACTGTATATTTGCAAATGTGTGCAACAAATTGTTAGACATTTCTTTTTTCTGCTGACTAGATGATAAGTGCTCTGGGATACTTTTGTATTGTTTGTTTAGTTGGGCTGAGATATCCCAGGATTTTATTTGCTTTTATAGTTTATAAATCATAGTTATGACATTTTCAGAAGAGACAACCTACCTGTGGGTATTGGTAAATATTCAAGAGCTCAGCCACGGCAAGTGTTGGCAGGAAAGTGGCATCACCCACAAATCCAGCGACTTCAGCCCCTTCCATACATAAGTAGTTTGGAACACCCATCTGTCTACCACCAGTCAGTATTCGTAGGGTGGAATCTATTGCTTTAAAAGTACATGAACACGTATCAATCAAGTGATAACCCAGAGTAATGTTGGGAAGGATATTAGGGTCCTTGTTAATCTCATCAATTGCCAAAAAGAATGGCATCATGTAGTCATATTCTGCTATATCGATCCTGTGAATGATTAATGATTAATTTATCATTAAATTAAACAGTAATACTAATATTGTTATACAGATTAAAAAAAAACTTTACTATTTTTACTACTAATAATAACTATTCATATTTTTTTTATAGTTGTATAATTCCTTAAAAATAAAATAGATTTTTGATGAAATTAAAAAAAATTAGAAAGCAGACCTGACACCAGGCAAGCTCTGTCTTCATCATCTAGCAACACAACCAGTGGCCTAACGTTTGCTAGGGATAGGTGAAGGTGTCTGGGTTCATTTCACAGGGTGTTTGACAAACCCATTCAGATGTCCAAAAATTGTGCACTAATATTGGAACCCCTTTTGAATTTCATATTGACAAATCTTGAAAATTAATTCTGGCCATTTTCAGGCCTAATAAATAAGAAATTGTAGGGAGAGCAGGACACAGAGTTCTGCTTTCTTTATCGTACATCATGGGACACAGAGCACCATAGTAATAACTATATGGGTTATAGGCCACCTTTAGGTGAATGAACACTGGTATAACCAAAAAGGAAACAGGAAGTGTACCTCCCTATTTAACCCCTCCCATACCGGGAGTATCTCAGTTTTTTCGCCAGTGCCTAAGGTGTTGGTCACAGTTGATGATGTGCTAAGAAAGCTCCTCTAAGTAATCCCTGATGGTATCAAGAGGCTGTACATACAGATTCATCTAAAGTGCTTGAAAGCCAAGTGGATGGTACCCAGTCTTGTGGCAGAAGAAACAAGGTTTTTGCCTGTAATGCTTCTCTTTTGAGAGTTGGACCCTGGGACCCGGCACCTTGGTCATGCTAACACAGCCAAAGAGTTTCCTAGCTGGGTGCTATACAGGACCAAGGGTGGGGACCCGGTCCTTGAAGGTCTGGCATGATGTGGCCCGCCGTTATGGGTGAAGCCTGGATCTGTCTGTGATAAGTTACAGAAGTCCTGCAGCAGGATCAGGTAAGTCAGAAAGACAAGGAATGTGTATATGTATTATTCACTTGATCTTTCTTATATGAGTATGTGTTGCCTTGCCTGTGTTTTGCCACTAGAGGGTGTGAAAGCTACATACCTGGCTTCCAACATTCCATGCTTCCCCTTCCCCAAAGTGTCAGCAAAGGCTTCTGCGGCAGCATTGCTATATCTCCTGCTCTGTCAGTCATCAGCAGGGGTTTGGGGGACCATTCTTCCATCTCAGGTGGTCAGGTTTCCCCCTGCTGAGACCCACTCCCCCCCCCAATCCGTCCTCATACAGGATTGGCTATCCCACAGTGCAGGAAAGGGATCTTTTAAAAAAATAAAGCCTAAGTCTGCGGGGGGCGTGGCTTAGGCGCCGCCAGCGTGCTCGTGGAGCGGCGTACATGTGAGACATGGCACAGGCGCAAGGCTCACTGGTTAAAAGCTTTACACTCTGAGAGTGTCTGGTTGGCTGATGGAGGGTCACAGAGTGCACAAGGGTATGTAAGCTGTATGGGTGTGTGAATACAGGCATTCCAAGGGGCATGTTTACTCAGCATTGAGTCTGAGCGTTTATAGCAGCATATTGTGTAATTACTAGACTAAAGCTTGGCAGTAGATGCACTTTTAGTACCTCTGCTTTTTCGTGCTTAGGACTATGTCTTCCCGCAAGGGGGGGTAATTCAACAGGGGGAGCACAAAGCCGTTGTGGACAGAGCCTAACGCTCTTAGTTGCACACCCGCAGTCCCATCCTCCCCTGAAAGACCTGCAGCATCTGGCGAATCTGAGCCATCTTGCCAGGGCCGTCTTTACTATTGACTGGAGCCTGGGCAAACATTTTCTTGGGCCCCCTCTTCCACGCAATTTCGCTCTCCACATGCTTTGAGACATACAATAAATAGCAGCTAGACTCAAAATCAGTTTACTGATTCAGATCAGGCAGTGTTTGCGATTGATTGCCAGAGGTTACAGTTTATCATTACCGCTTACTGACTCGCTGCTAGAGGTTACAGCACACATTATGGCTCACTGTTATTTTCTAGAGGTTACAGCACATGACTTCAGCTTGTTGATTGGTTGCTAGAGATTACTGTACATCAATACTGCTCACTGATTGCTAGAGGTTACTGAACATCTATACCACTCACTAATTGGTTGTTAGAGGTTATTGCACTTTATTACTGCTCACTGATTGATTGCTAGAGGTTACTGAACATCTATACCACTCACAAATTGGTTGTTAGAGATTACTGCAAATTATTACTGCTCACTGATTGGTTGCAATAGGTTAGTGTACAGCATTATTGCTCACTGATTGGTTGTTAAAGGTTACAGCACATCATCTCCCCACTGCCTGCCTGCATATTCACATGCACCAAAATTCAGGGTGCTGTGTCACCATGTTATTTTGAAGAAGGGTTCCACCTCCAATTTGCTTACTTTTGCAGAACAGGCTGATGTTAGGCTTAATGACCACAGTTGTAGGCAGGACTTTCAAGCATGCTCCTTTACCTCCCCAGTGGGCAGCATTCAGCAGAAGCAATGGTGGATGTGACCTCAGGGGAGCACGATATACATATGAATGCCGCCTCTATTTACATATCAATGCCGCCACTATTTATATATCAATGCAGGTTTTTTACATGTAACCACAGGGTCTGCAGGTGAGTCATCTGTATATGGCAATAGGGCAGAGCTGAGCAGCAGCAGAAGTTTACACTGAGATATCGGGACACAGCACGGGACTAAAACTTCAAGGGAATTCAAACTGGGATAGTTGGCAAGTATGAGGCAGCTGCTTAGGGCCCCACTACAATTATGGGGCCCGGGGCAGCTGTCCCTTTGCCCTGCCTTAAAATGGTCCTGCATCTTGCACAGGCATGGTGGCTACCCCAACACTCCAGCCCCTGCATACGTCACTAAGTACGATTTGGCTTTGGCTATGGCTGGTTTGGAGGTAAAAATAGCTAATTTGCTCGCGTCCTCCTTCCAGGAGGTGAGAAAACGTGGCAGGTCCCCTTCTCATACCATTGACCCTCCAACATTGGAACAACAATGGCCAGATGATACTGGGGTACCTTTGAGGGAAGGCAACTCAGGTGACTCCTTTTCTGAGGATTCAGCATCTGAAGAACTTTTCTCAAACTTCGCAATCTCAGAAATTCACTCCCTTACGGACTTGGTCCGCTCTGGATATAGGTTGCATCCTACAGAGGTGGATGATGTTTCCTTCTCCTCCTTGGGTTTTCTAAAACCTCCACAGGGTCCTCATGCTTTCCCTATGCACCTGTTATGGAGCAACTGATTTTTGCTGATTGGGATCACCCAGATAAGCAGTTTTCTCCTCCTAAGAAATTTTAATTTCTCTACCCTATGGAGAAAAAGTTCTCAAAAATGGGATTTGCCAGCAGTAGATGCTGTTATCTCCTCTGTGAACAGGAGTTTAACTTGTCCAGTGGACAATGCACAAGTATTTAGAGATCCAGCTGACAAAAAGTTTGAGTCTCTACTGAAAGCTGAATTTGCTGTAGCTGGTGCGGTGGTACAGCCTGCAGTGGCAGCAATAGGCATTTGTCAATCCCTTCGGGATGAATTCAAGAAGGTTATTAAGAGGGTTCCTGCTCAAGCTAAAGAGGCCCAAAGTTTAGCTGAACTACCTAGGGCCCTATACTTTGCAGTGGATGCTATCAAGGATTCTATCCATCAGACATCTCCCCTTGTGCTTATGTTGATATATATGCACAGGACTCTGTGGCTAAAGAGATTATCAGCCGAGTTACCATGCAAGAAGCTCTTGGCTGGGTTCCCCTTTCATGGAGAAAGATTGTTTGGGGAAGATTTGGATAAGTATATCCAAAAGATTTCTGGGGGTAAGACTACCCTTCTGCCGGTAAGCAGAAGTCCACAAGACAGAGTCCCAGGGCTTCCTTGTAAAGGAGCCCCCCGCTCAATCCATTGGGGGGGAAGACAGTGGTGGTCTTCAGAAACTTGGCATGAGGAAATCCAAGACAAATGGGTCCTCTCTGTGGTAGCCCTAGGCTACTAACTAGAGTTCCAAAAGTTTCACCATCGCGTTTTCTAAGATCAAACGTTCCCAAGGACCCAGTAAAGAAAAAGTCTTTATTTTTGGCACTGGACCGATTATTGTCTCTGGGAGTGATAATAGAGGTTCCCTCAGAAGAGAGGGACGTGGGGTTTTATTCAAGTCTCTTTATGGTACCAAGACCAAATGGAGATGTCAGACCCATTCTAGATCTCAGGAATCTGAATCACTTTCTAAACATTTGCTCCTTTCAAATGGAGTCAATTAGGTCAGTTGTTTCCACCCTATGGGGAGGAGAGGTTTTAGCATCTATAGATTTCAAGGATGCATATCTACATGTGCTAATATTTCCCGCTCACCAGAAGTTTCTGCCATTTGCGGTAGAGCAGCGCCACTTTCAGTGCGTGGCCAATCCCCTCCAATCCAGGGCCTCCTCTGCACCCCCCAGTCCAGGGCCTCCTGTGTACTCCCCTCCTAGTCCAGGGCCTCCTCTGCATACCCTAGTCCAAGGCCTCCTCTGCATTCCCCTGCTAATCCAGGGCCTCCTCTGCATCACCCAGTCCAGGGCCTCCTCTGCACCCCCAAAGTCCAGGGCCTCCCATGTACTCCTCCCCTAGTCCAGGGCCTTCTCTGCACCCCCCAAGTCCAGGGCCTCCTGTGTACTCCCCTCCTAGTCCAGCGCCTCCTCTGCAACCCCTTGTCCAAGGCCTCCTCTGCACTCCCCTGCTAGTCAAGGGCCTCTTCTGCATCACCCAGTCCAGGGCCTCCTGTGTACTCCTCTCCTAGTCCAGGGCCTCTTCTGCACCCCCCAAGTCCAGGGCCCCCTGTGTACTCCTCTCCTAGTCCAGGGCCTCTTCTGCACCCCCCAAGTCGAGGGCCTCCTGTGTACTCCCCTCCTAGTCCAGGGCCTCCTCTGCATCCCCTTGTCCAAGGCCTCATCTGCACTGTCCTGCTAGTCCAGAGCCTCCTCTGTACCTCCCAGTCCAGGTCCTCCTTCCCTAATCCAGGGTCTTTGCCACACCAACCCTACTCTAGTCCAGGGCCTCCTCTGCACCCCCAATCTAGGGCCTCCTGTGTACTCCCCTCCTAGTCCAGGGCCTCCTCTGCAACCCCCAGTCCAGGGATTTCTCTGCACCCCCCCCAGTCCAGGGCCTCCTCTGCACCCCCAGTTCAGGGCCTCCTGTGTACTCCCCTCCAATCCAGGGCCTCCTCTGCACCCCCCAGTCCAGGGCCTCCTCTGCATCCCCTAGTCCAAGGCCTCTTCTGCACTCCCCTGCTAGTCCAGGGCCTCCTCTGCATCACCCAGTCAAGGGCCTCCTCTTCACCCCCCAAGTCCAGGGCCTCCTGTGTACTCTCCTCTTAGTCCAGGGCCTCCTCTGCACCCCCCAAGTCCAGGGCCTTCTGTGTACTCCCCTCCTAATCCCCAGTGGGCAGCATTCAGCAGAAGCAATGGTGGATGTGACCTCAGGGGGGCACGATATACATATGAATGCCGCCTCTATTTACATATCAATGCCGCGGTCCACGACTATTTATATATTAATGCCGCCACTATTTATATATCAATGCAGGTTTTTTACATGTAACCACAGGGTCTGCAGGTGAGTCATCTGTATATGGCAATAGGGCAGAGCTGGGCAGCAGCAGCAGAAGTTTACACTGAGATATCGGGACACAGCACGGGACTAAAACTTCAAGGGAATTCAAATTGGGATAGTTGGCAAGTATGAGGCAGCTGCTTAGGGCCCCACTACAATTATGGGGCCCGGGGCAGCTGTCCCTTTGCCCTGCCTTAAAAACGGTCCTGCATCTTGCACAGGCATGGTGGCTACCCTAACACTCCAGCCCCTGCATACGTCACTAAGTACGATTTGGCTTTGGCTATGGCTGGTTTGGAGGTAAAAATAGCTAATTTGCTCGCGTCCTCCTTCCAGGAGGTGAGAAAACATGGCAGGTCCCCTTCTCATACCATTGACCCTCCAACATTGGAACAACAATGGCCAGATGATACTGGGGTACCTTTGAGGGAAGGCAATTCAGGTGACTCCTTTTCTGAGGATTCAGCATCTGAAGAACTTTTCTCAAACTTCGCAATCTCAGAAATTCACTCCCTTACGGACTTGGTCCGCTCTGGATATAGGTTGCATCCTACAGAGGTGGATGATGTTTCCTTCTCCTCCTTGGGTTTTCTAAAACCTCCACAGGGTCCTCATGCTTTCCCTATGCACCTGTTATGGAGCAACTGATTTTTGCTGATTGGGATCACCCAGATAAGCAGTTTTCTCCTCCTAAGAAATTTTAATTTCTCTACCCTATGGAGAAAAAGTTCTCAAAAATGGGATTTGCCAGCAGTAGATGCTGTTATCTCCTCTGTGAACAGGAGTTTAACTTGTCCAGTGGACAATGCACAAGTATTTAGAGATCCAGCTGACAAAAAGTTTGAGTCTCTACTGAAAGCTGAATTTGCTGTAGCTGGTGCGGTGGTACAGCCTGCAGTGGCAGCAATAGGCATTTGTCAATCCCTTCGGGATGAATTCAAGAAGGTTATTAAGAGGGTTCCTGCTCAAGCTAAAGAGGCCCAAAGTTTAGCTGAACTACCTAGGGCCCTATACTTTGCAGTGGATGCTATCAAGGATTCTATCCATCAGACATCTCCCCTTGTGCTTATGTTGATATATATGCACAGGACTCTGTGGCTAAAGAGATTATCAGCCGAGTTACCATGCAAGAAGCTCTTGGCTGGGTTCCCCTTTCATGGAGAAAGATTGTTTGGGGAAGATTTGGATAAGTATATCCAAAAGATTTCTGGGGGTAAGACTACCCTTCTGCCGGTAAGCAGAAGTCCACAAGACAGAGTCCCAGGGCTTCCTTGTAAAGGAGCCCCCCGCTCAATCCATTGGGGGGGAAGACAGTGGTGGTCTTCAGAAACTTGGCATGAGGAAATCCAAGACAAATGGGTCCTCTCTGTGGTAGCCCTAGGCTACTAACTAGAGTTCCAAAAGTTTCACCATCGCGTTTTCTAAGATCAAACGTTCCCAAGGACCCAGTAAAGAAAAAGTCTTTATTTTTGGCACTGGACCGATTATTGTCTCTGGGAGTGATAATAGAGGTTCCCTCAGAAGAGAGGGACGTGGGGTTTTATTCAAGTCTCTTTATGGTACCAAGACCAAATGGAGATGTCAGACCCATTCTAGATCTCAGGAATCTGAATCACTTTCTAAACATTTGCTCCTTTCAAATGGAGTCAATTAGGTCAGTTGTTTCCACCCTATGGGGAGGAGAGGTTTTAGCATCTATAGATTTCAAGGATGCATATCTACATGTGCTAATATTTCCCGCTCACCAGAGGTTTCTGCCATTTGCGGTAGAGCAGCGCCACTTTCAGTGCGTGGCCACTCCCCTCCAATCCAGGGCCTCCTCTGCACCCCCCAGTCCAGGGCCTCCTGTGTACTCCCCTCCTAGTCCAGGGCCTCCTCTGCATACCCTAGTCCAAGGCCTCCTCTGCATTCCCCTGCTAATCCAGGGCCTCCTCTGCATCACCCAGTCCAGGGCCTCCTCTGCACCCCCAAAGTCCAGGGCCTCCCATGTACTCCTCCCCTAGTCCAGGGCCTCCTCTGCACCCCCCAAGTCCAGGGCCTCCTGTGTACTCCCCTCCTAGTCCAGCGCCTCCTCTGCAACCCCTTGTCCAAGGCCTCCTCTGCACTCCCCTGCTAGTCAAGGGCCTCTTCTGCACCCCCCAAATCCAGGGCCCCCTGTGTACTCCTCTCCTAGTCCAGGGCCTCTTCTGCACCCCCCAAGTCGAGGGCCTCCTGTGTACTCACCTCCTAGTCCAAGGCCTCCTCTGCACCCCCAAGTGCAGGGCCTCCTGTGTACTCCCCTCCTAGTCCAGGGCCTCCTCTGCATCCCCTTGTCCAAGGCCTCATCTGCACTGTCCTGCTAGTCCAGAGCCTCCTCTGTACCTCCCAGTCCAGGTCCTCCTTCCCTAATCCAGGGTCTTTGCCACACCAACCCTACTCTAGTCCAGGGCCTCCTTTGCACCCCCAATATAGGGCCTCCTGTGTACTCCCCTCCTAGTCCAGGGCCTCCTCTGCACCCCCCAGTCCAGGGATTTCTCTGCACCCCCCCCAGTCCAGGGCCTCCTCTGCACCCCCAGTTCAGGGCCTCCTGTGTACTCCCCTCCAATCCAGGGCCTCCTCTGCACCCCCCAGTCCAGGGCCTCCTCTGCATCCCCTAGTCCAAGGCCTCTTCTGCACTCCCCTGCTAGTCCAGGGCCTCCTCTGCATCACCCAGTCAAGGGCCTCCTCTTCACCCCCCAAGTCCAGGGCCTCCTGTGTACTCTCCTCCTAGTCCAGGGCCTCCTCTGCACCCCCCAAAGTCCAGGGCCTCCTGTGTACTCTCCTCTTAGTCCAGGGCCTCCTCTGCACCCCCCAAAGTCCAGGGCCTTCTGTGTACTCCCCTCCTAGTCCAGGGTCTCCTCTGAATCACCTAGTCCAGGGCCTCCTGTGTACGCCTCTCCTACTCCAGGGGCTCTTCTACACCCCCCAAGTCCAGGGCCTCCTGTGTACTCCCCTCCTAGTGCAGGGCCTCCTCTGCACCCCCCCAAGTCCAGGGCCTCCTGTGTACTCCTCTCCTAGTGCAGGGCCTCCTCTGCACCCAAGTCCAGGGCCTTCTGTGTACTCCTCTCCTAGTCCAAGGCCTCATCTGCACTCCCCTGCTAGTCCAGGGCCTCCTCTGTACCTTAGTCCAGGGCCTCATTTCCTAATCCAGGGTCTTTGCCACACCAACCCTTCTCTAGTCCAAGGTCCCCTCTGCACCCCCACTCCAGTGCCTCTGCTGCACTCCCCAGTCCAGGGCCTCTGCTGTATCCCCCCAGTCCAGGGCCTCCGCTGCACCCCCCAAGTCCCAGGCCTCCTCTGCACTAGGGATGAGCTTCGCGTTCGAGTCGAACCCATGTTTGACTCGAACATTGCCTGTTCGGTCGTTCGCCGAATTGCGAACGATATGGGCCGTTCATGCCAAATTCGTGTGGTGCGTCACAGCCCCTAATATACTGCGGCATCACAGTCCATTGCTGGCTGATGATTGGCCAAGCATGCACTATGACCCGCATGCCTGGCCAGTCACAGCGCCGTTGGTAGAGAGAGCTGTAATTGGCCAAAGCCAGGGTGGCTTTGGTCAATTATGGCTCAGGGGGTTTAGAACACGCCCCACACTATATAAGGCCGCCTGCACGGCGGCCCTGTGTAGTGTGTTCCGGCATGCTTAGATAAAGAGAGAGAGTCAGTGTCATTTCATTTCATCAGCTAAAACTACAAGTTAGTGTAATGAGACCTCTGCACAGTGTTCAGCTAAAGCTACAAGTTAGTGTAGTGCGTGCTGCTCACAGTGTTCAGCTAAAACTACAAGTTAGTGTAGTGAGACCTCTGCACAGTGTTCGGCTAAAGCTACAAGTTAGTGTAGTGCGTCCTGCTCACAGTGTTCAGCTAAAACTACAAGTTAGTATAGTGCGACCTCTGCACAATGTTCAGCTAAAACTACAAGTTAGTGTAGTGCAACCTCTGCACAGTGTTCAGCTAAAGCTACAAGTTAATGTAGTGAGACCTCTGCACAGTGTTCAGCTAAAGCTACAAGTTAGTGTAGTGTGCCCTGCTCATACTGTTCAGCTAAAAGTACAAGTTAGTGTAGTGCGACCTCTGCACAGTGTTCAGCTAAAGCTACAAATTAGTGTAGTGAAACCTCTGCACAGTGTTCAGCTAAAGCTACAAGTTAGTGTAGTGCGTCCTGCTCACAGTGTTCAGCTAAAACTACAAGTTAGTCTAGTGCGACCTCTGCACAGTGTTCAGCTAAAGCTACAAGTTAGTGTAGTGCGTCCTGCTCACAGTGTTCAGCTAAAACTTCAAGTTAGTGTAGTGCGACCTCTGCACAGTGTTCAGCTAAAGGTACAAGTTAGTGTAGTGAGACCTCTGCACAGTGTTCAGCTAAAGCTACAAGTTAGTGTAGTGCGTCCTGCTCACAGTGTTCAGCTAAAACTACAAGTTAGTGTAGTGCGACCTCTGCACAGTGTTCAGCTAAAACTACAACTTAGTGTAGTGCATCCTCCTCACAGTGTTCAGCTAAAACTACAAGTTAATGTAGTGAGACCTCTGCACAGTGTTCAGCTAAAGCTACAAGTTAGTGTAGTGCGTCCTGCTCACAGTGTTCAGCTAAAACTACAAATTAGTGCAGTGAGACCTCTGCACAGTGTTCAGCTAAAGCTACAAGTTAGTGTAGTGCGTCCTGCTCACAGTGTTCAGCTAAAACTACAAGTTAGTGTAGTGCGTCCTGCTCACAGTGTTCAGCTAAAACTACAAGTTAGTGTAGTGAGACCTCTGCAAAGTGTTCAGCTAAAGCTACAAGTTAGTGTAGTGCGTCCTGCTCACAGTGTTCAGCTAAAACTACAAGTTAGTGTAGTGAGACCTCTGCACAGTGTTCAGCTAAAGCTACAAGTTAGTGTAGTGAGACCTCTGCACAGTGTTCAGCTAAAGCTACAAGTTAGTGTAGTGAGACAGCTGCACAGTGTTCAGCTAAAGCTACAAGTTAGTGTAGTGCGTCCTGCTCACAGTGTTCAGCTAAAACTACAAGTTAGTGTAGTGCGACCTCTGCACAGTGTTCAGCTAAAGCTACAAGTTAGTTTAGTGCATCCTGCTCACAGTGTTCAGCTAAAACTACAAGTTAGTGTAGTGAGACCTCTGCACAGTGTTCAGCTAAAGCTACAAGTTAGTGTAGTGAGACCTCTGCACAGTGTTCAGCTAAAGCTACAAGTTAGTGTAGTGAGACCTCTGCACAGTGTTCAGCTAAAGCTACAAGTTAGTGTAGTGCGTCCTGCTCACAGTGTTCAGCTAAAACTTCAAGTTAGTGTAGTGCGACCTCTGCACAGTGTTCAGCTAAAGCTACAAGTTAGTGTAGTGAGACCTCTGCACAGTGTTCAGCTAAAGCTACAAGTTAGTGTAGTGCGTCCTGCTCACAGTGTTCAGCTAAAACTACAAGTTAGTGTAGTGAGACCTCTGCACAGTGTTCAGCTAAAGCTACAAGTTAGTGTAGTGCGACCTCCTCATTGTGTTCAGCTAAAGCTACAAGTTAGTTTAGTGTGACCTCTGCACAATGTTCAGCTAAAGCTACAAGTTAGGGTAGTGCGTCCTGCTCACAGTGTTCAGCTAAAACTACAAGTTAGTGTAGTGCGACCTCTGCACAGTGTTCAGCTAAAACTACAACTTAGTGTAGTGCATCTTCCTCACAGTGTTCAGCTAAAACTACAAGTTAGTGTAGTGAGACCTCTGCACAGTGTTCAGCTAAAGCTACAAGTTAGTGTAGTGCGTCCTGCTCACAGTGTTCAGCTAAAACTAAAAGTTAGTGTAGTGAGACCTCTGCACAGTGTTCAGCTAAAGCTACAAGTTAGTGTAGTGCGTCCTGCTCACAGTGTTCAGCTAAAACTACAAGTTAGTGTAGTGCGTCCTGCTCACAGTGTTCAGCTAAAACTACAAGTTAGTGTAGTGAAACCTCTGCACAGTGTTCAGCTAAAGCTACAAGTTAGTGTAGTGCATCCTGCTCACAGTGTTCAGCTAAAACTACAAGTTAGTGTAGTGAGACCTCTGCACAGTGTTCAGCTAAAGCTACAAGTTAGTGTAGTGCGTCCTGCTCACAGTGTTCAGCTAAAACTACAAGTTAGTGTAGTGCGTCCTGCTCACAGTGTTCAGCTAAAACTACAAGTTAGTGTAGTGAGACCTCTGCACAGTGTTCAGCTAAAGCTACAAGTTAGTGTAGTGCGTCCTGCTCACAGTGTTCAGCTAAAACTACAAGTTAGTGTAGTGCGTCCTGCTCACAGTGTTCAGCTAAAACTACAAGTTAGTGTAGTGCGACCTCTGCACAGTGTTCAGCTAAAGCTACAAGTTAGTGTAGTGCGTCCTCCTCACAGTGTTCAGCTAAAGCTACAAGGTACTTTAGTGTGACCTCTGCACAGTGTTCAGCTAAAGCTACAAGTTAGGGTAGTGCATCCTCCTCACAGTGTTCAGCTAAAACTACAAGTTAGTGTAGTGCGACCTCTGCACAGTGTTCAGCTAAAACTACAACTTAGTGTAGTGAGACCTCTGCACAGTGTTCAGCTAAAGCTACAAGTTAGTGTAGTGTGTCCTGCTCACAGTGTTCAGCTAAAACTACAAGTTAGTGTAGTGAGACCTCTGCACAGTGTTCAGCTAAAGCTACAAGTTAGTGTAGAGCGTCCTGCTCACAGTGTTCAGCTAAAACTACAAGTTAGTGTAGTGCGTCCTCTGCACAGTGTTCAGCTAAAACTACAACTTAGTGTAGTGCATCTTCCTCACAGTGTTCAGCTAAAACTACAAGTTAGTGTAGTGAGACCTCTGCACAGTGTTCAGCTAAAGCTACAAGTTAGTGTAGTGCGTCCTGCTCACAGTGTTCAGCTAAAACTAAAAGTTAGTGTAGTGAGACCTCTGAACAGTGTTCAGCTAAAGCTATAAGTTAGTGTAGTGCGTCCTGCTCACAGTGTTCAGCTAAAACTACAAGTTAGTGTAGTGCGTCCTGCTCACAGTGTTCAGCTAAAACTACAAGTTAGTGTAGTGAGACCTCTGCACGGTGTTCAGCTAAAGCTACAAGTTAGTGTAGTGCGTCCTGCTCACAGTGTTCAGTTAAAACTACAAGTTAGTGTAGTGCGTCCTGCTCACAGTGTTCAGCTAAAACTACAAGTTAGTGTAGTGCGACCTCTGCACAGTGTTCAGCTAAAGCTACAAGTTAGTGTAGTGCGTCCTGCTCACAGTGTTCAGCTAAAACTACAAGTTAGTGTAGTGTGACCTCTGCACAGTGTTCAGCTAAAGCTACAAGTTAGTGTAGTGCGTCCTCCTCACAGTGTTCAGCTAAAGCTACAAGGTACTTTAGTGTGACCTCTGCACAGTGTTCAGCTAAAGCTACAAGTTAGGGTAGTGCATCCTCCTCACAGTGTTCAGCTAAAACTACAAGTTAGTGTAGTGCGACCTCTGCACAGTGTTCAGCTAAAACTACAACTTAGTGTAGTGAGACCTCTGCACAGTGTTCAGCTAAAGCTACAAGTTAGTGTAGTGTGTCCTGCTCACAGTGTTCAGCTAAAACTACAAGTTAGTGTAGTGAGACCTCTGCACAGTGTTCAGCTAAAGCTACAAGTTAGTGTAGAGTATCCTGCTCACAGTGTTCAGCTAAAACTACAAGTTAGTGTAGTGCGTCCTGCTCACAGTGTTTAGCTAAAACTGCAAGTTAGTGTAGTGAGACCTCTGCACAGTGTTCAGCTAAAGCTACAAGTTAGTGTAGTGAGACCTCTGCACAGTGTTCAGCTAAAGCTACAAGTTAGTGTAGCGCGTCCTGCTCACAGTGTTCAGCTAAAGCTACAAGTTAGTGTAGTGAGACCTCTGCACAGTGTTCAGCTAAAGCTACAAGTTAGTGTAGTGCGTCCTGCTCACAGTGTTCAGCTAAAACTTCAAGTTAGTGTAGTGCGACCTCTGCACAGTGTTCAGCTAAAGCTACAAGTTAGTGTAGTGAGACCTCTGCACAGTGTTCAGCTAAAGCTACAAGTTAGTGTAGTGCGTCCTGCTCACAGTGTTCAGCTAAAACTACAAATTAGTGTAGTGTGACCTCTGCACAGTGTTCAGCTAAAGCTACAAGTTAGTGTAGTGCGTCCTCCTCATAGTGTTCAGCTAAAGCTACAAGTTAGTTTAGTGTGACCTCTGCACAATATTCAGCTAAAGCTACAAGTTAGGGTAGTGCGTTCTGCTCACAGTGTTCAGCTAAAACTACAAGTTAGTGTAGTGCGTCCTGCTCACAGTGTTCAGCTAAAACTACAAGTTAGTGTAGTGCGACCTCTGCACAGTGTTCAGCTAAAACTACAACTTAGTGTAGTGCATCCTCCACACAGTGTTCAGCTAAAACTACAAGTCAGTGTAGTGAGACCTCTGCACAGTGTTCAGCTAAAGCTACAAGTTAGTGTAGTGCGTCCTGCTCACAGTGTTCAGCTAAAACTACAAGTTAGTGTAGTGAGACCTCTGCACAGTGTTCAGCTAAAGCTACAAGTTAGTGTAGTGCGTCCTGCTCACAGTGTTCAGCTAAAACTACAAGATAGTGTAGTGCGTCCTGCTCACAGTGTTCAGCTAAAACTACAAGTTAGTGTAGTGAGACCTCTGCACAGTGTTCAGCTAAAGCTACAAGTTAGTGTAGTGTGTCCTGCTCACAGTGTTCAGCTAAAACTACAAGTTAGTGTAGTGAGACCTCTGCACAGTGTTCAGCTAAAGCTACAAGTTAGTGTAGTGCATCCTGCTCACAGTGTTCAGCTAAAACTACAAGTTAGTGTAGTGCGTCCTGCTCACAGTGTTCAGCTAAAACTACAAGTTAGTGTAGTGCAACCTCTGCACAGTGTTCAGCTAAAGCTACAAGTTAGTGTAGTGAGACCTCTGCACAGTGTACAGCTAAAGCTACAAGTTAGTGTAGTGCATCCTGCTCACAGTGTTCAGCTAAAACTACAAGTTAGTGTAGTGCGACCTCTGCACAGTGTTCAGCTAAAGCTACAAGTTAGTGTAGTGCGTCCTGCTCACAGTGTTCAGCTAAAACTACAAGTTAGTGTAGTGCGTCCTGCTCATAGTGTTCAGCTAAAACTACAAGTTAGTGTAGTGAGACCTCTGCACAGTGTTCAGCTAAAGCTACAAGTTAGTGTAGTGTGTCCTGCTCACAGTGTTCAGCTAAAACTACAAGTTAGTGTAGTGCGACCTCTGCTCAGTGTTCAGCTAAAGCTACAAGTTAGTGTAGTGCGTCCTGCTCACAGTGTTCAGCTAAAACTACAAGTTAGTGTAGTGTGACCTCTGCACAGTGTTCAGCTAAACCTACAAGTTAGTGTAGTGCGTCCTCCTCACAGTGTTCAGCTAAAGCTACAAGGTAGTTTAGTGTGACCTCTGCACAGTGTTCAGCTAAAGCTACAAGTTAGGGTAGTGCATCCTCCTCACAGTGTTCATCTAAAACTACAAGTTAGTGTAGTGGGACCTCTGCACAGTGTTCAGCTAAAACTACAACTTAGTGTAGTGCATCCTCCTCACAGTGTTCAGCTAAAACTACAAGTTAGTGTAGTGAGACCTGTGCGCAGTGTTCAGCTAAAGCTACAAGTTAGTGTAGTGTGTCCTGCTCACAGTGTTCAGCTAAAACTACAAGTTAGTGTAGTGAGACCTCTGCACAGTGTTCAGCTAAAGCTACAAGTTAGTGTAGTGCATCCTGCTCACAGTGTTCAGCTAAAACTACAAGTTAGTGTAGTGCGTCCTGCTCACAGTGTTTAGCTAAAACTGCAAGTTAGTGTAGTGAGACCTCTGTACAGTGTTCAGCTAAAGCTACAAGTTAGTGTAGTGAGACCTCTGCACAGTGTTCAGCTAAAGCTACAAGTTAGTGTAGTGCGTCCTGCTCACAGTGTTCAGCTAAAACTACAAGTTAGTGTAGTGTGACCTCTGCACAGTGTTCAGCTAAAGCTACAAGTTAGTGTAGTGAGACCTCTGCACAGTGTTCAGCTAAAGCTACAAGTTAGTGTAGTGAGACCTCGGCACAGTGTTCAGCTAAAGCTACAAGTTAGTGTAGTGCATCCTGCTCACAGTGTTCAGCTAAAACTACAAGTTTGTGTAGTGCGTCCTGCTCATAGTGTTCAGCTAAAACTACAAGTTAGTGTAGTGAGACCTCTGCACAGTGTTCAGCTAAAACTACAAGTTAGTGTAATGCGACCTCTGCACAGTATTCAGCTAAAGCTACAAGTTAGTGTAGTGAGACCTCCTCACAGTGTTCAGCTAAACCTACAAGTTATTTTTTTGCGAGCTCTGCACAGTGTTCAGCTAAAGCTACCTGTAGAAGGTTGGTGGTGTTTTCCTGATCCTATCACTACCGCAGGCAGCTAAATAAGCTACAAGTTCGTTTTTTGTGAGCTCTGCACAGTGTTCAGCTAAAGCTACCTGTAGAAAGTTGGTGGTGTTCTCATACTACAGGCAGGCAGTTGATTTTGCTAGCTACAGTATCAGTACATATATATATATATATATATATCCCAGATTAGTGCAGATACAGGCCATTAGTATGTCTGGAAAGCCAACAAGGAGAGACAGACAGTCACAAGCCAATAAAAGAGGGCAAGCAGGCTCTGTGTCTAGAGGCAACAGTGCTGGTCATGGAGACGGTGCATCCTCATCAGCACGTGGCCGTGGGACACACTTGGGTTTTTTTTCAGCAGCTGGCCATGTTGAGCCGCAACATGCGGAAGACTTGGTCGAGTGGATGACCAAGCCGTCCTCATCCTCCTCATCCTCTCTCACCCATGCTCAGGGTACTTTGTCTGGCAAAGCAGCGGCCTCTTCCCTCGGCTCAATGTCATCAGTGACTCCTTCCCTAGCCCCACCATGTCTTCCTGAGGAGTCCCTCAAACTGTTTGACCACAGTGTTGGGTACATGCTCCAGGAGGATGCCCAGCGTTTGGAAGGCTCTGATGATGATACTAAGCTAGATGAAGGCAGTAACGTAAGCACGGACAGAGGGGGTGCCCAAGAAGAACAGCAATCTGGCAGTCATGCTCCCCCTGCTGCAGCATACTGCCAGGTTTGCTCCAGTGATGAGGAGGGAGGGGATGATGAGGTCACTGACTCAACGTGGGTGCCTGATAGGAGAGAGGAGGAGGAGGATTGTGTCAGTATGGAGGTGGAGCCTGGCACTCAGCATCAGCAGCAGTCTTTAAGGGATCAGTCCCAAGAAACACATGGACTTGTACGTGGCTGGGAGGAGGTGGCTGCGGACCATGTCATTCTTAGTAACCCAGAGGACTCTGGACTGAATGCCTCAGCAAACCTACGCTGCATGGCCTCCCTGATCCTGCAAAGCCTGCGGAAGGATCCTCGTATTCGTGGTATCAAAGTGAAGGACCAATACCGGCTGGCAACCCTCCTTTATCCACGTTACAAGGGTAAGGTTACGGACCTTATCTTGCCATCGCAGAGGGAGCAGAGGATGAAACATCTTCGGGAGGCCTTGCAGAAAGGTCTGTGCAACGCGTTCCCAGAGACTGGGAGGTTACAAACTCCTGTTTCTGGACAACGTGTTGCTGAGGCTTCGGTCAGTCAAAGAAGGAGCGGTGGAGAAGGTGGCCATCTGACCAATGCGTTCAGACAATTTTTTGGTCCGCAGCCCCAAGGTATGACCGGTTCCAGCAACCATCGCCAGCGTCTGTTTTACATGGTGCAGGAATACCTAGGGGCAAGATCTGACTTGGACACCTTTCCCACCGAAAATCCTCTGGGTTACTGAGTCTTGAGGATGGATCAATGGCCAGAGCTTGCACAGTATGCAATTGAGCTACTGGCCTGTCCTGCATCCAGCGTTCTTTCGGAACGCACATTCAGTGCTGCTGGAGGCTTTGTAACCGATCACAGGGTGCATCTGTCCACCGACTCGGTCGATCGACTGACCTTCATAAAAATGAATCAGTCTTGGATCACCACCAGCTACCAAACACCTGATGCTGATGTAAGCGAATATTTTTTTTTGAAATCTCAGATCCCTTCAAAGACTGCCTATGCTGATGCTGAGTGACTATCCTGAGTAATTCTCTTCTTCCTCCTTAATGATCACGCTGATAGGTTGTAAGAACATTTTTGGTTCTGGGAGCCACCACCAGTGCCTAAGGCCCAATTTTTCAGCCCCTGTTTAACAGGGCATGTAATTACAATTTTTGATGCAATACTTTGCAGCAGGGCTCGTTTCTGCGTTCCAACTAGAGTATCTGTGAGGGGTTGCAGTGTTGTGGCACCAGCACCAGTGCCTAAGGCCCAATTTTTCAGCCCCTGTTCAACAGGGGCATGTAATTACAATTCTTGATCTAATATTTCACAGCAGGGCCCGTTTCTTCACCCACCAAGAGCGAGTGAGGACTTACAGTGTTGTGGCACTAGCATCACCACCACCAAAGGCCCAATTTTTCTGCCCCTGTTCAACAGGGGCATGTAATTACAATTCTTTATCTAATATTTCACAGCAGGGCCCTGTGAGGGCTTACAGTGTTGTGGCCACAACAACACCTAAGGCCCAAATTTCTGCTGAGTATATAGGGCAGGCCCCTACTTTCAAACATCCAACTTACAAACGACTCCTACTTGCAAACGGAAGGAGACAACAGTAAGTGAGATGAAATCTACCCCTAGGAAGGGAAATTCTCTCCTGTAAGAGTTAATATGGGAAAAACATTTCTCCTTTCCACGGATGCTTTATCACCAATCCTTGTTTCACAAAAAAAAAAAACAAATTTTCAAAAAACATTTGTCATTGGGACAAAAAATGAGGTGAAATCTTCTGAAGAGGAGCACAGACAGAAAAACAAATGTCACAGGGGTGATAACCCTTCCCTATGTTTTCCAAAAAGCTTAAAATAGATTTTTTGGCTTGAGCTAAACACGTTAAAAATGTACCAGTTCAAAATTACAAACAGATTATACTTAACATCAAACCTACAGTCCCTGTCTTGTTTGCACCTCCTGTATACTGCTGTTCAGAGTACAGAGCCTGTATACTGCTGTTTCCTTTTTTTAATTTAGGTGCGGGGTTCCCCTTAATATCCATACAAGACCCAAAGTGCCTGGTAATGGACTGGAGGGGTACCCATGCCGTTTGTCTCACTGATTTTCATCCATATTGCCTGGACCCGACATTACATTAAAGCCGCAAGCAGTTTTAAATGACTTTTTTTCCTTTAAAAATTACATTTTGTGCAGGGACTGTTCTAAGCACGGGAAACACACGCCACTTTACAGGCATACTATAGACACCCCCCCAGGTACGATATTTAAAGGAATATTTCACTTTTTTTTTTTTAACTTTAAGCAATATTAAAATCACTGCTCCCGAAAAAACAGCCGTTTTTAAAAGTTTCTTTTGCATTGATACATGTCCCCTGGGGCAGGACCCGGGTCCCCAAACCCTTTTTAGGACAATACCATGCAAATTAGCCTTTAAAATGAGCACTTTTGATTTTGAACGTTCGAGTCCCATAAACGTCAATGGGGTTCTAACGTTCGTGCAAATTTTCGGTCCGTTCGCAGGTTCTGGTGCGAACCGAACCGGGGGGTGTTCGGCTCATCCCTACTCTGCACCAATCCCCCACCCCAGGGCCTTTTCTCAATCCCCCATTCCAGGGCCTTCTCTGCACCCCCCAAGTCCAGGGTCTCCTCTGCACCCCTCACAGGTTAGGGCCTCCTCTGCACCCCCTCAGTCCAGGGCCTCCTCTGCACCCCCAGCCAAGTGTCTCCTCCTTCACCCCCCCATCAGCCCAAGGCACCCACTGCACCCCCAGTCCAGGGCCTCCTCCGCACCCCCTAGGCCCCCAATCTTTTGCCATACCAACCCCAACTTCTTAGTCCAGGGCCTTCTGCATACAAACCCCTCTCCTTGTCCTAATAAATGCCTTACAGTTCCACAAAGGCTCTCATTTGCTGAAGCGTTACTCTAGAATGCCTTTCTATAGCACTGGTGGACGGGAGGAGCAGAGTGATTCAGTGCTAGTCCTATTTGGTTCTGCGGTATTTGGCAAACTATGCAGCGGATGCTGCCTGTCTATTACACTTGATCAGGCGGCAGTGACACCCTTAGAGCAGAGCTTCCCAGTGCAGGTGGGGGTGACGGAACTGCTCTCAGCTCTTTATTTCCTATGGTGGGCTGACAGCATTTTCATGACTGGATGGTGTCAGACCTGCCCATTTTTTTTTTTTTACTCAACTGATCCCACTGTCCTCATCACAAAAGAAAAGGCACTTATTCACTTATTGAGATAAAGACTGAAGGGGGCTAAATAGTCTCTGTGAGATCACAGACCAGGGACACAAAATCAACTGGAATATATATATATATATATATATATATATATATATATATATATATATATATATATATATATATATATATTTATATACCTGTATAATATTTTTATATGATATATGCTATTGCAATTTATTATATATTATATATTTAATATTTAAGAGATTATAACAGAGCAAATCATACACACTCCATGCATACAGAGGCAGAGAGATCCTACACACTCTATGCAGACAGAGGCAGATCATACACACTCCATGCAGACATAGGCATTGAGATCATACACACTCCATGCAGATATATCATACACACTCCATGCAGACAGAGGCAGATAGATCATACACACTCCATGCAGATAGATCATACACATTCCATGCAGACAGATGCAGATCATACACACTCTATACAGACAGATGCAGATAAATACACACTCCATGCAGACAGGGGCAGATAGATCATACACACTCCATACAGACAAAGGCAGAGAGATCATATACACTCCATGCAGAGAGATCATACACACTCCATGCTGATAGATCATACACACGCCATGCAGACAGAGGCAGATGGATCATACACACTCCATGCAGAGGGATCATACACACTCCATGCAGAGAGAGATCATACACACTCCATGCAGACAGAGGCAGAGAGATCATACCCACTCCATGCAGAGAGGGGTAGATGGATCATACACACTCCATGCAGGGGTGTCATACACACTCCATGCAGACAGAGGCAGAGAGATCATGCACACTCCATGCAGACAGAGACAGAGAGATCATGCATACTCCATGCAGACAGGGGCATATAAATACACACTCCATGCAGAGAGATCATACACACTCCATGCAGAGAGATCATGCACACTCCATGCAGACAGAGGTAGATCATGCACACTCCATGCAGACAGCCACATTCCATGCAGATAGATGCAGAGCAATCATACACACTCCATGCAGACAGAGGCATATAAATACACACTCAATGCAGATAGATCATACACACTCCATACAGACAGAGAGATCATACACACTCCATGCAGATATAGGCAGATAAATCATACACACTGCTGCCTCCACAGTAAGGATGAGCTCCGGCATGTTCGCACACTCCACGTGCAGAGCCCACCAAAGAGTTGGCACGACACTGTGCTAATGACAGGCAGTGAGACATTTCCCGATCTCTGCAGCCGCACATCGGGAAAATGTCTCATTGCCTGTGATTAGTGCAGCGTCGTGACAACTTTCTGATGGGCTCTGCACGTGGAGTGTGCGAACACGCTGGAGCTCATCCTTACTCCACACTGCTAAACAAACCTACTACAACACTCTCATCCAAACCTCGTCAACTCCTTTCTACCCTTAATTACTTACTTCACCCCTTACTGCCCCCACCCACCAACTTGCTTACTGCTCAACAGATTGCCACAGATAGGAGATATCCAGCATTCAACCTCCTCCCCTACCCAACACATCGGGTCCAACACTGCACTCAAGACTCTCCTTCTTCTGCCCAGTTACCACCGATGAAGTTGATAAACTCCTCTCCATGGCCCACCTCACCACCTGTCCCCTAGACCCTGTCCCCTCACAATTGCTGCGGCCACCTTCCCACTCTATCCTAAACTCCCTAACTCACATCTTCAACCTCTCCCTCTCCCTCAGCACCTTTCCTTCCCTGCTCAAACATGCACTGGTTACCCCCATACTTAAAAAACCCTCACTAAACCCCACATGTTTGAATAATTTAAGACCCATCTCCCTGCTTCCATTTTCCTCCAAGCTCATTGAACGCCTTGTCCATGACCGAATGAGTCACTACCTCACAGACTACAACCTTCTCGACCCCCTACAGTCCAGCTTCCGTCCACAACATTCCACTGGAACTGCCCTAATAAAACTCACCAATGACCTAACTGCTAAAACCAATGGCCATTACTCCATACTCATACTGTTAGACCTCTCTGCTGCCTTCGACACAGTTGACCACCTGCTCCTCCTCAGCAAACTACACTCTCTTGGCCTCTGTGATTCTGCTTTATCCTGGTTCTTCTCCTACCTATCTCAGCACACTTTCAGTGTCACTTACAACTTCATCTCCTCTGCTCCTCTTCCTCTCTCTGTTGGGGTATCCCAAGGCTCCGTCCTCGGGCCCCCCCTATTCTTGCTCTATACCTCTTCCCTGGGCCAGTTGATAACCTCCCATGGCTTTCAATACCACCTCTACGCCGAGGACACCCGGATCTATCTCTCCACTCCTCGACTCACCCCCTCGATCTCCTCATGGATCTCAAACTTACTGAATGACATATCAGTATGGATGTCACACCACTTTCTCAAACTCAATCTTTCTAAAACTGAGCTTGTTATATTTCCTCCTTCCTGGTCCCCCACCCCATGACTTTAACATCAAGATCAACAGCACAACCACTGGCCCCTCCACACATGCCAGGGTGCTGGGTGTAATCCTTGACTCTGACGTCTCCTTCAGCTCCCACATCCAATCACTGGCTAAATCCTGCCGCCTTAACCTCCGCAACATCTCCAGAATTCGACCCTTCCTGACTAATGACACCACAAAGCAACTTATTCACTCCTTGATTATTTCCCGCCTTGACTACTGCAACTCTCTCCTTAATGGCCTATCCCCCCTTCAGTCTGTTATGAATGCTGCTGCTAGACTAATACTCCTCACTAACCGATCCATGACTGCTGCCCCTCTCTGCCAATCCCTTCACTGGCTTCCTCTACCCCACCGTATAAAATTAAAAATGCTAACCACAACATACAAGGCCATCCACAACATTGCCCCCATCTACATCACCAATCTCATCTGCAGATATAGCTCAAATCGCCCCCTCCGCTCCTCCCAGGACCTCCTGCTCTCTAGCTCCCTTGTTACCTCCTCTCATGCTCGCCTTCAGGACTTCTCCAGAGCCTCTCCCATCCTCTGGAATTCCCTGCCCCCAGGGGCGTTGCTAGATCTACAAAAGATCTGGGGCTAGAGCCCATAGCAGTGTAGTAAAGAAAGTCATACGCTTGGGCGGGCATACACATGTATATACAGTAATATACATGTGGGTGCATATATATCCCCAGAGAGCCCCCCGCTTACATCAGGGTCCCCAGAGAGCCCCCCCCCTTACATCACCTTATATCAGGGTCCCCAGAGAGCCTCCTCCTTACATCAGAGTCCTCAGAGAGCCTCCCCCTTCCATCAGGGTACCCAGAGGGCCCCCCCACTTACATCAGGGTTCCCAGAGAGGCTCCCCCTTAAATCTGGGTCCCTAGAGAGCCTAGGCCTTAAAATCAGGGTCCCCAGAGAGCCTCTCCCTTACATCAGGGTCCCCAGAGAGCCCCCCACTTACATAAGGGTCCCCAGAGAGCCTCCCCTCCCCTTGGGGACCCCTGCAGAGACTCGGGGCTATTGGCCTCAGATTCGGGGCTATAGCCCCAAAAGCCACCCCCTAGCAACGCCCCTGCCTGCCCCAGTATGTCCGATCAGCCCCTAACCTGTCCACCTTTAGAAGATCCCTGAAAATTCACTTATTCAGGGAAGCCTATCCCACACCAACCTAGCAACTGTCCCCAAGCCACCCCCATCAAATCATTCCCGCATCTATTACCTTTTTTACCACCACCCCCTCCCTTTTAGAATGTAAGCTCTACGAGCCGGGCCCTCCTGTCCCTTCTGTATTGAACTGTACTGTAATTGTGCTGTCCTCCTTCTACATTGTAAAGCACTGCATAAACTGTCGGCGCTATATAAATTGTGTATAATAATAATAATAATAATAATAATACACACTTCATGCAGATAGAGGCAGAGAGATCATACACACTCTATTCAGAGAGATCATACACACTACATGCAGAGAGGCAGAGAGATCATACACACTACATGCAGAGGAATCGCACATACTCCATTAAGACAGAGGCAGAGAGATCATACACACTCCGTGCAAACAGAGGCAGATAAATAATTCACACTACATGCAGACAGAGGTAGAGAGACCATACACACTCCATGCAGATAGATCATGCACATTGCATGCAGAGAGATCACACACACACCATGCAGACAACAAAGGCAGAGATATCACACATACTTCATGCAAAGAGATCATACACACTCAATGCAGACAGAGGCAGAGAGATCATACACACTCCATGCATACAGTGGCAGAGAGGTTATACAGACTCCATGCAGATATATGCAGGTGGATCATACACACTCCATGCAGACAGAGGCAGAGATATCATACACACTCCATGCAAAGAGATCATACGCACTCCATGCAGATAGATCATACACTCTCCATGCAGACAGAGACAGAGAGATCAAACTCACTCCATGCAGACAGAGGCAGATATATCATACACATTCCATGCAGATAGATCAAACACACTCCATGCAGACAGAGGCAGATATATCATATACACTCCATGCAGACAGAGGCAGAGGGATCATGTACACTCCATGCAGACAGAGGCACTTCTTGCAGATAGATCACACATGCTCCATGCAGACAGAGGCAGATATATCATACACACTCCATGCAGACAGAGGCAGAGAGATCATACACACTCCATGCAGAGATATCATACACATTTCATGCAGACAAAGGTATAGAGATCATACACACTCCATGCAGACATATAATACACACTTCATGCAGACAGATGGTATAGAGATCATACACACTCCATGTAGACAGAGGCAGGGAGATCATACACACTCCATCCAGAGATATCATACATACTTCATGAAGACAGAGGTCATACACACTCCATGCAGATAGATCATACACACTCCATGCAGACATATGCAGAGAGATTGCACACACTCCATGCAGATAGATCATACACGCTCCATGCAGACAGAGGCAGATATATCATTCACACTCCATGCAGACAGAGGCAGATAGATCATACACACTCCATGCAGACAGAGGCAGAGAGATCATACACACTCCATGCAGAGAGAGGCAAAGACCATACACACCCTGTGCAGACAGTGTTCTGGTGGGGAAGGACTGCAGTGCCGCAATGTATTGGTGATAATAACAATGACACTGTTCTCTAATATGAAATATTGAGATGTCTTTATAAACACAATACAATCATGGTAATATACTTACTCTAGGCACACATACTTTGGTAGCACTGTACTGTTTTCTATTCCAAAAATTCCAGTGGCAGTGTGTACAGAGACCAGCCCTCCGATCATCACATCTCCTCTCTGGTAATACTCGTATTCAAACACAGGGCTTAGAGAATAGAGATGACACCCAGGAATCATCTTATTTCTAGATGGATGAGATTGTCCTTGTAGGATGGAGACAATACCAGAGAGGACAATGAGGACCAGAAATCCGTCCATGACAGAGGACAACACTGACAGCTGTGTGCATCCTCCGCACTGGAGGGATCATCTCCAGCACTTTATATACAATATCTGAGATTCATTTAGAAAAGTCAGATGAAAACTCTACCAGTTATGTATTTCTCAATGTCTAAAATATATATATGTATATATTTTTTATAACTTCATAACAATATCAATCCCCTTTGGATGCTTCAGGCTGAAGCCTTAACCAGTTATTGTCCTACAAATGTTATCAGGTATCTATAAATGTGTTATGTTGGCCACACAGTAACCATTTTTTTTTGTTCAAACAATTTCCCCAATCACACTCAAGGTGGACGGGGGAATCACTCCCACTGTGCTATTGTGTTCTGACAGCAGGGAGCCTTCCTCACCATCAGAACATATTGATCAGTTTTTCCATCTATAACCGGCGGCACTGATTTTTCAAGGTAGATAGACTTCTGTACAACCAGCCTGCCCATACAGGGCTCAGCCGGTCCCTGCTTAATCAGTCACCTGTAAGAGGGGCTTCATGATTTGCTGGTTTGGCACCATGGGCACAAGTCCATAGTCCCACCCCAGCCCTGCTAGAATGCTAACCTCCCGCTAAGGCCAAACCCTCAACCATCTTGTGACCTGCTCCTTGCCATAAGCCTCCGATCAACATTCCCAACCACTGACAGCCGCCACCTGATTAATGATCTAAACCACCCCCATATTATCACAATCCAGACAGATCTTCCGGTCTCAAAAGAACTCACCCCAGATCTCCACTGCTACAATCACCGGAAATAGTTTCAGCAGAACCAGGTTTTTGAGAAACCCCGTCCCCGCCAATTCTCCGACCAGCTCTCTGCACTCCATTGTCCCCCGAAAAAGGCCCCGTATCCTGATGATCCAGCCGCATCGGTGTACAATTCCAGATCGAAATTACTCACCGGCCCATCCATCCCCAGTGACCGGCCATTAAAGGAATCTAGGAAAACGTGCCACACACGCAAGTCCTCCCTGTGATCCCTAGTCAGCGTAATGAAATGTGTAGGGGAAGAGACACCCGTTGTCGCAGCCGATAATCGGCGCCAAAACACTCTCCCCATGGGCATGATCCTACACGCAAAGTTCAACCTTCCTAACAGGAACTGTAGCTGCACAGTTGAATCTTGCGCTTACACACCACCACGCAGATCTCAGCCTGGAGGGCAAGCAACTTGTCATCCGGTAGCTGACATTCCATCGCCTGTGAATCTATAACGATACCCAGAAAGCTAAGCTCGACCACTGGGCAGTCTTGTCAGGCGCCCGTGGTATACCAAAGCGTTCCGAAATATTCTGTAGAGTGGCCAGCAAGATACCACAAGATACCACATAACCTAGAGCAGGGGTCTCAAACTGGCGGCCCTCCAGCTGTTGCTAAACTACAAGTCCCATGAGGTATTGCAAGGCTGACCGATACAAGCATGACTCCCACAGGCAGAGGCATGATGGGACTTGTAGTTTTCCAACAGCTGGAGGGCCACCAGTTTGAGACCCCTGACCTAGAGGAAGGAGGGCCCACGCATAGAAAATCGTCCAGATAATGGATGATGGAATTGATACCCGACACATCACACACCACCCATTCCAGAAATGAACTGAAGCTCTCCAACACAGAGCATGAGTTAGAACAGCCAATAGGCAGACATCGGTCCACATAAAAGGCATCCTGCCACTGACACCCCAGGAGGCATAAACTCTGAGAGTGGACTAGCAACAGCCAAAAGGCCACTTCCACATCATTCTTTGCCATGAGCGCACCCTGTCCATAATGCCAGACCCAGAACACCGTGGCATCAAAGGATGTATACCGTACAGAACAAGCACCCAGGTCGATCGCATCATTAACCGACCCCACTTTAGGGAAGAACAGGTAATGAATCAATTGAAATTTGTGGGGCTCTTTTTTGGGGACCAGCTCCAATGGTGAAACCACTAAATCCAGCAATGAGGAAAATGGGAAAGGGTCACTCATGCGCCCCAACGCAACTTCCTTAGATAGTTTCTCAGAAACCACATACGGATGTTGCAGGGCCGAACACAGATTTTTAGACACCGGAGTTATGCATGAGAGCGAGAACAGAATCCTACAACCCCCCGTAAAACCCAATTTGAGGAGCCGGGCGGCTGCCTGGTCCGGGTACCTGTTTAGAAAAGGAACCATCCTTTCTGCCCTCACCGGAGTCAACCCTTTTTCCCCAAAGCGTCTCCAGTACGGCCTTTTCCCTATTTAAAACATTAGGACAGAATGTGGCTGCCCCCGCAGCCGGAGCAGCCATGTTTGAAATGGCAACCATTTCCAAACCTGCACACCCCTTCATTGTGCCAACACACCCCTTTTCTTTTGGGGGCCGACTGTCCCGGGGCATCCAAACCTCTGGCCCTGCTGGGAAAAAATTAAGTAGAGGCCCGCGCCGAAGACATAAGCTTCATCCATAAGCTGGTGTCCTTGTGGTCCCAGCACAGTGAGGAGCGGACAGCTTTACGCTGGCGAAATTGCTCATCATACCGGAGCCATGCCTGACCCCCGTACACCCTCTGAGCCTCCCCAATGGCATCCAGATAACAAACGAGGGTGAGCAACTCTCGGGCTAATTTTCACCAATCGCGCTTGCTAGAATAGCAAACGCCTGTAGCCAGTTCACAAAGGAGCGAGGAATAAGGCGATAACAATGCTTTTCTCCCTCCTTCTTTTTCGATTTATCCGGTTTCACCCGGTCCAAGTTGAACTTCTCCAGAGGCAGCAAGGAAAAAATTTCCACATACTCACCTCTCCATATTTTCTTCCGCACCTCCGGTGTGAGATGCACCCCCAAAGGCCCCTTAAAACATACATATACCTCACACTTGGCTGCATCAGCCAATCGAACAGTGTCCAGAACCTTACACGACTCCTTTGATGTATCATCCTTGCCGGGGGCTGGACCCCCCTCCTGAGTCCTCGACCCTGCCCCCCTTGCCATACCCGTAACATCAGCTAAACCAAAACCAGGATGGATAAGGCCCCCACTCCATCAGGTCAGGAACCCACCTAGAGACTGGGAAAGAAGAAAGAGCACTTACATCAAACTGTTGCACTAACATGTGCAAACCTGTCAATAATTGTTGTAACTCACCTCCTGAGCCCAACGCAGCAGACGCCCGGTCCACTGAGTGAGGTGCGGGTGCAGGCGACAATACCGTGGGTGGGGGGATACTCCAAGGCCCCCTGTATCCCCAGCCCGCATGCCCAATAGACTAGCCAATACTGCCTGCAAAGAAGAAAGGGGGTTAGTACTGGACTTACCAGGCTGCACAGGAGAGGGTCCCGCAGCCGCCCATCCCTAATCCACCGTTGTTCGGGCACTCATTGTCTGAGCTGGACAGCTGACCCTCAAATCGAATGCTGCATCAAGCTGCCCTGCCACCGCAGGGATGACAGTTGCAGAGGAGACAACCCCGGATCCAGAAGTGCCTGTCCCAGCACTCGGGGTGTGCCGTGTTCCAGATCCCGCTGCACCCCTCGATCTCCGGGCTTTCTTGCCAGCAGTTTTTGAGGGGGGACGAGCCCAGCTCTGCCCCCCAACCGGAGGACCCACTCATCTGTTGGAAGATGACCGCCGGCAGCTCTAACCACTTGCAGACCGCCTAACGCAGATATACCATATTTATCGGCGTATAACACGCACCTCAATTTAGGAGGGAATTTTATGGAAAAAAAACTTTTAGGAGGGAACTTGAAGGGACAAAAACTTACATTTAAATGCCCATCATTGCAGCCTTCTCAGTGCAGCCTTGTCAGTGCAGCCTTGTCAGTGCAGCCATGTCAGTGCAGCCTTGCTAGTGCAGCCATGTCAGTGCAGCCTTGCCAGTGCAGCCATGTCAGTGCAGCCATGTCAGTGCAGCCTTCCCCAGTGTCCAGTGCAGCCTTGCCCCAGTCCAGCATTGCCCCAGTCCAGCCTTGCCCCAGTGCAGTCTTGCTGAAGCCTCTGAGCTTCAAAATCGCCGACCGCGATTTGAAAATGGCGCCGCCGGCGCCGAAATACACAGAGCCGGTCCTCGGCTCTTCTCGGCGGCTCTCGTTCACTTTCGGCTCAACTCGGACGGTGAGCGGAGCTATCCGAAACTAGCCGAGTATACTCGGCTAGGTTCGGGCGGCGCTCGAGTGAAACCGAAAGCGGCCGAGAAGAGCCGAGGACCGGCACTGTGTATTTCGGCGCCGGCGTTCTGACAGGTCAGGATCGTAGGGGATCGGCGTACAACACGCACCCGCGATTTTCCCCTGATTTTAAGGGGAAAAAAGTGCGTGTTATACGCCGATAAATACGGTACTGAATGGCATGGGCAGGCAACCTGGTACGTGATTTGCCTCCTGCGGGCGGGGGGGCGCATCACGCCCCCCCCAGTGCCCGAGGCGGTCGGCTTCATTAGGGGAGCGATCCATTCTGAGGGGGAGGCTCCCAACAAATGACAATCTTCTTCTGCTGCTGTAATGTAAACAGCGGCAGGGGAAGTGATGTCATCTCTCCTCGAGACAGTCTTTTTGTTACGGCGCCAAGGAGAGAAGACATCAATGTGAGTTGCACAACACTACACTAACAGTAGAACACTAGGCACACTTTTCACCCCCCCATCACCCCCCGATCACACCCGTCACAGTGACACCAATAGCAGTTTTTTTTTTTTGCATTGGTGTCACCAGTGTCACTAAGCGATCATTTTTCTGATCGCTGTATTAGTGTCACAGGTGACGCTAGTTAGGGAGGTAAGTATATAGGTTCGCCGTCAGTGCTTTATAGCGACAGGACCCCCATATACTACCTAATAAAGGTTTTAACCTCCTGATTGCCCCCTAGTTTACTCTTTCACCAGTGATCACCGTATAACTGTTACGGGTGATGCTGGTTATTTAGTTTGTTTTTCATAGTTTCAGGGCACCCGCCGTTTATTACATAATAAAGGTTTGACCTCCTAATCGCCCCGCGGTGATATAAGTTAAGTTTTAGAGTCAGATAAGGTCTGCGTCACCCCAGGCAGCGTCAGGTTAGCGCCAGTACTGCTAACACCCACGCACGCAGCATACACCTCCTATAGTGGTATAATATGTGATTCGATCAGATCTATACTAGCGTCCCCAGCAGTTTAGGGTTCCCAAAAATGCAGTGTTAGCGGTATCAGCCCAGATACCTGCTAGCACCTACGTTTTGCCCCTCGGCCCAGCCCTGCCCAGTCCACCCAAGTGCAGTATCGATTGATCACTGTCACTTACAAAACACTAAACACACATAACTGCAGCGTTCGCAGAGTCAGGCCTGATCCCTGCGATCGCTAACAGTTTTTTGGTAGCGTTTTGATACAGTCGCTAACAGTCAGGAGCTTTTTTACCTGTGAGTCTCACTAGTGTACCACTAAATTTAGAGCCCAAAATGGCAAATCGAAGGTACACTATTGAAGAGGCCTACACGTTTCTGAACATGACAGATAGTGAAGAGGAAGTCACTCATCTGTCAGATTCAGGCTCAGAATATGACCCTGTAGACGACAGCGGCTCCATGACAGATAGCTCATTGGGAACCCACCACTTCTGCAGCACCCATACTTCCCCCATTCACTGGCCAAGTGGAGGGATAATAAGAATGTTTTCATTCTTACCTCCCTTCATGCAGACACGACGGTCCAAATTGCTACGGCGACTGGTGTTGTGGAGAAACCCCTCTGTGTCCACGAATATAACCAAAATATGGGAGGGGTGGACCTCAATGACCAGGTGTTGGTGCTGTACCTAGTTGCCCGTAGGGCCAGACGCTGGTACAAAAAAGTGTCTGTTTATGTATTTCAATTGGCTTTGCTGAACGCTTATGTGCTATACAGAGCTTCAGGATGGACTGGATCCTTCCTTAAATTCCAGGAAGAGATTGTCAGAGCCCTTCTGTTTCCAGACGGTGCTCCACCTCACCATCCCCAACCAAATGCAGTAAGCCGGCTGCATGAGAGGCATTTTCTTTATGTCCTCCTGAGCACCCCTACCCAATGAGCTCCGCAAAGAAGATGTCATGTCTGCAGCAAGCGCGGATATAGGCGTGACACCCACTATTATTGTCCCCACTGTCCTGACAATCCTGGTATTTGCATTGGTGTTTTGAACGCTACCATACACTAGTTGAGTATTAGCGTAGGGTACAGCACTGCACAGACTAGGACACACTTTCACAGGGTCTCCCAAGATGCCATCGCATTTTGAGAGACCCAAACCTGGAAACGGTTACAGTTACAAAAGTTACAGTTACAAAAAAAAGTGTAAAAAAAAAAAAGTAAAAAAAAAAAAAAACACAAAAAAAATATAAAATAAAAAAAAAAAAAAATAGTTGTCGTTTTATTGTTCTCTCTCTATTCTCTCTCTATTGTTTTGCTCTTTTTTACTGAATTCTATTCTGCAATGTTTTATTGTTATTATGTTTTATCATGTTTGCATTAGAGGTATGCAATTTTTTTTATACTTTACTGTTTACTGTGTTTTATTGTTAACTATTTTTTTGTTTTCAGCTACGCCATTCAGCTGCAGAGCGGATTTATTTATCTTGACAGCAACAGCGTTTGCTCTCACGATACATAAAGCCGTGAGTCCAGCGCTGTCGGAGGTGATTTCACCACCACAGTTACATACTTCTGCATATATGTTGAAGCGTGGGGCAGCAGTGGGTGGAGGAGCGATTTGCTTTAGCCTTTTGTGGGAGGATGCCCCCATGCTTCGGCATATATATATTTTAGGCACAGGTTGTGTTAAAGGTTTTATTTTTTACTATGTTTTTTTTGTATTTGCTTTGTAGGTATGGTAAGTCTTACTGTTATACTGTAATGTTTTTATTGTTAACCATCATTTGCTTAGCAGGTACGCCATTCAGTTGCAGCGCGGATTTATTTATCTTGACAGCAACAGCGTTTGCTCCCGCGATACATAAAGCTGTGGCTTCAGCGCTGTAGGAGGTGATTTCACCACCACAGTTAAAAAAAGAGCATATATGCCAAAGCATGTGGGCAGCAGGGGCAAAGGAGCGATTTGCTCCTACCTTTTGGGGCGGATGCCCCCATGCTTTGGCATATATAAACGGTGCATGTATGCCCATCATTAGAAGTGGGTGGATGAAGGGAGGTATTCTAATGGTGGGCATACCCACCGATCAATCTCTTTTTTTCATGCAGCCCACAGGCTGCATGAAAAAAAAGTTTACAATATATGCCCAACAAGGACCAGCAACGTACTGGTATGTTGCTGGACTTTGAGTGGTTATACCAGAATGATGCCTGCAGGTTTAGGTATCATCTTGGTATCATTCTTTTAAGCCAGCAGTCGGCTTTCATGTAAAAGCAATCCTAGCAGCTAATTAGCCTCTAGACTGCTTTTACAAGCAGTGGGAAGGGAATGCCCCCCCCCCACCGTCTTCCATATTGTTCTCTGGCTCTCCTGTCCCAACAGGGAACCTGAGAATGCAGCTGGTGATTCAGCCAGCTGACCATAGAGCTGATCAGAGACGAGAATGGCTCCAAACATCTCTATGGCCTAAGAAACCGGAAGCTACGAGCATTTCATGACTTCGATTTCGCTGGATGTAAACAGCACCATTGGGAAATTGGGAAAACATTTTATCACACCAATCTTGGTGTTGTCAGATGCTTTGAGGGCAGAGGAGAGATCTAGGGTCTAATAGACCCCAATTTTTTCAAAAAAGAGTACCTGTCACTACCTATTGCTATCATAGGGGATATTTACGAGATAACAATAAAAATGATTTAAAAAAAATGAAAGGAACAGTTTAAAAATAAGACAAAAAAAAAAAGCACCGCTGTCCCCACCTGCTCTCGCGCAAAGGCGAACGCAAGCGTCGGTCTGGCGTCAAATGTAAACAGCAATTGCACCATGCATGTGAGGTATCACCGTGAAAGTCAGATCGAGGGCAGTAATTTTAGCAGTAGACCTCCTCTTTAAATCTAAAGTGGTAACCTGTAAAGGCTTTTAAAGGCTTTTAAAATGTATTTAGTTTGTCGCCACTGCACGTTTGTGCGCAATTTTTGTCGTGTTTGGTATCCATGTACTCGGCCTAAGATCATCTTTTTTATTTCATCAAACATTTGGGCAATATAGTGTGTTTTAGTGCATTAAAATTTAAAAAAGTGTGTTTTTTCCCCAAAAAATGTGTTTGAAAAATCGCTGCGCAAATACTGTGTGAAAAAAAAATTGAAACACACACCATTTTAATCTGTAGGGCATTTGCTTTAAAAAATACCGTATTTATCGGCGTATAACACGCACCGGCGTATAACACGCACCCCAATTTAGGAGGGAATTTTAAGGAAAAAAAACTTTTAGGAGGGAAGTTGAAGGGAAAAAATCTTACATTTAAATGCCCATCAGTGCAGCCTTGTCAGTGCAGCCATGTCAGTGCAGCCATGCCAGTGCAGCCTCGTCAGTGCAGCCTCGTCAGTGCAGCCTTCCCCAGTGCAGCCTTCCCCAGTGCAGCCTTCCCCAGTGCAGCCTCCCCCAGCGCAGCCTCCCCCAGTGCAGCCTTGCCCAGTGCAGCCTTCGATCCCTTGTCTTCAAAATCGCCGACCGCGATTTGAAAATGGCGCCGCCGGCGCCGAAATACACAGAGCCGGTCCTCAGCTCTTTCCGGCGGGTCTCGTTCACTTTCGGCTCCACTCGTAGTCCCGAGCGGAGCTATCCGAACCTACTCGGCTAGGTTCGGATAGCTCCGCTCGGGACTACGAGTGGAGCCGAAAGTGAACGAGACCCGCCGGAAAGAGCTGAGGACCGGCTCTGTGTATTTCGGCGCCGGCGGCGCCATTTTCAAATCGCGGTCAGCGAATTTTTGAGTTGTGCAGCTCAGGGGATCGGCGTATAACACGCACCTGCGACTTTCCCCTGATTTTAAGGGGAAAAAAGTGTGTGTTATACGCCGATAAATACGGTATATATAATGTTTGGGGGTTCAAAGTAATTTTCTTTAAAAAAAAATTATTTTTTTCATGTAAACAAAAAGTGTCAGAAAGGGCTTTGTCTTCAAGTGGTTAGAAGAGTGGGTGATGTGTGACATAAGCTTCTAAATTTTGTGCATAAAATGCCAGGACAGTTCAAACCCCCTCAAATGACCCCATTTTGGAAAGTAGACCCCCCAAGCTATTTGCTGAGAGGCATGTCGAGTCCATGGAATATTTTATATTGTGACACAAATTGTGGGAAAAAGACAATTTTTTTTTTTTTTTTGCACTAAATGATATATTGCTCAAACATGCCATGGGAATATGTGAAATTACATCCCAAAATACATTCTTCTCTCTTTGGGGGGGGGGTTGTGCTATCTTGGCATTTTATGGCCTTCGAAACTGTAATAGGTAGTGAGGAGTGAATAAAAAATTTACACCCTTAGAAATCCTGAAGACGGTGATTGGATTTCGGGGCCCCGTATGCAGCTAGGCTCCCAAAAAGTCCCACACATGTGATATCCTTGTACTCAGAAGAAGCTGCAGAATGTATTTTGGGGTGTAATTCAACATATGCCCATGGCATGTTTGAGCAATATATCATTTAGTGACAACTTTGTGCAAAAAAAAAAAAAAAAAATTGTCACTTTCCCGCAACTTGTGTCAAAATATAAAATATTCCATGGACCCAACATGCCTCTCAGCAAATAGCTTGGTGTGTCTACTTTCCAAAATGGGGTCATTTGGGGGGGGTTGTGCCATCTGGGCATTTTATGGCCTTCAAAACTGTGATAGGTAGTGAGGAGTGAAATCAAAACTTTACGCCCTTAGAAATCCTGAAGGCGGTGCTTGGATTTCGGGGCCCCGTACGCGGCTAGGCTCCCAAAAAGTCCCACACATGTGGTATCCCCATACTCAGGAGAATCAGCAGAATGTATTTTGGGGTGCAATGCCACATATGCCCATGGCCTGTGTGAGCAATATATCATTTAGTGACAACTTTGTGCAAAAAAAAAAGTTTGTAATATTCCCGCAACTTGTGTCAAAATATAAAATATTCCATGGACTCAACATGCCTCTCAGCAAATAGCTTGGGGTGTCTACTTTCCAAAATGGTGTCATGGGGGGGGGGGTTGTGCCATCTGGGCATTTTATGGCCTTCAAAACTGTGATAGGTAGTGAGGAGTGAAATAAAAAATTTACGCCCTTAGGAATCCTGAAGGCGGTGCTTGGTTTTCTGGGCCCCATACGCGGCTAGGCTCTCAAAAAGTCCCACACATGTGGTATCCCCATACTCAGAAGAAGCAGCTAAATGTATTTTGGGGTGCAATTCCACATATGCCCATGGCCTGTGTGAGCAATATATCATTTAGTGACAACTTTTTGTAATTTTTTTTTTTGTCATTATTCAATCACTTGGGACAAAAACAATTGATATTCAATGGGCTCAACATGCCTCTCAGCAATTTCCTTGGGGTGTCTACTTTCCAAAATGGGGTCATTTGGGGGGGGGGGTTGTACTGCCCTGCCATTTTAGCACCTCAAGAAATGACATAGGCAGTCATAAAATAAACATTGTGTAAATTCCAGAAAATGTACCCTAGTTTGTAGACGCTATAACTTTTGCGCAAACCAATAAATATACACTTATTGACATTTTTTTTACCAAAGATATGTGGCCAAATACATTTTGGCCTAAATGTATGACTAAAATTGAGTTTATTGGATTTTTTTTATAACAAAAAGTAGAAAATATCATTTTTTTTCAAAATTTTCGGTCTTATTCCGTTTATATCGCAAAAAATAAAAACTGCAGAGGTGATCAAATACCATCAAAAGAAAGCTCGATTTTTGGGAAGAAAAGGACGCAAATTTAGTTTGGGTACAGCATTGCATGACCGCGCAATTAGCAGTGCCAAATTGTAAAAAGTGCTCTGGTCAGGAAGGGGCTAAACGACTGGCCCACGTCCTACACGTGGTCTCTCCCTTGCCGGGTCGCCTACCTGGCCGGAACATCACCAGGAGAGACGACCGTTTCTTCCTGCCTCCCTCGCCATGCAGGCGGGACCGGGGGGGAAGCCGCACTGCAGTCCCCACCTGACGAGCTCTGCCTCCGTCGGGGATTTCTCCCAGCACTGGTGCTAGCCATCTGAGTGGATGGCCGAGCCGGTGATGCTGGAGGGTCCCTTGCGAAGGGGCTCCCATGTTGGCGTTGAGTTCGGGGGGTGGAGGGGGGCACTCCTGAGGCCGAGACCTCCAAGCGCGTCAGCCCCCACGCAGAAGCGAACGCATATGTAAGTCGCTCCCGCATATGAAAACGGTGTTCAAACCACACATGTGAGGTATCGCCACGATTGTTAGAGCGAGAGCAATAATTCTAGCACTAGACCTCCATTAAAACATGCACCCTGTAGAATTTTTTAAACGTCGCCTATTGAGATTTTTAAGGATAAACGTTTGTTGCCATACCACGAGCTGGTGCAATTTTGAAGCGTGACATGTTGGGTATCAATTTACTCAGCATAACATCATCTTTTACAATCTAAAAATTTGGGCTTACTTTACTGCTGTCTTATTTTTTACTTTAAAAAGTGTAGTTTTTCCCAAAAAAGTGCACTTGTAAGACCGCTGTGCAAATATGGTGTGACAGAAAGTATTGCAACAACCGCCATTTTATTATCTAGGGTGTTAGAAGAAAAATATATAATGTTTGGGGGTTCTAAGTAATTTTCTAGCAAAAAAAAAAATTATTTTAACTTGTAAACTTTTTAAATATAGGCCCGACCCTTAAGTGGTTAATAGCACAAACAGAGGGTGGGAAGAACCCCCACAAAAGCGATAAAGTCTATATGGTAAAGAAGGTACAAATTAAAAGTCCACTATAATAATGGCTGCTGGATATTCCTCTCCAGATATTGGATCTCCTCTATACACTGTAAAAACAAAACGAAACAAAGGCACTGCCATCTAAGTGTATCTATTTATTAAATGGACACTAAAAACAATTAAGATTGCACTCACAGGATGGAAGAGAAATTGGGCATATCATCAATCACAGTCTGTACATCTGTTCCAGAGGGCCAATAGTCCAGGGGTGGCGTTGCAGACTCTGTATATCCCACTGCAACAGGATGGAACGGTGGCTGCACGATGGTAGGTAAGGAAGGCAGATCCATTATGGACTGAGTACAGCCGCTGTGTCTCCGGTGATGGAGGATGGCTGTATGGTTGTGTGTTAAACATAGCGGCTCCATTGGGCTGACAGGCAGGGAAGTCTAATGCCGCTTACACACGACCGGTCTTTCCATCGGACTGAACACCGAAGGACTTTTCGACGGAGTTCTGCCGAAACGAACTTGCCTACACACGATTACACCAAAGTCCGACCGCCTAGAATGCGGTGACGTACACCAGGTCCGACGGGACTATAAAACGGAAGTTCAATTAGCTAGTGCACCACCCTTTGGGCCCCTTCTGCTAATTTCGTGTTTATCTCGTGTTAGTAGAAGTTTGGTGAGAGACGATTCGGCACTTTTTAAGCTCGTGTTTTTTCAGATCGTTTAACTGTTGTTCAATTTGTGCTTGTGGAGTTTGCATCTGCTTTTCAGTGTGTGTAGTCAGTTTGCATTTCTTCATTCAGTGTGTTCTTGTCCACTTGTTGCTGATTTTAAGCTCGCTCTTCACAGGCCTTGCTGTTCTTCTGTGTGTTCTGTTTAAGTTCGTTCTGACCAGCCGACCGTTTTGAAGCCATGTTGCATGTATGTACTCGTCGTAGAGTTCATGCTTTGATTGGGCTTGGTGTTGTAGTTAATTCTTCGACCCAGGCCTAGTCCATGAACAGGGTGGGGAGGAGTTCATGGTGCAAGAATTGGTTGCTCCAGCGTGACCAATTCTCTCACATGCCTTTGCTTCGTGAGATCCGTGAGAATAATCCTGTCGATTTCAGGAACTTTCTCAGGATGACGGACCCCATTTTTCACCGTTTGTTGGCTTTGCTGACCCCTTATATCAGCAGGCAGGATACCTGCATGAGGCAAGCCACCACTCCGGAGCAGAGGCTAGTCGCCACGTTTCTATACTTGGCGACTGGAAGAAGCCTGCAGGACCTCAAGTTCTCGACAGGCATCTCCCCCCAGGCTCTGGGTATCATTATCCCAGAGACCTGTTCTACTATAATTCAGTCCTGCAGAAGGACTATATTAAGGTAAGATTTATCCTTTAACATAACATTTTTTGTATTTAATGTTTGCTAATGTATTGTATTTCTTTCCTCAATCCCTAATTACCATGATTGCAATATGCTGTGAATGTCCCCTTTGTCCTCATGCATGCTGTAATCTTTTTTTTTTTTTTTTTTTTTTTTTAATTTAAGATTTTTATTGTATTTTATAAAGAGAAAAAGAATACAGAAACATCGCCAATTGGGCATACCCTGGCGTCTTAAAGTATATATAAACGGCAATGAGAGAAGAGCTTATTTAAGTGTAACCTTGACCGGTCTAAATCAAAAACAATCGATAAGTATTAAGTAAACGATCATACTACAAATAACTATGGTAGCATAAAGTAATCCTGTAACAATTGGCTGAGCACTGAATGGGGTGAACACTTGTGTGCAACCTAAATCATGGTGTAACATTGTGACCTGTAATACGTGTTATAGCAAAATGTCCGTGAGACCGTAGTAAGGAAAGGGAGCTGGTGTAGAGTCCAGCCAAGCTAAGGGCAGGACTGTTACGGCAGTGGTGTACTTCTAGAGTCCAAAATCCAAGGGTGCCAGTTTCTATTAAAGCGCTTAATGGACATGTTGGCTTTGGCAAAAGAAAATTCCATCTGAAAGTGCTGGTTAAGTAGGTGGATGGCCTCTCTTAGTACAGGTGGGTCGGTTGATTTCCACTTCTTTGCGATTGTCAGTCTTGCGGCAATAAGAATGTGTGTGGCCAGTGTTTGCAGATGGGTGGGCATTGTTGGGATCGAGAGACCTAGGAGTAGGTCAAGCGGGGACAGAGATTGGGATACACCACACAAAGATTCAATTAGTTTATGCACCTGTCTCCTGTTCGGGTAGATTTTCGCTAGCCTTTCTGGGGTGAAATACCATTTGTGAAAAAGCTTTTGTGTTGCTTCCCAGTGGTTAATGCAATGCGACAGGCATAAAGGCAATGTGAGGGCCTTCGGCCATTGTATTTCTGAAGGCGGTTGGTCTAACAGTGAGGACCAGTACTGTGAGGAAGAAGCCAGATGGTTAGTAGCTGGTTTAGTGAGCAGTTTGTACATAAAAGAGATTCATTTGGCCTTGGGTGTAGCTATATTGTAGAACTTGAGTATAGGGAGTGAAACATCGTCTGAGGTTGACCAGGAAATTTTTGATAGGCTAGATCTAATCCTCAGGTAAAGAAAAAACGTGTGTTTGGTTAGTCCATATTTTTGCATTAATTGCTCAAATGAAAGCAGACTTGATGATGAGAAGAGCATACCTAAATAGCAGATTCCGGCTTTTGTCCATTCTGAGAGAGGTAAGTCTGGGGAGATAAGGTGTAGCGCCTCAGTGGGTATTGCTGTCAGAGTGTCCTTTGATATCCCTCCCTTGAGTTGTAGTATTGAGGTCCAAATTCTTGTGGAGGATGAAATGGTATCAAGAGGGTACCTTTTGGGGTGGGGGTTGAGCCACAGTGGGGCTAGAAAGTTTTTAGGGTCCGTGGGTAGTAGGTTGGCTTCAATTTGTTTCCAGGTTGTGTGGTGTTTGTCTGACCACCATGTTTTCAGTTGGTCCAGAATAGTTGCTCGGTGGTAAGCTTGGATATCTGGGGCACCCAGGCCTCCATGTTGAACTGGGGTTGTGAGTATGACTTTTTTTATTCTAGGTCTCTTTTGTTGCCAAATAAAGCCGTTGATGATCCCTTGGATTTTTTTATCTGATTTTGCTCTAGAGGGAGAGGTAATGTACGAAAAATATATAGGACAGGGGGAAGTAAATACATTTTTGCCTGAGCTATCCTACCAGCCCAGGAGGCTGGAACCCTACCTAGATTTTTTGCTAGTTGTGTAAGCTTGCCCACGAGGTCTTCAAAATTAAGTCTCAGTAGCATCCGACGTGGGTAAGTTAATTGGATACCCAAGTATGGGAGAAAGGAGTTGGGGGCCCAAGCGAAGGGGGAGCTAGCGGTAATGGTATTTAAAGTTTGAGAGTCTAGGCCAAGGTTAAGCATTAGGGATTTACTGTGATTTAGTTTATACATTGATACTGCTCTGAACCTGTCAAGAATTCGTTGGACTGCTGGAAGAGACAATAGCGGATTAGTTAGAGCAATGATCACATCATCTGCGTATAAACCGATTTTATGATCGGTTTGTCCAATTTTTATACCCGTAATCAAGGGGTCAGATCTAATGATTTGTGCTAAGGGCTCCATTATCATGGCAAAAATTAGGGGGGACAGCGGGCACCCCTGTCTCGTGCCATTAGTAATTTGGAATGGGTTGGAGACAACCCCCGGCGTCCAAATGCGTGCAGATGGGTAAGTGTATAGGCCTAGTATGGCAGAGAGAAAGGTGCCCGAGAGTCCAAATTTTTGGAGCACTGCCTCCATATACGGCCAATATACCCTATCGAACGCCTTCTCTGCGTCCAAAGATAGGAAGAGAGAAGGCGTTCGAGTGTGCTCTGTCCATTGGATAAGGTCAATGAAACATCTAGTTCCATCTGAGGCTTGCCTGCCGGGCACAAATCCCACTTGGTCGGGATGAATAATCTGGGGGATTATGGTGGAGAGGCGTTGTGCCAAGAGTTTGGCATAGATTTTGATGTCTGTGTTGAGGAGTGATATCGGCCTGTAGTTGGCTGGGTTGTCTGGGGGTTTACCCGGTTTGGGAATGGTAACCACTAGGGCATTGAGGGATTCCTTAGGGATTATGCCTGTAGTAGCAAATTGATTATACATGGTACATAGGTGGGGGACTAAGAGTTGGGCAAATTGTTTATAATATTCGTTGGATAGTCCGTCAGGTCTTGACGCTTTATGTAGAGGTAAGTTGTTTATCACTTTTTGAATTTCGGTCTGTGAAAAGGGAGTTGTTAGAGAGTCAAGTTGTTCTTGGGAAATCGAGGGAAGGGAGATAGAGGATAAAAAATTTTTTATGTCATCTTGGGTGGGTGCGAGATGGGGGTCTGTTTTCATAAGGTTGTAAAGTTTGGTGTAAAAATTACCAAATTCGTTGGCAATATCTATCGGATTGGTCAAGTGTTTGCCCTGGGGGTTTGTGATAAATGCGATTTTTTTATTAGAAAATTGTTTTTTAAATTGTTTGGCCATAAATGCTCCTGATTTATTGGCCGATGAGTATATTTGAAGTCGTAGTCGCTTGATAAAGTAATCAAAATTTTTATGGAGATGACCACTGAGTTGGGATCTAAGCTTTTTAAGTTCTGAAGAAATAGTATTAGAGGGGGATGTCTTGTTTATTATTTCAAGAGATCGGATTTGTTTCAGGAGGGACTCGGTTATATAAGAGTGTTGTTTTTTAGCCTGGGCCCCAAGTTTAATAAAAACACCCCGTAGACAAGCCTTGTGAGCATTCCAAACAATAGCACAGTCATTTACAGAATTGACATTTTGCTGGAAATAGTTATCAATCTCAGACTGTATCTGAGACTCAAAGGAGGGGTTGTTGAGAAGGGAGGTGTTTAATCTCCAGACCGTATGTCTAGTGGTTTGGGAGGGGGATGCTAGTTTGATCGTGACTGGAGCATGGTCAGACCACAATATAGTGCCTATGGTGGAGGCAGTGATAACTTGTAGTAGGTGTTTATCTGTAGTGAATAGGTCAATTCGGGAGTAGGATTTGTGCGTGGGGGAAAAGTAGGTGTAGTCTCTCTCCTCATCGTGCATGCACCTCCATGTGTCATAAAGATCTTCTTTTTTGAGGATATTTGACATTGCTGAGGGCCTATTTCTAGCATCATTGGAAGTATCAAGTGTATGGTCAATTACTTCATTAAAATCTCCACAGATTATCAGGGGGGAAGATCTGTAAGGGGCTAGTTTGGCAAAGAGAGTAGCGTAGAATCTTCTTTGGGCTGTATTGGGGGCATAAATGTTAACTATAGTGAGAGGGCGGTTGTCAAATGTGGCTGATAGGATTAAGAATCTGCCATCTTCGTCACTTTCACAGTGATGAAGCTTAAAATCTATTGCTGCGTTTATGGCAATCATTACTCCTCTCTTTTTTTTAGGGGCGCTTGCGAAGAAGCAATAGAGATATTTTTTGACTGCATTGAGGTTGTTTAAGCTTAGTAAAGTGTGTTTCCTGGGCGCAGATTACATCTGCCCGTTGTTGTAGTGCTTCTTTCCATAAGAGGTTGAGCTTAAATGGTGAATTTAGGCCTTTAACATTGAGGGAGGTAATCGAGAGTGTCATAGTGGTATTACAGTTATGAGGGCCTGGGCAGAGGGAGAAAGACTTCACCTATTGTTGATGGATGTGAAATACACAAGTAGATAAATAAATGCCGTATATGGTACAAGTATATTACCAAAACCAGTGAATTGCTAAATACAAACAATCTAAAATTCTAGGAGAAAAATATAATCAATGCAGATTAATCTGTGCTGTAATCAAGAGAAAAAACAAAAGAACAGAAAATCAGAAAAAACGTGTGCTTAGCACAACTTTAAACCTGAGGGGTGGTGAGGAGAAGGTACAGATGTGACGCCCAGGCTGGATATAAGTAGATCTGGGGACCTGGGCTTGTATCAAAGTTAGGTCTTTTTGGGAGCTTTATTCGCCATATTTCTGGAGTCAGATGGCTTGTAGGTGGGAGTAGCTTGTTCCGCTTCTCTGGGAGCAATGGGGAGTAAACCCCAATTGGTGAGCTTCTTGTAGCCATCCTTTGGGGAGAGAATAGGTACGATCTTTTGTTGGTGAGTGACCAGCAACTTCGTAAGCCCCATTTGTATGTTATTTTTTTTTGTTGTAGTATGGGAGTCACAGGGGCGAAAGCTCTGCCCATCTCCATTGTGGCCAGGGACAGGTCAGTGAACAGCTTGTTATTATTGTAAGGGGCTGGCAGGGGTGTCACGGATCTGGCAGCAGAGAGAACTTGTTCCTGGAAGAAATGTATACGCGCCAAGATATCTCTAGGAATATCATCGGGAAGGTGTGGCGGTTTAGCAATTCTGTGGGCCCGGTCGATTAAGGTGTCGCGGGTGTTGAGGCATGGGAGTAAGGCTGAGATAAGTTGTTGCAAATAAGGGGTTATTTCGTTCGGTTTGACTGATTCAGGGATGCCTCGGCGCCATCTTGGGCCTTCTGCATGGCGGTGGCCGTCGGGTAGTAGTCGGTGAGACGGCGGGGATTCGGCGGCTTGTAACGCTGCATCGGTGTGCCCAGGAGTCTCCCCAGTCCTTTCCTGCTTCTGTGATGTGAGCAGCGGGAAGGAAAGTAGCTAGGGGTTGCTGGTATCCAGGCCGTGAAACGGAGCTCGGACTTCAGGCAGCCATCCTGGTCCGCAGCAGGCCACGCCCCCCATGCTGTAATCTTTTAATGCTCCTTTTTTGTCTTTCATGCATATTTGCCTTCACTAACCTCCCCAGCATGCTATGCTGGGCCCATATCCACCTAGTCTAGTCACAATGTAATTTGTCAGCTCCATTGTAGTGCTTTACCCTAAATACCCCCTTAAAATGTTTCCAAAAGGTCTGTGTGTCTATAAATTAATTTATAAGACCCCTCTTAAAATGTTTCCAAATGGTCTGTGTGTCCTTCAATTAATTTATAAGCCCCCCTTAAAATGTGTCCAAATGGTGTGTGTGTCCTTCAATTAATTTATAAGCCCCCCCCCCTTAAAATGTGTCCAAATGGTCTGTGTGTCCTCCAATTAATTTATAAGCCCCGCCCCCCTTAAAATGTGTCCAAATGGTCTGTGTGTCCTTCAATTAATTTATAAGCCCCCCCCCCCCCCCCTTAAAATGTGTCCAAATGGTCTGTGTGTCCTTCAATTAATGTATAAGCCCCCTCTTAAAATGTGTCCAAATGGTATGTGTGTCCTTAAATTAATTTATAAGCCCCTCTTAAAATGTGTCCAAATGGTATGTGTGTCCTTAAATTAATTTATAAGCCCCCCCCCTTAAATTTTATCAATGGGCCATCAGAGGGGGTGAGGAATCTGATAAGTGGGCCTTATATTTTATTCTTTAAATAGTAATTAAAATAAATGTTATACTGATGTTGGGCAAGAATTTTTTTTGTGTAATGTGCTTGCAATGTTATGTGCAAAAGTACTTATATTTTTTTTCTTTTTTCACTCCCCAGTTTCCTTCAATGCCACAGGAATGGCAGACCGTGGCATACCATTTTGCCACCCATTGGGACTTTCCCAACTGTGGAGGGGCTATAGATGGGAAGCACGTCCACATTGTGCCACCACCCCATTCAGGGTTATACTATTTTAACTATAAGGAGTTTCATAGTATCGTGTTAATGGCGGTGGTGTCGGCACAATATAAATTTCTGTATGTGGACGTGGGGAAGAATGGCCGGATGTCAGATGAAGGAGTCTTCGTCCAGACGGAGTTCTACCAGCATCTCCAGAGTGGTGGCCTGGGATTGCCACCTGATGCGGATAACGTGGAAGGATTCCCCTTTGTCTTCATTGCAGATGAAGCCTTCGGTCTGGGCAAGCACCTGATGAGGCCATTCCCCCAAAGGACCCTCACCCCGGAGAGGAGGGTTTTTAACTACTGTCTGGCCAGAGCAAGAAAAGTTGTGGAGAATGCCTTCAGGATAATGGCCAGCCGGTTCCGCCCGTTTATAATTTTTTTTTTAAATATATATTTCTTTTTTTAACAATATAATTTTTTTTTTTTTTAAACTTTTTTTTTTGTTTTTACAAACAGGCATGTTTTAAAACATAACATACCCACAACTCTTGACATTGCCCTAAATCAGATGGGGTGATGTCACCCCTGTAAAAGCCAAATTTTGAAGATGCACACAAATTGGGATTCCAAATGGGTAATGTCAACATATGCTCCCATCTCCCATCATGGGGGATCAATGGATGTGTTTTGTGGGTGCAATCCCTTCCTCTCACCTACTAGTGTAATGAGGAAGGGGTTGCACCCACAAAACGCATACATTGAGATCCCCTGATGGCAGATAGCACATGTTGACACACCGTTAGCATCATCAAAATTTGCACATCACAGGATATGACCATATAAGGATTTAACAACACAGGAAAATACAACAACCAATGAACAATGACTACAGGAGTCTTATGGGTGTGTCTGAGCAGAGACAGGGTGCATGCATGTTTTTAGAAGCCACATGGCTTTCAAACATTGACTCTGTCTCCAACCATAACAACCCAAAAGACTCCCGTATTTACGCTGGTAGGAATCCTTATTATACATTGTTCCAGAGAACAATGTATACCTGGATTATTCTACTGTCTTTGTGGATGAGAGATTATCGGCAGGCGTACACTCATGGGGCCACAAATATGTTGATCAGGCACACAGGGGCAACACGAGCGCATACTCATTAAACCGATAATGTCTTTGCAGAGCGAACACACCCCCACCAGACAATCGTTCTGTGCATCGCACAGGGGCCCTTAGCTGGCAGACATGTCCCTACTCCACAAACACTTCTCTACCTCCCCAAGGAGCTTTCCACTACCAAATGGAACTCAACCAGCATCAGTTGCCCCAGTCAGCTCTTTAGAGTGGGCTGCGAGAGAACGAACACTGGGAGACTTATGACAATACATTAAAATATATCTTCATAAAATTTTCCACAACAGTGCACATCTCGCCCACTTCCTCCATCTATCCTTCCTCTTCAACATACTCGGAGAGGGCGCTGTCAATGGAAAATGGTTCCACCACTTCCCCTTCCACAACCAGCACATCACCTAGAATTGATGAAAAAACATGTATTTAGAAATATGCAGGCATACATAGATTACCTGAAGCTGGGGTGTCAGACACTCACCTGGTGGGGTGCCCATGTCACCCACTTCCTCCACCTCTCCTTCGTCCACATCCTCGGGGGGGGCTGGGGCTCACTTGCCATTCAGGCTGTTGGGGGTCCCTGGGATCCTGTTGTCTTTTCTTTTCTCCCCTATGAAAATGAAACCAAAGGTATACTTAGCACACAGATATTTGAGTCCAGAAATAGGAATATGAAACATTGTTTTGAAGTGGAGTACAATTGTCTTTTTGGGAAGAGATCCAAGTTGAAGACATGATTAAAATTCCCTTTTTTACCAAGCTGGAATACTTAACTTTTTTGGCCAAGTTTCACAGATGGAGACACCCCAAGTATCCACTGGAGCACCTGTGTGGGTTACCCTAAAAAATCTGCTCTGGTGTCCCACACTAGTGCTCCTGAGTCCAGATGTGTAAACAGCTGCTGAGTGTCCTCTCCTTACATTCCACTGAATCAAGTTTGCAATTTATTCAAGTTTCAAAGACATCCGGACAACAATGTCCGAAACTTCTTTTAAAAAGACAAATTAGCAAGACCAAAATGTAGTTAAAACCCTATATCAACTAAATACATTGTATATATTGTCAAACGATGTTTCCTTCGAACAATGTTTCCTACTTGCAATGTTTCCTACAAACGAATACTGTGTCCACGAACATGAAAGTAGCCATTTAAAACTGTACAACAGTAAAGAAAAGCACATGGAGCAGTATGCAAGTTAATAATCAGAATAGGAACACACGACAAGTACTTACTTTTTTGAAGCACATTCTTTATTCTTCTGTACTGATCCGGCTCCCTCAATTTAAGGTCGGACCAGCGTTTCTTTAATTGGTCTTTGGAACGGTGTACCCCAAAATTATGCTGCAGAGTCTTCACAACTTTGGACATGATTTTGGCCTTGCGCAAATTCGGCTGGGTGTACGGTCCATGCTTTCCATCATAATCGTTCGTCCGCAAGATGTACACCATCTCCACCATTTCCTCAAAGGTCATATTGGAGGCCTTAAATCTCTTCTTCCCGGATCGAGACATTTTGGGCTCCGGGCTTTCCTTGTTACTGAAATAATTTCCAAACACCTGCTGTGTCTCCACCATGTTGCTCCTAACTGTGCACCGTAGAGAGAAGGGGCGGGGAATATTAGTGAAAAAGAACGTCAGGGGCGGGCGACACAGGCGGAGTTTCACGCATGCGCAGTGTATATAAAGCTAACATGAATGTGCCGTACGTACGTTCAGTGCGTAGAGAAGGGGGCGGGGAATATTCGTGAAAAAGAACGACACACGCAGGAAAGAAGAACGGAAGTTGCGAGTGTAATTTTTAAACTATTTGGAACATCAGTGGCCTATACTGCTTAAAGATTGAGGCTTATGATAGGATAAGATTATGAGGGTTTAGGCTCAGTGGTGTCTCCAGCTTTCATATTTAGGGGGGGCACATGGGGGGACAATGACAAAAGTAGGGGGGCAACTATAAAATGTATATATATATATCCTGGGGCCCTTTACTACGATCCCACAATGGCCCTTTCACATGTTCTGCAGTGAGCTTCCTTCCTACTGTATTGGGCCCCCCCAGAGTGGCATGAAAACAAGAGATATATGTCACCAGCATACCAAGAAAATATAAGGGTCCAAAGCAGTGAGAGAACTATCAGGGTTGCAAAGGTTGTCTTGCCACCGAGCCCTGGTGTTCTGCCACTGTGGGGTTCCCCAGCCTCCTCTTGCTGTCCTGCCCCTGCTATTGACAGCGCTGGTCTGGCATCTCTTGGAATTTACAGTCTGTTTTTTCAGTAACTGAGAGTCCTGGTGGAGTCCTTCCTGCAACTCGCTCTTCTCTCTGCCAATGAGGATGCAGGGGAAGGAGCAGATCGGGCGGCCGTGGTTGTGTGAGCACTAACATTATGCAGTGTCAGCGAGCAGAGTGAGGGGGGAGGAATCACCCGCAGGAGCTGACTAGGGACGCTCTCCCTCTTAGACATTGCCTTTTTGTAAAAAAAAAAATATATTTTTTTTAATGGGGGGGGCACATGGTGGGGCACAGCATAATGTTGGGGGGGTCAGGGCCCCCTCTGGCACCCCCCTAGGGACGCCATTGTTTAGGCTAACATTAGTGTTTTTGTCTTGTGTATTGTCTTACAGAAAAAATGAATAATAAGTTTAAGGACCCTGAATTCATGTCCCAATTTATTGACAAGTACAGGGAGATGAGCAATATGTAGGAGGTCAAACACAAGTTATATTACAACAAACCAGTAAGGAAGGCAACGCTGGAGAGACTTCTGGAATTTGTGCAGACTTTCATCCCGGAAGCAGCCATGAAGATTTTGGAACATAAAATTGGGATCTTGAGGAATATGTATAGGAGGGAGCATCAGGAGCATCAGCAGATAATGTGTATGTACCCAGGCTGCGGTACTTTGAAAACTGCACTTTCTTGATGACCAGACTGAAGCCAGGGAGTTTCTTTCGACCCTTCCCTCCACCCTTCCCTCCACCCCAGCAGAGGCTGACGAGGAACAACCTGGGCCTTCCATCCTGGAAGAACTGGATGCGCCCAGCTGGAGCCAGGTATGTTATTTTTAGACATATTTAGTGTCCTAATATTAATGATGTTAACTAGATGTTATAATTGATTACCTATTAAGGATTTTATCCAAAAAATTATGTATACATATCAATTGACAGTAGTGGCCAAAAATGTTTGTAACCAGCTTGAAAAAATGTTGGGGTCAGAATGATACTCTTTTATATTTATTAACACTGAATTTGCAAGTCATGAGCTGAAAATTGTGTGTGATTGAAGAACCAAAAACTAAAACTATGTCCCTTTTATTATACACAGGATGAGCTCAACCAGGACGAGAGGCAGGAGGAGGCCGGGCCCAGTGACAGCCAGGAGGTGGGCGGGCCCAGTGACAGCCAGGAGGTGGGCAGGCCCAGTGTCAGCCAGGAGATGACCAGGCCCAGTAAGAGCCTCACCCAATCCCAGGTGCCTCCCCTCCGCTTTCATACAAAAAGGCTCAGGATGGGACGGGGACAGAGGAGGCATCACTGCGCTTCATTAGAGAAGCTACGAATGTCCTCAGGAGCCCCCCCAAAGCTGAAGAGGCCTATGGCTGCTATTTGTAGTGATCGGGTATATTAATATATACTGGGTGATATGATGTAGAGTGGGTATGATAATTAATATTTAGGTATTATTATAATGATGATGATGTAAGTACTCTTCCGCAGCAACCCAATTCTTCCAGAGAGATGCACTTTATTGACTTCCAACACAGAACAAAGTTCAAAGTCCACAGATGACAAATAATCCGACAGAGTAGATTTAATTCAGAAACCCATATTCCTAGGCCTGTGTGTTCCCAGCCATACACAGACAAGCCTCACCCAAAACCTATAGACTGAATGCCGTGTTATATTCACTAAATATTGAATGGCTGAGCAATTTGATTGGCCGTTTCAATTTAGGACTTTGATTAGCTTTAGTCTTTCAAACAGACAACAACCCCCAGCCGTGAACAGCCATGAACTACCCCAATTTGCACTCCCGCATATCAACATCAACAAGTCCCCTTTAGATATGTGTAATTAGATTAACAGATACCACCTGAACACCCTTTTGAGCCCTTGGAATACCTACATTCCTGCATATCAACAAGCCCCCCTGATAAATTAGCCCCACAAGAGGGAGCCTCCGCTAGGCCAACCCAAAACACTCCTTGATCTCATTGTTACCCCCTCAAGTCTAATTACCATCAATAAATATTTCTTCTATGGTCCTTTAAACAATGTACCCTTTGAAATGTTCAATTAGGTTAACAGCCCATACCTCACACCCCTAGGTAGACTTGCATAAGATTAACACATCAAAGGATCTTCAACTGTTATCTTAAAATTGAGTTGGCTTGGACAACCATTGTCAATCTGGCCTGGTCAACATTGACTGCATGTGTACATACACACAACAATGTCCCACATAAATCGGTGAACATATTACAACATATACAACACTATTTAGCCAGCAGGTTGCTCGAATTGAAGAAGGGCCAACGCCTCCTCTGTGAAAGAATTATTTGCGATGCCCTTCACAAGGGGCTGAGGGGCGAGTTAACTGCCAACAGCCAGATATATGAGCAAGCCCCTCCTCCTGTCACAAGTCCACCACCAGAGCCACAGCCTCCAAGGAAGGCTGCAGGGAAGGCTGCAGGGCAGCGTGGATTGAAGGCTGCAATGAAGAGAAGAAAGTGATGACCTGGGTTCAGTCTGGTCTGACAGAAGACGCAGGCTGGGGACATATATGTCATCTGCTGCTGGTCTTGATCTCTGGGATTCCTGGACCAGATTGTGCTCCCTATTATATGGACTCCTCAAGATCCCAATTTTCTTTTCCACAGACTTGATGTGGGCCTTGGGGCCAAAAGGCTTCACAAACTCCAAAATTTTCTCAATCTTTATTTTGTTAACCAGAATAAATGGATATTTTATTTTCTGAAAATACTTGCCTATGTGTTTTTATTCAAATACATTTCTAAAAGACATGTCAAATTAACAAGGGACACCAACCTCCTTGTGGTTAAAAAAAAAATATATAATGTTATTGTGTTAACTTGACACACAAAAAATAAAACATTAATAATGTCATTGTGTTAACTTGACACACAAAAAAATAAAACATCATTCATGTTATTGTGGTAACTTGACACACAAAAAATAAAATAAAAAATGTGGAGATCACTAGAAAATAATTTTTAAATAATCATAAAAAAAGATCTTGACGAAATCAAAAATAATAAAAGATGACTCAAAAAATACATTTGTAAACATTATTATGGAGATCAGGCTTTTAAAAAATGCAATATCATTCATGAGATCTGGAGAAATAATCCAGAAATCTGTTTGCGAGAACTCTGTGTGAATATGAGCAGCAAAACAACTTCGTTCTTCTAGCATTACAAAGAAGACAATAATGGGCTGCATTAAACGATCACAGAATTTGCAGCATGAGGAATGTGCTAGCTCCAATACGAACACTAGTTTTACCAGACCGAGCACTTCCGTCTCGTACTTGCTTCAGAGCATGTGTCGTTTTTTGTCCATCGGACCAGCATACAGTCGAGCGGATTTCTCGATAGGAACTGGGTCCGGCGGAGTTTGAGCGGAAAGATTTTAAACATGTTCTATTTCTAAAGTCTGTCTGATTTTTCGACAGCATAGGTCAGATGAAGCCCACACACGATCCAATTGTCCGACGGATTTGTTCTGTCGGACCTTTGCTGTCAAAAAGTCCGGTCGTGTGTATATGGCATTAGGGGCTGTTTTATGAAAGCCGTGAGCCATCGGTAGAGGCACACGGTGAGGCGCAACGCACATTTTCATATTTACAAAATGGTGCGCTGGGAACAGAGTGCAAATCTCCCATTTACTACAGCAATCTCGGCGCATGGGAGAATGCAATTTGTGCGCCACTATGGACATGGCGCACGGCATCTTCAATTCAATATTAACAGAAGATGGAGGTGTCAATATTATGGGGTGATGTGGGGTGATGTGATGTGAGGAAGATTAGGAATGAGCCGATCCCTCCCGGTTCGTTTTGCAGCAGAACATGTGAACATGCAAAAATTTGTTTGAACACGCAAAAACCGTTAAAGTCTATGGGACATGAATGTGAAAAAACAAAAGTGCTAATTTTAAAGGCTTATATGCAAGTTATTACCATACAAACTTGTTAGGGGACCCGGGTCCTGCCCCAGGGGACAGGTATCAATGCAAAAATAAGTTTTAAAAACTGATGTTTTTTCAGGAGCAGTGATTTTAATAATGCTTAAAGTGAAACAATAAAAATGAAATATTCCTTTAAATATCGTGCCTGGGGGGTGTCTATAGTATGCCTGTAAAGTGGAACAGTTTTCCCGTGTTTAGAACAATACCACAGCAATACCACCAAGGAGAGGCAGATGCTCACAGGCCACTAAAAGAGGGAAAGCAGGCTGTGTGTCTACAGTCAACAGTGCTGGTCATGGACATGGTGCATCCTCTGCAGGTGGCCCTGGGGCACGCTTGTCCTATTTCTCTGCTGCTGGCCGTGTTATTGAGCCAGAACATGCAAAAGAGTTGGTGGAGTGGATAACAAAGCCGTCCTCATCCTCCTCATCCTCTGTCACCCAGGCTCAGAGTAGTTTGCCTTTCTATGCAGCTGCCAAAGTGGCCTATTCCACCGGCTCCTTGTCCACAGTCACTCCTTACATAGCTCCACCATCATGCACAGAGGAGTCCCATAAACTATTCGACCAGTGACGGGTACATGCTGCTGGAGGATGTGCAGCGATTTGAAGGCTCCAATGTTGGTTTCCAGGTTGAGGAAGGGAGTAACGTGAACCTAGAGAGAGGGGGTGCCCAAGAAGGACAAGAAACTGGCAGTCATGTTCCCCCAGCTGCAGCATAGTGCCAAGTTTGCTCCAGTGACGAGGAGGGAGGGGATGATGAAGTCACTGACTCTACTTGGGTGCCTGATAGAACAGAGGAGGAGGAGGCACAACTCCAATGAGGCAGGATGGCCTCTAGGGGGCAGTTTAAGGGCAGCCACCCTACTGCATCACACCGCAGAGCTCTGGAGGTGCAGGGCGCTGCTGACTCCCCTCTGATTTTAAAAAGTTCCTTGGTGTGGGCCTTTTTTGACATGTATGCAGCATATTGCACCTTTGCTGTTTGCAACCTATCTTTGAAGCGTATCAGGCGTGGCCAGAACAGCAGCCACTTGGGCACCACATGCTTGACCAAACATATGATGACCTCCCATGCAGCCTGTTTCCCGTATACTATATTTGAGATTTAATATCTCTCAGCTATGATTTGGGTTAAATGAGAGTACTTTGACCATGAGTGAAAGCTTTAACACAATAACAGCATTTATTGGTGAGTAGTTGAAAGTCTATCTAATACACAACCATCTATCTATAGTCTACACCAAGGAAGAAAATATTAAGTTAAAATAAGACAATTACATGAAGGAATACAGAGTATATTCCTTAAAACATTAATCTACAAACATATTTAGTTACAAGTAAAATGCAGACCTTGGGAAATAACATAACTAAATATGTTTGTAGATTAATGTTTTAGGGAATATACTCGGTATTCCTTCATGCAATTCTCTTATTTTAACCTAATAACCTAACCTTATTTTTAAAGCAGAGGTTCGCTGAAAAAAAAATATTTAAAGCCAGCAGCTACAAATACTGCAGCTGCTGACTTTTAATATATGGACACTTACCTGTCCAGGGAGCCTGCGGTGTCGGCAGCCCAGGCCGATCCTTCCTTCGGCTCTCATCTGCTGCCGCCACCATCCTCTGTAAGGGAATAAGGAAGTGAAGCCGTGCGGCTTCATTTCCTGGTTCCCTACTGTGCATGCGCGAGTCGCACTGCGCATCCTCTCAGGTCCCTACTGTATTCTGTGTCTCACAGAATACAGCGGTGGAGGAGGGCAGAGTAGGCGGCGGAAGTGGCATAGGCCACCGCAATCACTGCGGTGATTTATGCCAGGAAGTGGGAGCAAATACCTGTATTAGACAGGTATCTGCTCCCTCCTCCCCCCTGAAAGGTGCCAAATGTGACACCGGAGGGGGGGAGGAATCCAAAAAGTGGAAATTCCATTTTTGGGTGGAACACCACTTTAACCTAATATTTAACCTAATATTGCACCAAGGTTCCATTCTGATGGCTGCTCTCCCATAAAAGTGTGCCCTCCCATCTAGTCTCTGTATATCATTACAGGCTGATGCCTCATTGGTTGGCATAGCGTGGCTCTGATTGGTGAGCTTCCCTATTCCTGGTTAAGGACTGGCTACATCTCCAATCCCTATACTTTGCATAAGTCAGCCCCCTTTAATGCAAATCCTTGTGACTATTCTGAGCAGGAGATTAACTTGAATTTTCCCGGGAAGTTGAGTATTGATTACGGGTTGGCCTCCCTTCATTGCATATCCCAGCATGGAATCCTTTGAAGTGAGTATGTGTAAAACAGTGAGGTTTGGATCCCATTGTTTGTATACACAAGCCTAGGCACCGACTTGTCTGGTCTACCAGAGATTTCTGTGAAGATAATATGTTCCGCCCTACATAGATACAAGCCAAATTAAATATATTCATCATTACAATATTTTTCAGCTATTGATGGAGATTTCACATAAACTCATAAGGCAACAAGTCTGTTGGCAACAGCACTTGAAAGACCCACATCAAAGAAAAAGGCGGACTTCTCCTTGCTCCCCATCTGGGATCTCCAACCCTACTATACCTCCAGTCCACTCAAAAACCTGCACCAAGAGAAATGAAGGTATATCAATAGATGTCTCAAGTACTTGCAGCCAATCTGCTAGCAGTACACCACCATCTGATTTTAGCAGGCAAATTTTCCTACCCCAGTTGCTAAACCGTAAAAAGAAATTCGATCCCAGCCATCCACATGTTCAGCGTCTGAATGCTAGCTTGGCCAAATTGCTAGCACTGCAACTGCTGCCTTTTCAGCTGGTAGACTCTGCCCCCTTTTGTGAATTTGTGGAATGTGCTGTAGCTCAGTTGCAGGTTTCAAAACGCCATTTCTTTTCACGGAAGGCCATTCCAGCTCTCTACTGGCATGTGGAAGGCAATGTTTTGGTCTCGTTGGACAGGGCAGTCAGCAGTAAGGTGTATATTACCACTGACTCATGGTCTAGCAGGCATGGGCAGGGATGTTACCTTTCCTTCACGGCGCACTGGGTAACTCTGCTGGCAGCTGGGAAGGATACAGGACAGTGTTCAGTATTGTTGGAGCTTGTTCCGCCACCACGCCTCCAAAATGCTAGTGGTGATTCTGCCACAGCTCTCTCCTCCACCCCCTCCTCTTCTTCCTTTATGGCCTCTTCTGCAGATTTATTCTCTGAACCAGCGGTGCTCCGTAAGTGTTCAAGGGCCTACGTAAGCATTTAGGCAAAAAGATGCCACATGGTGCTTGAGTTGGTCTGCTTAGGGGACAGGAGCCACACTGGGGCAGAGATTCTGTAAGTTCTGCAGGGGCAGACTCAGAGGTGGTTGATGCCACGCCAGCTCCAGCCAGGAATGGTTGTATGCGACAATGTCACCAACTTTCTCTCACTTGACCCATGTTCCATGTTTGGCACATGTCCTGATTTTGGTGGTGCAGCGGTTCTTGAGCAGGTACCTAGGCTTACAAGATCTCCTGAGGCAGGCCAGGAAAGTGTGTGGTAATTTCCGCTGGTAATACAATGCCAGTGCTTGGCTGGCTGACATTCAAAGGAATGCAACTTGCCCACCAAAAGCCTCATTTGTGACATGCCCACCAGGTGGAACTCAACGTTGGCAATGCTGCAGTGGCTGCACATGCAGCAGAGGGCCATCAATGAGTATATGTGCGAGTATGGCACCAGGACAGGGTCAGGGGAGCTGGGTTTCTTTTCGCCACACCAGTGGCTACTGATCAAGGATGCATGCACTGTCCTGTCACCATTTGAGGAGGCCACGAGGATGGTGAGCAGCGACATTGCATGCATCAGTGATACTGTCCCTCTTGTCTTCCTGTTGGAGCACATGCTTCGCGGATAGGGATGAGCTTCGTGTTCGAGTTGAACCCATGTTCGACTCGAACATTGTCTGTTCGCCCGTTCGGCGAATTCCGAACAATATGGGCCGTTCGCGCCAAATTCGTGTGGCGCGTCACGGCCCATAATTCACTGCGGCATTGCAGTGCATTGCTTGCTGATGATTGGCCAAGCATGCACTATGACCCGCATGCTTGGCCAATCACAGCGCCCCCTTAACAGAGAGCCATAATTGGCCAAAGCCAAGGAGGCTTTGGCCAATTATGGCTCAGGGGATTTAGTACACGCCCCACACTATATAAGGCCGCCTGCACGGCGGCCCTGTGCAGTGTGTTCCGGTGTGCTTAGAGAGAGAGAGAGACAGTGTCATTTCATTTGAGTTAGCTAGATTAGGCAGGACAGTCAGTCAGTTAGCTGCACTTAAAGTGTATTGTGTATATATATGCATCCCAGGTGTTGCATATATATATATATATACACTGTATTCAGTTTAGCTAGATCCGTTCCTGTTATCTTCTAGACTATTTACATTTAGTGCAGTGCGTCCTGCTCACAGTGTTCAGCTAGATCCGTTCCTGTTATATTCCTACTGACAGGCAGGCTTGTCTTGTTACAGTATTTTGAAGAAAATTACTGGTGTTCTTTTGATCCTATTAGTACCACAGTCAGGCAGCTAGACTATTTACATTTAGTGCAGTGCGTCCTGCTCACAGTGTTCAGCTAGATCCTTTCCTGTTATCTTCTTACTGACAGGCAGGCTTGTCTTGTTACAGTATTTTAAAGAAAATTACTGGTGTTCTTTTGATCCTATTAGTACCACAGTCAGGCAGCTAGACTATTTACAGTTAGTGCAGTGCGTCCTGCTCACAGTGTTCTGCTAAACCTACAAGTAAGTGGGGTGCGTCCTGCTCACAGTGTTCAGCTAAACCTACAAGTTAGTGGGGTGCGTCCACCTCACAGTGTTCAGCTAAACCTACAAGCTAGTGGGGTGCGTCCTGCTCACAGTGTTCAGCTAGATCCGTTTCTGTTATCTTCTTACTAACAGGCAGGCTTGTCTTGTTACAGTAAATACAGCTACCTGAAGAAAATTGCTGGTGTTCTTTTGATCCTATTAGTACCACAGTCAGGCAGCTAGACTATTTACAGTTAGTGCAGTGCGTCCTGCTCACAGTGTTCTGCTAAACCTACAAGTTAGTGGGGTGCGTCCTGCTCACAGTGTTCAGCTAAACCTACAAGTTAGTGGGGTGCGTCCACCTCACAGTGTTCAGCTAAACCTACAAGCTAGTGGGGTGCGTCCTGCTCACAGTGTTCAGCTAGATCCGTTCCTGTTATCTTCTTACTGACAGGCAGGCTTGTCTTGTTACAGTATTTTAAAGAAAATTGCTGGTGTTCTTTTGATCCTATTAGTACCACAGTCAGGCAGCTAGACTATTTACAGTTAGTGCAGTGCGTCCTGCTCACAGTGTTCTGCTAAACCTACAAGTTAGTGGGGTGCGCCCTGCTCACAGTGTTCAGCTAAACCTACAAGTTAGTGGGGTGCGTCCACCTCACAGTGTTCAGCTAAACCTACAAGCTAGTGGGGTGCGTCCTGCTCACAGTGTTCAGCTAGATCCGTTTCTGTTATCTTCTTACTAACAGGCAGGCTTGTCTTGTTACAGTAAATACAGCTACCTGAAGAAAATTGCTGGTGTTCTTTTGATCCTATTAGTACCACAGTCAGGCAGCTAGACTATTTACAGTTAGTGCAGTGCGTCCTGCTCACAGTGTTCTGCTAAACCTACAAGTTAGTGGGGTGCGTCCTGCTCACAGTGTTCAGCTAAACCTACAAGTTAGTGGGGTGCGTCCACCTCACAGTGTTCAGCTAAACCTACAAGCTAGTGGGGTGCGTCCTGCTCACAGTGTTCAGCTAGATCCGTTCCTGTTATCTTCTTACTGACAGGCAGGCTTGTCTTGTTACAGTATTTTAAAGAAAATTGCTGGTGTTCTTTTGATCCTATTAGTACCACAGTCAGGCAGCTAGACTATTTACAGTTAGTGCAGTGCGTCCTGCTCACAGTGTTCTGCTAAACCTACAAGTTAGTGGGGTGCGCCCTGCTCACAGTGTTCAGCTAAACCTACAAGTTAGTGGGGTGCGTCCACCTCACAGTGTTCAGTTAAAGCTACCTGTAGAAGGTTGGTGGTGTTCTCATACTACAGGCAGGCAGTTGATTTTGCTAGCTGCAGTATCAGTACATATATATATATATATATATATATATATATATATATATATATATCCCAGCTTAGTGCAGCTACAGGCCATTAGTATGTCTGGAAGGCCAAGAAGGAGAGGCTGCAGTCACAAGCCAATAAGAGAGGGCAAGCAGGCTCTGTGTCTAGTGCTGGTCGTGGAGACGGTGCATCCTCATCAGCACGTGGCCATGGGACACGCTTGGCCTTTTTTTCGGCAGCTGGCCATGTTGAGCCGCAACATGCGGAAGACTTGGTCGAGTGGATGACCAAGCCGTCCTCATCCTCCTCATCCTCTCTCACCCATGCCCAGGGTACTTTGTCTGGCAAAGCAGCGGCCTCTTCCCTTGACTCAATGTCATCAGTGACTCCTTCCCTAGCCCCACCATGTCCTCCTGAGGAGTCCCTCGAACTGTTTGACCACAGTGTTGGGTACATGCTCCAGGAGGATGCCCAGCATTTGGAAGGCTCTGATGATGATACTGAGCTCGATGAAGGCAGTAACACGAGCACGGACAGAGGGGGTGCCCAAGAAGGACAGCAATCTGGCAGTCATGCTCCCCCTGCTGCAGCATACTGCCAGGTTTGCTCCAGTGATGAGGAGGGAGGGGATGATGAGGTCACTGACTCAACGTGGGTGCCTGATAGGAGAGAGGAGGAGGAGGAGGAGGAGGCGGCACATCACCGACGAGGCAGGATGCCCTCCAGGGGCCAGCCTAAGGGCAGCACATTGACTGCATCACACCCCAAAGCTCCACATGTGCAGGGCGCTGCAGTCTCTGCGCGTTATTCAAAAAGTTCTTTGGTGTGGGCCTTTTTTCAGACGAGTGCATCAGATCGCACCGCTGCTATTTGCAACATATGTCTCAAGCGTATCTCGCGTGGCCAAAACATCTCTCGCTTGGGTACCACATGCTTGACCAGACATATGTTGACCTGCCATGCAGTTCGTTGGCAAGCGTATCTAAAAGACCCACACCAAAGAACAAAGAGGACCTCTGCTTGCTCCTCATCAGCTGAGATTTCCAACCCCACTAGACCTTCAGTGGGACCTGCACTGGGAGGAATGAAGGTGTAGAATTAGGTGTGTCACAGCCACGTACTTGTGGGCAATCTGATTTTGGTACACCGACGTCAGATTGTACCAGGCAAATTTCCCTGCCCCAGCTGCTGCACCGCCGAAAGAAGTTTGCTCCCAGCCATCCACATGCCCAACGGTTGAATGCTAGCTTGGCAAAATTGCTAGCACTTCAACTGCTGCCTTTTCAGTTGGTAGACTCTGCCCCCTTCCGTGAGTTTGTGGAATGTGCGGTTCCTCAGTGGCAGGTACCCAAACGCCACTTTTTCTCACGGAAGGCAATTCCGGCTCTCTACCAGCATGTGGAAGGCAATGTCCATGCCTCGCTGGACAGGGCGGTCAGCGGTAAGGTGCATATTACCGCTGACTCATGGTCCAGCAGGCATGGACAGGGACGTTACCTAAGTTTCACGGCGCATTGGGTGACTCTGCTGGCAGCTGGGAAGGATGCAGGACAAGGTGCAGTAGTGTTGGAGGTTGTTCCGCCACCACGCCTCCAAAATGCTAATGATTGTGACACACCTCTCTCCTCCACCCCCTCCTCTTCTTCTTCCTCCATGGCCTCTTCCTCGGAACCAGCGGTGCTCCGTAGTCGTTCAAGGGGCTACGCAAGTACGCAGGCCAAAAGATGCCATGCGGTGCTTGAGCTGGTGTGCTTGGGGGACAGGAGCCACACTGGGGCAGAGGTTCTGTCAGCTCTGCAGGGGCAGGTTCAGAGGTGGTTGACGCCACGCCAGCTTAAGGCAGGAATGGTGGTTTGCGACAATGGCACCAACCTCCTCTCTGCCCTCCGACAGGGACAAATGACCCATGTGCCCTGTTTGGCTCACGTCCTTAACTTGGTGGTGCAGCGGTTCTTGGGCAGGTACCCGGGCTTACAGGATGTCCTGAGGCAGGCCAGGAAAGTCTGTGTGCATTTCCGCCGGTCATATAATGCCAGTGCTCGGCTGACGGACCTCCAAAAGGAGTTTAACCTGCCCAAGAACCGCCTAATCTGTGACATGCCCACCAGGTGGAACTCAACGTTGGCCATGCTGCAGCGGCTGCACACGCAGCAGAGGGCCATCAATGAGTACCTGTGCGACTATGGCACCAGGACAGGGTCAGGGGAGCTTGGTTTTTTTTCCCCACGCCAGTGGGCCATGATCAGGGATGCATGCACTGTCCTGTCACCATTTGAGGAGGCCACGAGGATGGTGAGCAGTGACAGTGCATGCATCAGTGACACTGTCCCCCTTGTCCACCTGTTGGAGCACACGCTGCGTGGAATAATGGACAGGGCACTTGAGGCAGAACAGAGGCAGGAAGAGGAGGACTTCCTTAGCTCTCAAGGCCCCCTTTATCCAGACAGTGTTCCTGCGTGCCCGCCGATCACACAGGAAGAGGACGAGGAGGAAGAGGAGGAGGAGGAGGAAGATTGTGTCAGTATGGAGGTGGAGCCTGGCACTCAGCATCAGCAGCAGTCTTTAAGGGATCAGTCCCAAGAAACACATGGACTTGTACGTGGCTGGGAGGAGGTGGCTGCGGACCATGTCGTCCTTAGTGACCCAGAGGACTCCGGACCGAATGCCTCAGCAAACCTACGCTGCATGGCCTCCCTGATCCTGCAAAGCCTGCGTAAGGATCCTCGTATTCGTGGTATCAAGGAGAAGGACCAATACTGGCTGGCAACCCTCCTTGATCCACGTTACAAGGGTAAGGTTGCGGACCTTATCTTGTCATCGCAGAGGGAGCAGAGGATGAAACATCTTCGGGAGGCCTTGCAGAAAGGTCTGTGCAATGCGTTCCCAGAGACTGGGAGGTTACAAACTCCTGTTTCTGGACAACGTGTTGCTGAGGCTTCGGTCAGTCAAAGAAGGAGCGGTGGAGAAGGTGGCCGTCTGACCGATGCGTTCAGACAATTTTTTGGTCCGCAGCCCCAAGGTATGATCGGTTCCAGCAACCATCGCCAGCGTCTGTTTTACATGGTGCAGGAATACCTAGGGGCAAGATCAGACTTGGACACCTTTCCCACCGAAAATCCTCTGGGTTACTGGGTTTTGAGGATGGATCACTGGCCAGAGCTTGCACAGTATGCAATTGAGCTACTGGCCTGTCCTGCATCCAGCGTTCTTTCGGAACGCACATTCAGTGCTGCTGGAGGCGTGGTAACCGATCACAGGGTGCGTCTGTCCACTGACTCGGTCGATCGACTGACCTTCATAAAAATGAATGAGTCTTGGATCACCACCAGCTACCAAGCACCTGATGCTGATGTAACCGAATAATTTTTTTTGAAATCTCAGATCCCTTCAAAGACTGCCTATGCTGATGCTGAGTGACTATCCCTGAGTAATTATCCTCTTCCTCCTCAATCATCACGCTGATAGCTTGTAAGAACATTTTTGGTTCTGGGTGCCACCACCAGTGCCTAAGGCACAATTTTTCAGCCCCTGTTTAACAGGGGCGTGTAATTACGATTTTTGATGCAATACTTTGCAGCAGGGCTCGTTCCTGCATTCCAACTAGAGTGTCTGTGAGGGGTTGCAGTGTTGTGGCACCAGCACCAGTGCCTAAGGCCCAATTTTTCAGCCCTTGTTTAACAGGGGCGTGTAATTACAATTTTTGATGCAATACTTTGCAGCAGGGCTTGTTCCTGCATTCCAACTAGAGTGTCTGTGAGGGGTTGCAGTGTTGTGGCACCAGCACCAGTGCCTAAGGCCTAATTTTTCAGCTCCTGTTCAACAGGGGCATGTAATTACAATTCTTGATCTAATATTTCACAGCAGAGCCCTGTGAGGGCTTACAGTGTTGTGGCCACAGCAACACCTAAGGCCCAAATTTCTGCTGAGTATATAGGGCAGGACCCTACTTTCAAACAACTAACTTACAAACGACTCCTACTTGCAAACGGAAGGAGACAACAGGAAGTGAGAATAAATCTACCCCTAGGAAGGGAAATTCTCTCCTGTAAGAGTTAATATGGGAAAAACATTTCTCCTTTCCACTGATGCTTTCCAATCCATTGGGACAAAAAGTGAGGTGAAATCTTCTGAAGAGGAGGAAAGACAGCAAAACAAATGTCACAGGGGTGATAACCCTTCCCTATGTTTTCCAAAAAGCTTAAAAAAGATTTTTTGGCTGGAGCTAAACACGTTAAAAATGTACCCGTTCAAAATTACAAAGAGATTCTACTTAACAACAAACCTACAGCCTGTATACTGCTGTCCAGAGTATATAGGGCCTGGTGGCCCCACACCTTTCCTTATTTTAATTTGGGTGCGGGGTTCCCCTTAATATCCATACAAGACCCAAAGGGCCTGGTAATGGACTGGGGGGTACCCATGCCATTTGTCTCACTGATTTTCATCCATATTGCCAGGACCCGACATTACATTAAACCCGCAAGCAGTTTTAAATGAGATTTTTTCCTTTAAAAATGACATTTGGTGCAGGGACTGTTCTAAACACGGGAAACACGCGTCACTTTACAGGCATACTATAGACACCCCTCAGGTACGATATTTAAAGGAATATTTCACTTTTTTTTTTTACTTTAAGCATCATTAAAATCACTGCTCCCGAAAAAACGGCCGTTTTTAAAAGTTTTTTTTGCATTGATACATGTCCCCTGGGGTAGGACCCGGGTCCCCAAACCCTTTTTAGGACAATACCATGCAAATTAGCCTTTAAAATGAGCACTTTTGATTTCGAACGTTCGATTCCCATAGACGTCAATGGGGTTCTAACGTTCGTGCGAACTTTCGGTCCGTTCGCAGGTTCTGGTGCGAACCGAACCGGGGGGTGTTCGGCTCATCCCTATTCGTGGAATAAGGGACAGGGCACTTGAGGCACAACAGCAGGAGGAAGAGGAGGACTTCCTTACCTCTCAAGGCCCCCTTTATCCAGATAGTATTCCTGAAGGCCCGCCAAACACACAGGAATAAGAGGAGGAGAAGGGCTGTGTCAGCATGGACATGGAGGATAACACTCAGCAGCAGTCTTCAAGGGATGGTTTTCAGTCCCCAGAAACCCAAGGAGTTGTACGTAGCTGGGAGGAGGTTGTTACAGATCATGTGATCCTTAGTGACCCAGAGGACTTAGAATCGAATGCCTCTGCAAACTTATGCTGCATGGCCTTCCTGATTCTGCAAAGCCTGCAAAAGGACCCTAGGATTCGTGGTATCAAGGAGAGGGATCATTACTGGCTCGCAACCCTTCTTGATCCACGTTACAAGGGTAAGGTTGCAGTACTCATCCTACCTTCACAGAGGGAGCAGAGGATGAAACATCTTCAGGAGGCCTTGACCAAAGGTTTGTGCAATGCTGTTACAATTTCCTGGTGCTGGACAACATGTTGCTGAGGCTTTGTTCAGTCAGAGGAGAGCGGTGGAGAAGGTGGTCGGCTGACCAATGCCTTTAGACAATTTTTCAGTACTGAGCGCCAAGCTGAGTGCCATGCAATTGAGCTTCTGGCCTGTCCTGCATCCAGCGTTCTTTCTGAAGGCACATTCAGTGCAGCTGGAGGGTTTGTAACAGATCATAGAGTGCGCCTGTCCACAGACTCCATTGATAGGCTCACATTCTTAAAAATGAATCAGTCTTGGATCAGCAGCAGCGATCAAGCACCTGATGCTGATGTAACTGATTGATTTTTTTATGGATGTGGGATCCCTTATAGACTGCCTATGCTGAGTGACTATCCTATTCCTCCTCAATCTTGATGATGATAGCTTCCAACAATATTTTTCGTTTAGGGCACCACCACCACTGCCTAAGGCCCAATTTTTCTGTCCCTGTTTAACAGGGGCATGTAATTACAATTTTTGATCTAATATTTCCCAGCAGGGCCCGTTCCTGCGCCCAGCAAGTGTATCTGTGAGGGGTGGCACCACCACCACCAAAGGCCCAATTTTTCTGCCCCTGCCCCAGCAGCAGATAAAAAAGGACAAGCGTGCCCCACGGCCACCTGCAGAGGATGCACCATGTCCACAACCAGCACTGTTGACTGTAGACACAGAGCCTGATTGCCCTCTTTTAGTGGCCTGCGAGCATCTGCCTCTCCTTGGTGGCCTTCTGGACATGATGGGGATTTTGTTTTGCAACACCACACTACACTGTATTGTGTACTGTGTACACCACCAAAAAAGTAGTAGCAACTGCACTATGGGTGCACTGTATTGTGTACTGTGTACATCACCAGAAAAGTAGTAGAAACAGTACACCATGGAATGCACTGTAGATATAGGCTACACTGGATGCTGCAGAGTGTATGTATATATATATATATATATATATATATATATATATATATATATATATATATATATATATATATATATATATATATATATATATATATATATATCAACACACACACACACTAGACTGTCTGTATATATATATATCTCAAATACACTGCCTGAAGTAGACTAGAAATAGTACACCACGGAATGCACTGTAGAATGTAGATCTAGGCTAAACTGACTGGATGCTGCAGAGTATATATATATATATATATATATATATATATATATAGCAATAACTCTCGGTGGAGCTGCTGGTTTAAAGCGGGCCTGTCCTCTTATCTATTCACCCCTCTTAAATTTTTAATCTCCTTGGCACAGCTGTGCAGTGTTGTAATTAGGGATGAGCTTCGAGTTCGAGTCGAACTCATGTTCGACTCGAACATTAGCTGTTCGCAAGTTCGCCGAACACCGAACAATTTGGGGTGTTCGCGGCAAATTCGAATGCCGCGGAACACCCTTTAAAAGTCTATGGGAGAAATCAAAAGTGCTAATTTTAAAGGCTTATATGCAAGTTATTGTCATAAAAAGTGTTTGGGGACCCGGGTCCTGCCCCAGGGGTCATGTATCAATGCAAAAAAAAGTTTTAAAAACGGACGTTTTTTCAGGAGCAGTGATTTTAATAATGCTTAAAGTCAAACAATAAAAGTGTAATATCCCTTTAAATTTCGTACCTGGGGGGTGTCTATAGTATGCCTGTAAAGGGGCTCATGTTTCCCGTGTTTAGAACAGTCTGACAGCAAAATGACATTTGGAAGGAAAAAACACATTTAAAACTACCCGCGGCTATTGCATTGCCGACAATACACATAGAAGTTCATTGATAAAAACGGCATGGGAATTCCCCCCAGGGAAACCCCGAACCAAAATTAAAAAAAAAAAAAATGACGTGGGGGGTCCCCCTAAATTCCATACCAGGCCCTTCAGGTCTGGTATGGATATTAAGGGGAACCCCGGCCAAAATTAAAAAAAAAAAATGACGTGGGGTTCCCCCTAAATTCCATACCAGACCCTTCAGGTCTGGTATGGATTTTAAGGGGAACCCCGCGCCAAAAAAAAAAAAAAAAAACGGCGTGGGGTTCCCCCAAAAATCCATACCAGACCCTTATCCGAGCACGCAACCTGGCAGGCCGCAGGAAAAGAGGGGGGGACGAGAGTGCGGCCCCCCCCCTCCTGAACCGTACCAGGCCACATGCCCTCAACATTGGGAGGGTGCTTTGGGGTAGCCCCCCAAAACACCTTGTCCCCGTGTTGATGAGGACAAGGGCCTCATCCCCACAACCGTGGCCGGTGGTTGTGGGGGTCTGCGGGCGGGGGGCTTATCGGAATCTGGAAGCCCCCTTTAACAAGGGGACCCCCAGATCCCGGCCCCCCCCCTGTGTGAAATGGTAAGGGGGTACTTACCCCTACCATTTCACTAAAAAACTGTCAAAATAGTTAAAAATGACAAGAGACAGTTTTTGACAATTCCTTTATTTAAATGCTTCTTCTATCTTCCTTCATCTTCTTCTGGTTCTTCTGGCTCTTCTGGTTCTTCCTCCGGCGTTCTCGTCCAGCATCTTCTCCGCGGCGTCTTCTATCTTCTTCTCCTCGGGCCGCTCCGCACCCATGGCATGAGGGGAGGCTCCCGCTCTTCTCTTCATCTTCTTCTTCATCCTCTTCTCTTCTTCATCTTCTTCATCTTCATCTTCTCTTCTTTTCTTCTGCGGGCCGCTCCGCATCCATGCATGGAGGGAGGCTCCCGCTGTGTGACGGCGTCTCCTCGTCTGACGGTTCTTAAATAACGGGGGGCGGGGCCACCCGGTGACCCCGCCCCCCTCTGACGCACGGGACATGACGGGACTTCCCTGTGGCATTCCCCGTGACATCACAGGGAAGTCCCGTCAAGTCACCGTGCGTCAGAGGGGGGCGGGGTCACCGGGTGGCCCCGCCCCCCGTTATTTAAGAACCGTCAGATGAGGAGACGCCGTCACACAGCGGGAGCCTCCCTCCATGCATAGATGCGGAGCGGCCCGCAGAAGAAAAGAAGAGAAGATGAAGATGAAGAAGATGAAGAAGAGAAGAGTATGAAGAAGAAGATGAAGAGAAGAGCGGGAGCCTCCCCTCATGCCATGGGTGCGGAGCGGCCCGAGGAGAAGAAGATAGAAGACGCCGCGGAGAAGATGCTGGACGAGAACGCCGGAGGAAGAACCAGAAGAGTCAGAAGAACCAGAAGAAGAAGAAGATGAAGGAAGATAGAAGAAGCATTTAAATAAAGGAATTGTCAAAAACTGTCTCTTGTCATTTTTAACTATTTTGACAGTTTTTTAGTGAAATGGTAAGTACCCCCTTACCATTTCACACAGGGGGGGGCCGGGATCTGGGGGTCCCCTTGTTAAAGGGGGCTTCCAGATTCCGATAAGCCCCCCGCCCGCAGACCCCCACAACCACCGGCCACGGTTGTGGGGATGAGGCCCTTGTCCTCATCAACATGGGGACAAGGTGTTTTGGGGGGCTACCCCAAAGCACCCTCCCAATGTTGAGGGCATGTGGCCAGGTACGGTTCAGGAGGGGGGGGGGCCGCACTCTCGTCCCCCCCTCTTTTCCTGCGGCCTGCCAGGTTGCGTGCTCGGATAAGGGTCTGGTATGGATTTTTGGGGGGACCCCACGCCGTTTTTCTTTTTTTTTTTGGCGCGGGGTTCCCCTTAAAATCCATACCAGACCTGAAGGGTCTGGTATGGAATTTAGGGGGAACCCCACGTCATTTTTTTTTTTTAATTTTGGCCGGGGTTCCCCTTAATATCCATACCAGACCTGAAGGGCCTGGTATGGAATTTAGGGGGACCCCCCCACGTCATTTTTTTTTTTTTTTTATTTTGGTTCTGGGTTTCCCTGGGGGGAATTCCCATGCCGTTTTTATCAATGAACTTCTATGTGTATTGTCGGTAATGCAATAGCCGCGGGTAGTTTTAAATGTGTTTTTTCCTTCCAAATGTCATTTTGCTGTCAGACTGTTCTAAACACAGGAAACATGCGCCCCTTTACAGGCATACTATAGACACCCCCCAGGTACGAAATTTAAAGGGATATTACACTTTTATTGTTTGACTTTAAGCATTATTAAAATCACTGCTCCTGAAAAAACGGCCGTTTTTAAAACTTTTTTTTGCATTGATCCATGTCCCCTGGGGCAGGACCCGGGTCCCCAAACACTTTTTATGACAATAACTTGCATATAAGCCTTTAAAATTAGCACTTTTGATTATTCATGTTCGTGTCCCATAGACTTTAACGGTGTTCGCGTGTTCGAGCGAACTTTTTTGCTGTTCGCATGTTCTGGTGCGAACCGAACAGGGGGGTGTTCGGCTCATCCCTAGTTGTAATGATATGAGTATTGACTTTAACCCACAATATACACTTATGTTTATATTTACCTCTACCTGGGTGTCTGTAGCTCCACCTGCAGGAGAAATAACAACACTGCACACGAACTTCAGTAATAACCAGAAATAACTTCTTTCTTTGAGTAAGTAGTATATTTATATAAAGAGTTATTACAATGACTACACTATCACACCAATGTAGTGCCACAATATAGTAAATAGTTATAACAGTCTTAGTAACATACACAAATATACGTAAGTATGTGTATATCTATATTTATACCAGGGAGCTCCCCCTGCTCTAAACCGTAAAGTCACTATCCTTTGTAACTAAGTGCAGGGCCCTGCAGTAAAAGAGACGTCTTCAGTCTTCGCTAGCTTATGAATTTGTAATTGTAATCCACAATCCTCTTGGGTGTTGCACAGTGTAAGGTAATACACTAAAGCAGTTATAATCCAGCAGACTGATTAAGTGTTCTTATACGAAGGAGACAAACATCTAATATCAATTCTTGAATACTGAAGTCTATGCAGATGTAATGTTCTCCAACTTAACTTGTTCCGTGGGACTATCAGTCCCAGCAACACTCTGTAACAGTTCTAAGTGTGTGTAGTATTTAAACAAACTTCTGGGTGTTAACCCTCTCACCACATGGGATCCAGGCGGATGGATGTCTCTGTTTCAACAGTTCTCAGTCCGTACAGAACCACCGCCACGCCGTCACACTGCTCCATTCAGTAACGACCAGGAGTCCTCGGTTACCTCCCCCACGGGTCTTCGGAACGATCACTTCTGCTGCTCCAGCACACTGTGATACAATGACAGGATCCCTGCTGCTGCTCTGCTCCCTCACAAGGTAGGCCGCAACCCTGTGGGACACACACACCCACAGAGCTCTGCAGGCAGCCCACGTGTCCCAGGAACAAGAGACTTAAGATGGCCGCTCCCAGCCCTTTTATATCCTCCCACAATGCAGTTCAGTTCTCCTCTTGTCCAGGAGCAATGTGGGTAGGTCATAGTTAAAGTTCAGAAGTAAACAATCAATCACTTCCATGTCACTTCTCTTAATCATAAAACAAAACATAAAAGTATTGTACCTTTTCAATTGTCCACAAGATGCCACTACAACAACTTATGTCCTGTATAACACATATATGGCTAAAAACAAAAGTTGTCAGTGCTACATATATATATATATATATATATATATATATATATATATATATATATATATATATAGATAGATAGATAGATAGATAGATATAGATATATATAGATATCTATATCTATATCTATATAGATATAGATATAGATATATATAGATATATATATCTATATATATAGATATATATAGATATATATATCAACAAAAGGGAAGAACTGAAGCTGGACTTTGCATGAGGCACCGAAAAATCCCATTACAGTGGTTGGTATCAACCTATGGAGATTTGTAAGTGTCATTGAAACCTGTGTTTCCTCTTTACTTACCTTCCACCTATGTAGAGGATTTTGTATATTACTAGATGTTTCATTATCCTATTTTATAGTCACTATGCATCTGACTCCTGATGATTAGTTGAAAGCCAAGAAACGCGTTGAGTTACGAACTTATGGATGCCCAAACTTTCATATTCTACAATAACCTTCTTTGTATCGATTTGTACCAATTGTATCAATTATGTTTACTGTTTGATCGTTTGTATCTGCTCTATCACGTCCAATGATGAATTATATTAAATAATCTTATATGAATATTATTATGTAAATCCTTTGTGATTACGTTATTCAGTCCTTATTATTATTTATTGACATAATTTTAATATTATAGATTATAGATTTAGTATTGGTTAAAGTTAATTTAATTTGATTTTGATCAATTAGCTTATATCAACCCCTTGACATGCCTCATGCAAAGTCCTGCTTCAGTTCTTCCCTTTTGTTGTCACATTATTAGGGATGGAGACATGTCATTGTGTAAACATTGGTGTATTGGTGTGGACAGGTCACAACCCCCCTTTTTCATATATATATATATATATATATATATAAAAATATATATTAGACTGTCTGTATATATATATATATATATATATATATATATATATATATATATATATCAAATACACTGCCTGAAGTAGAATAGAAATAGTACACCACGGAATGCACTGTAGAATGTAGCTCTTTTCAGTAGTACTGCCACTTAGGCTTTACGCTTCAGCCCTCTTGGCCATATAACAGGGTTCCCCTACAACTACTGTACCTCTTTTCAGCTTCCTTGCTGCTCAGGCCTTCCACTTCAGGCTCTCACCTAAGCTAAGCAGGGCAAGAACTTCTCCGCAGGATGTGGAAACCTTGCAAAAAGACCTGAACAAATTAATGGGGTGGGCGACTACATGGCAAATGAGGTTCAATGTAGAAAAATGTAAAATAATGCATTTGGGTGGCAAAAATATGAATGCAATCTATACACTGGGGGGAGAACCTCTGGGGGAATCTAGGATGGAAAAGGACCTGGGGGTCCTAGTAGATGATAGGCTCAGCAATGGCATCCAAGCTGCTGCTAATAAGGCAAACAGAATATTGGCATGTATTAAAAGGGGGGTCAACTCCAGAGATAAAACGATAATTCTCCAGCTCTACAAGACTCTGGTCCGGCCGCACCTGGAGTATGCTGTCCAGTTCTGGGCACCAGTCCTCAGGAAGGATGTACTGGAAATGGAGCGAGTACAAAGAAGGGCAACAAAGCTAATAAAGGGTCTGGAGGATCTTAGTTACGAGGAAAGGTTGCGAGCGTTGAACTTATTCTCTCTGGAGAAGAGACGCTTGAGAGGGGATATGATTTCAATTTACAAATACTGTACTGGTGACCCCACAATAGGGATAAAACTTTTTCGCAGAAGAGAGTTTAATAAGACTCATGGCCACTCATTACAATTAGAAGAAAAGAGGTTTAACCTTAAACTAAGTAGAGAGTTCTTTACTGTAAGAGCGGCAAGGATGTGGAATTCCCTTCCACAGGCGGTGGTCTCAGCGGGGAGCATTGATAGCTTCAAGAAACTATTAGATAATCACCTGAATGACCGCAACATACAGGGATATATAATGTAATACTGACACATAATCACACACATAGGTTGGACTTGATGGACATGTGTCTTTTTTTAACCTCACCTACTATGTAACTACTATATAACTATGTAACTATGTAACCTTTCTCCTTAGATGCACACAGCTTCAATGCACATATCGTCTATCTAGAAAGCAGACCCTCACTGCTCTGATCCTCAGACTGGGGTCTCTGGCTTTCTCTAGTGCACACCTGCACTCTCTGGACTCCTGGAGACCTCCTGTCTCTCTGGGTGGAGCCCAGAACCCTAATCCTGACTCTGCAATAAGCCCAGGACCCACCTGCTCAATCAACCAGCCAGACTCCTGGCTGTTCCCAAAACCCGGTCCCAGGATTGGAGATTCCGTCCCACCCATAACGCTATGGAATCTCTGGGCTCCCGGTCCCCAAATGGATTTTACAAACTTTGGAGGAAACTGATAAAACAGATTCCTCCACATTAAATACCCCTAGAGCCCCTCAACCTGCCTATTTGAGATCCCCGTGGGCGACAATTACTAGGACAGGGAACTGTACTGTCACAATATATATACTAGACTGTCTTTATATAAATATATATATATATATTTATATCAAATACACTGCCTGAAGTAGATTAGAAATAGTACACCACGGAATGCACTGTAGAATGTAGATCTAGGCTACACTGACTGGATGCTACAGAGTATATATATATATATATATATATATATATATATATACTAGACTGTCTGTAAAGATATATCAAATACACCGCCTGAAGTAGATAAGAAATAGTACGCCACAGAATGCACTGTAGAATGTAGATCTAGGCTACACTGACTGGATGCTGCAGAATATATATATATATATATATATATATATATATATATATATATATATATATATATATATATACTAGACTGTCTGTATATACTGTATATATATCAAATACACTGCCTGAAATCTGAAATAGATTAGAAATAGAGTGCACTGTAGAATGTAGATATAGGCTATACTGGATGCAGCAGAGTATATATATACTGTATATATACTAGACTGACTGTATATATATATATATATATATATATATATATATATATATATATATCAAATACACTGCCACTAACTGAATAACCTGCCTGCTTAATCTAAATCACACTCTCTCTCCATCCACGCCAACAACACTACACAGGGCCACCATGTAGCCATGTAGGCAGCCTTATATAGTGTGGGGCGTGGACTTAGTCCCCCTGAGCCATGATTGGCCAAAGGCACCCTGCCTCTCTTAGCAGAGGGCGCTGGAATTGGCCAAAGCATGCAGAACAGGTGCATGCTTTGGCCAATCATCATACAGCAATGCACTGCAATCTCGCAGTGCATTATGGGGCATTCCACGGGCGCTCGAATTTCCCGCGAACACCCAATATTGTTCATTCGTCGGCGAACATCTGATGTTCGAGTCAAACTTATGTTCGACCCGAACATTGAGCTCATCCCTAGTAACAACTGCCCAAGTAACAGATATGCCCAAAATAGAAGGAGAAAGTAACTTTTTCAGAGAAAGCCTGTGCAAGTACGTTTAGAACTGCGTGAGATCAATGTAAGCACTGCGCATGTGCAAGCGGCTCTTGCGCTCGTTCAAATGCATTTGTTCACTGCACGGCTAAAATCTTAGTAAATGTCAAGCAACGTAAATGCAATTACGTGGGTTGAACAGGCGCACATCTAATTTTTTTTTTTGTTTTTTTTACGCTGGTACACCTTTATGTCTTTTTTTAAGGAGATTTGCACACAGGTCATGATAGCATGTTACGTTGCCAGCATGTGACATGCACCTTGTCAAAATTATGTTAAAAGACTCTCGCTCCTCTAGCTCCTCCTAAAAGGGCATTTAACCTTCCCCCTCTAATACATATGATTTCCTTGGGCTAGCTTTTGCTTTTAAAGGGGAACGCCACACTCCATTCTCCAATGCACTTGTCTCCCCCTCTAATGCATATGATTTCTTTGGGCTAACTTTTGCTTTTAAAGGGGAACTCCACACTGCATTCTCTAATGCTCTTGTCTCCCCCTTCTAATGCATATGATTTCTTTGGGCTAACTTTTGCTTTTAAAAGGGAACTCCACACTCCACTCCATTCTCAAAAGGCTGTGAGCTGCCTTCACCAATCCAAATCACAACAGGGCCAGCTAGGAAAGGGGCGAGAAGAGAGATCGCCCAACCCCCTCCTGAACCATACAAGGCCACATGCACCCAACATAGCTGGCTGCCTTTGGGGCATTATGAGCTTAGCCGAATACCAACCACAAAGCACCTTGTACCAACTAGTTTAAAGGGGCTTTCCACATTCCATAAAGCCCCGTCTGCAGCCCCCCACATCCCCAGCCCAGGGTTGTGTGGAAGAGGCCCTTGTCCCCTTGAATATGGGAACAAGGTGGTTGACTTTTGGGGTGCCCGAGCCCCTCCTGCCCCCAAGCATCCACCTCCCTTTCATGGGCTGGCTTGCTGTATGTTTGGCTAGGGGTTTGTTAGTGTTTGGGGTGGGATTTTTCACGTGGGGGTTCTCATTTTAAGCCTTAACAGACCCAAATGACCTTGTATGTATTGGTGGGGGGGGGGGGGCAGGCTATTTTTTGTTTTGTGTTAAAATCTTGCAGTTGCAATGTAGATTTGTAGCTTTTCTCTAAAGCCGTATATCTTTGAAGCAGCATTTTGGATACATGCTAAAGATGCACTAATTTACAGACAGAGTAAGCCCCCACAAGTTACTAGCTTTTAAGCAATTTTGCATTTTTTGGGGTTTTCCAAATTGGTGACATTGATATATGTGCCTTATGGCAGGACCTTGGCCCCCATACCCATTTTAAGGCCAATAACTAAAAGATAAGCCAGCCAAGTGGGGACTTGCAAAATTCACAAGTCAGTTCCCATAGACTGCAATGGTCTTTGTTGTATAACTTTTGCCCATGTTAGGCTCTTTGTTTGCCCCCCTGGACTGAGGGGTGTTTGTCCCATCTGTAATTTTGTAGCATGCTGGATGATGTTGGACAGAGGGGTGGCTTATTTTGTGCTAGCTGCATTTGGGTTGGTCTGGGTATGCTCAGGGACTTTGATTTTTTCAGTTTTTTGTGTGTGAACAGCACTTGGATGTTTCTGGGCATGCTCAGAGAGTGTGTTTTTTAGGTTAGTAATTTAAGGACATCCTTAGCTGGTGTACCCACTTTGAAGTTCTGTCTCTACACTGAATGAACTTGCATTTTGTGTGTTTCATGGACTGTACATGTGTTTTCAATTGCCTCATTAGCACACAAACCTATGTTATATAAAGCTTGCAGATAGCATTCTTTACCTTGCCCTGAAAAGAGGCAAGATTGTATGTATGTGGGGCCGGCAAGAGAGTACATTTGGACAGATGTGTTTTCCAGCAAGTTTATTTTTTTACTTTGGTTTGTTGTATTTTTTTGGGTGGGGTATATTATCCCCTGAAATATTTTTGATGTTGGCAATGTTTGTAGTTTTTACGTTGTTCACTTTGATGTATTTGGCTGTGCTGTATTACTTTGCAAATTATTTCTCAAGATGTTGATTATGTGACTAATGTTGTTTCAATGTTTCAATCCCTAATTGATGTCCATTTGTAGGTGTACTCCTTTTAACTCCTGTTAATTTACAATGCAAAATGGTCAAACCTCAAAAACCATATTCTGTTAGTGTCTCAAATTAACATACATGTGTTTTTTTACTTTCCTTGCTCTTTTCCAAGTCCTGTTTTTTTTTTTTTTTTGACCAATAAAATTCTTTCAAAATTTTTATGTTTTATGTGTGTTACTTTTCAGGCCACGGATTTCCCAGCTGCAGCTTAACTAGGCTGATTGGTATGTCTTAGACAAATCAAAAATGTCTTTTATTTTTTATTTTAAGTTACTTTCCTGGTGCCATCATGGTAGCATATGCATGGATTGTGTGTATGCTGCCATGGATAGTCACCAGGAAAGTAAAATTTCAGAGCGGTAGGTATTCAATTTTCCTTTTTTAGCGCAGTGGTTCTTGGCCTCAGTCCTCAAGTACCCCCGGCAGGACATGTTTTGTGAATTTATCTTATCTAAAATAGTTTCCACAATACCAAGCCATTGACTGTGATTTATTTATTTTTTTCAAATATAACTTTTAACACCCACAACGGGCAAAGTCAGGTCAATACAACAGAAAAAATAAACAATATAGCATATGGATTACAACTGCAATATAACCCCATTTGTTTATATCTACGGTACAGTTCAGTATAGTTATTTTAGGGCCAGTCCCCAACCGGCACCGCCCCTTGTTGTCTACTGGGAAAAGTATATAGAAGGGATTCAGGTAACAAACCTAACTACGCTCGTTTCTTTTTTCCTATTTCTAATCGATTAACAAAAAAACAAAACCAAACAAACAAACAAACAAAAACAAAACAAAACAAAACACAACAGAGAAAAAAAAGAAAAAAAAAAAAAAAAAAAAAAAAAAAAAAACCAACAGCCGAGAAGGATGGCCAAGGTGTGTAAAGAATAACATTCATACATGAGTCTCCTGTCTAATGATGAACATCTTGATAGCATTTGGCAGGAATATTAAAGACATGAAATAAGAAAAATGCCGGATCACCAGGTATCTTATATTCCGTGAGCTTTTGAGACACTTCCCGGACTGTCGTCCAGAAGTTAGTCAATTTAGGGCATGACCAGAATATGTGGAGTAATGTACCTCTGTCTCCCAAGCATCTCCAACAAAGATCAATGGTATCAGGGTAGTATTGGTGCAAAAGATGGGGGGTATTATACCATCTCGTCAATAGTTTGTAGCTAGATTCTTGTGTTTTTGTACAGACTGATGTCTTCAAAGCAAATCTAAATATATTCTGGGTTTGTGCCAGTGTGAATTTCCGTTGTAGGTCCTGTTCCCATTTTTCCAAGAACGACGGATGTGATAGAGTTGTCGGATAATTCAGCATAGTGTATATTTTGGATAGGACCTGCGTTATATTGCCTTCATCAGAGCAATATTCTTCAAACGTCGTCAAAGAGCAGGCGAAATTACAGGGATTAGGTATTGTATCCAAAAAATGTCGTAGCTGAAGTGCTGGCCAAAGAGTCAATTTAAAGGGACCCTCCTCCGACATTAATTCCTTGATGGAAGGCCATCTGCCATTCACTAAAAAGTGGGATGCTTGAGTTATGCCGGTCCGGCATAATTTGCCGAATGTATGGAGGCAGAAGCCAGGAGAGAATTGTGGGTTCCCTAAAATAGGAGATATCGGAGAGTCCGAAGAAGAAAGAGAGTATTGTTTAATAGCTACCGATCCTATACAAAGTGTCGTCCCTATTAGTGGGTGGCTTTTCAGTGGTGGTTGGAGATGGTCATAGCACCACAGGGCCTTTGAGAGTGGAATACATGTTTGGGACTGTTCTATCAGAGCCCATAGTTTAGATCGGCCGTGGCGGCACCAATCTACGATTCTGCCTATGTGGATTGCCTGATAGTATTCTCCAATATCTGGGAAAGCTAGCCCCCCGTGTTGTTTAGGTAGAGTCATTAAATGAAAAGAAAGTCATGGCTTCTTATACGCCCACACAAACTTGATAAAAAGTGCGTTAACTTGTTTAAGATAGGATATGGGGATTCTAATTGGTAGGGCTTGAAGTAAATACAAAAATTTAGTAGAATACTCATTTTTAATAAGCTAATTCTGCCAAACCACGAATGCAGGCCCCTATTCCAAGTCTCTAAGAGCGTACGGGTTTTTGACAACAGTGATGGGAAATTCAGTTCAAATATGCGAGACATCTCCGTCGGGATATAAGTGCCTAGATATTGCAAAGCTGTCGCTGTCCATTTGAATTTAAAACTGGACTTAAATGTAGACAGCATAGAAAGGGGTATCCCTATCCCCATAGCTTCTGATTTATGGAAATTAATTAATTGGATAGACGTCCATAGGTCTCAAACTCACGTAGTAGATTGGGGAGCGAAATAGCAGGATTTGTCAATGAAAAGAGCATATCATCCGCATAGGCTGAAATTTTGTACTGATCACCTCCGACACTTATGCCCTGGATGTCCGGGTTCCGACGAATTCTATTTAGAAATGGTTCTAAACACAGAACAAATAGCAGGGGGGAAAGCGGACATCCTTGTCTGGTGCCGTTTAGTATAGGAAAGGGATCCGAAAGGACCCCATTTACTTTGACCTGAGCCGTAGGTTGTGAGTAAATTGTAGTAATCCATTGAATAATGGTATCTCCTAGGCCCAGATATCGAAGAACCGTAAACATATATTGCCAGTTCACCTGATCAAACGCTTTTTCCACGTCTGTGCTAAGAAATACGCATGGTGTGTGGGAGGTTTTAGCCACATGTAGCAAATTTAAGACTTTAGTAGGATCTGACAATATGTGGCAGTTACAGGCCAATCTCCCTTCTAAATGCGGATATTAAATTGTTCACTAAAATTTTGGCGACTCGTCTAGCAATTTACTTAGTAGATTTGGTGCATTTAGATCAAGTAGGCTTTGTTCCTACTAGAGAAGCATTGACTGTGATTTAAAGCACCTGTGCAAGATGAAGGAAAACCTGCAAACATGGGCTGTTGGGGGTACTTGAGGACAGGGTTAAGAAGCACTGATTTAGAGCACTGAACTAAAATTGAGCTCAAGACAATCCCATTCTAATTGTGGGCATTTGAGGGAAATCAAGTGAGTTTTTTTTGGTTGGGCTTTGTGTCCCTTTTCTTAAAATTGGCTTTGCTTCCTGTCACATAGCCAAACAGGAAGTGAGACTAAAACCCTATCAATATCTTTCCTTGGGGACACACAGGTCAATCTAACTAGTGTCCCCATTATGCAAATTGCACTCTAGCACTTTGTTGTGTACACCCCAAATTATTAGGTATTTTGGGGTTTATTAAAGGCAAATACTTTCTGCAATACAAGTGTAGTTGATGAAAATCAGAGGGGTAGCACTCGTGATTTTATCATCCAATCATGTAGAGGCAAAGATGCTGTTTTTTTCTTTTCCTTGCTTGTCCCCATCGGATCTCCAGCAACTGCACTTCCAAGTGCACTTGTAGTGCAAAGTGGATTTGCCTTTAGTAAATAAACCCCAAAGTTCAAGATACATAATAATTTGGGGTGTACATAGCAAAATGCTAGAATGCAATTTACCGAATAGGGAAACTATTTAGATTGACCTGTGTGTCCCCAAGGAAAGACATTGGTAGGTTTTTACCCTCATTTCCTGTCTGGCTATGTGACAGGAAGTGAATAATTTTAAAGGAGAAAGTGGCAAAATTTGGGAGTTGTCTTCACCCTATGAGGGGTGCAGACATCCCCAAAAACTGACAAGACTTCTAATCCCTCTGCACTCTATCCCCAAGCAAAAATAAGAAAGGATTTCAATTAGTTTAACTTTGCAAAGACACATTCCTAAGTTCAATTGTGATGCGTGTCAATGGCCCATTTGGACCTTCTTTAATAGAAAGCATTAGGGATGAGCCGAACACCCCCCGGTTCGGTTCGCAGCAGAACATTCAAAAAATGTGTTCGAACACCGTTAAAGTCTATGGGACACGAACGTGAAAAATCAAAAGTGCTAATTTTAAAGGTTAATATGCAAGTTAATGTCATAAAAAGGGTTTGGGGACCCGAGTCCTGCCCGAGGGGACATGTATCAATGCAAAAAAAAGTTTTAAAAATGGACGTTTTTTCGGGAGCAGTGATTTTAATGATGCTATAATGAATTGTCGGGTCTCTGCAATACAGATAAAAGTCATTGAAAAAAAACGGCATGCCCCCCCAGTCCATTAACAGGCCCTTCAGGTCTGGTATGGATATTAAGGGGAACCCTGCGCCAAATTTAAAAAAAATGCCGTAGGGCATAGGGGTCATAGGGGTCCCTTCAGGTCTGGTACGGATTTTAAGGGGAACCCTGAGCCAAATTTTTTTTTAAAATGGCGTGGGGGTCCCCCCAAAAAATCCATAGTAGAAGAGCCGAATGGTTAACGCTGCGCTCGAAATGAGTATATTTTTTACAAAATTTTGAAATAAACCAAATAGATAGAGCTGCCGGCACCAAAAGTCCTAAATACAAAACTCAGATCAGTGAAAAGCATGGGGTGGATGCAGCGCTAATAGCAGTGTATAAATCCAAATAATAAAAAGCAGGAAATATAAAGTTCCTTTCAAATATTCAAAAGTGGTGAAAATCCTGAAATTAAAAGTGGAAAACTAAGGCAGAGTCCCAGTATAGTTACATAGTTAGTAAGGTTGAATAAAGACACCAGTCCAGCCTGAGTGAGTGTGGGGGGATGTCTACAATCATCCCTATTTTTATCTAAGGTACCCATATAGCGCCGCCAATTCACGCAGCACTCCGCACATAAAATCGTACACCCACATCGGTCCCTACCCTCAAGGAGCCCACAATCCTACATCCCCAACTCACATACTAGGGCCAATTTTTTGAACAGAAGCCAATTAACTTACCAGCATGTCTTTGGAGTGTGGGAGGAAACCAGAGTACCCGGAGGAAACCCACGCAGGCACAGGGAGAACATGCAAACTCCAGGCAAGTAGTGTCATGGTTGGGATTTGAACCAGCGACCCTTTTTCCTGCTAGGTGAGAGTGCTATCCACTACACCACTGTGCTGCATAAACACTGTTGCGTCTATGTTATTGTCAAACCTATTTATACAATAATAGACTCCATTAATGACAAGATATTGTACTCAAGTGCCAAAAAATAAAATAATATAACACCACAAAATTGCAAAAAGTTAATTAAGTGAAATTTGCAAAAATGCTCATGTGAATTAATTCAGTAATCCAATACTAAGAAAAATTTACAAAACCAACAGTGAAAAAAAGTCTTTAGAAAAGACAGAAACATAATCTAAAAAGAATAAAATAAAAATATAAAAATATAAAAAGTAAAAAGTGAATAATAAACTGAAACAAAGTCCCAAATGAATATGATGGTGAATCAGAAGATGTCCATGCAGGTATGAAGACAAGATGTTAACACAAAGCCATGAAGAAAAAAGACCTTCCTCCAAACAAGATTTACACCCAAAGTGAGTATGTAGTCTCCTTACCCTCAGAATTGACCACAACAGCGGTCTCACCAAGCTCAGGGAATTCAGTCTCCCAAAAACCAAATTGGATGTCCCAAACTGCTGGATCCTTGTCATTCAGAAACACAAACAAGAAATGCGCCCATAGTGCAGTATTTAAAAGAATAATTTAATATACTCAAATAGATTGCACTTACAGTACAAGACAAAGCTCATATATGTGCGGTGTGTCAGTAGATCAGAATATCGGCGTCTCCTCGGGCTTCCTCTGCTTGCTGCTTGCTGTACCATCAATCTCCGAAGAGACAATATGTGATAACGTTAGTACCTTAGGCCCACCCTACGTGTTTCGTCACGATAGGTCATCGTCGGGGGATAGGCTGCTCTGATAGTGTCATCACGCACACCATTTAAATAGTGCCATGGCGCCATCTTAACTAAGGGCCGCTATAACTATGATGATAAAACATGTAAGCCAACGCCATTTTAGCTAGTGGCAAGCTAATTTAAACCAAGCACAATGAGGAAGCAATGAATACTATCGCCATCTAATGGGGGAATATAGTATTACAGAATATATTTAACAACGGCCACAGCAAGAAACAAGGATTGGAAGTCGAGACAGATGTAGGAATTACAATATAATTAACTAAAGTTTAAAATATATCCACTGTAAATACACAACTATATCATCTATATCTACAATAATTATATTTATAATCTATACAATCTAAATAGCACATAATTTATTAAAAAAATTGATATATAAAAAAAACTATAAAAATATAAATTAAAAAGATAAGATAAAAACTCAAATAAATTATGCATTATTAATAAAGCAGTTTATATCCCAATCAACGTTTAAGCCAAAAGGCACATAGGATTTCATATCAAAAATCTATTTTATTTCAAGCCTGGAAATTGATCTAATCTTATTAACACCCCTCCAATCTGGTTTGATCTTATCTATGGGCAAAAAAAGAGTCCCTTTAAGTTTTTTATCGTGATATTTGGCATAATGCCTAGAAAGGTTGTGTTTGGTAAAACCATGTTTAATATTTCCTACATGCTCATCTAAACGCACATGTAAGGCTCTTTTTGTACGCCCAATGTACTGTTTAGAACAAGGACAATGGATAAGGTATACCACACACTCAGTGGAGCATGTGATGAAAGACTCTATATTATAGGATCTATTCATCTGAGTGGATTGAAAATTTTCACATTTACGTCCTCTGGATGAGTTGATTTGACAGATGTTGCACGTTCTGCAAGGAAAAAAGCCTGTCATGGTTTGAAAAAACAATATTGCATTGGATTGGCTCTACTCGGGCCATTTATCATACGATCTCTGTCCATATCACCAACACTTTTGATCATCTCATCAGTTTCCTTTTCCTTATATCCTTTATCCAAGAATCTAGATTATAAAACCAGAGCTTGCTGATGATAATCCAAAACGGAGGTACAATTTTGCTTAATCCTTTGGAATTGTCCTTTAGGGACCACATTGAGCCATATTGGATGATGGCAACTTGTTAAAGGTATGAAGGCATTGCGATCGGTCTCCTTGAAATGGGTGGTGCTGAGCAAACGTCCATCCTTATCAATGATATTGAGATCAAGAAAGTGGATCTGTGATTCACTCATCTCATACTGCAAGGAGATTCTTGATCTCAATATCATTGCTAAGGATGGACGTTTGATCACCACCACCCATTTCAAGCAGACAGATTGCAATGCCTTCATAATAGACTTGTGCACAACAGGAAATTTTGTTTAGTTTCTGTTCGTTGTCACTCGCAAAATACATAATTTCGTTCTGCTATGTTCGTTATGTTACGTTAATTTTGTTTTCAAATAATTTGTTATTATTCGTAGAGTGTCGATATTCATTATTTGTTCCCTGGATTACAAATACTGCAGTCTAATGAGCTAGCTGAAGAGGAAGAAGACAAGAGACTTTACTGTTCACTATAAAGCGTTTTTACCTCGTTATATACTGAGAACTGCATTACAACCTAGGGGGAGCATATGGCATAGGTGTATGTACTGTATTACATTGCTGCATTGTATCTGATAGTGCACTGCCAATTTAATGTGTGTATGCTCCAAGGAGGGAGTGGGAATGTGTTCAATATAAGGGATCTATCATATTGAGTGCAAGTCCCACTTTGTGCCTGTCTGCATGTGCTTCTCAAGTGATCATTGATTGTTATTACTTTCATTCTTTATATTGGGATTGCTACTGTGTCTAATGTTATGAACAAGTTACAACAAAATCTATTACTACACCTGGTGGAGTGACGGATACCCAGGTGACGGTAACTATACAGCATATTGTGTTGTTATTGTGTTGCTCTTTACCATTGGGTCTTATACTAACATTACCACACAGTTGTGCCAAGGGGGTCGAGTCCAGTTTCTGGGGTTGAGAGGCAGAGTACAGACCCAATCAATTATCAGCAGCTCCTTAGAGGGTCAGTGCTACATATATATATATATATATACACGTAGCAATGTGAACTACAATTGCAAAGTATGGCAATCCTCTGGTGTCTTTATGCATTTTGCATGTCCCTTTATTGCCCAGTGCTATTAAATTACATCATATTTGTGAGTCCAGCTAAAGAAACTATGGGGTGGACAGTCCATCAGACTGATCCAGACCAGATATCCCAGAGATCATTGCTACCATCAGTGGGATTGCTGGGAGGAGCTATAAAAGAGACCAGAGACCCGCCCATCGCTCTCTTCCTCCTGGGCCTGACACGAGACAGACCTTACCGTGCAGCGAGAGAGTGGTCGCGGCCTACCACACGGTGTAACATCTGCCCACCCGCTCCAGAAGGGTTTAGCTCCGTGGGTTGCCAACTGACATCCTTACAGCACCAGTCCAGTGACCAGCTAGTCGGTGTGTGAAGCTGCAAAAGAAAGATCAAAAGGAAGTGCTTTAACGTGCTGCATATCTCTTATTACCTTGTTTTGACTTTCGGAGGAATTATTTTGCTGAGCTGGCGCTGTTGGCCCAAAGCTCAGCAGATTTATTCCCTCCTTGTTGTGTACCTCCCTTTCCAGTTGATTCAAGTAAATACTATCAGAATCTAAATACACAGAGTCATCTAATTCATTACTAACCCAGAGTGTCAGGTGGGTTGGAATGTTCACCAGGTCATAGCAGTGTAGATAAGCAGGTAATTCCAAGCAGTCATGTGTGTATTTTTGTCTTCTATAAAAAGCTGCATAAACATGTGAGAAATCTTCATTACACCCACCCAACTGGAGGCAAGATCTACTTTAACAAGAGAGGGGAAGTTCCAACCGATCTTATTTTACAAATTTGGAATTTTTCTAACAAAACAATTTCAGTTATTCAAAGCCCGGACTTTGTGCCTGAAACATTTCCCAATATGAGTGATCCCAACTTCTGGAAAGGAGGCAAAGTAAGACATCACTTAATTGTTTTCTGTTTATATAATTTGCCTTATTTTAAGATATATTAATCAATGTGTCTGTTCATGAATGGGGCTCATTTTTTCACCAGTTAAAAGTTTGCAGAAATGGTTATCATGTTGAGAGTTTCTAAGATATTTAATTTCTATTTTGTGTATATATGTATTATGGAAGTTCTCAGAGAAGGTAACAGGGACCTATACTGTAAATCTCTGATATACAGTGTGTCACATGGGATATAATTATGAAAGAAAACAGCAGCACTGAAATCAGGAAATTATTATTATTATTATTATACAGGATTTATATAGCGCCAACAGTTTACGCAGCGCTTTAAAACTTAAGGGTAGACAGGGTAGACAGTACAAATACACTTTAAGAGGGCCCTGCTCCTTAGAGCTTACAAAGAGGGAAGGCCAACTATGGGGGGGTGTTCTTACGGATAAAATAAATGTACAGTTGTTAGGTGGGGGCCAGATAGGCTTCTCTGAATAGATGAGTTTTCAGGGATCGTCTGAAAGTGGATAAAGTCAGACAGATTGGGGTAGAGCATTCCAGAGGATGGGAGATAGGGTTGCCACCTGTCGAAGGATTCACTCGGATAGTTCGGGTGTGGAATCATGCGTCCGGGTTTCAGACTGCCTAAAACCCGGACACATGATTCAGACTGGACTATGGCTTCCCAGCAGGGTTGCTGGCTTCAGTTGTCTAAGCTGAGAGTATCTGTTACACTCTCTTTCATGCTGCCCAAAGCCAGCACTAACAATCCCCTCCAAAACGCACACAGATGGGAGAGGAGAGAAGGCCTGATCTGCACCTCTTCCTCCCACCCCTCCGCCTCTGTGTCTGCCACACTCCAATCCCCAGGAATGTGCCTCAGAAAAGGAAAGTCCAGCAGCCTCAGATACATCTGGATGAAAGGTGCTGACTACCAAGGGGTGAGTGATCTCACCATCCATCCCTGTCTGTGACTGAAGTCTCCGCCCTTCTATCTCCTGCCTCTGAGTGAGTACACTAAGGGAAATCAGGGTTCTCAGAGCATCCCTTACATCAGAGTTCCCCTTTACACCAGAAGCCATGGTGTTCCCCTTTACATCAGAGTTCTCTCCGTACATCAGAGTTCTCAGTGTTCCCCCTTAGATCAGGGTTCCCAGAGCATTACTTATGTTAGAGTCCCCAAAGTTCTCCCTTACATCAGAGTCTGCAGAGTCCCCTCTTACAGTGAAAGGGAACTCTGCGAGTTCAGATGTAAAAGGGGAACTCTGTGGACTCTGATGTAAAGGGGAACTCTTGTTATTAACTTAATATGATTAGAAATGTTATTTAATAGAAAATTATATGTATAGTTTAAAAAAAATTGCTGAAGTGTTCGGGTTTGACTTGATGAAAAGGTGGAAACCCTAATGGGAGAGGCTCTGGAGAAGTCCTGGAGGTGAGCATGGGATGAGGTGACAAGGGGGCTAGAGAGCAGGAGGTCTTGGGAGGATCGAAGAGAACAATTCGGTTGGTATTTTGAGACCAGGTTAGTGATGTAGCTGGGGGCCAGGTTATGGATGGCTTTGTTAGTTATTGTTAGTATCTTGAGTTTAATTTGCTTGTTGAGTGGCAGCCAATGAAGGGATTGGCAGAGAGGGGTAGCAGATGCTGAGCGGTTTGTAAAGTGGATGAGCCTAGCAGCAGCGTTCATGATGGACTGTGCAGATAGTCTATTTAGAGGTAAGCCAGTGAGGAGGGAGTTGCAGTAGTCGAGAGATGACCAGGGATTAGTAATACATCCAATAGAGGTCTTAAGAATTTCCGGATGTCCTTTTTACTCCATGAAACGTATAAGAGAAATATAAGGGGATAGAAAAAAATCAAACTGGGCACCTCTTTCTGTTTTTTGGTGAAAATAAATATAAGAACCTGCAGACTTCCTAGAGGTGCCTCCTGGATAAATGATCCCTGATCTAACGTGACCAAACCGGAACACTTCCGCTAGTCGGTGACAGATTTTACAGGAAGACTGTAAAATCTGTCACCAACAGTGTATGGCAGTATTGTATGTATGTATTTCCTTTAAAAATAATAAACATGTTATGCTTACCTGCTCTGTTGCAGTGGATTTGCACAGAGCAGCCTGTATCCTCCTCTTCTCGGTCCCTCTTCTGTGATCCTTGCCCCTCCCTTCTGTCCAGGGCCCCCACAGCTTGCTATGGGGGGCACCCAAGCCGAGTCACAGCTCCCTGTGTCCATTCAGACACCAAGACCCAACCTGAATCTGCCTCCTCTCCCCCTGATTGGCTAGCTGACTTTGCTTGACAGCAGCGGGAGCCAATGGCGCCACTGCTGTGTCTCGGCCAATCAGGAAGTTGAATATTGGATGGCTTAGACACTCGTGGGCATCACTGGACAGAGAGGGACCTCAGGTTAGTGTTAGGAGGGCTGAAGGGGGCTGCTGCACACAGAAGGCTTTTTACCTTCTGCCTTTACAACCCCTTTAACCGCTTGCCGACCAGCGCACGCCGATGTACGGCGGCAGAATAGCACTGCCAGGAAAAAGGGTGTACAGGTACGTCCCCTTTAAGAATAGGTGTTGCGAGCGCGTGTACGCCGCCGGAGGCACCGTCTCCTTGACCGCGGGTCCCGCAGACTTGATGTCCGCTGGGTGCCCGTGATCGTGTCACAGAGAGGAAGAATGGGTAGATGCTTATGTAAACAAAGCATTCGCCATTGTGCCAAGTGAGGGGACAGTGATCTACTGCTCTCTGTGATCGAGAGCAGTGATCACTGTCCTGTGTGTTCAAGCCCAGCCCTCTCACAGTTAGAATCACTCCCTAGGACACACTTAACCCCTTCACCGCCCCATAGTGGTTAACCCCATCACTGCCAGTGTCATTTATACAGTAATCAATGCATTTACTTTAGAACTGATTGCTATAAAAATGACAATGGTCCCAAAAATGTGTCAAAAATGTCCGATGTGTCCGCCATAATGTCGCAGCCATTACTAATAAAAAAAATAAAAAATAAAAATGCCATAATACTATCCCCTATTTTGTAGACGCTATAAATTTTGCGCAAACCAATTAATACACGCTTATTGTGATTTTTTTTACCAAAAATATGTAGAAGAATACATATTGGCCTAAACTGAGGAAAAAAATAGTTTTTTTTATATATTTTTGGGGAATATTTATTATAGCAAAATGTAAAAAATACTCCGTTTTTTTTTTTTTCAAAATTGTCGCTCTTTTTTTGTTTATAGCGCACAAAATAAAAACCACAGAGGCGATCAAACACCACCAAAAGAAAGCTCTATTTGTGGGAAAAAATGGGAGTCAATTTTGTTTTGGTGCAATGTTGCACGACCGCGAAATTGTCAGTTAAAGCGACACAGTGCCGAATCAGGAAGAGGGTAAAATCTTCCGGGGCCGAAGTGGTTAACTATAATCTATGTAATTAATCCTCATAGCTGAGATCCTCCAATCCCTTACTAATTTTTTTGCCCTTTGCTAAACTCTTTGTAATTTGACGTCTTTCCTGAGGATTGTTGCCATATACATTTTTTAAGAAGGGGAGATAGGGATGATAGAAGGGATGGTTTGAGTGGGATGGGTAGGGTACAGAAAAAGTACAACATTTGTAGAAGGATGAACATTTTGAATGTTGTTAGGCATCCCGAACAGTATAATGTGATGTGGGAAAGATGTTGGCGTTCTGAGTGTAAAGTAGATATGAGGGGTTTAAAAATAGTTGTGGTTAGGGCAAAGATTTGGGGGGGTAATGTTATACCTAAATATGGTATGCCAGTGGTGGACCAGGAGTAGGGAGGTTCTTGGAATAATAGTTGTTGGTCTTCACTCTTTAGAAGGAACCCCTTATGTTGAGCATAAGCAATTTAGTGAAGTTTACCTTATAGTATGAGATTGAGCACAAATGTTGGAGCATCTGGTGACCGTAAAAAAGGGATTTGAATAGGTTAGTTAGTAGGAGTATTACATCATCCACAAACAGATTAATGATGTGAGACCTGTCCTGGAATTTAAAACCTTCAATTGAGGTGTGGGAGAAGACTGATTCTGCCAAATGTTCAATTATTAAATTGAAAATTAGCAGTGACAGGGGGCAGCCTTGTCTGGTTCTTTTAGTGATGTGAAATGTTTTGGATAGTAAATCTGAAGTGTATACCTGTACAGAAGGGCATGAATACAGTGCCAATATGGAATATAGGATTGGGCCTTAAAAACCAAACTTTGAGCCATATACCCCCAATGCACTCTGTTGAATGCCTTCTCTGTGTCTATGGAAAGCAACAGGGAAGGTGTTTGTGTGCAGACAACATAGTCCATAATGTTTAGTATACGACGAGTGATGTCGGAGGCCTGTCTCCAGTGGTGGCTAGTGGAGTTTTAAGATGGTGGGGCACCAGACTCATGAAAGTGGAGTTACCCTTTACATGCGAGTGATCATCTTCGATTTTTGTCACATTTTGAGCTCATTATACATTTTCTTACATTTTGCACATATTTTTAATATTGACATACTTAATACACATTATTATTATAATAAGCCCCATTTAGCATCACTACGAACTAACTAATATAGATCCCCCTGCATCCATCTAAAAATATATACATGCCAAAATTATAAATGAAAAAAATATATATTTATAAAAAAATATATATAAATACATTTTATAAATAAATACATACTGTGTGTGTGTGTATATATATATATATATATATATATATATATATATATATATATATATATATATATATATATATTTTTTTTTTTTTTTTAGATGGATGTAGTTCCTTTCAATTTCAATATTTCAATTATATATGTTGTGAATTCATGAAGAAATGATTTCATGAAGAAATATATTTTATATTTACTGGCAGAAACATGAGAGATGCTTAGGCCTCAAAAAGCAGATGAACTGTGATGTTACAATAATTGTTGCCCTGTTGGAGACCTTTAGGACAAAATAGACGTTCTCATGTTTTACCAAGTTTTTCTACTACTTCAAATATTGAAGACTTTTACAAGCATGTATTGTGAGGGAAACTGTTGGAACAATAACTGCTCTCGTCACAAAACAAGGAGATATTTACATGGTATTAGTGAATAAACGAAAACTATCCTTATAGCCATAGGATACAAGGTTATACAGACTATTCTCACATAGAAATAACCTCACCTGGCCTAAACCTATTGTGTTCAAGTGAGGGACTGTTTAAATAGCTAACACCTTGGCTAACAAAACCCATTGTGTGAATTTTTAGGAATGATTTGGACAAACAAGTCATCCAGTGGGAATGTTCAAGGTCCATCTCAACACGTTAGAAAGAGTTGAATCTTGTACCAGTCAAAAATGTTTTAAAAAGTATCTATATGGGTTATAAGTCATTTCAAACTATATATGATATTGTGGGTCACAAGGACGATCATAACTTTGGCATCTGCGGGCCCAACAACTTTGGTATGAAGAAAATATATATGAAAGTGTGATTTTATAAGTAGAAGTGTTTTAAGAAACTAATTAGTATTAGGAAAAAACATATAATTATGATTATAACTATATAAGACTGTAGCCTATGCTCAGATAAATGAATATTCAGTGGAGATACCAGAAGTCATACAGGTATCCATATAGATAATCATTTTTATGTAGTATTGATTAATATATATAACAACGTGTGTATTTCATAGAGAGACCAGTTTTTACAGATATACATTTATAGAGATACATATATATATAACCAAGTTATGTAATGGTGACTAATCAAACTTATACTGAGTGTATTTTATATTAGACTGATTACCAGAATATTTAAAGGTATATACTATCCTTACCATTATACACATTATGAAAATAGAACGTATTAACTTAAAAGGATAGACTCAAAACACATGTGAGACACCTGGTGGTTGAAGATGGTATTATGCGGACTCCCTAAATTTCCAGAGAAGGTTAATAATTAAGTCTCCTAACCCAATGGAAAGTGAGCCACGTCCTTTTGGGCAGAGCCATTATAATTTTTATGGTCTTATTATCTGAAATGGTATTTAGAGGCAAGTAAGATGAGAAAGGAGGGGAAGGAGAAGGAAGCTCAGGGATCCACCCTGAGGGGGGACACTGGGAGATACACGCACTCCCAGACTTACACCCATGCACCATGCATGAATACATAACTTTACATTCATGAAGATTCCTCAACACCTAATACTTAGAACTCGGAGGTCACAAGAAGTAAATCCTCTTTAAGAGTATCCATTTTGAAACTACAGCAGCCATCTTAACTCTGGTAACAAGCCAATAGGAACAGTAGCCATCCTGGAATGGGTAATTATGTCATGTTGATTTTATCTTGTATGTTCTCTCAAATATTGACATGTTCTCTCAAATATTGATGTATTGAATATTATACAATTGATAATCATTCTCCCGAATCAATAACCGCCTTGTAGATTTTTCTCTAAAGATTCAAAATTTTCATTATATTTTTCTTTTTGCATAGTTGCCACATTTATTGACAAAACAAACGTCTAATTTATTTCACATTTTTAACCACTTACTTACCTGCAGTATAGTAACGGTTGTACGTGTGAAATACAGACGTTCTGTTTAATTGTCAAGTTCACAAGGTTATTGATTCTACCGAGAAGTTATCATGGTGGTATTAGGTCAAAGGGACGGTACGCCCATTTTTGCAAGTGTTTTTATTGATTTTCAAGACGTTCATGTAACGCAATCGGTATCTTAATTTCATGTGATTGTTTTGTCAACCAATAAATAACCCTTTTGTATGCTCACGTCTCCGTGAATAAGTTTCACATGCACAGACTGTGTCATATAGATTGATTTTGTATCTTAAAAATATCCTCGTTAAAAATTACTCAATAATAATTATTGTGCGGGAAACCTGTCCTTAAAAAGGCACAACTTATTACTACTTCTTATTCACGACATATATATATAGCATTTGTTCTTGCTTTATATAGCCTGTGCCTCAATCTAAACCCACCCATGCCAGAAGCATAACTAGAACCTTCAGAGCCCTGGTAAAAGAAACCATGAAGGCCCCCCCCGACCCTTGCAAAGATCGATGCAAGAGTAAGTCCTGTGTCTTACGTTGCATGTAAGCTGCACCGTAGGCATCAAAGACATCATCATTGTGGAGAAGTGTTCGCAGAATCGCAGTGTAGATGTATGGGCGTTAAATGAGGAAGACATGTTGAGATGAAGGTCAACCGTTATTTTGAAGTCGCCACACAGGATTAGGTTTCCATATTTGTTCGCTGATAATTTCCTTGAATATTTTGCGGAGAAAGCAGATTTATCGGGTGTTGGGAGCAAAAATATTTGCCAGAGTATATGGATTGTTGTTTGTATTTCACTGTAATATGATAAATTGACTGTCGGGATTGATGATTGAAAAATGAAGTGTGAAGGAAACAGTATTCCTAAATGTTATTGACACTCCACGTTTTTTTCGAGGAAAAGGAGAACAGGTATATATGTGGGTAATCCTTATGTTTGTAGGTGGGGATAGCATCTGTTTGGAAGTGTGTCTCTTGGATGGCCAGGATATCAGCATAGGGATAATGCTTCATGCTAAAGAGAAAATCTTTTGGCTGGGTGATTAAGGCCATGGGCATTAATCAACAGACTCACGAGGAACCTTAAGAAACTGACATCTCTGGACATGGTTCCACTTTGACACGGCAGTGGGATGTCGTGATGTAGCCATATCAATGTTGCAAAAGCTTCAGTGTAATCGGTGAGGACAGTGCCGGCCCTACCATGGGACCCGGGCAGCACTTTCAGAGGGGTGGCAAACTGACACCCAAGACAGTGGCAGAACTTCCACCTGCCAGCCAGCCCCAACCCCCCAACACCACATCTGCCTCTGACTAAACCCCCCCCCACCACCACATCTGCCTCTGACTGACCCCCCCACCACTGCTGCCTCTGACTAACCCCCCCTCCCCACCACCACCGGTGCCTCTGATTGAACCCCCCCACCACCGCTGCCTCTGATTGACCCCCCCATCACCACTGCTGCCTCTGACTGAACCCACCCACCACCACCGCTGCCTCTGACTGAACCCCCATCACCATTGCCTCTGTCTGAACCCCCACCACCACTGCCTCTGACTGAATCCCCACCACCACCATCACTGCTGCCTCTGACTGAACCCCCGACCACCATCACCACTTCATCTGCCTGAACCTCCCTCAACACCACTGCTGCCTCAGACTAAACCCCCCCACCACCACCATCACCGCTGCCTCTGACTGAACCCTCCATCACTGCTTCCTCAGACTAAACCCCACCACCACCACCGCTGCCTCTGACTGAACCCCCCCACAACCACCGCTGCCTCTGACTGAACCCCCCCACCACCACTGCTGCCTCTGACTGAACCCCCCACCACCACTGCTGCCTCTGACTGAACCCCCCACCACCACCATCACCGCTGCCTCTGTCTGAACCCACCACCACGGCTGCCTCTGACTGAACCTCCCCCACCACCCCTACTTCTGACTAAACCCCCCACCACCACCATCACCGCTGCCTCTGACTGAACCCCCCAGCACCATCACCACTTCCTCTGGCTGAACCCATCACCACTGCTGCCTCGGACTAAACCCCCCCACCACCACCGCTGCCTCAGACTGAACCCCCCACCACCACCCCTGCCTCTGATTGAACCCCCCACCACCACCATCACTGCTGCCTCTGTCTGAACCACCCCACCACTGCTGCCTATGACTGAACCCCCCAACCACCACTGCCTCTGACTGAACCCCCCACCACCACCATCACTGCTGCCTCTGTCTGAACCCCCCAACCACCGCTGCCTCTGACTGAACCCCCCACCACCACCATCACCGCTGCCTCTGACTGAACACCCCAGCACCATCACCACTTCCTCTGACTGAACCCATCACCACTGCTGCCTCGGACTAAACCCCTCCACCACCACCGCTGCCTTGGACTGAACCCCCACCAGCGCTGCCTTTGACTGAACCCCCCACCACCGCAGCCTCTGACTGAACCCCCATCACCACTGCCTCTGACTGAACCCCCCCACCACCACTGCTGCTACTGACTGAACCCCCCATGACCACCATCACCGCTGCCTCTTTCTGAACCCCCACCACCACTGCCTCTGACTGAAACCCCACCACCATCACCGCTGCCTCTGACTGAACCCCCGACTACCATCACCACTTCCTCTGACTGAACCCCCCAACACCACTGCTGCCTCGGACTAAACCCCCCACCACCACTGCTACCTTGGACTAAACCCCTCCACCACCTCTGCCTCTGACTGAACCCTCAACCACCACCATCACCGCTGTCTTTGACTGAACACCGCACCATATCCTATGACTGAACCCACCACCACTGCTGCCTCGGACTAAAACCCCCACCACCCCCGCTGCCTGAGACTGAACCCCCCCACCACATCTGTCTCTGATCACCACCGCTGCCTCGGACTGAACCCCCCCACCACATCTGTCTCTGACTGAACCCCCCTTGACCACCGCTGCCTCTGACTGGACCCCCCACCACCACCATCACTGCTGACTCTGTCTGAACCCCCCCACTGCCGCTGCCTCTGACTGAACCCCCCACCACCGCTAACTCTGACTGAACCCCCTACCACCACCATCACCGCTGCCTCTGACTGAACCCCCCACCACCATCACCCCTTCCTCTGACTGAACCCACCACTACTGCTGCCTCGGACTAAACCCCCCATTACCACCGCTACCTCTGAATGAACACCCCCACCACCACAGCCATCGCTGCCTCAGACTAAATCCCCCCACCACCACCGCTGCCTCTGACTGAACCCCCCCACCACCGCTGGCTCTGTCTGAACCCCCCCACCATCACCGCCCTCTGACTGAACCCCCCTACCACTGCTGCCTCTGTCTGAACCCCCCACCACCATCGCCACTTCCTCTGACTGAACCCACCACTACTGCTGCCTCGGACTAAACCCCTCCACCACCACTGCTGCCTTGGACTAAACCCCCACCACCGCTGCCCTGGCTGAACCCCCCATCACCACCGCTGCCTCTGACTGAACCCCACCAATACCACCGCTGCCTCAGACCAAACCCCTCACCATCACCGCTGCCTCTGACTGAACCCCCCCACCACCGCTGCCTCGGTCTGAACCCCCCCACCACCGCTACCTCTGACTGAACCCCCAACACCACCACTCTTGCATGTAAATCTGACTTCCTGATAAATTTAATTTTAGTTTTAATTGTCATGATATAAAATAATGTGGGGCCTTTTGGTGGGCGTGATTTTTTTTTTTTTGGGGGGGCAGCATATTACTCTTGGATCCAGGCAGCACAATGTCTTGGTCCAACCCTGAGGAGCAGAAACCCTAAAAATGAGACTAGGACTGGAGGGAAAAAAACTGTCAAACTGGGGGAGACAAAATCAAAAACAGTAAAGCCAGACCTGTAGGTCTATCAATAAAGCCATGCAGGGAATTAAAAAAGAGAGTTCTGCAAGAACCAAGCACAGAAATTCTGGTGGTCAAAAAAAGGAAATAGTCTAGAGAAGAATAAACTTTGTGCTTCAGGAGCCGAGTGACCTGGGTTGGATAAATAGCAGTCACCTGTAGAGGTTTAATGATCTAGAGACTTCAGAATAGCGTTGTTTGTGGAAATTGCTTATGAGGAACCACTTGACAGTCCTCTGAGACTGGGGAGGGGAAGGTCTGGGATGAAGCAGACAATGGCTTAAAGTATCCCCAAGGAGCAGAGCAGCTTGAGGCCCTCTTTTAGGGTCGTGATAGAAGAGGTTCTGCCATCGTGCGTGAAAAGTAATGTGGAGGGGTATTTCCATTGGTAAGTAATGGAGTGGTTCCTCAATGCTTTGGTGATGGTGTTGAGGTTTTTCCTTTGTCTCAAGCTGTGCGCAGAGAGGTCAGGTAACACTTGAAGATTTATGGCCTGCTCAGGAAGCTAATCTTTCTTATGCAAAGCCACAAGCAGTTTTTCGTTCACTTGGAAAAAGTAGGAGGGAGTCTCACGGTACATTGGAAGGGAGAAATAACCATTTGGGCACTGCTGTTTGTCTCACGCCACCATTTTGGAGTGGTCCTTTCTGGATCAGCGGGAAAAACCCCAACAGTTTCTGGCATTGTTGTGTATTTCTCTGACACTGGGGCATAGTGGGCAGTGTAGGAAGGTGAGAGGCACCAGTTGAAGCCATTCAGGAAGCTGTTGAGGCTCTAGAATCAGGGTAGGTCTCAACCACTGGAGGAGCACATTCCTTATGCAGCCATTTAGTTCGGCTGTCGCCCCCTTTTCCTGCGGAGTGGTGACCAAAACTGAACTGTACATTCAAGATGAAGATGAACCAGTGTTTTGCAAAGGGATAGAATTATTCATTTGTCTCTGGGATGTAAGTCTGTGATCTATAGGCACCCTCAGATCCTTCTCCATCACTAATTCTACCAGGTGAGCCCTCCTAATGTGTAATTTTCATGTGCATAATTTTACATTTCTCAATATCAAAGTGTTACTAAACCCAGTGATATGAAAGTAGTTCACCCCCCGCAGTGCCCACAACTTATACATGTTCTTTTTACATTAAAATACTGCTACTGTATACCTCTTTGGCTGAGCTTTATACCAAGGTCCTTTTATACTGCAGGGTTTGCCTGAGTGCTGAGCTATAGCCTGTGTTCTTATGCTGTTATGGGAGGCGGAGTCTATGAATCAAGATATGACATCCCACCCACTGTGTTATTTTTTAGTTACTGGGCATGGAGGAGGAGGGAGTGACTGGGCTGTCATTTAGGATTGGTATACATGCCTACATGTGTGATGTCATACCATGTGACCTGGCTATCTCTGATCAACAAGGAAATGTTCTCTCCAGCAATAGAGACCAATCTGAGCATGTGCAGCAGTACTACCCTCATTGTGTCTTATCTGGCCTTGCCAAGAGAGACCCTGCAGGAGGGGGAGGATCTGTCCATACAGGATCAAAGAGCTTTTTTACGCAATGCAGAGGATTAACCCCTTAAGTTCCACAGTGAGTGTCACGATACTACTTACAGTGAGCCCACAGGCGAGCAGGTGACATGGGATCCCCCAGGGCATGGAGTCTAAGGGCCAGCTGGTATTCTGCCAGGGACCCCCTCACGAGTGTTTGGGCTTAGCTGCGTGCTGACCCCAGGTCATGACCCCCGGGTTCACCCCGCTCGCTAGGGAAGTACCAGAAGACACTGTCAGACAAGGATGGATGAAGCAAAACAGAACCGGATAGCGAGCCAAGGTCAGGGCGGGCTGCAGACAACGTAATCAGAACAAGCCGAGTTGGTACACAAAAGATAAGTTCACAAGAGGTAGGGTTAAGGCAGGTTACACGAAGCAACCAGAACTTATCAGAGAGGGATTTAAATAGAGGAGCATGTGAGGGGCTGGACGGGAAGTAGCAGGAAGGAATCATATATTAAGCAACAGGTGAGGCCGGTGACACCCATAGATACAGAGTGCAGCAGAACTGAACACAAGCTAGTGGTACAACAGGTGCCAGCTGACCTACAGCAGTAAAGGTGAGACACAGATCAGCTCCGCAGCTGATCTGTGACAGTACCCCCCCTCTTATGAGGTCCCCCTACACATCTGGGGGCTGGCTTGGAGGGAAATCTCTGATGAAATATGGTCACCAAACATGGGGCTGAGACATCAGTGACAGGAACCCAAGACCTCTCCTCCAGACCATAGCCCTTCCAATCAATCAGATAGAGTAGCCTTCCTCGGGAGTACTTGGAGTCCAATATTTCTTTAATCTCATACTGATCCATGGTATCAGCCACAGGAGCGGGTTGAGAAAAAGGACAAGAGAAGCGATTGAGGACCAGTGGCCTGAGCAGGGAGACATGGAAGGCATTGGGTATCCTGAGATGAGAGGGCAGACGGAGCTTGAAAGCAACTGGATTGATCTGACGGAGAATAGGAAATGGACCAATGAAGCGAGGGGCAAATTGAGGGCTCCCAGAGTTGGATGTGCTTGGTAGAGAGCCAGACTATATCGCCAGGCAGGAACTTAGGAGCCGGACGGCGATGGCGATCTGCTGCCATTTTATGCCTGGATGCAGCTAGATGAAGATTCTGAGAGACTTCTTTCCAGATTGAGTTGAAGGACCTTTGAGTTTCAGCTGCTGCTGGTACAAGAGGAGAAATGGGAACAGGAAAGGGAACAGATGGATGCTGCCCGTAAACAGTAAAGAAGGGAGATTTTCCAGAATTGGTATTGGAGTGATGGTTTAAGGCAAACTCTGCCCAGGGCACAAGGTCCACCCAGTCATCTTGGTGGGCTGAGATGAAGACACGGAGAAAACGTTCTACATTTTGATTGACGCGTTCCGTTTGCCCATTGGACTTGGGATGAAAGACAGATGAAATATCCAATTTAATCCCAAAGGAGCTGGCCAAGGCTCTCCAAAACCGAGCAGTAAATTGAACTCCTCTGTCAGAGACGATATGTGAAGGCATCCCATAAAGACGAAAGATCTCCTTAATGATAGTTGTGGCAAGACTGGGAGCAGAAGGTAGGCCTGGGAGAGGAATCAAGTGACACATTTTGGAGAACCGATCCACTACTACCCAGATGACTGTAGAACCAGTTGAGGGGGGCAGATCTGAGATAAAATCCATGGTAATACAATGCCAAGGTATATCGGGAACTGGTAAGGGCAAAAGCAACCCAGCAGGGGCGGACGTTGAAGATTTGGAACCGTACAAGCTTGAACGTATTCCTTGACATCCTTACGAAGAGAAGGCCACCAGTAATGATGCTGAAGAAGGTCACAAGTACGAGGTATGCCAGGATGTCCAGAGAACTTGGAGTCATGTGCCCAAGCAAGGAGTTTGGGATGAAGTGCGGGAACTACAAAAGTTTTACCTGGAGGAGGCTGCGTAGACCGGAGCTGAGTAGTGGCTAGAATACGATGCAGAGGGATGATGAGACCAGGATCTAGGTGATTCTCAGAATCGTTGACATCAAACGACCTGGACAAGGCATCGGCTCGAAGGTTTTCTGCACCTGGACGAAAAGTAATGTTAAAGTTGAAGCGGGCGAAAAAGAGGGCCCAGCGAACTTGACGTGGGTTCAAGAGTTTTGTGGATTGTAAATACTGCAGATTTTTATGATCAGTATAGATGGTAATACAATGGGGTGAACCCTCTAAAAGATGTCGCTATTCTTGAAGAGCTAGTTTAATAGTGAGTAGCTCACGGTCCCCAATAGTATAGTTCTTCTCCGCATCAGAAAACTTCTTGGAAAAGAATCCGCGAAGCTGAGACTTGCCCTTCTGAGCTAGGAGTAGGACGACACCGACTCCTACTGAAGAGGCATCAACCTCCAAAGAAAAGGGTTTTGTATCGTCCGGACGTAGGAGAATTGGGGCAGAGAGGAAGGCTACCTTGAGTTTGAGGAAAGCATGAATGGCTTCAGGGGACCAGAGCCAGGGATTGACACCCTTGCGAGTGAGAGATGTGATAGGGGCCACCAAGGTGGAGTAGTTACGAATGAATTGGCGAAAGTAATTGGTGAATCCCAAAAAGCGTTGGGTGGCTTTAAGACCAGAGGGCTGGGGTCACTCAGAGATGGCCCGAAGTTTGGCTGGGTCCATGAGGAGGCCCTTTGATGAGATTATATAGCCCAGAAATGGAACTTGTGTTTGTTCAAATAGACATTTCTCCAATTTTGCATATAGACAATTGTCTCATAGACGCTGTAGCACAGCTTTCACATGAAGACGATGGGTTAGTAAGTCTGGTGGGAAAATAAGAATATCATCCAGATATACAATAACACAGACATACAGAAGGTTTCGGAAGATCTCATTAACCAAATTTTGGAAGACCGCTGGGGCATTGCATAAGCCAAAGGGCATCACAAGATATTCATAATGTCTCTGGTGTTAAAGGCAATCATCCATTCGTCTCCTTCCCGGATTCTTATTAAATTGTAGGCCCCTCTAAGATCCAATTTGGAAAAAACATGAGAACCTTGCAGTCTGTCAAAGAGTTCCGTAATTAAAGGAAGAAGGTATCGGTTCTTCACGGTGATGGCGTTAAGACCCTTGTAGTGGCTGCATGGACGGAGTGAACCATCTTTTTTCGCTACAAAGAAGAACCCAGCTCCGGCAGGTGAGTTAGATTTCCAGATGAAACCCTTTTGCAGGTTTTCCCGAAGGTATTCAGACATGGCTTGTGTCTCAGGAATAGATAGAGGGTAGACTCGGCCTCGGGTGGAGAGGTCCCAAGTAACAGATCAATGGAGCAGTCATAGTCTCTGTGAGGAGGAAAGCGATCAGCAGAAAACATCTCAGAAAGTCTGATATTGGGAAGTCAACATAGGAGTTGTGGAGGTCTCAGCCAGAGGAATGGAAGGAGGAGGTAGCACCTTGGAAATACATCATTGCTGACACGGAGGACCCCAAGCCAATACTTGTCAATAATTCCAGTCAAGATGCGGAGAGTGTTTCTGCAACCATGGAAGGCCCAGGATAATGGGACTGGAGGATTTAGGCAGAATTAGGAAAGAGATCTCCTCAGCCTGCAAAACCCCAATGCGTAAGACAATAGGAGGGGTTTTAAACCAGATGGGGCTCATAGGCAAGAAGGAGCCATCTACTGCAGTCACGAAAAGTGGTATAGCCAAGGCAACAATCCCCAATCCCATGCGTCGGGCACATTCCTCGGGAGTGAGGCGAGTTCACCCAAGCTGCATAGGTTCTTCCAATGTGTGAGAGGTTGAAGATGGAGAGGGTTCCACAGGTCTTTGGACTACCTGCATTGGACGGCCAGCAGGGGAATGACTGGATCTGGATTTCTCCAGGGCCCGCTCCTGGAAGTGAATGTTGAATGCTCAATGCGATTAAATCATCCAATGTGGTAGGAAGGGTGCATCCAGCGAGTTCATCCTTGACACGCTCAGATAGGCCTTGAAAGAAAGTAGCAGTAAGAGCCTCATTATTCCATTTGAGTTCAGCGGCCAGCATACGGAACTGAACTGTGTATTGGCCGACTGTCATTCCTTGCTGACGAAGACAAAGGAGGGCCCCAGCAGCCGAAGACACTCTGCTGGGCTCATCAAAAGTTTTCTAGAATGCATCCAAAAAGAGCTGGAGGTCTAAAGTGATAGAATCGTGTGATTCCCAGAGTGGGGAGGCCCAAGCTAGAGCATCACCAGAGAGGAGAGAGATGATATATGCGACTTTGGTGCGATCAGTTGGAAAATGGTGGCTGGAAAGTTCAAAGTGGATGGAACACTGATTAGTGAAGCCCCAACAAGCCTTATGATCGCCAGAAAAACAAGGTGGTGGCTGCAGATGCGAGCAGGGATTGCCAGGTGTAGCAGGTAACACGGGAGCAGCTGAAGCAGGAATGGGAGGAGCTGAAGTTGCAGCGAGTTGCAGACGATCCAGATGGGAGGCAAGATCCTGAAGGAACAGCATTATTTGCTCTTGATTTGCTTGCTGGGAGTTAAGTCTCTGAACTAGATATTGCATTTGATCTTCGGTCAGTGACCAATTCTCAGAGGCGCTCATGGCTTGAGCAAACTGTCACGGTACTACTTACAGTGAGCCCACAGGCAAGCAGGTGACACGAGATCCCCCAGGGCGTGGAGTCTAAGGGCCAGCCGGTATTCTGCCAGGGTCCCCCTCACGAGGGTTTGGGCTTAGCTGCATGCTGACCCCAGGTCACGACCCTCGGGTTCACCCCGCTCCCTAGGGAAGTACCAGAAGACACTGGTCAGACAAGGATAGATGGATGAAGCAAAGGAGAGCCGGATAGTGAGCCAAGGTCAGGGTGGGCTGCAGACAATGTAATCAGAACAAGCCGAGATGTTACATAAGAGATCCGTTCACGAGGTCAGGTTAAGGCAGGTTACACGAAGGGAGCTCAGAAACAAATGTTGCTCAAGCAACCAAAACTAGTCAGAGAGGGATTTAAATAGATGAACACATGAGGGGCTGGACAGGAAGTAGCAGGAAGGAATCATATATTAAGCATCAGGTGAGGCCGGCGACACCCATAGCTCCAGAGTGCATCAGAGCTGAAATAAAGCTAGTGGAACAACAGGTGCGAGCCGGCCTACAGCAGTAAAGGTGAGACACAGGTCAGCTCCGCAGCTGATCTGTGACAGTGAGTATAACAACATGCTATTCTGCACATACAGACAGATTTTACTGTTGTGGGTTTAGTAACACTTTAAACCTCATTTGCCAGGTAGCTGCCCAACTTTCTAGTTTGACAAGGTCTTCCTGCAATGATGCTACATCTTGTGATGATGTTATTTTCCAGCATTTGGTATCATCAGGAAACTGAAATTGAGCTGTTAATTCCAACCTCTAGATCATTAATAAATAAATTGAACTGCATTGATCCAAAGATAGAACACTGGGGCCCACCATTCACAACTTTAGACCATTCAGAGAATGCGTCATTTATAACTACTCTCTGGACCAATTTACGTTTCCTGTACAAGTGCATATAACTTTATCAACTTGTCAGACCTTATTTTATGGATTAAATCTTTATGAGGTACAATGTCAAATACCTTAAAAATTGAAATAAACTGTGCCCACTGGATTTCCACAGTCCAATTTCTCACTGACTTCATCACAGAATAATAACAGGTTGCTTTGACAAGAAAGCTCTTTTATAAATCCATGCTGGGTTGTGCAGAGTCCATTACCATTCCCTCAAATACCTTACATTCTATTGATGTTAGGCTGACTGGTCTGTAGTTTCCTGGTATACATCTTGATCCCTTTTTGTAAATTGGTACCACATTTGCTCTACACTAGGGATGAGCCGAACACCCCCCGGTTCGTTTCACAGCAGAACATGCAAACAGGTAAAAAATTTGTTTGAACACGCGAACACTGTTAAATTCTATGGGACGTGAACATGAATAATCAAAAGTGCTAATTTTAAAGGCTTACAGTACCTGACCGCGAGATTGTGTTTCCAGCGCGATACCATCGCGCTGGTTCTCGGCGACAGGGTACTGTGCATGTCGCACTGGCTCACTCATCGGGAAAGGAAAACTTTGTTTTCCTTCCATGATGAGTGACAGGCAGTGCTGACAGCTGTCTGGTATGAATCCTGAGGCCGGAACACCGCGCCAAATTTTAAATGAAAAAACCGGTGTGGGTTCCCCCCCAGGGGCATACCAGGCCCTTAGGTCTGGCATGGATTGTAAGGGGAACCCCCTACTCCGAAAAAATGGCGTGGGGGTCCCCCCAATCCATACCAGACCCTTATCCGAGCACGTAGCCCGGCCGGCCAGCAAAGAGGGTGGGGATGAGCGAGCGCCCCCCCCCGAGCCGTACCAGGCCGCATGCCCTCAACATGGGGTAGGGTGGGTGCCTTGGGGGAGGGGGGCGCCCTGCGGGACCCCCACCCCAAAGCACCTTGTCCCCATGTTGATGAGGACAAGGGCCTCTTCCCGACAACCCTGGCCGTTGGTTGTCGGGGTCTGTGGGCGGGGGGCTTATCGGAATCCGGGAGCCCCCTTTAATAAGGGGGCCCCCAGATCCCGGCCCCCCACCCTGTGTGAATGAGTTTGGGGTACATGGTACCCCTACCCATTCACCTAGGGAAAAGTGTCAATATAAAAAAAAACAAAGTACACAGGTTTTAAGAGTAATTTATTAGTCAGCTCCGGGATCTTCTTCCGACTTCGGGGGTCTCCTTCTGACTTCTCCCGGTGTCCGGCCTCTTCTCCCGGGCCCTGCCGCTATCTTCTTCCAGCTCTATTGCCAGCGAGGGGCCCGGTCTGCTGCCGCTGTCTTGCCGCCGCTGTCTCGCCGCCGCTGTCTCGCCGCCGCTGTCTTGTCACCGCTGTCTCGCCGCTGTCTCGCCGCTTCTTCTCTTCTCTTCTTCCCCGATGTTGACACGACGCTATCTCCAGCTCGAATGCTGTGTGCGAGCTGCGGAGCCATTTATATAGGTGGTGACCCCGCCCCCTTACGATGTCATGGTCCCAGCATGCGCAGGGACTCTGGCTTAATAAGGTGCGACACCATGATGTTCCCGGGTGACCCCGCCCCCTCTGATGCACGGGGACTTCCGTATGGCTTTCCCGGGGCTTTAGAGGGGGCGGAGCCACCCAGTTACGTAAATGGGTGGCCCCACCCCCTCTGACGCCCCGGGAAAGCCATAGGGAAGTCCCCATGCATCAGAGGGGGCGGGGTCACCCAGGAACATCATGGTGTGGCCCCGCCCTCAGTTATAAAAGAACTGTCAAAGCGAAGACGCATCATATGGTGGGAGCCTCCCATTGTGGCAGGTCGGTCGTGTTTTTTTTTTTCTTTTTTCGGTCCATTAGCGGAGCAAGAGAAGAAGAATAAGTCTTTGTGGAACATTTTTATTTTTAATTTTTTTTCAAAATAATTTTTATTGAAAGATAATTTTCTTTATACAGTTCAAACATGACATGGTATACAGAATAGGTAGTATAATTTAGCAGTATTAGCATAACAATCTTTTGGTAACACGGGTATGTTTGAGTTTGGATGATTCGTAAACGAAGTAGAGCTGATAACTATCAAGATAAGTAACAACATAAACCTATTTATGTATGTTACTGTTATGCATGTGGGAGAAGGGTTTATCTAGTATATTAGTTCGAAGCGACGCTAAATGAGTAAATTTATCTGATATCCATTTGGGTATAAACAGATCCGGGGAAAGATGCGAAAGGACAGTCAAGGGTATTTGAACTGTCTTAGTCAGTAGGTTAGTCCACGTAGAGTCATGTATGGTTCTCCAAGCTTTAATAGAGGCTCTAATTGTTGGTGAGTAGTGAGTAAATTGTGTTTGGTTAGAGAGAGTGCTGAACAACCAGTCTCTAAGATTTTTGCCCGGTGTCAAGTTATTTTCTATGTCACCCCACAGTGAGGAGGGTTCGGTGGATAGCCAGTCTTTTAGTTGGGAGATTAACTTGGCTAAGTAATAGTCTTTTATGTCAATGTACCCCATTTCCCCGGCGTATCTATGTTTGATGAGCTTGATGTGATTACTTCTGGGTTTTTTCCCCTGCCACACATACTGGCTTAGTATGGATTGTAGAGATTATATGTAGGCATGCGAGAGTGGTATTGGCATTGTTCGGAATAAGTATAATATTTTGGGCAAGACTTGCATTTTAAAGGCTGCAAGACGCCCTGACCAGGAAAATTCATGTTTGGATAATTTGGTGGTTTCTCTGAGGAGCATCTGTTTGGCTTCTACATAGTTAGCGGCGAATAAACCTTTTGTGGATTTAGTGAGAGTAATACCTAAATATGTGATTCCTCTGTCCGCCCAAGGATAAGTGAAGTTGTTTCTGAGTAGCATACTAGTTACAGCATCTAGTCCTAGATCTAGTATATAAGATTTGTTTTCATTCACCTTATAGTACGATATGGCACCAAATCTATGCAGTAAATGATGTACCGAAGCCAGGGAAGATAGGGGAATGGTGAGCATAATGATCACATCGTCGGTGAATAGATTAATTTTGTGTTCGATGGATCCTATTTTGAAGCCAGTTATGGACGGATTAGTTCTCATATGTTCTGCAAGAGGTTCCATCATAAGATTGAAGATGAGTGGCGAAAGAGGACAGCCTTGTCGGGTACCATTAGTAATTCTAAATGGTTTGGACAACATTTCAGAATTGTATACTTGGGCAGTAGGGTTTGAGTATAAGGCTAGAATGGCCGATAAAATAGGTCCTTGAAAACCAAACTTGCTCAGGGTCATCTTGAGATAAGACCAGTGGACTCTGTCGAATCGCCTTCTCAGCATCCAAGGAGAGGAGCAGAGAAGGCGTTCGAGTCATTTCAGCTGAGTGGATCAAGTCTATAATTCTACATGTGGCATCGAAGGTTTGTCTACCGACAGTGAAACCTGATTGATCTTTATGGATCAGTACTGGCATTAAGTGTAATAGTCTTGTGGCTATAAGTCTTGCATATATTTTGGTGTCGAGGTTGAGGAGTGATATAGGCCGAAAATTTTGTGGGGAAGTAGGTTCTTTCCCTGCCTTCGGTAATGTGATAACCAATGCATTTAACATTTCTTGAGGGAGAGAGGAGGAGGAGGCAGCCTCATTACACACTTTAGATAAGAAGGGTGATAATATATTACTAAATCTTTTATAATACTCGCCTGTGAGGCCGTCTGGACCAGGGGATTTGTTTGCCGGAAGGGTATTTATGATTTTTAAGATTTCTTGTGATGTGAAGGGAGCATTGAGTGTGGTAAGTTGTGCTTAATTTAGGAAGGTCAATTTCTTCCAAGAATGCTTCTATTTCATGTGTGGAAGGCTGTGTGGTATCAGGATCATCTTTTAGGTTGTGCAATTTACTATAATATAGGCTAAATGCGTCTGCAATAGCTTGTGGTTCTAGTATTTTTCTTTGTGTAAATGGATGAAAAAGATGAGATATTTTGGATTTGTTGTAATGACCTTTTAATCTGTTGGCCATGGCTTTCCCAGCCTTGTTGCCTGTGGAATAATGTGTTGCTTTAAATCGAGTTTGCGCTTTTTCAAATGTATCTAACAGGTGTGCTCTCAGTTCCTGTCTAAGGTGAGTCAGTTCATTTTTTAGAGTAGGGGTTGGGGAAGATTGATTTTGTGTCTCTAGGTTTTTAATATTAGAGGTGAGAGTGTCTAAGAGCTGTGTTCTCCTCCTCCTCTCTCGCACTCACTTGCATAATGATCCGTCTTATGAAAGCCTTATGGACATTCCACAGTGCGGTTGCGTTAGATACAGTCCCCTCATTGAACCTGAAGAATTCTTCCAGGTTGTCCTGGATATAGGCAAAGTGTTTTGGCGAATGCAAGATACGTGGGTTGGCTCTCCAGATCAGTGGACGAGATTTGGATGGCGTGTCCTCTGTTGTTATGGTAACTGGGGCATGATCTGACCATGTTATAGTAGAAATATGAGAGTCAGATATTTTGGGTAAGAGCCATTTATCAACCAGGAAAAAGTCAATCCTTGTGTATGAGTTGTGCCGATGTGAAAAGAAAGAATAGTCCCGTTCGGTGGTGTGATGACATCTCCAAACATCGTATATGTGGTTTGACCTTATGAATGATCCCATGGGCGATGAGGTTCTGCTGATGCGTGAGGATGTGTCTACGGTGTTGTCAGGCACCATGTTAAAGTCACTGCACAAAATGAAATGACCCTTTCTGAAAGCATTAATCTTTTTCATCAATTTCCTTGGGAATCTGATCTGATTAGAGTTAGGTGCATAGACATTTACTATGGTGTATCTGGTATTGTTTAGGGTGCAGTCGAGTGCTAGGTATCTACCCTCTTCATCGATCATGCTGCCATGTAGAGTAAATGTGACTGAATTTTTAATGGCTATCAGAACTCCGTCGAAGGGCCAGAAGTTTTGAATATATGATTAAAATGAACATTGGTACATTTTGGTTCTGCTTTCCTTTCAAAATGGGTCTCCTGGATGCATATTACTTCGCTAAGAGAATCGATTGCGGTGCTCCACATCGACTTTCGTTTGGCTGGGTGATTCAACCCCTTGGCATTAAGTGAAAGAAATTTAGGCATCCTGGATGTGTGGGTGTGGACGATGTGTGTATTGATCTGTACTCACAGTTAGTTGAGTTGAATATCCTATTCGGGAAAGTTGAGGATGTAGCTTCTGTTCTGTGGTCCGGCTTGATGCGCAGTCACTGGTCTGAGCAGTCTCCTGTGCTCTCAGAAGGTAAGAAGGAGAGAAGAGGAATAGGGTATACTGTGGTTAGGCAGTAGAACAGTAAGGGTGAGGGGAAAAACAAGGGTCAGCAGCAACACTGGAACTGCTGATGAACTTGGGGGTAAAAGTTCGTGAACTATCTGCTGCGAGCAGGCGCCGAGACGGAATGTGCTGTTTGAGCATCTAGAAGATGCACGATGGTACCACTAATCTGGTGATGAGGTTTCAGAGTTTGTAGAACGGCTGGTATTGCGGTTGGGGTCTTTAGTTTGCCGTTGTGGACTGGGTTGTAGTATTGCTTCAGTAATGATTCCCCAGTTGCGTAGGAGATGAATTCCCTCCTCGACTGTAGTGATATTGTGTTTCACCCCATTCTTGTTTATGATGAGCTTAGTGGGGAATCCCCATTGGTAGGGGATCTTGTGGTTGATTAGGGGTTTAGTGATAGTGGATAATTGTCACCTCTGTTGTCGCGTAAATTGTGAGATATCTGCATACGATTGTATTTTCGTGTAGGGCTCTGGAAGTTGCCCTAGGTATCTTGTTTTGGCCAGAAGCATGTCTTTCGCGTGATAAAAGTGGATTTGCATCAGGACATCTCTGGGGACACTGGCGGGAAAATGCGGGGGTTTGGGAAGGCGGTGGATACGGTCGATGATAGTTTCCATCGGGGTCAGATCAGGCAGAAGAGTAGCTATCATCTTCCTGGCATAAAGATTGAGGTCAGGTGGCAAAATTGACTCAGGTATGCCTCTGATTTTTACGTTGTTTCATCTAGACCTGTCCTCGAGGTCCGCCATCTTGGCCCTGACCCAGTGGTGTTCATCCCTAGTATGGTCGTGTGCATCAACCAAGTCGTTAACCGTTTCTTTCATGGCCGCCATACGGTGTTCGACTTTTTGGTCTATAAAGGACATTTCAGCTTTAAATGTTGTGAACATGGTGGAGATGTCATTATGTAGTGAACTATGCAGCGACATGAGCATCTCTTTCATTGTTGTATCAGGGACAGGTGTATTAGATGTGGGGAATGCTGCGAAAGGGGAAGTCTGGACCTGCTGTATGAGTATAATGTCCAGAGCAGGGCTTACTTCATGAGTGTGATGATCTGAATCTAAGAGCATCCGCGCTTTAGCAGGGCTGTTGCTCACAGAGGATGAATGTGAGGACTTTAGGAGTGAGGGATTATCATCTGGTGGGGATATTACTTCTTCTTCTGCATCAGGAAGATCTGTGTATGCAGCGGTGCTGTGTTCTGAGGAGCCGCGGGCGCCATCTTGGATTCAGCCTCCGGACGGCACTGTGAAGAAATCAGTCAATTTCTTGGGTTGTCTGTAATCTTTTCTTTTCCTAGACAAGCCCAGTTGCTGCCCTGTTATGTTAGGATCACTTGTGGCCATCCTGGAATTGTGGATTAGCGGTGCTGATGATTGGTATTCCGTTCGGCGCTGGAGCTATCTATTCAGGCATCCATACTGCTCGGCAGTAGCCACGCCCCCTCCTATTTTTTAATTTTTTAATAAAGGACTTGTCCCGAGCCGTGTCTTGTCATTTGTACCACTTTGACACTTTTTTTGTGAAATGGTAGGGGTACATTTGTAGCCCATTACCATTTCACACAGGGGGGAGGCCAGGATCTGGGGGTCCCTTGTTAAAGGGGGCTTCCAGATTCCGATAAGCCACCCGCCCGCAGACCCTCACAACCTCCGGGCAAGGGTTGTGAGGATGAGGCCCTTGTCCCCATCAACATGGGAACAAGGTGCTTTGGGGGGCTACCCCAAAGCACCCTCCCCATGTTGAGGGCATGTGGCCTGGTATGGTTCAGGAGAGGGGGTGCTCTCTCGTCCCCCCCTCTTTTCCTGGGGCCTGTCAGGTTGCGTGCTCAGATAAGGGTCTGGTATGGATTTTTGGGGGGACCCCCACGCCATTTAAAAAAAAAATTGGCGCGGGGTTCCCCTTAATATACACACCAGACCTGAAGGGCCTGGTGTGGAATTTGGGGGGACCCCCATGCAATTTTTTTAAAAAATTTGGGTTCGGGGTTCCCCCTAATATTCATACCAGACCCAAAGGGACTGGTAATGGACTGGGGGGGATCCCATGCTGTTTTTTTCAATGACTTTTTTTATCTGTATTGCAGGGACCGACAATTCATTATAGCCGCAAGTAGTTTTAAATGACTTTTTTTTCCTTTAGAAATGTCATTTTGTGCAGGGACTGTTCTAAACACGGGAAACATGCGCCACTTTACAGGCATACAATAGACACCCCCCACGTATGAAATTTAAAGGAATATTTCACTTTTTTTGTTTCCCTTTAAGCATTTCTAAAATCACTGCTCCCGAAAAAATGCCTGTTTTTTAAACTTTTTTTTGCATTCATACATGTCCCCTGGGGCAGGACCCAGGCCCCTAAACACTTTTTTTATGACAATACCATAGCCTTTCAAATTAGCACTTTTGATTTCTCCCATAGACTTTTAAAGCGCTTTCGAATTTGCCGTGAACACCCCAAATTCGGCAAACAGGCGAACACCCAATGTTCGAGTCGAACTTACGTTCAATTCGAACAATCGGGCTCATCCCTACTCTACACCTGTCTTTAAAATTAGAACTAGCAGCTTGGCTTTAAGTGAGCTAAGTTCCCCAAAGACTCCCAAACGCAACCCATCTGGACCTGATAATTTGATCACATTATGTTTCTCTAGTCTCCTTTGTACCTGGTTTCAGTTAACCACAAAGGTACTGTACCTTTAGTGAAACATAAATAATTTTAAGACTATTACTATTATACTATTAAGACTATCAAAACTCTTTTTTAATCTGTAAAAACTGAAGAGAAAAAAAATATTATCACACCAAATGAACAAAAACCCTAAAATACTGCCCCTTGAACAAATCTCAAACCTGAGATTTGAGTGTATCCACTTGAACCACTTGAAAAACCTATGTGCATCTATATTAAATACCCGTGTACAAATCGTGCATATGTAAAAAAATTGAGTTTGCAACCATATATTCACTACATGTGCAGAAACAAAAAATTGATAGAAAAATGTAGAAAATTATAAAAAAATCACAAAAGGAAGTCCAATGTGCAAAACAAAAAGAACATCAAAGAGTGCTTCTTCCACTGTAGAGATGAACCAACTATACCGACTACGTTGTACACCCAAAGTGCTCTGTAAGTGGCAGAGTGGTTTCAAGTGGTTCAGCGGCACTGATACACTTAAGATTTTTTTCATTTATGGATGTCTATTTACTATGTATTTAAGTAAGCAATAATTAGTGGCCTAGCGCCCCCATCACACTTGTTTCCAATTTGCACTAGAATTTCTATATCTAGCTCGGGGGTTAGCAGCTATATTTACCAATTTATATGTTAATTTTTTTGGCGCAAGGTATTTACTTATTTTTAAAAGCAAACCTGAACCTCATTCCTATTTGTAACACTTAGTTTATATAGCCTTATGAGATATGATGGACCTTTAAAGAATAATAATAATAATAATAATAATAATAATGTCTTTTTTCAGATTCTGGTATCTCGATGCTCGGATCCTTGTTTACCTGGCAGCAGGAAAAAGTTTGGATCTTCAATACATAGATGCTGCTATGAGTGCGTCTTATGTCCAAAAGGAGAGATATCCAACATTTCTGGTAGAGTTTGTATTTGTTAGTAAGTGATTGTTGGACTGGGCAGAAGTTACTGCTGTAGTTAAAGTATATAGTATGCCAAGGAAAAATATATGCAGTTCATCTCTGCAATGTGTGCAAAAAACAAAATAACAATGTCCCCTGAAGTAGATCCAGTGTCAATCAGGATGGCTGCTGACCTGAAAAAGAAAAAAAAAAAAAAGCACATGCGCTGCTTGACTCCCGGCAACTGACATCTCTGGTTCCCACTGACAGTAAATAAACAAAGCTGCGCCAGATTTTTTACTCACCAGTTTTAGTAAAACAACCCCATGTTATGCCCCATACACACGGTCGGACTTTGTTTGGACTTTCCGACAACAAAATCCTAGGATTTTTTCCGACGGATGTTGGCTCAAACTTGTCTTGCATACACACGGTCACACAACGTTGTCGGAAAATCCGATCGTTCTAAACGCGGTGACGTAAAACACGTACGTCAGGACTATAAACGGGGCAGTGGCCAATAGCTTTCATCTCTTTATTTATTCTGAGCATCCACTTGTGATTCCTTGATCAATGGAGAACTTGTTTGACAAGGTTCTCTACAATATTCCTCGCAATGGGGAACAGAAAATGTATAGTCTGTGCTCCCCAGTTAATGAAGGGATTATGGGTAGAAAAACGCAGAATGCCCAGGATGGCAGGAAATTTAGGTCATGTATTCAGCTGATAGTCTCATGGTGGTCAGCATCAAATTGGAGTTCAAGAGGAACCATTTCATGGGTAAAAGGTCCTGACGATTAAAGGTGAACCACCTCCATATCAGTAGGGACAGATTTATTTATTGTTTGGATATTATTGCTTTGGGGAAATTCTATGTCAATAAAATTCCCCCGGGGCCCCAGAGCCCAACAAAGCAGAGCAAGGAATTTCACAGGCTTCTGTGATAACTTTGATGGGGATGACAAAATGAGATAGAGCATTAACTTTTTTTTCTTCATGGATCCATGAGGAGATAGACTAGGTAGTGGAGTTTATTTGTTCAGGCACTATAACATCAGTCCCAGCAATTGTTCTTTTAACTTTATTTTTTTTTTTTTTTTTCTTTTTTTTATAATCTTTATTTATCAAAACAATTTTACAATTTTTTACATATATAACAAAACATATACACATCCAATCAATTAAAAGAACCCATTATTCAAACTCGGAATCTCTTTCCGTTTCTATATTAGTCGTTACAAAATTACTTCATGGATGTGTATCCCATATACTTAACCAACCCTACCATAACCCATCCCCCCATCATACACAACCAAAGAAAGGAAGAAAAAAGAAAAAAAAAAAAAAAAGGGTCTATCCCTCCCTCCCTCCCAAAGGGTCCTGTCCTATTATATTTCATTGGGTTCCTCAATCACTCTGGAGAGCTGTGAAGAGGCTCTAAACTCTCTCCATCTAGACCATATACTTAATATCTGTTTACTTAACCCTTCTTCTAACACTTTTCTCTCTTCCAGGGCACGCATCTCCCCCATCTCCCGCTCCCAATCTACCATAGAAGGCGCACTTGTGCTTTTCCAATTTCTTGCTATAATAGTTCGTGCTGCTGTCAAAAAATATTTCAATAATCCTTTCTTTATATTTTTCAGTGATCCTGGGATCATAGATAACACAGCCACTTGTATATCCGGATATACATCGGTCCCAGTCATAACACTATAAATCTCAAAAATTTTTTGCCAAAATGGTTGGATTTTAGAGCAATAAAACCAGATATGTGACAATGTGCCCTGAGCTTTAAGACATCTCCAGCATTCTTCCCCGTGAACGGGATTTATCCTATGCATATCCACAGGGCATTTATACCATCTGGCTAAGATTTTATAATTTCTTTCTTGGTGTTTTGTAGATAATGAAAGTTTATGGGTTACCATAATAGCCTTTTCCCATTTTTTCCTTGGGATATCTATCCCAAGCTCTGCCTCCCACTTCTTAATATATGGTAACTCCTGAATTTTATTTTCTGAATTCAAATATTTGTAAATTTTAGATAAGACATGGAGAGGTCTATGTTCTTGTATGAAAACTTTCTCTAGTGTTGTCAGGGGCCTATCCAGTTCAGATTCTTTTACCAGAGATGAGATATACCGTTGGAGTAGTCCATATTGCATCCATTCCTTCTTATATTCTCCACCCATAGCTTCCAGTGGAAGGATTCTATTTCCCTCCATTGTTTCTACTATTCTGGTATCTTCACATCTCCTCCATTTAAGGAATGACTTGGCTTCTAGTGCCATTGGAAATTCTGGGTTACTAAATAGTGGGGTCATTGGACCTCTATAAGTAGATCCCAACCCTCCCTTAATCATAATATCCCACACTTTCAAAGTTGATACGACTAAAGAGGGCATAGTGCCCTCCGGAGGTCTCTGCCCTTTTTTGATCCAAGGAAGTGATTTCAATTTAAGGCCAGTGATCTCTTCCTCTAGTTTTATCCATTGTTTACTATCCCTATTGTGGAACCAATCTACTATTCTAGTTATAAATATTGCTTTAAGGTACATTATTATGTCTGGGAGGGCGAGACCACCATCTTTCTTGGTCTTATTCAGCACTATTCTGCTGATTCTGGGTGTCTTGCCCGCCCAGACAAACTGCCCAATCGCTCTACGTAGTTTTTTCAGGATCGTTGTTGCAGGAAAAATGGGAATTGTTTGTAGAATATATAATATTTTAGGGAGTATATCCATTTTTATGATGTTGATTCTACCTATCCAGGAAAATGTCCCTTTTTCATATTTTTGTAATGTATTTATTATTTTTTGTACCATCGGGACATAATTATATTCCTGTAATTTGTTCAAATCTGTGGGGATATATGTACCAAGATATTTAATTGTATTAGCCTGCCATTTAAATGAGAAATCCTTTCTGAGCAGTTCCACCATAGCATTTGACAAATTAATATTCAGTGCCTCAGATTTATTGTAATTTACCTTAAAATTACTCAGTACCCCAAAACGTTTAAATTCTGATATCAAGTTTGGTAATGATATCAGGGGGTTTGTAATATATAGCAGTATATCATCGGCATACACCGACATCTTATACTCTACATCCCCCACTTTAATTCCTTGTATGTCTTTATTTTCCCAGATCGCAATTAATAAATGTTCCATTGCTAGTATATATAGTATTGGGGATAGTGGACATCCCTGTCGGGTTCCGTTTGTAATAGCAATTTCCTCCGATACGCCACCATTTGCCCGAATCTTAGCCGTTGGGTTCTGATATAGGGCCATTATTTTGTCCAACAATACAGGACCCACCCCCCACTGTACCAATGTCTCTTTAAGGAAGCTCCATCCCACCCTATCAAATGCTTTCTCAGCATCTATTGCGAGTAAACAGGATGGGATGGAGCCTCTCTGTGCAAATTCCATCAGTGTGAGTGTTTTCAGTGTATTGTCTCTTGCCTCTCTTCCCTTTACGAAACCCACCTGATCTAGATGTATATATGCGGGCATCATGGGGGTGAGTCTATTCGCGATTATTTTCGAATATAATCTTAAATCAATATTTGTTAAGGATATTGGTCTATAGTTGCCACATAAAGTGAGATCTTTCTCAGGTTTTGGTATGAGTGAGATGTATGCTTGTAAACTTTGTGGGACAAGAGGCACCGATGTGGACACTACATTAAAAGTCCGTTTAATAATGGGAATGAGCTCTTCTTTAAATAATTTATAGAATCTTGGGGTAAAACCATCTGGACCTGGGCTCTTCCCAGGTACTAATGAATCAATTACCCTTTGTATTTCGCTTTCTGAAAATTCCTGTTCTAATTGCGTTACTTCTGATGATGTTAATATAGGAAGTGCAGTTTCTTTAATGTATTGATGAATATCTTGTTGCAATCCCACTGGGTTATCAATAGCCTTATGATTAGATATATTATATAATTTTGTATAAAATGTCTGGAATTCTTTTAGAATCCCCTTTGGGTCATATCTCATATCCCCTACTTCTGTCTTAATCTTAACTATGGGCGAGGTCTTACACCGATTTTGTAGGGCTCTTGCCAGGAGTTTACCTGGCTTATTGCCCTGTTGGTAGTATAGGGAACGATTATTATCTCTTATACGTAGTGTATGCTCATTCAGCAGAGTTTGCAACTCTGTCTTCCTATCTGTTAATTCTAACAAAATATCGCGTGTTAAGCTTTGTTTATGTTGAGCTTCTATTTCCGGTATTTCCTTTAATAATTGAGTTATTCTATTGTTTTTGATTTTTTTCAGTCTGGCTCCATGTTTAATGAATAATCCTCGGATTACACATTTTAGTGCCTCCCATTGAATCGGTAAAGGAGTAGTGTCTCCAATATGATCCTGTGGGAAATTTATTATTGCCTTCCTTATTTCTAGTACACACGCCTCATCGTATAGCAGATTGTCATTAAGCTTCCAGTTTCCTCTAGTATTTTCGCCTTTGAGTAAGTCAAGTGTCAGAAATATTGGCATATGGTCTGACCATATAGCACTACCTATTTCAGCTGATGAAGTGATTGTCACTCCCAGATGATTGATCAGAAAGTAATCGATTCGATGATAAGACCCATGGACATTTGAACGGAATGTGAAATCCTTCACCCCTGGGTGTAGCGCTCGCCAGATGTCGACCAGTTGGTATTTTGCCATAAGTTCTTTAAATTTCTTCTTTTCTTTACTTGTCTGTGCAATCGAGGGTGCTGTGGTATCTACACTCTTATCCAACACAAAATTAAAATCCCCGCCTATTATAGTTATCCCCTCTACCTTTTCCATGAGCTCACTAATCAATTGTGACCCTATTTTAAGCTGATTTTGATTGGGTAGGTATAGATTAATAAAAGTAAATTTTTTACCATATATACTAAGTTTAAGTAATATTGCTCTTCCATCCCTATTACACCATTTTTCAAGCACTTGATGTGGTATTGTCTTATGTATTGCAATAGATACACCTTTCGACTTGGAATAAGAATAAGAATCATGATACCATGTACTGTAATATCTATTTTGTAGATTGGGAACGTGATCCATGCGGAAGTGCGTCTCCTGAAAAAAGACAATCCCTACCTTCTGTTTATGGAGAGAGTATAGAACCTGAGACCTCTTTGATGCTGAGTTAAGACCTCTAATGTTATAAGAACATATTTTCATTGCTCTTTAATACCAGGAGAGAGGGAAGAAGGGAGAAGAGAGAAAAAAAAAAAAAAAAATAAAAAAAAACCGCCCCCGCACTCACACACACAAAAACCCTAAACTATTGACTTATATAAAGTCTATCTTACTTACAATGTAAGTTCCCTCTACTGGGGGAAACGGACACTGACGACCAAAATCTGCCGCTCAGCCAGTGACCGCAGTGATCGCACGCTGCATTCTAAATTCTGTTACCTTAAATCTTTAATCTCTTATTTTCTTTCTATCCCCTCTTCTTTCTTTACCATTGCTCCCCTCAAAAAATGAACAAAAACAAAAGAGGAGAAAAAAAAAAAAAAATTGGGGAGCATATGGATAGAAAGAAAGGGGATGGGGGAGACATCTCAGAGGTATAAATTCCCTGTCCTGTCCTAAATAATATTTGCTTATAATTACTTTAACTCGGGAAGAGGTGTAGCGAGAGGGGAAGAGGAGGGGAAAAAAAAAAAAAAAGAGGGAAAGGAGGATAACCCTCTCGGGTCCCAACACCTATCCTTGTACACATGCCTCTATTCACTCCGCTCTAATTGTTGCCTCTAAACTCTGAATCATAAATAATGAGGAAACACAGAGAGAAAAAAAAAAAAAAAAAAGACCTTTTTAAAACACATCCCCTCTTTACGCCCAAAGAAAATCATATGTTGTATTACTATATATTGTAACAATTTTGTTGTATGAGATAATTCGTGCATCAAATTATACGATAACAACCAAAAACCAACATCTAATCTTCACTATTCCATACATCTTATAAGAAAAAAAAAAAAAAAAAAAAAAAAAACACCTCCCATCTTTATGCCTATAGTAAATCCTAAATTGTATTACCCTATATTACTAAACAAACTTATTAACATCCCCAATATCTATACCTTGTTATGTGATAAATTCGTGGATCAAACTATATAATAACACCCATAAACCAAAATCCATTCCTCATTATTCCATATTTCCTAAAATTTTTCAAGAAAAAAAAAAAAAAAAAAAAAAAAAGAAAAACACCCTTCCCATCTTACACCCATTGTAAATCATACATTGTATTACCCTATAATGCAAAACAATCTTGTTAACATCCCTATTATCTATATCTTGTTTTGTGATATATTCCGTGCATCGGATTAAATAATAACTACCATCAACCAGAATCTATTCCTCATTATTCCATATTTCTTGTAATTAATAAAAAAAAAAAAAAAAAAAAATCCCCTCCCTGCTTTACACCCATATTAAATCATACATTGTATTACCCTATATTGCAAAACCATCTTGTTAACATCCCTATAATCTATACCTAGTTTTATGATATATTTCGTGCATCAGCTTAAATAATAACAACCATAAACCAGGATCTATTCCTCATTATTCCATATTTCTTGTAATAAAAAAAAAAAAAAAAAAGAGGATTGGTCCTTATTATCATCCCCAGTGGCTAATCTTTGATGTGTAATATATTATGTGAATCTACTTGATAATGTATGAAACTAAGATCTGCTCCTCCCTAATCCGTGCTTATATCTGACTCGGTTGAATTGATGATAGGCAACTCCTATCCTCATATTGATTAGTGGTTCCAAATTAATAATAACTACTGCAGTAGGGAACAGACACAAAAGATACGCTCAGCATCTTTCCAAATTACTGTTCTGCTTTATTATGACGCAATTGAAGGTTTTTATGCACATGATTACGTAGGTATCACATTAATATTACAATTGTACATTTATGGTAACAAGGGGCGTTACATAGGCAGGCTAATTCTAATCAGGACTCGAAAGAATGTAAACATTTACTGAAAACATTATTAGTGCCGTGTGCACAGTGAGGGCAGTGTGCAATACATACAAAATACAATACAATTATATACAGAACTTACAAATTTCCATTACAGTCTCCCCTCTTTTGATCAATATTTTGATCACTAATCATACCTGCTATCACCTTTAACCTGGAACCTCCACATGCTTAGGTGGAGGTAGTCCTGGCCAAAGAGGCAAAAAACTCCATTGTGGAGAAAATAATAGCTGAGCAACTTTTTCATTACAAAATGACTTTTCATTGTGAAAAACAAATGATTGATAAGACATATTTATAGAGTACTGGCTGTACACTCCTGTGGCCAGAATGGCCTTCTAGCTTAATTGTTGGCATGCTGACTTATCAGCATATGTAAACACAGACAATTCTACATATAATGGAAGACATACAAAAGACAAATATGACTTCAACATGGCTAAACATGACTTCAACTACTTTTCAAATATATATATCCCTTACAATTAAAGTAATTGAATCAAAAAGTACCCTAGACTGTGATCACAAGAGGGAAACAAATCAAACACAGAGATTTCTTTAATTTAGTCATTTTTGCAGTGTCTGGTGTGGATCCAGGTGATTATTCCTTCAAGTTTTGCAAAAACTGTACATGAAATAGATGCAGTATTGAGTCTCCAAACTTTTCCTTATATATAAATGTCTCTTAACAATCCAAAAGTCACCTGGCTTTAGTTTTAGATCCTTCCAAACTTTTAGGATCTGGAATTGGGGAGAAAACACATAAATGAGTTTGTCAAAAAACCTTAAAAGATCAGCAACGTTCTCTGTGAGATCCGAATGGAGGACTTCAGCTGCTGAGACAAAATATAAGCAAGTGAGTAACACACTCCCAAACCAAATCCCATAGGGAGAGAGTCCAACATCCCCCTTAGGGGCTTCATAAAATATAAGAAAACATTCAGGCAAAAGTTTTCTAGTTTCTTACTCTACTTTGTCCGCTACATTGTAGACAGTGGGGGTGTAAAAATAAAACCGCAAAACTTCTAGTAAGGACTCTCCTATAAAAAATGATTTCCTCTGTTACTCTCTGTACTTTCTGGCACTCTGTACTTACAAACTACTTCTGATAACACTTTTTACTGTGGCCTTTGCAGTAGCATTTGCCACTGGACATCCAAAAAACATGTCCATACAGACAAAATGCATACTCGTAAGATCCTGACTTGGGCATCTGGATATATCTTTTATGTAATCTCTGGGAGGGATGTTCAGCTTTTGGTAACACCTTTGGTAACAGGTAAAACAAGAAGTGGTATGTTATAAAAACAACTGTGGAGAACCCTGGCTCTATCCCACGCTCATTTACTAAGGCAGCCATAACTGCTTGTGACTGATGACACGGTCCATGTGTCAAGCTGAAGGGAAAAGAGTGGCTGGCAGACATAAATGATCACTTTTTCCAAAGTCCTGTTTCATAAGAAGTTGCCCCCTGTGGACCACTTGTTCTTCTTGTTCTGGGGTCCTTAAAGTTGAATTATTAATCCCAGCTATACTGGGCCAGAACTAGGGTGGAATCTGTGAGTTGCACAGACCCATCAAGTGTCCGGGGCTGTAAATGCAGCATCCTTAGTCACCTGGTCTGCTTCCATGTGTGAAAGTTAATATGGCTACCTCAGCAAGAAGCTGGAAGGCTGAAAACAGCCAATCAAATTAACTTGGCATGCTTGGTTGGTTTACCTGCCGAAGTAAAAACAAACTTCTGGCCCTTCAAATGGAACCAAAAGCTCTCTATATCTTGACTATCTATATAAATATACACTCTTTTTATAGCTCACAGGCTTTGCTAAAACATGGAGCTCTGCTTCTTGAGCTGGGCAAAAAGGATCCAATGACTTTGAATACAGAGTATCTTTCTGGGTGATAAACTGCATACTCAAATCTACAAAAAATGTAATATCTGGGTCTTCAGGGAGTGTGTCCCGCACTGGGCTCACAGCAGCTGATTCCTACACCATCAATTTAACACATGTGGTTTTTCCTTTCTTTTGAATAAATGTCCACATTTTTCATTGTTAGATTTGTACATAAATAAACTCATATTTTAAACCTTTCATTAGACAAACATTTAGTTAGCTGTATATTTGCTGCACAGAATGTCGGACCATTAAAAATTAAATGTTTGACCAAAACAATATCTAACTTTGTCTAATAGCACCTTTGCATAAAAGCTACAGCTCTGATATATCGGGATGAACCCTTCATTACTGGGTCCAGCTTGCATAAATATATTACAATGGCTTGTTTTCTATCATGCTATTTGTGTAAGAACTCCAGTTTCATGTTTCAAAAGACAACTTTTTCCTGGCAATATTATAATAAATGATAACAATACCCTGCGGTCATGGAGAGATGCCCATAAATCCAAAATATTCTTCTGCTTATACCACTGCACTTACAAGGAAAAGGGGCACATCATTTCACAATCCACACATTCTGCTTTGGATTTCAAAAATAAAAATAAATAAAAACAAAAAGACCAATAATCTGTATGATGGACCAGAAAGCATCAAAAACTATAACACAACTGGCTGCAGGTGGCATCTATCCTAACAGGGTGTGTGGACTTGATGTGATGGGACTGTTATATTTAAATTTTATTTATTATTACTCTTACATCATGGACCGCACATCAAGTTGTTATCAAAAACCTTACAATATCATTTTTGTAGAAGAACTTCTTATGTATCCCATCCATCTTGGCTTTGTTAAATATTATGGCAGCTTTATTCCAAATAACAACCTCATCTTAATCTTTTTTTTCTCTCAATAAGGGCTTATTGAATAAATGTAAAATTACAAAATTGTTATCTTAATCTAAACTAATCTCATTCATTACAAATTTCCCCATTAACCTGGATTTCATTTCCAACCAAAGGTTGTCTAAACCAGTTTCAATATATCTATATAATTGTTAAACTCATATTAGAAATTAATACTCATTATTACTTAATTTTACTTAATTTCCCTTTTTTAAATGCACTGTTTCCACTATCAAAGGATATTCAATTTGTGTAATACACGGTTAAATGTAACCTTCATTTTACCATGTTTGGAAAACAGATTCAAAATAATTGTGATCACATTGTTTACCATTAGATTCGTTAACCCGGCACATTTTGTTATAAATGTTTTGTCTAAAAAACAGAAATTGGCATGGTGTCTTTCCAGCTTATCACTGACCACATTCTTTCAGGAGAGCACAAAGGAGGGGGTCACATCTGCGTACATGACACACACAAGCAATAGAACTAAAGGTCCCAGCATTCGCACACACACCAATATCTCTCTAAAATCGCTTACATTTTTCCCATTTGTAAACAACACATGCATATCATTCTCTCACTTTCTTTTAACTCTTTAATATTTCCCTGCCTAAATTTTGCTTTCCTTATTTTGTTTAAATAACTTTTATATCTAGCTTCTATGATTCTATGATTCTATGATCAGATGGGGAGCCACAGTGCTCATCCCATCTTCCCTCTCTGACAACATATAAAGTATTCTGTTTTAACTCTCATTTCTCTGTTTCTGACTTTTACTAGAAGTGCCTGACCCCAAATTCATCCCACAACTTAACATGAAAATGTCCCTTTCTGTCTAGTGTTAATGTCACCCTTGATCCATCCTGCTCACATAGATAACTTGTTTCTCTAGCTGTTTACTCTGCATTATTCTTAGTCCCTGTGGACCTTGGTAACCCAATTACCTATTGTGGATCTCTGTCCACTTTAACCATTAATATAGGGGCTCAGTATAGGCGGAACCGCACCTTCGGTTCATATATAGCGCTTCTCTTGCGCTGGGCATTTTTGAGGGTCTCTTACCCTTCATTCCCTTACTTAATTTAATGCCCATAATGACTGGCCAGTCTTCTCTCTTCTCTACTTGTGCCTATACCCTCTTGCCTCTAAACTACTTTATCTAGCAGATGTACTACATATACCTGTGAACAGCACTATTCTTCCCTTTCTTATTTATAACACTCCGATGGACAATAGACAGGGACAACATAACATATAACCACCAATCAATACAGTTCGATTAAGGGGAGTAAAATAGGTACCCTTTGTCCCGAAAATGCCTTACCGATCAAGGAAGTCTGATAACTCAAATGTAAGCAAAAGGCTTACCTCAGCCGGCTGATTATCAGAAATTCCCGGATCGTCTCAAGCTCCTCGTTTCGGATACTCAGGGTCACCTGGAATCCCCTCCTAAGGCAAAGCTCGCCATGCATGACTCGGTTGAATTGATGATAGGCAACTCCTATCCTCATATTGATTAGTGGTTCCAAATTAATAATAACTACTGCAGTAGGGAACAGACACAAAAGATACGCTCAGCATCTTTCCAAATTACTGTTCTGCTTTATTATGACGCAATTGAAGGTTTTTATGCACATGATTACGTAGGTATCACATTAATATTACAATTGTACATTTATGGTAACAAGGGGCGTTACATAGGCAGGCTAATTCTAATCAGGACTCGAAAGAATGTAAACATTTACTGAAAACATTATTAGTGCCGTGTGCACAGTGAGGGCAGTGTGCAATACATACAAAATACAATACAATTATATACAGAACTTACAAATTTCCATTACATATCTTACAAATGTCTCTTACTCCCTAGTTTCATTCCCCCAACCATGTGCACATGTCCAAACCTCAATGTAACCAGTAACCTATCCCCAAGATTGTGCCCTTTATAACATAATATATCAAAAACCCTTCACCAGTGATATGCCCTAAAAAAAACAAAAAAAAAAAAAAAACATCTACCTCATTTTATCATTTCCCTTATTGGTGTTAAACATTCTTTATCTAAACCATTTGTTATGCTAATGTTAAAGTAGTAAGTCAGATCTAACTATTGCAAAAAATAAATAAATAAATAAGTAAATAAATAAATAAAAATAAATAATAATAATAATAAATATGCAGCCCCTTCTACCCCTTGCTTCACAATCTCTATCTACCCACTATCTTAATCACACCGAGTTAATTAAGTCTTCCTCTTGTGAATAACTTCATATTATATACTAAAAATACCTCCCCCATCCCCAGTTTATCTACAAGTGGCTTATCAGGGCTTTCTGAGTCCTTTCATGAACGAAATAGGCCAGTCTGGTAATGCTACTATTGGTAACTTAAGAATTGCCAGAAACTGTGGTAGATCTTCCAGATCACTAAATACAGCCGTTAGTCCTTCTTTCTGTGCCTGTAATTGAAATGGAAATTTCCATCTATACTGTAAGTTATTTCTTCTTAGTTGTTCCACTAGGGGCTTTAATGCTCTTCTTCGGTCTAACGTAAATTTTGATAGATCTTGAAATAGCAGCAGTGGATCTCCCTCATGCTGGATATTTGTATTCTGACGTGCTGCAAACATGATTCTATCCTTTATATGCGCGTAGTGCATTTTGCAAATAACATCCCGTGGTTTACTCGGATCTATTCCCCTTTTCCCCGCTACTCTATGAGCACGGTCAATCATTAGATCTTTTATTCCTATATCCTGGATTAATTCCTGAAAAATTTTCTGGAGTGTTGTAATCAGTTCTTTTGCGCTCACGTCTTCTTTTAACCCTCTAATTCTGATGTTAGATCTTCTATTTCTATTTTCTTGCTCATCCAGGCAATTAATTAGTTGATTTATTTGCTTTTCTTGACCTTGAGCACTATCCTTTATGTTAATTAGTTCTTGTTCTGTTTTTGAGATTCTGGTATCTAATATATCTGTTTTTTCTTGTGTGATTTTTATGGATATCTTCAATTCTTGTATCTCTACTTTATATGAATTTTCCAATCTTTGCACATATTGGTCCATGTCTGTCCTAGTTGGGAGAGATTGGATGTATTGTCTCAAATCCCAATTTTCTTTACCCCTTTCTCTTGGGTCACTCAGTGAGCCTGTTGTGTCTATTGGTGAGCTGTTTCTAGGGTGATCCATCTGCTCCTCCTCTGATGATCTAGATGCCCCCGAAACTTCCGCAATATTTGAAATTTCTTGTGATGTATGTAGAGCTTGAGTTACTCGGGGGGATTGCAGCTGCAATTGTTGAAAAATCTCTTTTATATCAGATGTTTGTGTAGTTTGTGCCCCTGTAGGGTTTTTATCTTTGATTTTTATTTTATCTTTCTTTTCCTTTTGCGATTGCGGTGTTTTGTTTCCTTTCTTGGGTGCCATGTTTCTGATAGACCTTATTTCTTCTCTCTCCCCTTTATTTTTTTCTTGCCTTTTCCTTCTCTCCTTCCCTCCTCCTCCTTCCCTTCCTTCTTCCTCCTCTCCTTCCCTCTTTATCCGCTTATTAACCTTTTAGTGTCCTTTTTAGATGACCACACTATAAAGGGTAGTGTGTATCACCTTTTAACCTCCCAGATTGAGATTAGAGATGTTTAACACTTCTATTGGATAAACTCTATTATTAATAGACACACTGTAGAATATTATTTGTCCAGCTCTTATTCCAGTACTATAATCATTTGCACCAATCTCTTTACTTCATGCAGCATCCCTCTTTCAAAAAGAAACTAGTAATGTTATCTCAGTCCACAGTATGTGCTTTTTATGCAGTCTCTATACCACTTTCAACGTTTCTTTATAAGACCATGTGTAACTTTCAATCATACCTAGTCTCTGGCATCTTGATCTCCTTACTTTTTCCCTGTAGCCCAGCAACTGTGAGTTATAGGAAGGTAGATCTCCCGGTCCTCCTGATCACTGCTGTTTGAGACCCTCGTACCGCCGCCGGAGTGTGCGTCTCACGAGCGAGCCGCCCCTACCGCCTGTATGAGCAGACACGCCGAGGCACTCGCCTGTCTCCGCGCTATCTCCTGGCTTCGTCTTCGGTCTCGCTCCCAGCACTCCACAGGTGACGTTTCTTCCCGTGGGTCACGCTCTCCACCACCTCCTGCTTCAGCTACTTTTGCTCCTGCCTTATAAGTCGCTCCAATGTCGGGGATAGTATTCGGCTGTTTAGCTCAGGTGTCTAGGCATTTGAATCAGCCGCCCAGACCATCCTGAACTCCAGCGTCTCCAGTCAGTGCAGCGTGTCAGTCACTCCAACTCCCTAAGCGGCCATCTTGGGCGTCCGTTCTTTTAACTTTGTTAGGTAAATTAACCACATAATTAACCCAACAATATAGACATAAGTTCTCAGAAAGTCTTTCTTTCTCCTGAGTTGAAATGGATCTCTTGATAGCATCAACCTGCACTGGTTCAGAAGTGTTTGAATCCTCAGAACCTTTTGGATCCTTCTGAATATACTGACTAGCAGAGAAACACATGCCACCATTATCTCTAAACATTCCCAGTCTCTCCTTCCTCCTTTCTGTAAGCCTCTGATCAATTTGAATACATACTTGAATAAAAGCCTCAAAATCATTAGGAGTCTCTACTCTGGGGAGCTCATCTTTAACTGTTCAATAAGTCATTGGCAGTCTTTTTTGTGCTGCTGGGTTCCAAGTGTTATCTGAAATTCATCGTCACATTTCAGTAGTGTACTCGATAACAGAATGTCTACTCTGCTGAAAAATTTGCAACTTTGCAGTAGTGCAGTTCCTAAAAACTTGATTCATCGTGGTCAGAATTATTTGGAGTAGAGCTGTCTTGTTCTAAATAAGGGGAAATCAAAGCTAGGGCATCAGGAGGTTTATAATAAACAATACCTTTTTTTTCTCAGAAGTAAATGCAGCGGGCTGCAGTTTAAAATATATTCAACACTGATTAAGGAAACCTAGTTTAGAACTTTCTGCTCAGTAGGTAACATCAAACTCTTGTAGCTCTGTAATTTGCTGCCTAAAAGGAGCCACAGAACTTTCTATGCGGTCCTCATGTTTGGACCTGATTATTCTGTCATGGTCAGAGGTCAAGCTTGGAGACAAGTAGCTATAGCAGTAGAGTGGCTCCCACTGACCAGCAGAATAAGTGCATGAGCAGATTACCCTGGCAGATGATGCAGGCTCATCTGAAACACAGGTTCTAGGCACTAGCCCCTATTCACCAGAGCTCCTAAAGGTGGAGATGGGTTTTGCTGCATGCTAGTGCCAGGTCACGGTCTTTAGGATTCCTTACCAGGAGGTGAGCAAGCCAGGGTCTGGTTGGAGATGTAGCAGGTATCAAGCAGAAGTGTAGTCAGTAAAAAGGCAGAGGTCGGTAACAAGTGTTTGCAGGTCAGGATGAGGCGAAAGTGCAGTTAAAGATCAACTTGAGGTCAGAAACAAATGGTTGCAGGTTGTGATCAAATTAAGTGTAGTTATTATTATTATTATTATTATACAGGATTTATATAGCGCCGACAGTTTACGCAGCGCTTTACAACATTAGGGCAGACAGTACAAGTACAATACAATTCAATACAGGAGGAATCAGAGGGCCCTGCTCGTTAGAGCTTACAATCTAGGAGGGAGGGTCAAGTTATACAAAAGGGTAATAGCTGTGGGGGATGAGCTAATGGAGAAAATAATGCAGTTGTTAGATGGAGGCAGGATAGGCTTCTCTGAAGAGGAAAGTCTTCAGGGATCGCCTAAAAGTGGATACATTTGGAGACAGTCTGACAGATTGGGGTAGGGAATTCCAGAGGATGGGCGAGGCTCGGGAGAAGTCCTGGAGGCGGATATGGGAGGAGGTGATGAGGGAGCTAGAGAGCAGGAGATCTTGGGAGGAACGGAGATGGCGTTTAGGTTGGTATTTTGAGACTAGGTTAGTGATGTAGCTGGGGGCACAGTTGTGGATGGCTTTGTAACTTATTGTTAGTATTTTGAATTTAATTCGTTGGGCGAGTGGCAGCCAATGGAGGGATTGGCAGAGAGGGGTAGCAGACACTGATCGGTTTGTAAGGTGGATGAGTCTGGCAGCAGCATTCATGATGGACTGAAGGGGGGATAGTCTATTTAAAGGTAAGCCAATGAGGAGGGAGTTGCAGTAGTCGAGGCGAGAGATAACCAGGGAGTGAATCAGGAGCTTTGTAGTTTCACTGGTTAGAAAGGGACGTAGTTTAGAGATGTTGCGGAGGTTGAGGCGGCAAGCTTTGGAAAGTGATTGGATGTGGGGCTGAAAGGAGAGTTCAGAATCTAGGATAACACCTAGCACCCTGACATGTGGGGACGGGTGGATGGTTTTGCCATTGCTCTTCACAGAGAAGTCAGGGGAAGAGGCACGTGGGGGAGGAAATATTATAAGCCCGGTTTTGGACAAGTTGAGTTTGAGGAAGTGGTGTGACATCCATACAGATATGTCGGTTAGTAAGTTAGTGATGCGTGAGGAGACTGATGGAGTGAGTTGAGGGGTGGAGAGATAGATTTGTGTGTCATCAGCATAGAAATGATATTGAAAGCCATGAGAGGCTATCAGCTGACCCAGGGAAGAGGTGTAGATTGAAAATAAAAGAGGTCCAAGAACAGAACCTTGGGGGACCCCGACAGAGAAGGGAAGAGGAGTGGAGGAAGTAGAATTGTAAGTGACACTGAAGGTGCGTTGGGATAGGTAGGATGAGAGCCACTGAAGAGCACAGTCACGGAGACCGATGGAGTGAAGTTTTTTGAGGAGGAGGGGGTGGTCAACCGTGTCAAAGGCAGCTGAAAGATCCAGAAGTAGGAGTACAGAATAGTGTCCGTTGGTTTTTGCAGTTAGTAGGTCATTTGTGAGTTTTAAAAGAGCAGTTTCTGTGGAGTGTTGAGGGCGAAATCCAGATTGAAGGGGATCAAGAAGGTTGTTTTTAATGAGGTGGTCACTCAGTTGGTTGTAAACCAGGCGTTCAAGGAGTTTAGAGGAAAAGGGGAGCAAGGAGATAGGGCGTAGGTTGTTAAGATTGGTAGGGTCCAAGGATGGTTTTTTGAGTATGGGAGTGACCAGTGCATGTTTTAGAGCATCGGGGAAGACGCCAGAGGTGAGGGAGAGATTGAAGATGTGGGTTAGAGAGTGTAGGATGGGGTCAGAGGGTGACCGTAGCATTTGAGAGGGAACAGGGTCCAGGGGACAGGTAGTTAGGTGGGCGATAGAAAGGAGTTTAGCAACTTCGTCTGGAGTAGTAGATTTGAATAGAGGTAGTGTCAGTTGTATCTGTTGACATGGGGTCTTAGCTGGGGGAGATACCTGTAGAGTGAAGATTTCATCACGGATTGTATCAATCTTGTTTTTGAAGTGATTAGCGATTTCCTGGGCAGTGAGTAAATCAGTGGGGGGAGGCGGTGGAGGACAAAGTAGAGAGTTGAAGGTAGAGAAGAGTTTACGGGGATTGGATGAGAAGGTATTAATAAGAGTTGTAAAATAGGTTTGCTTGGCAGTGTGGAGGAAAGAATAGTATTTTTGGAGGGCAGATTTGTATTGGTTGAAGTCTTTGAGAGACTTAGTCTTGTGCCACAGACGCTCAAGAGCGCGACTACGTTTTTTGAGAATTTTAGTGTCATCTGTTTGCCAGGGTTGTAGGGGTCGAGGCCTGATTCTGCGTGTAGTAAGGGGAGCGAGCTTGTCCAGGGTGGAGGACAGAGATTTATTGTAGATGGATATGGCTTGGTTGGGGCAGGACAGGGGGGAGATTTTGTCATAGAGGTGGTCAGTAGCAGAGTAGAGGAGAGAGGAGTTGAAGTTGCGAAAGTTTCTACGGGTGACGGTTAGGCGATTGGAGGGAAAGGTGGTGGAAGACAGGGGGAGAGAGAAACTAATAAGGTGGTGGTCGGAGAGAGGAAAAGGATTGTTTGAGAAGTTGCATGGAGTGCATAGGTAAGAGAATACAAGGTCAAGAGTGTTGCCATCAGAGTGAGTAGAAGCCTGTACCCATTGCTTCAGGTCAAATGAAGAGGTTAGACTAAGAAGTTTAGAAGTAGCAGGAATGTTTGTATTAGCAGGGATGTTGAAATCACCGAGAAGGATTGTGGGAATTTCCGAAGAGAGAAAGTAGGGTAGCCAGGCAGAAAACTCATCAAGGAAAGTCGATAATGGTCCAGGGGGCCGGTAGATCACAGCAATTCTTAGGGAAGTGGGAGAGAATAGACGTATACAGTGGGCTTCGAATGATGAGAGTGAAAAAGAGGGAGGAGGGTGAATAACCTGGAAGGTGCTCTGGGGGGATAGGAGGAATCCCACTCCACCTCCCTTGCGTCCATTAGGCCTGGGGGAGTGAGTCCAGTGAAGGCCACCCTGGGAGAGGGAAGCAGGAGAAGGGGTGTCATATTCGTGGAGCCAGGTTTCTGTGAGAGCAAGTAGATTAAAGGAATTAGTGACAAAGAGGTCATGAACAGCAGTGAGTTTGTTGCAGACAGAGCGGGCGTTCCAGAGGGCGCAGGAGAGAGTGAGGCTGGTGTTGGCAAGAAGAGGAATGGAGACTAGATTGTGTAGATTGCGACTACTGCCAGAGGGTGTAGGGTGATGGTGATGGGTGTGTTGGGCACAGTTAAATAAAGTGGGCCCAGGGTTTGGGGAAATATCTCCAGCGATTAGGAGAAGCAGAAGAGTGAGGGAGGTAATATGAGAATATGATTTGTATGAGGGGACATGCTTCAGTATCCTGGGGGGTATGTTAGCAAGTGGACTTAGAGTTAGAAAGAGGTGATGAGTGCAGTAATAGGGGGAGGGGAGAAGTGAGGGTGATATGTACAGGTTGTGGGGTGGAGCAGAGGGATGTAGAAAAGAGAGTTTGAGGAGAGAGGCAGCAATTGTGAAAAGGAGGAGAGGTAAAGAGTGCATGTTTCAGAGAGGAAGATGATAAGATTAGGAAATGGGGTCACCTGCAGTCTTTTATAGTTTGCTTTGTGCAAATCGCTGAAGTGCAAGAGCGGAAGTGCCACTTATTTTAAGAACGCCACTTCTTTGGAAGAACCCCCTGTATGTGCAGCCCCCTGTATGTGTTCCCCCGTAAGGAAGGCCTTGTTTTTATACTGTGTGTTGGGTGTGGGTTGAATCTGGCAATTAATCAATTAGGAGGGCATATTAGCAACACAGCTAGCAGGGCATAACTTTCACACCACAATCAAACTGCAAGGGGACTAAAAGGCCAAAATTGTAAAGATAAGGGAACCCATAATTTAGGTAAGACTTAATGGCTAAATAAACATTGAAATAATGTGAGCATGGCTACAGATGGAGTTGAATCAGTGGTGACAAACAGATTTACCCAATAAGCTTTTTTGCAGTCATGCAATGTTCAGTTTTAAGGTATGTGGAGATATAAACGCAGGTTTACCCAATAAGCTTTTTTGCAGTCATGCAATGTTCAGTTTTAAGGTATGTGGAGATATAAACGCAGGTTTACCCAATAAGCTTTTTTGCAGTCATGCAATGTTCAGTTTTAAGGTATGTGGAGATATAAACGCAGGTTTACCCAATAAGCTTTTTTGCAGTCATGCAATGTTCAGTTTTAAGGTATGTGGAGATATAAACGCAGGTTTACCTGTGAAGAGAGAACAAAATGATCAGATGGATGGAGCAAGAGCGGAAGTGCCACTTATTTTAAGAACGCCACTTCTTTGGAAGAACCCCCTGTATGTGCAGCCCCCTGTATGTGGAACAAGCCAAAAACGGAAACAAATGGTAGTGACAATACGGACGGCAGCACGAGTGACAAGAGTAGATATTGGCTGGAGAAAGCACAATAATCCGGCAAACAGAAAATGAAAGGGCATAGCTCAAATAAGTTTGTGGGAGGATCAAAGGGTTCAAGCCTCAAGAGAAACAAGGTACAAAGCACAATTGTTTAAGGCGGGGGTCTCCAGGCATTTTAAATAAAGGGCTGGTTTACTGTCCTTCGAACCTTAGGGGGGCCAGTGGAAGTAGAACATGTCCCAGCGTCAGTGGAAGTAAAAAAAAATGCCTATATACTATAGTGCCTGTAGTTAGTAGGAGGAGGACTAGTGGCCCATCATTAGTATTAGAAGGAGGAATAGTGCCTAATCGTTTATATCAATGGGAGGAATTATGCCCCACTGCTTGTGTCAGTGGAAGGAAGAGTGTCCCGTCATTGGTATCAGTGGAAGGAAGAATGCCACATTGTTGGTGTCAGTGGAAGGAATGGTTCCCAACTGTTGGTGTCAATGGAAGGAATAGTGTTCCCTTGTTGGTGTCAGTGGGAAGAATAGTGTCCTGAGGGCCAGATAAAGGCAAGCAAAGTTCTACATTCAGTCCATGGGCCACACTTTGGAGACCACTGGTCTAAGGGATCAGAGGGCTGTCCAGGCATCTCAGCTGGCTCAGCAGGAAGAGTTACTACCAGATACAGCAGAGGTCCTGTGTTCAAATCCAGGTCTTGACACCTGCCTCGGATGGTCCGGTGCCTGACGTCCAGCCTGCCTCAGATGGTCTTGTGCCTGGCATCCAGCCTGCCTTGGATTGTAAGGTGCCTGATGTTTAACCTGCCTCGGATGGTCAAGTGCCGGATTTTTAGCCTGCCTCTGGATGGTCCTATGCCCACTGTTCAGCCTACGTCTAATGGTCTTGTGCCTTCTGCCCATCCAGTTTTTAATACCAGCATTAGGATCTCATCAGCTGTTGGGTCTTTTACCATTGTGTCTTCATGACAGCTGTAAGCCTGGCATGGGATTTGTTCAGATACCTGTATGACTAAGGACTCTGGTGTTAAGCCTTCATGTGGCCTATGGGATCCCAGCACTGGGCCATTTGCTGAATTGAGAAATTGTAAGTTCCAAGTGTTGTGCTTCCTCAAGGATCGGACCTGAAAAGAACCCAGCCATCTCTCAGACTCCAATGGCAAGGTACCCAGTCAGCTTCCAGACCCCAGCTGTGGGCACATAGCCAGTTTTCAGACCCGGGTGGCACACCATCTTTGGGGTGAAGGACTCTGGCCTGAGAAGATCAAGAGAGTCCCCAAACATGGATGATAGGAAACCTTTTTGGACTTTCCTGGCACTTACACAGACTTTCAGTTTTGAGGCAAAGTGGCGCATCCAGAGACAGCTCCTCAAGAGTGGGAACTGTCAGGTCTCAGGTCACCTGCTGGTGGCACTGATGCTCCCAGAGTCAAAGGGCCAGCAGATCTCAGTAATTAGACTCTACCTCACACTGGCTATTGGGAAGGTATACAGTGCCTTGAAAAAGTATTCATACCCCTTGAAATTTTCCACATTTTGTCATGTTATAACCAAAAATGTAAATGTATATTTTTTTTTCTCAAAAAAGTTTTATTAAATTTTTCATGAATACAGGGGTTAATCAGTATACATATCAATATACATTACACAAGAATCAAAAAGGCCGAGACATTTTATAGGCAGATTAGCCCAACATGAAAATAACAGGAATATGTGTCTTATCGGTAGAAGTATGAGTAGGCACAGGTGTAAATAGGAATTGAAATCATTAGGTGCACGTGAACATTATGGAACACATTTGGTGTACTAGGTGAGATACATGGAGAGTTATATGTATCACGTCTATGATGGTTTATGTTGCGCAATATAAAGGTAGGATTTTAATATGAGAATTGGGGCAAGCATGGATGTTATGTTAGGTCCACACCGTCAGAGGTTGGCCCAAGAACCATCCACCCCTAAAAGGGAACTTTCTGTGGATGGGCGGGCTTCTGGAGGCAGGTAGATCAGTGTCAAATTTAGAACGGTGTGGTAGGGTAAAGCAGCTAGTCTCATGGGGGAGCACCATTGTAAAAGTGCTTCAACGAAAGAAGGAAGGTGAGGGGGGGGGAAACCAGTGACCTAACAGAGGCGTGTCTATGCTAGAAGACCGGGGGGTTCAGAGACAAAGTGGGTAGGGTCCATCAGCAGTTGCTGAGAGAGGGGTTAGTGGCCAGTGGGGAACTATTGGGGTGTGAGCAGGGTGTGGGTAGCATGGATGATGTAGGGGTGGGCATACGAGAGAGTTGTGAGCGTGGGGTGCGAGTTCTCAGGGCATAGAACAATTCAGGGAGTTCCAGGTAGAGGTGGTGAGGTGGCAGGACGTGTAATCTGAGTCGTGGAATGTTTGTAGTGGAACCAGCATGCCCACGTGGTGTTGAATTTGGTCAGATTATCGTAAGCCTGACTTATGAGTTTTTCCATGTCCGCTATTCTGTCTACTCGACGGATCCAGTCATTCACCATTGGGGGAGTAGTAGTTCTCCAAAGGAGTGGAACGCATAGGTTGGTTGCATTAATGAGGTGTAGTGAAAGTGATTTTTTATAAGAGCCAAGGGGAGCCAGGGTGTGGTGTAAGAGATAATGTGCGGGAGAAAAGGCTGGTGTGTAGGTGGTTATTTGCGAGATTAGTTGGTGGATCTCTGACCAGAAAGGTTGAATGATGGAACAGTCCCACCAAATGTGAAGTAGGGTGCCGCGTGCTGCGTTGAATCGCCAGCAAGTTGGGGGTACGGTTGGGTGAAAGTGGTGAACTTTGTCGGGAGTCCTATACCATTTTGAAAACAGTTTGTATCTATTTTCCTGTGTTGAAACGTTTATTGAGCCTTTATGTAGGAGGGTAAAGATGCGTTCCCATTCAGTGGGAGTGAGATCCAAAGAGAGGTCTGACTCCCATTGTCGTAATATTTTATCCTCCTTAACTTTATGTCCCGAGTGCAAGAGAGAGTATATGTAGGAGATTAGGTGGCCCTGAGGTTCCGTGCTGGTGCAGAGGAGTTCAAAAGGTGAGTAATCTCTGTGCCATTGAGTGGTAAGTTTAGAAGAGACAAAGAAGTGTCGTAATTGGAGATATTTATAAAAGGGGATATTGTATTCTGGGATTGTGGTGGAAAGCTCGTGGTGTGGTAGGAATGACCCATTTCGGAAAAAACGCTGTGCTCTGGCATGTGAAGTGCGTGCATCAAGAGTTTGGTCTTTAAGTGTAAGTCCCGGGGGGAATTCTGGGTTATTTTCTAGGGGTGTCATAGGACAGATGGAAGGGGTGATAGTAAGGGGTTTACTAGCTGTTTTAAAAATGGAAAGAGTGGCTCAAATGAGTGGGTGTGACGTGTATTCTTTGGGTGTAGATGTGATTTCGATCCACGGTGAGTTTGGTATGGGTAGATTGGCAAAGGAGTCTTCTAAAGTTATCCAATCCTTGGCTAGATGGTGTACGTGCCAGTCTACCACCCTTGTCAGGTGACAGGCCCAATGATATTTTTGAATGTCTGGGAGGCCTAAGCCTCCCAGAGGTTTGGATAAGACCAGCCTATCCCAGCTTAGACGTGGGGTCTTGGATGCCCAAATGAAGATTCTGCACATATGTTTATATGACTTAAAGAAAGAAGATGGTAATTTGATGGGGATTGCTTGAAAGAGGTAAAGAAGTCTGGGTAAGATGTTCATCTTGATTATGGCGATTCTGCCCATCCAAGAAAAGGATCCCAGATGCCACTTCTGTAGATCACCCTGGATTGACAGGAGCGTCGGTGGAAAATTTCTGGCATAAAGGTTATCTAAATTTTATGGGATCTTAATTCCAAGATAGGATATGTCATATCGTTCCCAGCCGAACGGAAAGTTAAGTTTACATTGGGACACCGTGGCAGTCGGCAGTGTAATATTGAGAGCTTTTGATTTTTCCAAATTAATTTTAAGGTTGGATAAAGATTTGAAATGCGAGAAGTCTACCAGTAGATTAGGGATGGTGGTAATGGGATCAGTAAGGAAAAGTAGGATGTCGTCAGCGTATGCGGGAATTTTGTATTGTTTACGATTCATTTCTATGCCTTTAATGGTGGGGTTATCTCTGAGTTTGCGGAGCATGGGTTCCATGGTCAAGATAAATATTAGTTGGGATAGGGGGCAACCCTACCGGGTTCCATTAGAGACAGAGAAGTCGTTCAACAGGGTACCATTAATTCTGATTCTCGCCGTTGGAGAGGAGTAGAGGGCCAGGATCATTTGTAGCATGCGGGGTGGCAGGCCTATTGCCCGTAACGAGGCTTCCATGTAATCCCAGGCCACCCTGTCAAACACCTTCTCTGCATCAAGGGAAAGGAAAAACCCCGGAGTGGAGGTTTTGGAGAGCCAATGATGGATGTTCAAAACCTTGGTGGTGTTGTTCCGAGCCTCTCTGCCTGGGACAAAGCCAGCCTGGTCTAGTGATATAAGGTTCGGGATGAGGGGTAGGATGCGGTTCGCCAAGGCTTTGGTGTAAAGTTTTAGGTCTACATTAAGCAGTGATATTGGGCGATAGTTTGATACTAGCGTGGCATCCCTGCCAGGTTTGGGGATAAGAGTGATATGTGCTTTAAGAATATCTTTGTGGGCTGCCGAGTCGGGTGTAAGGTTATTGAGGGCTTTGGTGAGATGGGGTACAAGAATAGTTGGGAATGATTTATAGTAGCTGACCGACAGGCCGTCCGGGCCAGGGCTTTTGCCTGTTTTCATTTGTTTTAGGGCGAAAAGGATTTCTTCCATGGAGAGAGGTCGGTCTAACCCTTGAGAGTCATCCAAAGAGAGGGGGGTAGGGCCGTACTGTGCTAAAAAGTCTGTGATAGCTGTTTTGCGATCTACGTTGTTTTTAATGGTGCGTGCAGTTGGGAGGTTGTAAAGTTCAGAAAAATAGTGGAAAAATTGGTCTGAGATATCCTCATTAGTAACTGCTGCATCGCCAGATGGGCGGTGTATTTTGTGGATCGTCTGGGCGGCCCTCTTGGTTTGGAGATCTCTCGCCAGGAGTTTGCCTGCTTTGTTGCTAAATTCATAATATAGCTTTTGCGTCAGTGCAAATTTACGTTTTAGATTACTTTTGAGTGTTTCTAGGAGTTCCTCCCTTGCCATAGTAAGGTCTGTCAAGGAGGATATCGCCAGAGACGCCTTGTGTGCCTGTTCCAATGTGCGAATACGTGTAGTCAGTTCGGTAATGCGTGCATTCCTGTATTTGTTCCATTGCGCTGCTATAGACAGCAATTCACCCCGCACGACGCATTTATGTGCGGCCCATGTGACCGATGGTGCAACAGTTTCTGAGGAGTTTTCAGTAAAAAAGTTAGAGAGGCACTTGGTTATCCATTGCATGTTAGTGGGGTCAGTCAGTAAGGAACTATCGAGCCGCCATACTGTATGTGGGTCTTGGGAGGCGCTGTAGGCAGAAGCAGGGTCATAGATATGGGATTATGGTCAGAGAGTAGAGAAGGGTCAATGGTAGCTCTGGTGAGATAAGTCAAATCTCTCTGGGAAATAAAGAAATGGTCCAGTCTTGTATATTTACCATGTGGGGCCGAAAAGAAAGTGAAGTCCTTCACTTTAGGATGCAGTGTGCGCCACGTGTCATGGAGTAGTAAGTTATTAAGTTGCAGTTTAATAGCCCGGAGAGCCCTGTATGTCAAGGATGAGGTTCCGTTGGAGGTGTCCATGGAAGGGTTAAGAGCCACATTAAAGTGGCCTCCAACTATTAGTGTGCCGGTTTGGAAACTGGTAAGATGTTGGAGTGTGGTGCGGAAAAAGGCCACTTGCTTGGTGTTAGGGGCATATATATTGGCTATTGTGAGTGGTTTACCGTATAGGGAGCCCTTAATAAAGAGGAATCTGCCATATGGGTCTCTTTGAACTTCAGTAACCACAATGGGGCAATTTTTGGAAATCAAAATGGATACACCCTTTGATTTCGCCTCATTGTTGGAGGAATGATATACCGTGGGGAAGTAGTTGTTCTGTAGTTTAGGGATAGCGTCTGTTCGGAAGTGTGTCTCTTATATAAGTGCTATCTGGGTCTTTGACTGTCGCAGGCAGTAAATAAGTTTAGACCTCTTTTCAGGAGTGTTGCGACCCCTAATGTTGAGTGAGCATGATTTAAGGGAGTTCATGTGGGGTTGTGTGTCTTTCTTCTGGGGGTTGGTGTTATTTGTGACTGCCATGTCTTGGAGTCAGAGGGCGAGATTAGGGAGATACTATGGGGGAAGTGCCTCCGGCTGGTGTGGATAGTGGAAATGAGGCGCGCTGGTCACTGGAAGGAAACCGATGAGGTGTGGAGAGGATTGTCCACAGATTGTGTATCGGTGAGGTACAGGACGTAGACGGTATGCGCGTCCCTTTGAAAGGTATAGCGCCCTGACCCATACCTGTGTGAGGGTTGGTCTAACATGAAGCAGTGAAGAGGGTGCAAAAGTAAAACAAAAATAAGAAACTAAAAAAAATAAAGTAGATTCCAAAATCCGCCGCCACAGGATGGTATATAGTATTGGCGAAGGCAAGTGTTAAATGTGTAAGTTGGGGGTGAGCAGGCTGGATTATGGTGTCAGGGACACTTTAGGGAAGTGTATTATTAAACAGGTAACAAGTATCTTGTGAGACCAGTTGTCAGTCACAGCCTGAGTGGGCCGGCATATTACCCTCCATGCCAGCCCCCTCAGGATAGCAAAAGGAACCAGAAATGGTGATTCTCAGTGCCCGGGCCAAGAGCCGGTGTCACGACAGGAAAACTATTATAACACTAAGATTCATAATTTAGCGAAAAGGTGTAGCAAAGGCATGAAGCCCTGGAAATCGGAGGAAGCATCTTGTTAGTATGGACATTAAAACGTCCAGTATAAGGTGACAACAAAATCATTCAAAGCGATAATGTATTAAACCAAGGATAATGAGAACCACAGTATGAGTTACCATTAATGCCATATGTAAGTGAGGGAGATAAACACATGAGGAGCGGTTGTGTCTATGTCAGGCCATAAGAGATCCTCAGTCAGCAGGTACCTGTTCTGTCTATCTCTACAATAATCCAGTCTGAGGTATGGGTTGGCCGTCGTGCAGAAAGATTCGCAGTCCCGGACTCCCATCAGGAACCATATTGTGGTGTCGACAGCTTGGCCGTAGATGTCGGGTCCGGCTTCATAGGCGGCTCGAGAGGTGTCGTGGTGGTTGGAGTCACATTTGTACGGTGGAAAGGGCCAGTTATTGGAGAAGAAAAGGATATAGCCTTTTGAGTGGTCCGCGCTGTCTGTGAAGTTGTCACGTAGGTGTGTGTGTTGCCGGGCAGATTTCAGCAGCGTACTTGGAGGAGCTTGTAATGCATCGAATAGGGAAAGTGATCTGTGGTAAAGCAGTAGTCCATGCCTTGAGGTTAGAGAGAAAGTGTTCAGCCATCTTGTATGCTGCTAGGGAAACCAGAGAGTTATGAGGAGAAGCAGTACTGAGGGGGGGGGTCCCCATCGTTAATCGTGCAAATTTAATGAAGTTAAAAATAAAATAAAAGAAAGAAAAGGAAAAAACATGGAACCATCAAATAGGTTGGAACAGTTTTAAGGAAGTCCAGAAAGTGTGCCTTTCAAAGGGGCCCACGGGGTTAACTTAAAGTACAAGCCGATACATAGCACACACATTTCAGCGGTCCCTGCGGGCTCTCCTGGACCGAGGCGACTCAGGAGAGATGGGATCCTTGTAGCCATTACGGGGATTGGCTTGGCCTCTTAGGGCGGAGGGGGAGCATCTCCTATGAAATCTGGTGGCCTGAGTTTCCATGGGTCCTTCCCGCATTGTGCCCTTGCTGGATGTCATTGGGCGGAACGCTGCATACCAGTTAGGAACTGGTATAAGTGGTATGCCAAGTGAGTCACAGAAGTGTGGTAGGTCCTCTGGCACCTTAAGGAGGGCAGTGCGGCCATGCGCGGAGGTGGAAAGGCAGAATGGAAACTTCCATTTATACGGAATGTTCCTCTCCCGCAGGGTGTCCAGTAGGGGTTTAAGGTCTCTTCTGTGCTGCAGCGTAATGCCAGATAAATCTTGGTAAATTTGAATGGGTGTGCCGTCATTGAGAATTTGTTGTTTTGCCCTAGCTTGTTGAATTATTTCTTCCTTTAACTTGAAATCTACAAGACAGCATATGATGTCTCATGGGGGGTCGCTCTCTCTGCCTTTAGGGCGCAGGGCGTGATGTATTCTTTCCATGAGAATGGGAGTCTGAGGGGGCCTGCGGAGTAGGTTGTTGAAGAGATCCGTGACTGCATGAGGGATTTGATCGCCCTCTATTGACTCCGGCATACCGCAGATCCTGAGGTTATGGCGCCTGCCTCGATTATCGAGGTCCTCGATGTGCCTCTGCATGTCCCGCATTTGCAGTGTGTGCGAGTCAATGTGGGAGGTGGCAGCACGGAGGGTCGATTCATGGCGGTCTGACACCTTCTCCACCTTGTGCACTCTGTCATTAAGGTCACGTAAGTCGAGCCTCAGCTCTGAGATGGCTGCGGAAAGGGTGTCTTTAATGTCGTCCGCTATGGAGCGGAGGTCTTGCAGGTTTAGAGGGGGTTGGGGACTAGGCTCAAGACAGATTCCCTCTCCATGAGGGAGAATATGCGGAGGGGTTGAGAGTGGTGGATCAGTCAGCGGTAGCGGCTGCGTGTGGGAGCAGGAGGGTCCGTGGTGAGAGGACGCCATATTGCCCCTGCCAGTCCGGAACATCTCCGGGATGTTATGGCTCTGTGTCCCTTAGAGTGCCCTGGGAGAGCGAGAACGGGAGGCAGACGAGGTCCAGGAAGCTGTCCCCATCGTTTTGGTTATGTCGGTAGTATAAATACCTCCGGTATTTGATAGCTTTCTCCTGTGGCGGCTGGAGCTCAGGGATGTAAATGTATATTAATGGGATTTTATGTCATAGACCAACACAAAGTGGCACATAATTGTGAAGTGGAAGGAAAATGATAAATGGTTTTCATTTTTTCTTACAAATAATTATGTGAAAAGTGTGGGGGGCATTTGTATTCAGCCCCCCGGAGTCAATATTTTGTAGAACCACCTTTCACTGCAATTACAGCTGCAAGTCTTTTTGGGGATGTCTCTACCAGCTTTGCACATCTAGAGAGTGACATTTTTGCCCATTCTTCTTTGCAAAATAGCTCAAGCTTTGTCAGATCAAATGGAGAGCGTCTGTGAACAGCAATTTTCAAGTCTTGCCACAGATTCTCAATTGGATTTAGGTCTGGACTTTGACTGGGCCATTCTAACACATGAATATGCTTTGATCTAAAACATTCCATTGTAGCTCTGGCTGTATGTTTAGGGTCGTTGTCCTGCTATAAGGTGAACCTCCGCCCCAGTCTCAAGTCTTTTGCAGACTCTAACAGGTTTTCTTCTAAGATTGCCCTGTATTTGGCTCCATCCATCTTCACATCAACTCTGACCAGCTTCCCTGTCCCTGCTGAAGAAAAGCATCCCCACAACATGATGCTGTTTCATGGCGGAGATGGTGTGTTCAGGGTGATGTGCAGTGTTATTTTATCGCCACACTTAGGGGGTGATTTACTAAAGACCTGCGCCTGTGGCGCAGTGGAGAAATTGGAGCAATTGCACAAAAAACGGGACTCAGGACATTTATCAAAAATTATGGTGCACTTATATGCACCGAACCATATTTACATAGGAAGCGCTGTTGCACACTTGCGCAATCCTTCGCGCCTACCATTAGCAAGTGCAGCCAATGTAATCTACATTTTTGTCTGAATACTGTGGATAACTTTACTACAGTTTACCATCTTCTGTTACCAGGCTAAAAAGTATGTATATAATATTGTTTAAATGCACAAATTCTGTCCAGAACATGTACATCTGTCTTACAACTAATCAAGCCTTTTTACACCCTTCTTTCAGCTTATTCAACTGCACATGCACATTGTCAAAGCACACCATTTCATCCTCACCTGACAGGGCGCACGCTTTAGCTTGTTAAATATGTGTGTTGCACACAGGTGCATTTGCGTTTTCTAGTGTGCACAACTGCTTATACATCGGGCACTTGCTCATTGTAGTTCTAATCATGTTAATGAGCTTTTCCTTCTCACATGGAGAATATTGCTTCCACTTTTATTCCATTCATTAATTTCTTTTTGAAACAACTCAATAATTATTCTAGAGATCTTCCTCCAATCAACAACTGTGCGGATCTTCCCTGGACTTGTAATTGTGCATTTTATGGTGATAATCTATAATCATTGGTGGAACTGAAATTTCTATGAAAACATATTTTCAATATATGTCTGTGTATTGTGCATTCTGGACAATTCATTTCCCCATACGTATAAATCTACTCATCTGTCTGAGCAATTCTTTCCCCATACACTGTGCAATCTGATTGGATGACGTTTAAATACACTCATTTGTCTGAGCGATTTATTTCCCCATACACTGGGGCTGATTTACGAACTGTTTGCGCCATGAGTTGAGGCGCACGCCAAGGCGCAACGTACGCTTTGGTATTTATGAAACATTTGCGCCGGTAACACAGCACTATTCCCCATTTACTGTAGTAATCTCGGCGCATGGGAGGAGGCGATCAGTGCACCACTATGGACATGGCACAAGACATCTTCATAGTTACATAGTTACATAGTAGGTGAGGTTGAAAAAAGACACAAGTCCATCAAGTCCAACCTATGTGTGTGATTATATGTCAGTATTACATTGTATATCCCTGTATGTTGCGGTCATTCAGGTGATTATCTAATAGTTTCTTGAAGCTATCAATGCTTCCCGCTGAGACCACAACCTGTGGAAGGGAATTCCACATCCTTGCCGCTCTTACAGTAAAGAACCCTCTACGTAGTTTAAGGTTAAACTTCTTTTCTTCTAATTGTAATGAGTGGCCACGAGTCTTATTAAACTCTCTTCTGCGAAAAAGTTTTATCCCTATTGTGGGGTCACCAGTACAGTATTTGTAAATTGAAATCATATCCCCTCTCAAGCGTCTCTTCTCCAGAGAGAATAAGTTCGGTACTCGCAACCTTTCCTCATAACTAAGATCCTCCAGACCCTTTATTAGCTTTGTTGCCCTTCTTTGTACTCGCTCCATTTCCAGTACATCCTTCCTGAGGACTGGTGCCCAGAACTGGACAGCATACTCCAGGTGCGGGCGGACCAGAGCCTTGTAGAGCGGGAGAATTATCGTTTTATCTCTGGAGTTGATCCCCTTTTTAATGCATGCCAATATTCTGTTTGCTTTGTTAGCAGCAGCTTGGCATTGCATGCCATTGCTGAGCCTATCATCTACTAGGACCCCCAGGTCCTTTTCCATCCTAGATTCCCCCAGAGGTTCTCCCCCCAGTGTATAGATTGCATTCATATTTTTGCCACCCAAATGCATTATTTTACATTTTTCTACATTGAACCTCATTTGCCATGTAGTCGCCCACCCCATTAATTTGTTCAGGTCTTCCACATCCTGCGGAGAAGTTATTGCCCTGCTTAGCTTAGTATCGTCTGCAAATACAGAGATTGAACTGTTTATCCCATCCTCCAGGTCGTTTATAAACAAATTAAATAGGATTGGTCCCAGCACAGAACCCTGGGCAACCCCACTACCCACCCCTGACCATTCTGAGTACTCCCCATTTATCACCACCCTCTGAACTCGCCCTTGTAGCCAGTTTTCAATCCATGTACTCACCCTATGGTCCATGCCAACGGACCTTATTTTGAGTCTTCAACTCAAAATTAACCACTACACATCCGCGCTATGGCTGAATGATGGCCACAGCGCGGAGCTGAATTCCCGGGAGGCCGTCATATGACGGCCTCCCCTGTGCACACTCCCTGCGTGCGCCCTGTAGGGCGCGCGCCGAGCACGCTGTGATCACGAGTCACTGAGACTCGGCTGATCACCGATCCGAGTAAGGGGCCGGTCCCTTACCATGTGATCAGCTGTCAGCCAATGACAGCTGATCACATGATGTAAACAAAAGATCGGTAATCGTTTTTTTTTCTACTCACGCTGACAGTGTGAGTAGAAAAAAAAAACCATCACCGGCTCGGATGTGAGGGACATCGGTCCTCAAGTGGAAGAGGCACATCTGCCTCATCAGTGCCACCTAACAGTGCCCACAGTGCTACCTAACAGTGCCCACAGTGCCACCTATCAATGCCAACAAGTGCCACCTATCAATGCCCACCTGTAGTGCCAATCAGTGCCACCTGGCAGTGCTGCCCATCACTGCCACCCATCAGTGCCCATCACTGCCGCCTATCAGTGCCCATCACTGCCACCTCATCAGCGTACATCAACGAAGGAGAAAAATGACCCGTTTTAAATTTTTTATAACAAAATATTTAAATTTAAACATTTTTTTCTTAAAAATTCAGATTTTTAAATTTTTTTAACAAAAAGTAAAAACTGCAGAGGTAATCAAATACCACCAAAAGAAAGCTCTATTTGTGGTGAAAAAATGATAAAAATTTCATTTGGGTACAGTGTTGTATGACCGCGCAATTGTCATTCAAAGTGCGTCAGCGATGGAAGCTGAAAATTGGTCTGGATAGGAGGGGGGTTTAAGTGCCCTAAGCTAAGTTAAAAGAAGCTGGAAGTGCCAATATTATGGGGGTGATGTGGGGTGATGTGAAGAAGTATAGTAATAACTGCCCAAGTAACAAATATGCCCAAAATAGAATGAGAAAGTAACTTTTTCTGAACAAGTTTGATGTGCCTGCAAGTACGTTTAGAACTGTGTGAGGTCAATATAAGCACTGCGCATGTGCAAGCGGCATTTGCGCTCGTTCAAATGCGTTGGTTCACTGCGCGGCCAAAATCTTAGTAAATGTCAAGCAACGTAAATGCATTTGCGTGGGTTGAACAGGCGCACCTCTAAACTTGACATTTTTTTTTTTACGCTGGTTCACTTTTATGTGTTTTTTTGTCGGATATTTGCACACAGGTCATGATAGCAGGTTACGTTGCCAACATGTGACATGTACCTTGTTAAAATTATGTAAAAAGACTCTCGCTCCTCTAGCCCCTCCTAAAAGGGCATTTAACCTTCCCCCTCTAATACATATGATTTCCTTGGGTTAGCTTTTACTTTTAAAGGGGAACTCCACTCTCCATTCTCCATTCTCCAAAGGCTGTGAGCTGCCTTCACCAATCCAAACCACATCCTTTTTCAGAGCAAACAGGGCCAGCTAGGAAAGGGGCGAGAAGAGTGATCGCCCAACTCCCTCCGGAACCATACAAGGCCCCATGCACTCAACATAGCTGGCTGTCTTTGGGGCATGTTGGGCTCAGCCCAATACCAACTACAAAGCACCTTGTGCCCACTAGTTTAAAGGGCCTTTCCACATTCTGTAAAGCCCCCCTGTCTGCAGCCCCCCACAACCCCAGCCTAGGGTTGTGTGGAAGAGGCCCTTGTCCCCCTGAATATGGGGACAAGGTGGTTGACTTTTGGGGTGCCCGAGCCCCTCCTGCCCCTAAGCACCTACCCCCCTTTCATGGGCTGGCTTGCTGTGTGTTTGGCTAGGGGTTTGTTAGTGTGTGGGAGGGGCACAATATTTTTAGATTTTGGGGTGGTATTTTTCACATGGGGGTTCTCATTTTAAGCCTTTACAGCCCCAAATGGCCTTGTATATATTGAGGGGGGCAGGCTGGCTATTTTTAGTTTTGTGTTAAAATCTTGCAGCTGCAATGTCGATTTGGATGTTTTCTCTAAAGCCGTACATCTTTGAAGCAGCATTTTGGATACATGCTACAGATGCACTAATTTACAGGCAGAGTAAGCCCCCCAAGTTACTAGCTTTAGGGCTAGTTCACTCCATAGAAACGCAGTCCAGATGCATGTGCATTTTTGATGAAATCCAGTGCATTTATGATACGTTTTTGGTGTGTTTTTGATGCAGTCCAGTACTTTTTTCAACCTTCTTTTTTCTTAACCTTAATTAAGGACATGCTGGATGATGTGTTTAATGTTGGACAGAGGGGTGGCTTATTTGGTGCTAGCTGCATTTGGGTTGGTCTGGGCATGCTCAGGGACTTTATTTTTTTTTTGTATGTGAACAGCACTTGGATGTTTCTGGGCATGCTCAGGGTATGTTTTTTGGGTTAGTAATTTAAGGACATCCTTAACAGGTGTACCCACTTTGAAGTTCTCTCTACATTGGGTGAACTTGCATTTTATGTGTTTCATGGACTGTACATGTGTTTTCAATTGCCTCATTAGCACACAAACCTATGTTATATAAAGCTTATAAATAGCATTCTTTACCTTGCCCTGAAAAGAGCCAAAATTGTGTTTGTTGGGCTGGCAAGAGAGTACATTTGGGTGTCCTTATTGCGTTTGTAACACATGTATTTTCTCTATGTATTTTGTTTATGTCTTTGCAAAACAGATGTGTTTTTGAGCAAGTTTTTCTTTTTACTTTGGTTAATTGTATTTTTTGGGTGGGTGATATTTTCCCTTGATATATATTTGATGCCAATGTGTGTTGTTTGTAGGTTGTTCACTTTGATTTAATTGTCTGTGCTGCATTATTTTTCAAAAACGTTCTCAAGATGTTGACTAATGTTTAAATCCTTAATAGCTATCCATTTGTGGGCGCACTCCTTTTAACTCATGTTAACCATATTCTAGTGTCTCAAATTAACATACATGTGTTTTTTGCTTTCCTTGCTCTTTTCCAAGTCCTGTTTTGTTGACCAATAAAATTTGTAGCAATTTTTTATGTTTTGTGCTTTTTGTTACTTTTCATGCAACACATTTCCCAGCTGCAGCTTAACTAGGTTGATTGGCATGGCAAATCCCAAAAATGTGTGATAAATCGAAGTTACTTTCCTGGTGCCTTCATGGTAGCATATGCATGGATTGTGTGTATGCTGCCATGGATAGGCACCAGGAAAGAAATTAGAGAGGTAAGTATTTAATTTTCCATTTTAGAGCAGTGGTTCTCAGCCTCAGTTCTCCAGTACCCCCAACAGGACATGTTCAGGGAATTTTATCTTGGCTAAAATAGCTGTCCAAAATACCAAGCCATTGACTGATTTAAAGCACCAGTGCAAGATGAAGGAAAACCTGCAAACATGGCCTGTTGTGGATACTTGAGGACAGGGTTGAGAAGCACTGATTTAGAGCACTGAGCTAAAATCTAGCACAAGACAATCCTATTCTAATTTTGGGAATTTGAGGGAAACCAAGTGAGTGTTAGAACCCCTGCTTGTCTTTTTTAGGTTGGGCTTTGTGTCCCTTTTCTTAAAATTGGCTTCACTTCCTGTCACATAGCCAAACAGGAAGTGAGGGTAAAACCCTACCAATGCCTTTCCTTGGGGACACACAGGTCAATCTAACTAGTGTCCCCATTAGGCAAATTGCACTCTAGCACTTTGTTGTGTACACCTTAGGTATTTTGGGGTTTATTAAAGGCAAATCCTTTCTGCAATACAAGTGTAGTAGCTGAAAATCTGAGGGGAGGCACTGGTGATTTTAACATCCAGTCATGTAGAAGCAAAGATGCTGTCTTTTATTTTCCTTGCATGTCCCCCTCGGATCTTCACCAACTGCACTTGTAGTGCAAAGTGAACTTACCTTTAGTAAATCAACCCCAAAGACTTTCCCTGTTTGTTGTTATCTTGGGTTTACATTGAGGGGGAGTTTACATGCCACAGATTGTACATGAAGACTCCTTTCACACTGAGGCGTTTTGCAGGCCCTAAAAATAGTGCTTGCAAAGCGCCCTGAAACAGCCGCTGCTGCGTCTCCAGTGTGAAAGCCCTCGGGAGTGAATGGAGCTGCTCTTTCAGGGCGTTTTGCAGGTGCTATTTTTTTGCGCCTGCAAAACGCCTCAGTGTGAAAAAATTATTGCAATGATATCCATTGTACTCTGCTAAAAATATATATAATGTTTGAGGGTTCTAATTAATTTTCAAGCCAAAAAATACAGATTTTAACTTGTAAATAGAAATAGGCTTGATCCTTAAGGCCCAGTTCACACTTGTGCGATGCCAGACATCGATGCGGGAACCCGCAGTGGATTCACAGTGTTCTCGCATCGCACCAGTGTGAACCGGGCCTTAGTGGCTAGACACATTACATATTTATGGTCAAAATCTGCATAAGGCCCGGTTCACACTGGTGCGATGCGAGAACACTGCGAATCCCCGCATCGCACCGACTTGCATGTCAGTTCACACTGCCATATGCGACTCGCTGGGGAGTGTCAATACATTGTTAACGACACCCCCAGTTCAGCTTGCATATCGCACTGCGAACTGACAGTTCAGACATGAATCGTATCGCATATGTGTGAACACACGTACGATCTAATTCTGGTCCGAACAGAAAAAAGGGTCCTGTGCGTGTTTGCACCGAATGCGGTGCAATATCAGCCATACTATTTGTATGGATATGGAAAAAACACCGCGCTCAAAAAAGTGTAGATACTACTAAGCTGCAGTTCAAATGTGCGATGTCCACATAAATATAAAGAAAGGAAAAAAGAACTGCGCTATACCCTAAAAGCATATATGTGAATATATGTGACAAATGATATGAAATCTATACCTGAGTGCAATTGTGGAAAAACACACTGGTATTAAACTGAATGCATATAGTAAATACCACAAAGTATATAGTGAGATCAAAACAAAAAACACCAAGTCCATAAATCAAATAAACAGATAATCCACTAGGCAGTGGGAAGAAGCCCCCGATCTCCGTTCATAGGGATCGATGTGTGGAGGGAGAGAGTAGGAAAACACCCATCATAGTGATCCACCACCACCTGAAATGCACGCTTATCAAATAGCAAGCTGAATGGGCTTGTTCAAATAAACCGGAGGTCGAATGGACATGGATCTGCAGCGTCACTCTGTGTGTTCTACCAAACAGCAGGTGGACTGGCTGGAATGGAGACCTGGATACCCAGCTAGCATTAAGACTTCCCTCTAGCGGCGTGGCCGCGGGTGGATTTAGGAAAATACCGATCCTCGAATTACCACTGCTGCAATGGTGCCGCTGTAGTTGCCGAGTGTCTGTGGAGATGAAGCCGCCGCTTGCTTTCCTGGAGGGGGGTTTCTCCACCGGGCAGAGCACAGACACACACACAGGGCAAGGGGAGAAGCCTCGCTGTGTGCAGATCTGTGCAGCTTCCAAAGCCAAGGAAAAGGACGGATGTGTGTGGGGGGCACACAGGGCTCACTCGTGCTCCCGACTGGTCCCGCCTAAGTTAAAAAAAAACAAGATTGGAAAAGATTTTTGCCGCGGTATAGCCGCGCTGCCCCATTGATTTTAATGGGCAGGAGCAGTTTAGGAGCGGTGAATACACCGCTCCTTCACCGCTCCGAAGATGCAGCTTGCAGGAGTTTTTTTTCTTCTCCTGCCAGCGCACCGCTTCAGTGTGAAAGCCCTCGGGCTCTTACACTGAACAAACAGAGGAGGCTGTTTTGGGTCAGTTTGCAGGTGGTATTTTTAACGCAATAACGCCTGCAAACCGCCCCAGTGTGAAAGGGCTCTAAGGCTCCATTCACACTAGCCCGTTTTTTGATGCATTTTGCATTTTGCAGAAATGCACAGGAATTTTTTAACATGGGTTCCTATGGAACATGTTCACATCAATGCCTTTTTGTTTCTCTGCATTTTTGGAAAGGGTCAGGGACTTTTTTTCATGCAAAATGCAGCGTTTTGCATGTAATAGAATTCAATGGACAAGCATCAAAAACGCAAGTGCACCGTTTTTGCAGTGTTTTTGCAGCGTTTTTGATGCGTTTTTGATGTGTTTTTGCCGTTTTTTTTTTTTTTTTATTTTTTTTTTAATTTTTTTTTAGACTGTAAAAAAAAACTGTAAAAAAAAAAAAAAACGCAAATCGCGGCAAAATCGCGGCAAAAACGCCGCAAAAACGCTGCTCAAAAACGTGGCAAGCATGAAAAAAAAACCTCCAAAAACGCCCAAAAGCAACATGCATAGGTGTGAATCGAGCCTTAGGCTCGATTCACACTAGCGCGTTTTTTGATGCATTTTGCATTTTGTAGAAATGCACGGGAATTTTTTAACATGGGTTCCTATGGAACATGTTCACATCAATGCCTTTTTGTTTCTCTGCATTTTTGGAAAGGGTCAGGGACTTTTTTTCATGCAAAATGCAGCGTTTTGCATGTAATACAATTCAATGGACAAGCATCAAAAACGCATGTGCACCGTTTTTGCAGCGTTTTTTACAGCGTTTTTGATGCGTTTTTGATGCGTTTTAGCCGTTTTTTTATTTTTTTTTTTTATTTTTTTTAAGACTGTAAAAAAAAACTGTAAAAAAAAAAAAAAAAAACGCAAAACGCAAATCGCGGCAAAAATGCCGCAAAAACGCTGCTCAAAAACGTGGCAAGCATGAAAAAAAACCTCCAAAAACGCCCAAAAGCAACATGCATAGGTGTGAATCGAGCCTAAGAACTAACGTTCTGAGGGCCAAATCACACCAGATGCAGTTCCGAGTGCTTTTTTGCTGCACCAGAACTGACTAGAAACTGACTGCATGGTGTGAACTAGAGCCATTGGAATACATGGAAAACACTGCATGCATTTTTAGTGCTAGTTCACACCAGACGCAGTTCCGTGCGCTTTTTTCTGCACTAAAAATGCATGCACAGTGTTTTCCATGTATTCCAATGGCTCTAGTTCACACCATGCAGTCAGTTTCTGGTGCAGAAACTGACCGGAACTGACTGTATTGGTGCAGAAAAAACGGAACTGCATGGAACTGCATCTGGTGTGAACTGGCCCTGAGGCTGAATCACACCTATGCAGTTTTAGTGCTTTTTGCATTTTGCAGATTTTCTGTACAGTCCATTTAACATTGTTTCCTATGGAACACGTTCTGTTGTGCAAATCTGCAAAATGCAAAAAGCACTAAGGCTCCATTCACACTAGCGCATTTTTTGATGCATTTTGCATTTTGCAGAAATGCACGGGAATTTTTTAACATGGGTTCCTATGGAACATGTTCACATCAATGCTTTTTTGTATCTCTGCGTTTTTGGAAAGGGTCGGGGACTTTTTTTCATGCAAAAAGCAGCGTTTTGCATGTAATGGATTTCAATGGACAAGCATCAAAAACGCAAGTGCACCGTTTTTGCAGCGTTTTTGCAGCGTTTTTGGTGCGTTTTTGCCATTTTTTTTATTTTTTTTATTTTTTTTTTTTTTTGTAATTTTTTTTAAGACTGTAAAAAAATGAAAAAAAAAAAAAAAAAACGCAAAACGCAAATCGCGGCAAAAACGCGGCAAAAACGCCGCAAAAACGCTACAAAAACGCTGCTCAAAAACGTGCCAAGCATGAAAAAAAAACCTCCAAAAACGCTCAAAAGCAACATGCATAGGTGTGAATCCAGCCTCAGGGCAGAAAAAATAAAACGCGCTGAACTGAATCTGGTTTTGTGCTGACACATTCTGAATAGGAGTTACTAATCAGCTACATCACCAGACACGAGCTGCTTTCTCTTTTTGGGTATTAACCCTTTACACATTGCACAGTGTATGGGGAAAGAATTGCCCAGACAAATGAGTGGATTTAAACATCATCCAATCAGATTGCACAGTGTATGGGGAAAGAATTGCTCAGATAGATGAGAAGATTTATATGTCATCCAATCACATTGCACAGTGTATGGGGAAATGAATTGTCCAGAATGCATAATACACAGACATGTATTAAGAAGATGTTTTCATGGAAGTTTCAGGTCCACCAATGATTATAGATTATCACCATAAAATGCACACAATTACATTTTGACAATTATGAAATTTCACATCCAAGTCCAGGGAAGATCCGCACAGTTGTTGATTGGAGGAAGATCTTTAGAATAATTATTGAGTTGTTTCAAAAAGGAATTAATGAATGGAATAAAACTGGAAGCAATATTCTCCATGTGAGAAGGAAAAGCTCATTAACATGATCAGCATTACAATGAGCAAGTGCCCGATGTCTGTTCTGTATTTAAGAATGTGTCTGCGCCCGTGCGCGCAACGATTCCGCGCATCCGGCGCAAGTCACCAGCTGGTTTCTATTCCTTTAAGTATGCGCCATGTCGCAATAACTATTTCCGCTCACGCAAATGCGCAAACATGTTCGTAAATCAGCCCCCATATATCTGTGAAAAAATCTTCAGTGCTCCGAATAAAGCAGTGTCTTCCAATAGAGATAAGTTATGCCGCGTACACACGAGCGGACTTTACGGCAGACTTTGTCCGACGGACTTTACGACGGACTTTCGGAATGAACGGACTTGCCTACACACAATCCACCAAAGTCCGTCGAATCCGTACGTGATGACGTACGACCGGACTAAAACAAGGAAGTTCATAGCCAGTAGCCAATAGCTGCCCTAGCGTGGTTTTTTGTCCATCGAACTAGCATACAGACGAGCGGACTTTTCGACCGGATTCGAGTTCGACGGATAGATTTAAAACATGTTTCAAATCTAAGTCCGTCCAACTTTTGAGAAAACAAAGTCCGCTGGAGCCCACACACGATCGAATTGTCCGACGAAATCCCGCCCGCCGGGCAAAGTCTGCCGTAAAGTCCGCTCGTGTGTACGCGGCATAAGTCCTCCACCAAACTTTAGGAAATCTGCATTCACCAGTAGTGAAATGAATAAGTGATCTGCTTACCAGATCAATGTGACTTCTTTCCTAGGAAAGATAGTCAAAGTGCACTTGTACAGGATAGTGCCTGCTCACATGGATGGGATGGATAAAATAGAGACTTTCTTCCTCAGTGGCAAAGGCAGGATATACAGAAAAAGCAAAGGAAAATCCATAGCATAATTCCGTTTTTTTTATTGGTAAAATCAAAGTATAAAAAGGTGCCCAAATGGCCTCTGACATTTAAAAGTGCCTACCCGCCACTGGGGCTGCTGGCTTGTCAGGGGATTGCCGTGTGGAGCGGCCTCCGTCCCACCTCCGTGGATGGCGTGCGTTCCACCGCCTTAGAACGACGACCAGCCGGACTGGATATTGCGTGTGTAAAAAAAACGTGACCAGGTACCACCTCGACGTACGTTTCATTGCTTACGTCTTCATTTTTTTATTTTTGTATACATATTTGTTTTATAATTGGTTGCAACCCGCTGTTTCAATCGGAAGATTGAAGCTATTTTATACTTACGTTTTGCTGTGGATTTTCCTTTTTTTACCCATATATTCATATGTTTATACACTTTTTTTGGGGATCAACTATATATTAGACACTTGTATCCTAGTTAAAGGGGTTGTAAAGGTAAAATTTTTTTCACCTTAATGCATTCTATGGATTAAGGTGAAAAAACTTCCGACAATACCGCCACCCCCAGCCCCCCCGTTTTACTTACCTGACCCCTCGAAAGTCAGCCGCTCGCTCCCGACATCCATTAAGCCGCTCAGCCTGGCCGCTGATTGGCTACAGTGGATGGATTGAAAGCAGCGCAGCCATTGGCTCACGCTGCTGTCAATCACATTCAATGACGCGGTGCGCCGGGGGGGCGGGGCCGAGTGACACAGTGAGCGGCTATAGCCGGCGGCTGTATCACGGGAGCGCGCCCGCAAGAACTAACCACCATGCGAGGGAGCTCGCATTAAGGTGGTTAGTTCTCTCGGGGAGGAGCTGAAACAGCCGCCGAGGGACCCCAGAAGAGCAGGTTCGGGGCCACCCTGTGCAGAACGAGCTGCACAGTGAAGGTAATTATAACATGTTTGTTATTTATTTTTTTTTTTAAATGACCTTTACAACCCCTTTAATCGGTATATCTATTACCAATTGGCTGGTAGGTACCATTCACTAAAATTAGTGCCCCCTGGATTCGATTTTTCATTTATCACTAGGAGCACATCACGCTTTTGAATGGAGCAGCATTACATTTCTATATACAAATTTATTTAATTTTAATTGTATTGTGTTTTTATTTATTTTATTTGTACTTTTAGTGGCGCGGGGTTTATCATTACAATACATATCAGCCTAAACTGAGGAAAAAAAAATGTGTTTTTTTATAAAATTTTTTGGGGATATTTATTATAGCAAAAAGTAAAAAATATTGCTTTTTTTCAAAATTTTCGCTCTTATTTTGTTTATAGCACAAAAAATAAAAACCGCAGAGCTGATCAAATACCACCAAAAGAAAGCTCTATTTGTGGGCAAAAGGATGTCAGTTTTGTTTGGGAGCCACATTGCACGACAGCGCAATTGTCAGTTAAAGCGACGCAGTGCCGAAACACAAAAAGTGTTCTGGTCTTTGGCCAGCCAAATGGTCCGGGGCTCAAGTGGTTAAAATGAGGGTGAGGTCACAGCAGCCATAGTGACATGTGTTTTATCTGTGATAGGGAAGATATAAGAAGTGCTGCTGATGAAGTGCACAGGGAGAGATTAGTGTAGGGCTTGTAGGGATTACCGAAGGTCATAGAGCTATTAAGAGTTTATGACATGTTAACCTAATTAGGTGTATCTTTACTTTATTATAATATATCTTTGCAATGTAAGGCTGACGTGTCATTAGGAAAACCTTTTTCCCAACTACATGCCATTTCATGTCTTGTCAGATAAAGTTGTAACCTTTTGGAAGTGTGACGTAGCCAGGTGGCCCCGCCCCTTACCTATATAAGAAATGTCAAAGCGCCGAGAAGGCATTGGGCAGGAGGCTGTCCCAAAAGACAGAGTGGTTTGTTTTTTTTTAATTTTTTTGGGGGGGGGTCGGTGGGCAGCAAGACTTTTTTGTTGAATGATTAGGGGTATGATGTACCCGATACTCATTCACATGGGGGGGCAGGATCTGGGGGCCCCCTTGTTAAAGGAGGCTTCCAGATTACGATAAGCCCCCCACCCGCAGACCCCCACAACCACCGGCCAGGGTTATGGGGATGAGGCCCTTGTCCCCATCAACATGAGGACAAGGTGCTCAGCCTCTCAGCCAGCCGCTGAGAGCCTGAGCTGGCTGCTTCCACTCCCCCACAGTCCAGAGCGCCAGTGAGCAGGGGGGGCAGAGCAGAGAGCTGTGACTGACATTCATCAGCTCTCTGCTAAGGGAGCTCTGACAACTGAGCGATCGGCAGTGTCTGATCACTCAGTTCTCAGTGTTAGAGCCTGCGGGGGGGACAGATGCAGCATCCAGCCAGATAAGTGGAATTTTTTTTTTTTTTACTAGTAATGGTGGCAATCAGCGATTTTTTTAGTGGGACTTCGATATCGCGGCGGACAAATCAGACACCTGACACTTCTGACACTTTTTTGGGGACACACTAATACAGTGATCAGTGCTAAAAAAAAAATTACTGTCACTGTACTAATGACACTGACAGGGAAGAGGTTAACATCAGGGTGATCAAAGGGTTAGATGTGTCCCTAGAGGGTCCTTTCTAACTGTGTGGGGGGGTGCTTTGGCTGGGGAGGACAGAGATCAGTGTTCCATCTTAGCAGAAACACAAGATCTCCATCTTCCCCTCCCACAGAACAGCAATCTGCCTTGTTTACATAGGCAGTCCACTGTTCTGCCTCTCCAGAGAACGATTGTGGGGTGCCGAGGAACATCGGGTTGGCATGACCTATAGTGGACAAACATATCCCCTGAGGAAGCCTTACTGGGCGAAACATGTTGGGATTTTGCCAACCATGCCAAACAGGAACTGCTGTATGAAATTACTTTTTAAGTGTAAACACATGTATCTTTTTTTTTTTTTTTTTGATATATATATCATATTAACATTTTTATTGATGTTTAAAATAAATGATGGATTTTTATTGTATCCAGTGTCCTTGTAAAGTAATAGCACCCTAAAAGTCCCAAATATTTTTCTGCTTTCTTTCTGCAACATATGGGATGTGGTGATTGGCAATCCACCCAAACCTACCTCCTTAAAAAAAAAAAATAATTTGTAAAAAAAAAAAAAAAAAAAAAAAAGAGTAAAAACTTAGTAAACCATATGTGGAACATATTGAACTGCTCATGTATATTTGTGCTATACACTAGTCGGTGTATGATATACACTCATGCATTTGTTGGGTTTTCTTTTTGTTTTTTTTTTTTGTTTTTTTTATGACAGCATACCGTAGTGTACAGGATTTTTTTCTGACATGTCATTTAGTTCAGTGCATGCACAATTTACTACACAGAAAGCCACTCACATTCTTTTATTTATTTATTTTTATAAAATCATTTTAAGCTGATCGGCATTATGGGGGCAACATTTCCAAATGCATCAATAATTGGAATATTAACATTAATAGCAAGCTGTACACATTCAGTGGCACTGTACAATTTATTAATTATTTGCACAGTGCTAGTTAAAAAAATAACAATAATAATAATAATAATAATAATAATAATAATATTGTTGTTGCTAATATTGTATTTGTTTAATTCAATTTATATTAATATAATTTTACTTTAATTTGTTGAGCTTAATTTAATTATAATGCACTTTATTTACTTTATTATTTATTTAATAACAGTATTATTTAATGTTTTTATTTGTATTTTTTTTACTATTCATTTAAACTAAATGGGTCAATGAATAGTTAAAGTGAAGAGACATAGTAGGACTTGTATGATGACAGTTTGCATTGCAAAGCAGATGGTGATCGGTAAATTCAGCGTCTGTTTCCTGGGGGAATCCGGCAGAAACTTTCATCCAATAAAATATCAGGTTTGTTGTTCTTTGGTGACTTAATTGTTCTTTTGTTCTATTGTGAATGGAGCGGTCCCACCACTGTAATCATGTGCCGGTCTTGTGGTGTCTCTATTGAGCACTCAGCTCAGGTGTCAGTAGTCCCCGGAGAACGGCACACAGAAGGTTTACAATCACTCTAATAATGAAGAATGATGTCACCGGCTTTACTATTCTCTACAATGCTTGAAATACTGTCATCATATGGTAACCATCTTCCAGAATATCACCTATCAGGGGAATCCAACACTGAGATTAAAGATTTTACTGTATAAGACACAAAAAATAAAAAATTCTAAATGTGTCTTTAAACTTTCATCCAATAGAACAAACTCCAGCTGTTTTCTGAAGAAGATGTCTAATAATACTTTACTAAAGAACTGCTTTCCAGTATCAGCAATGCCGAGAAATAAAAGTTATAATATTTTGTAGTTTCTTTTGCTAGATATTCAGTCGACATTATCTTTAAAATGCATATGCAAATATAGAAAAAAGTGAAATTGTTTCCAGCATGTCAAATATGAGGGGGTCCTCAAAAGGTTTCTGCACTTTTTTATATTTAATATCGTTTAAAAAAAGGGCAGAATTTTTTTGAAGAACCCTTATATTAAGAAGTCAAAATTTACTGTTTAATAAAATATTATTATTATTTTTTTTATTTTATTTAGTAGTAGTAGTGGTAGTAGTAGTAATAGTGGATTATTGTATGCAATCAATAGACCAAAAAATAACAATTAACAAGCAATTAAAAAAAAAACAAAAAAAAAAACACTTTTTTTTCTATTTTGATTAGTGCTAGCTTCAAAAAAATGTTTATGTAGATAAAACTTAAGAATGTATTCTCTAATTTGTCCTATATAAATTGACACAAAAATACTGATTCTGGTGCAAAGCATTGTAAAGGTATTCACAAATTAAATTAAGAGATTAATTTCAAGGTTGTGTTGTTTTTTTTTTTTTTTTAATGTGATACTGAAAAAAAAAATAACAAAACAAAAGAGTCATATAGGGCTGTTTGGGGTAAGCTAAAAGTTAATACATTTTTAAATGAGAATAGTGTCTAACTTTTTTTACTTGTCAGGATGCTTTAACTGACATCAATTGCAGATTAAAGTGCATCCCTTTGATTTGCAGATGAATGTAAGAGAGTATATAAACATGTGAAAAAGTTAATTTGTATCTCTCTATCCTGTGTCTGAACATGGATTATAAACAATGTTATTTTGTAGCTCCCTATCCTGTGTTTGAACATGGTTTATAAACAATGTTACTTTTCATCTCCCTGTGTCTGAACATGGTTTTTAAACAATGTTACTTTGTATCTCCCTATCCTTTGTCTAAACATAGTTTATAAACAATGTTACTTTGTAGAAAGTAGGCTCTTGGCTCATCGAAGCTTGATTTTAGAATACTTCTGGCTGTAGGACATAGCTCTCCCATCAGAAATGGTAGATATACACCATCTCACACACAATGAAATATATGCATACTATAAAAAGATGGCTTACTCAAAATATAATCTGTATTTCTCTTTTTTGCATAGACAACAATTCCTTTGAAGAAGACCAATAATTAGAAGGGTCGAAATGCGTAGGGACATCATGTGAAATACCATGTTAATACAATGGGTTTCATGTAATATGTGTTCTTTCTTTCACCATTGATGGGTTGTATTTTTTGGCAAAGCCAGTATTGCCTTTTACAACTTTCATGTACTTTACTTTTTGATATAATAAAAATAATTTTTATTCAAAAACTGATTACTACTCAAGTACTACTTTTTGCTGCTAAAAAAAACCCTTGAGGGAATTACCATTCTTTATAATAAACAATGTTACTTTGTAGCTCCCTACCCTGTGTCTGAACATGATTTATAAAAAATGTGTCATACAGTCCATTTTTTCACAGCAGCATCTTCTTCAACTGTTGTCTTAACACAGCAGCTCCTGACTAGTGGAATTGCCGGGTTTGGTTGGAGGAGGTTTTAGAGAACTTCAAAAAAGTTTAGATGCTGAATCCAAACTCCATTGAAATCAATGAGGGGGGCAGGAGGCGGAGCCTAGCAGAGCAGACATGCATTGTTAGAGCTCCACACCGCTGAGGAGAGAAGAGAAGGACAAAGCGGAGCCTGCAGACTCAAAAGGTATCCATTTGAACCTTTTTGCCCCAGGGAACAAACTGTGAAAGTTTGGGCAGGAAATATGGTACTGGGAGGAAACCGTGGCAGAAATAAAAATCACCTCACAAAGAGCTCACAGGCACTCACTGCAGCTGAAGCAGCTCCAGTCACCTCACAAGATACAGCATCAGGGCGCTCTCACAGACAGAAAATGTCACAGCAAGACTCTCCATTTGAGTCCGATACAGAACAAATCCTCTCACAAACTTCTCCACAAGCCTCCTCAGTATCCCCAGTAATATTATTACAATTTGAAAATATGCTTCATAAGGCTTTAAAACAAACCTCAGACCAAATAACAAAAAGCCTAACCAAAGAAATAAGAGAGCTGGGAAACCGCACCGCAGCCTTAGAAATAAAAATGGATGAAATTGAAATTACAACCCAAGAAAATATAACAGAATTGGAACAATTAAAAAAAGAGAATTTAATACTTCAAACTAAGCTCGAAGATTACGAAAATAGAGCTAGACGTTCAAACTTGCGCATAAGGGGAATACCTGAAACTGTGACAGACCTGCAATCTACTATTACTGCTCTATTACAAGAACTAAAGCCAGATATCCCCATGGAACGTTTAGAACTGGACAGAGTACACAGAGCCCTCACAGCCAAAAAGAAAGATGGACCCCCACGTGATATAATCACAAAATTTCATTATTACAGAACGAAAGAACAAATACTAATTGCTGCAAGAGAAAAAAAGGAACTTAATTTTCAAGGACACAATTATCAAATTTTTGCTGACCTATCCCAACTTACTATTACTAAAAGACGATCCATGAAACCCCAACTAATGGAACTGCAACGCCACAACATTATGTATCAATGGGGCTTCCCCTTTTCAGTCAGATTTAACTACCAAGGTACAATTTACAGAAACAGATCAGCAGATGAACTACAACAAACCCTTTTAAAATTAAATCTGACAGAACCCACAAGCAGCAACACTCCCACACGCAGAAGAATAGCGTCATCTTCACCTTCAGGCAGCACCCAGAAAATTTCAGAACAAAATGGGAATCATCATTCTCACAAAAGAGGCCGTTATGCCACATCATCCATGGACCAAGAAGATTCAATGGACTGACATCCTAATTCCTGATATCTCTTCATTTATTATACTAAGAGATGGTTCTCTATAAAAAACCTATATTTATAACTGAATGTAACTGCATTCTGATAGTCACACACTGTGTGGGATCATGTTACATTCCAGTTATATTTCTTATTACTTCTGATTCATATAGCCTTAGAATATAATAAGTGAAATAAGGAAATTCTTGTTCAGTTATATATTATCAGGTAATAACAATAGATTTATTACTTTTTAGGACAAATATGTTCAATAATCCAGAAGTAATGGAAGCTTTTTCTTTCTTTTCTTAAAACAAATATATTATTACCTAACTAGTTCCTAGAATTATGTTTTTGTTTATTCTAATCTGAAGCAATACAACCTCAATTTTATGAGTTAACATATCTAAACAGTTACATATGAATAAAATATGTAATTGTTTACTCTAAAAGGGTTAAAATCCCAAAATAATTCAAACTATCTTCATCAATACCAAAGTTATTAACAGTACCTTTCTAACTGAATTATTTAGCCTAGGGCAAGACTAACCATATACAACCACCCTGGAATAAATAATTTCAACAAAAACTTTATTCTGCACTCCAATTAATGAAACATCATTTTGATGTCTTTTGACATAGCACTTCTCTCCTGTAAGCGGAAGATCCGTGTACCCCCATTAGCCCTCCTCATTCTCCCAACCATATTATGTGGGAGTGTGACGAAGGCACTTATTCCCCTGAGAGAGATATTTATTCTCTTTCACGGGTAAATTGTGATTACTTGCAAAAAATAATTTATACAATGTATCTAATCTCATATGTTTTTTGTTTACTCTTTACTCCAGAATTCACTGGTTTCTTTTCTATCTATTCATCTCTTCAGTCCACACAGGTTGATCTGCGCAGTCAGCTCTGCATAACAAAAAGTAAGTCCAAACTATTTGATCTATTGCCATGGCACCACTGAATATACTTTCCCTGAATGTTCAGGGAATAAATGTCCCTCAAAAAAGGACCAAAGCCTTCCGTACTTTCCATAACAAGAAGGCTCACATAGTATGCCTCCAAGAAACACACTTCACCAAAGATTCTACTCCAAAATATATTTCTCCTTTTTATCAACAAATGTACACGGCTTCTGCCTGTACCAAGCAAAGGGGAACTCTAATTGCATTTCACCGATCCACACCATTCACCTTATCATCAGAAATTAAAGACCCAGAAGGTAGATACCTGATACTCATGGGTTATATAATGGATACAGCAATCACGGTGATTTCCTACTACGCTCCTAACAAACAACCTACACCATTCCTCTCACATATATTACAAGTGATTAATACACACAAAATAGGAACAGTGATAATGTGTGGGGATTCGAACCAGGTCCTCCTCCCATTTCTAGATAAATCACCTTTTACACCATCCAAAATAACCTCTAGATTACCTTTTTCTCAACTTCTTTCCAAATACAATTTGGTAGATTCATGGAGAGAAAGTAACCCAATGAAAAAGAAATTCACTTATTTCTCGCACCCTCATCAAACCTTCACCAGAATAGATCATATTTTTCTAACAATAGGAATGATACCAGAAATTATTGCATCAGATATAATTCCGATTCCGTGGTCTGACCATAATGCAGTATACACTACTATAGCCTCAGCCATACCAAAAGCGCATGACCCAACGTGGTACTTACCGGACATAATGCTCAAACACCCACTACATCAGATGGCCATTGAACAAGCTTTAAAGGAATACATATCAATTAATAATACAACAGACATCTCCCCAATAACACTGTGGGAAGCTCATAAGCCTGTCTTGCGTGGTACAATACAAAGACAAATGGCACTATTTAAACGGGAACGCAAAAATCTAGCAAAAAAACTAGAACTCAATTTTAATGCAGCCTACATATCATTTCAAGATAATCCATCTCAGAGTACAAAATCTCATCTGGAAAAATCTAGATTGGAATACGATCTATTTCTCACTGAGTCAGTTGATAAATCCCTCAAACACTCCAAACACAATTTCTACATGAATACAAACAAACCAGGTACATATTTGGCTCGGGCATTAAATTCAACTAACAAATCTTTCAAACCAATACGTTTGAAATTATCAAAAAATGTTTACACTTGTAATCCAGTTAAAATAGTCCATAAATTTCACTCACATCTCGCAACTTTATACAAGACAAACAATGAATTTAATCCTACAGAAGCTGAATCCTTCTTCTCAAAAATAACCTTACCTGAGTTATCTCAGAATCAAAAAAGCAGTTTGGATGAGCCTATAACTATAGATGAAGTTGCTAACGCCATAAAAGACCTAAAACTTAACAAAAGACCAGGCCCAGACGGCTACTCGGCTTTATACTATAAAACATTCTCAGAAATACTCTCTCCCATTCTCACTGAAACTTTTAACAAACTTCTAGATGGACATTCTTTTCGGCAAGAAACACTAATGGCAATTGTTTGTATGATCCCAAAACCCCTTTCTGATGATACTTCCTGTGTGAATTATCGGCCTATCTCTCTGTTAAACCTCGATATTAAATTATTAGCAAAAATAATAGCAAAACGCCTCAATAGCATTATAGGAAAATTAATACATAGAGATCAAGTAGGCTTCATGCCAAATAGACAGGCAGGCGATAATATACGCAGGGCAGTGTTATTGGCACATATTGCTAAAAAACGGAAAATCCCTTTATGTTTTCTATCTCTCGATATTAAGAGGGCATTTGACACAGTATCCTGGCAATATATGCAATATTCATTACAAAAGTGGGGTTTTGGACCCCACTTTTTAACATGGATCAAAGCATTATATAATAAACCCAAAGCCTATATAAAATATGCTGGATACAAATCTGAAGCCTTTAATATCGAAAGAGGTACCCGACAGGGTTGCCCATTATCTCCCTTATTATTTGCCCTTATACTCGAACCCATGGCCCAATACATCAGAACAAACCAAACTATAACTGGCATTGAAGTAGGAGGTATTACACACAAATTATGTATATTTGCAGACGATATATTACTTTTTCTATCATCACCACAGGTCTCTGGTCCTAACTTAATACCAGCTCTTGATGGATTTGCAGCCCTATCCGGCCTTATGATTAATCCTAAGAAATGCCTAGTGCTTAATATTTCACTCACAAACATGGAATTGATCCCGGCTAGGGCTGCACTCCCATTCACATGGGCAGAAAAATCAATCCCATATCTTGGAATTCATTTAACAGCATCTCATTCTGACTTATTCTCAACCAATTATCCTCCTGTATTAAGACAGATCACAAATCTAATAAAACAATGGTCGCAACTTCCTTTATCCTGGATAGGGAAGATTAATGCAATCAAAATGACTATTCTACCCAAATTGCTTTATCTATTCAGAGTCCTCCCTATTCCAATTCCTTCCTATTTTTTGAGAATAGTACAAAAAAGAGCAACTTCTTTTATATGGGGATCTTCTAAACCACGTATACCTATACACACACTACATCTTCCCAAAAATAAAGGAGGCCTGGGATACCCTAATTTTACTAACTACTACAGAGCAGCACATTTGGCCAGTCTGTCCAAATACCATGCAAAACAGGAAATCCCATTATGGGTATTTATAGAGGCTTCAGAAAATGACCCTCTATTAATATCAAATTTATTATGGCTTGATCCTAAAGACCGCTTTAAAATTCATAATCCCATAACTAAACACTTCTTATCTCTCTGGGATAAACTAAAAACCAAATATCAGTTACAATCTCCACACAATCCTCTCCTTTCTTTTATCAGAAATCCGGCCTTTTATCCGGCATGGATCTACCCAAATTCTTTTAAAGCTTGGACAACATCAGGCATTCAGACACTAAATGACTTCATAGCATCTAAATCATTCCTTTCATTCCCATCGCTTAGAGAAAAATATGATCTACCAAACTCTGAGATATTTAGATATCTCCAAATCAAAAATTTCTATACACCATTCCTAAAGGGGGATACACCATTATCCCAATTATCCATTTTTGAATCAATCTGTACAAAAGATCCATTTGCTAAAGGTACAATTTCATCACTTTATAATCAATTATATGGAGTAGCAAATCTTAATAGACCCTCTTACGTTCAGAGGTGGGAGGAGGACCTGGGACGAACTTTAGAAGACACGGACTGGTCTAATATATGGCTCACATCTAAGTCATCTTCACCCAACATCTTGGCACTGGAGACAAATTATAAAGTCCTAACTCGCTGGTACCTTGTACCCGCTAGAGTGGCAAAATATTCACCTAATACCTCAGCTCTTTGTTTTCGAGGATGCCCAGAAATAGGCACATATTTACACATATGGTGGACGTGCCCAGTAATCCAAACCTTCTGGAAGGAAGTCTTCGTGATTGCATCTAAAATATTTAAAAAAATAATACAACCAGATCCATATTTAACTTTACTTAATCTAAAACCGGAATGGTTAACACTCTCTCAATTCAAACTTATGATCCAACTAATAACGGCTGCAAAACAAACAGTGGCCAAGGCATGGAAATCTCCTACATTGGTACTAGCAGAAACAATTCACAGAATGAATAATACAATGTCCCATGCTAAGATGGTAGCCATCGATCAAAATCAAATTCCAAAATTTGAAAAACTCTGGCATCCTTGGATAAAACAACAGTTCCTGTCAAATTTCAATGACTCTGTCCTGTTGCCATGGTAACAGATTAAATGACTTACAGAGACACCCATTCTAAGGCTTCAAAGAGAACTAAAAAGAATAATAAACTGACGAGCGGGACAACCTTGTGGACCATACCTTTACCTTTCAACCCTTTTTCTTCTTTCTCTTTCCTTTTCTCCACCTTATGATTAAAGCTCATTATCAGAATTTATTTGACCTATATACACTCTACTTGTAAACAATATGTATAGTAGGTATAAATCATTTAAATACCTACAAAAGTAACTAAGGAAATGATATATATCTTTAATTTAGGTTTACGTGAACCCAATGTTTAATATTTGAAATTTCATGATATTTACCTATATAAACCCTACTGTAGAACAATGAGCTTACTTTATAGATCCTTGTAAACTTACTTTATGTATCTTTATAACATTGTATACTCAATAAACTTCTTTTGACAAGGAAATCAATGAGAGCCGAATCTATCACATTAAAAATGTATATTTTCTAGGTTAAAGTGGTTGTTAAGCCACAGTGTCTTCCTGCTACAATCTTATTTGTTATAGTAAATGATGTGACCCAGTGTATGTGTTTTGTAAAATATAAGCCGCTGTATACCTTATTTTATAGTTCCCCTTGGCGCTCACATTAATACCGCCTCTCTCCTCTCTCGATCTGACAGCAAAGTGGGGGGGGGCTGAGAATCCCCCGCTGATGTCAGCCAGTAGGAAGAGAGGAGAGGAGGGGAGAGGCTGCCAGTTACGTGAGTTTCTAGGGGCGCTATAAAATAAGGTATACAGCGGCTAATGTTTTACAAAACACATACACTGGTGCACATCATTTACTATAACAGAGGGGACTGCAGCAGCAAGACACTGTTATTTCAGCAGCAGAAGGGAAGGGTCGGGGAGCGGATCAGAGCTGACAGGCAGGGAGGGAGGGTTGAAGAGGAGATCTGCGGATGGCGTAGGCACATAAACTGACTACAGTGTCCGGGCTCAGCAGCCATGATAAACCGTGGTCAGTTTACAGGGGGAGGGCAGAACCAGGCAGGATCAGCCAGGTATTTCAGGTAATACAAGGGGCCAAATCACACAGCACACAAGCACTGTGCTGTATAACATGCTTTACAGGAACAGGATACATTTTTTTTTTTAGGGTTACAAACGCTATAACCACTTACGGACCACCCGCTGTCGTTATACGTCGGTACTTTGCAGAGGGTTGTTGTTGTTATGACAGCAGCTAGCTAGTTTCGCCGCAAGATCACTTTTATCGGTGGCAGGAGAGGGGCGATCGGGTCCTGTGTCCTGTTAGGTATGGAGATGAGTGAGGGGAAGATGGCCCCCACCCATCCCCATACCATTGCAGGGCGGGAGAGACGTCAAAATGTCACTTCCGCCCATAGCTCTTAAAGAGACTTTTTTTAAATGACATTTCATTTTTTTTTATTGCATTTTAGTGTAAATATGAGATCTGACATTTAAGAGGACCTGGCATGCTTTTTTTCTATTACAAGGGATGTTTATATCTCTTGTAATAGGTATAAAAGTGACACAATTTATATTTCTTTATAGTACATCAGGGGACACAGAGTAATACCTATATGGGTATATAGCCACCTTAAGGTGATGGACACTGGCACGCCCAAGACAGGAAGTTGCCTCCCTATATAACCCCTCCCACACTGGGAGCACCTCTGTTTTTTCACCAGTGTCTAAGGTCTTGGTCACGGTTAAAGATGTGTTTATGAAGAGCTCCACTGGAGCGATGCTTGCTTAAGCAAGCTAACAGGACCAGATCCATTCAAAGTGCTTAAAGGCCAAAGTGAATGGTACCCGGGCCTCGTCACCGCAGATATGAGGTTTTGCCTGTAATGCCTCTCTTGGAGGGCTGGACCCTGAGACCCAGTTCTTTGGTTGTTTATTAAATACCAAAGCCTTTCTGACAGGGTGCTATACGGGTCCAGGAGAGTGGATACCCTTTGTTAGCAACCCAGTCCCTGAAGGTCTTTTGGCTTAGCCCGCCGTGATGGGTGAAGATTGGATCTGTTCCAACAGAATCTTGCGGCAGGGATAAGGTAAGTGAAATAAAATAAAATAAATATATGTGTACGCGCTAAAGGCTATAAATACGTGATCAAAAAATATATATAATAAATCTATACAATATTGATAAATAACAAAAAGTGTCAAACGCCTGTGAAAAAAGTGACTGAAATCCACAACTGAATATGTAAATAAATAGTAGCATGCAACATGCAAAAAATATGAGAGAAAAAAAAAAATTTGTCTGCCCCAGGACGGAGCTTTCCAAACACAGACAGGCAGAGGATTACACACCGCACCGCACGCCATAGGATTCATCTGTATTACACACTTTATATAGGATGGTGCACTGACGCACCCAAACATTGTGAGTACCCTCCTGGAAGGATTGTTTTTTATGGCTTTTTAAATAAATCCCTGGCGGTATTATGCTATGTAGTCTCCTTTCTTTCATATGTGTCACCATTTGAGCGAGGTACAGATCATCACCAGCAGACCCTGTATGAGCCCTGGAGTGGCTCTAATGCATGTTTTGACACTGTTTAAACACTGTGTCGCACGCTCTAAGGTGAGCGCATTAACCATTGGGGGTCACTGGAGAGCACTGGAGCATGCCATAATTTGCACATCTTTTAAGAAGAGCATGAGGAATAATTAGCACTTTTTTAAAAACGAGCATGAGGAATGCCTGCTATTTGTCTGGACACTATTGTGCACTTTGATTCTTGTATTTTTATGAATTGATTGGACGGAGATATATTTATATTTTTATGAATTGATTTGGACTGATATATTGGACACTTCATTCACTAAGTAGCACCTAAATAATATTTTTTTGAAAATATTTAAAAAAAAAAAAAAAAAAAATTTTTTTTTTTCTCTCACATTTTTTGCATGTTGCATGCTACTATTTATTTACATATTCAGTTGTGGATTTCAGTCACTTTTTTCACAGGCGTTTGACACTTTTTGTTATTTATCAATATTGTATAGATTTATTATATATTTTTTTGATCACGTATTTATAGCCTTTAGCGCGTACACATATATTTATTTTATTTTATTTTGTCTTATACACGGTATGAAACGTGGTTAGTGTGTGCAGCTGAATAAGGTTTATTAATTCACATTTGAGGCACTAATCCATTTGTGGCTCACAAGATCTTTGCACTATTTTTTTATATAAGGTAAGTGAAGGTCCTAGGGAAACTTGGTTTGCCTAGGATTCCTCTTTTGAGCAATCATTTTTTCCTGTCATGCCTAGAAATCACCACTAGAGGGCATAGGGAGCATACTTATCTCCACAATAGCCAGGTCTTTACGCTGCTGTGTCTGCTGTTTTTTTTTTTTTTTAAAGATCTTTTTTTGCATACCTCTCAGGGTTTACTGTGGATGAAAGGCAGGGGGATTGCTGGGTCTTCGGAGCACGGCATCTTCCCTGTAAGGCTATGCCCGGCCTGTGGGCAGTCTGGCTTCCTCATCCTGCCGGGTGTCCCCCCGGGGGGAATGCTTTTTACAAACAGCCCTAGTGCCTCAGTAAGCACTCGTCCCCCCATGCCGTTGCCGAGATCCCGAGTGGTGCTATGCACGTGCGCATGAGCGGGAATCTCATTTTTTAAATTTCAAGAGGTGTTCCAGGGGAGGGAAAGGGGGCATGGCTAAGCACGAGGCCAGTACATGAACTGAGTGAGCGCTCGGTGGCTTAGTCCTTTAGAGCAGTGGTCATAAACCCTCAGGGCCCACTAACTGGCTGGGTTTGATGTATTACTTTGGGGAGATGCAAACTAGAATACTGCAATCACTGAGCAGCAAATGATATCACCTGTGATGTATTTCAGTTATCTTGCAAACCTGGCATGTTAATGGGTCCTGAGGACAGGGTTGATGACCACTGCTTTAGAGGCTTCACTCAGGAGAACATCTGAGTGACGGAGGGACACAGCAGCAGCGGGCTTTCCTGCAATTACTAGGATGGGTGATGTACACAGGCATGCTTAATGACATTTGTTTGCTCAAAGCATCAGGCTGACCATTTATAGCATCTTTTATTGCTGGACTAAAGGATCAGCAGTGGGTGCATTTGTTTTTTAGTACCTCTGTCTGTGGCTTTGCAGTATGCCTTCTAGAAGGCAGTTTCAACCCCTGCAAAAAGGGTAAAGGCACCCCAATCAGGCTCTGAGGACCCTGGGCATGCCTCCATAGTACCTTCCTCTCCGGACAGACCAGAGGTGGCTAGCCAGGAGGAACAGTTGGTTTTCTCTGGTGCAGCAGCTGTTTATCCAGCCCCTGTTTATGTCACTGAGGACGCCTTATCCTTAGCTCTGGTTGGGTTAGCAGCTTTAATCGCATCCTCCTCCCAGAATGGGAGGAAACGCGATAGATCTCCCTCCACCACTCTGGACCCCCTGTCTAAAGAGCAGCAATGGCCGGAGGAAGAGGAATTACCCTCAGGGGACCGGGAAGAGGGGCAATCTAATGATTCTTCAGAAGAAGAATCAACTGTAGAAGAACCCTTTTCAGCCTCGCAATCTGAGAAATTGCTAGTACAATCCCTTACTGAAATGGTCGCTCTGCTTTCAAGTTGCCCTTAACAGAGTCAGCTGAAAAGCCCATTTCTTCTATAGGTTCGCTAAAGTCCCCGCAGGCTCTTCACGCCTTTCCTGTTCACCCATTGCTGGAGCAGCTTATATATGCTGATTGGCATATGCATAGGATTTTATGGCTTAAAAATTGGTCGATGGTGCCATGCAAAAAACTCTTGGCTGTGTTTCCGTTTCACGGTGAACGGCTGTTTGGGGATGATTTGGATAAATACATCCAAAAGATTTCAAGTGGGAAAAGTACCTTGTTATTGGTTAAACAAAAGAATAAGCATCCCTCATTTAAACAAGCCTCCTCTCCAGGGCCAGGAGCAACTGCCTCCAGGCAATCGCGACGGCCTCCGTTGTCAGGTTTAAGAGGCATAACTCAGAGTCATGCACAGGGACAAAAGAAGTCCTGGGGGAGGAAACCTACAAAACATAATTCCAAAGCATCCTTATGAAGGGGCGTCCCTGGTCACTCGGTGGGGGGAAGACTTTTGCAGTTCGCAAAGGTGTGGCAGGAGGAGATTCAGAACAGCTGGGTCATCTCCACAATAGCTTTGGGTTACAAGCTAGAGTTTCGGGAATTTCCATCACCTCGTTTTCTGAGGTCAAACGTTCCCAAAGATCAAGGGAAAAGGCAATACCTGTTCCTTGCATTAGACCAAATGTTGTCTCAAGGGGTGATCATGAAGATCCCCGTGGAAGAGCAGGGGTTGGGGTTTTATTCAAACCTCTTCATGGTGCCAAAACCAAATGGAGATGTCAGGCCCATTTTAGACCTCAAAGGTCTAAATCAGTTCCTGAATATCCGCTCATTCCGCATGGAGTCGATGCAGTCAGTAATTTCCATCCTACAAGGAGGGGAACTTTTGGCATCAATCAACATTAAGGATGCATATCTGCATGTGCCTATTTTTCCCGTTCACCAAAAATTTCTGCGATTCGAGATAGAAGGGCACAATTTTCAGTTTGCAGCCTTGCTCTTTGACCTAGCTACTGCACCCCGGGTTTTTACAAAAGTTCTGGCCCCACCTCTGGCCAATCTAAGATCTCAGGGCATAACGGTTATAGCTACCTAGACGACTTGTTACTAGTAGATCGGTCGGTAGCCCGCTTAGACCAAGGTGTGGTCAGCACAGTCAACTACCTGGAATACCTAGGTTGGATTCTCAACCTAGAAAAATCATCTTTAAAACCACTAAGAAGGCTGCAGTACTTAGGTCTGATCCTAGACACAGCCCAGAGAAAAGTGTTTTTGCCCCAGGCAAAGATCAGCGCTATAAGAGATTTGGTTCAGGTGATCAGGATAAAGAAGAATCCCTCCGTTCACCTTTGTATGAGGTTATTAGGGAAGATGGTGGCCTCATTTGAAGCTGTTCCTTATGCCCAGTTTCATTGGAGACTGTTGCAAAACAGCATTCTAACTGCTTGGAACAAAAAGGTCCAAGTTCGAGATTTCCCAATGCATCTGACTCCAAAGGTACGTCAGAACCTCAGTTGGTGGTGCATAACCAAGAATCTGCAGAAAGGGAAATCCTTTGTACCAGTTACCTGTAAGGTGGTAACAACAGATGCCAGCCTTTCGGATTGGGGAGCAGTCCTGGAAGAAGTATCCGTCTAAGGAAGATGGTCCACAACCGAGAAAACTTTGCCAATCAACATTCTAGAGATTCGGGCGGCACGCTTGGCTCTGGAAGCCTGGGCGTTCAGAATGGGGAATTGTCCTGTCAGGATCTAATCCGACAATGCCACAGCAGTGGCTTATGTCAATCACCAGGGAGGTACCAGGAGTCATGTAACCCAGAAGGAGGTAAATCATATCCTAGCCTGGGCAGAGATATATGTACCTTGCTTATTGGCAATCTTCATTTCAGGAATAGAGAATTGGCAAGCGGACTTTTTAAGCCACCAGCAGTTGTTCCCGGGGGAATGGTCTCTTCATCCCCACATTTTCCGGGATCAATGCCAAAAATGGGGGACTACTGACGTCCAGGTTCAACAAGAAGCTGGACAACTTTGTGTCAAGGACAAGAAATCCACTCGCTTGCGGGACACATGCGTTGTTGACCCAGTGGAATCAGTTTTCTCTGATTTATACATTCCCTCCTGTTCAACTGCTACCTCGTCTTCTTCGCAGAATCAGGCTAGAAGGGAAGCCGGTGATTCTTGTAGCCCCAGCATGGCCCAGAAGATTTTGGTATGCGGAGATCATAAGGATGGCAGTGGGGGATCCATGGGTCCTCCCGTCACATCCAGACCTGCTCTCACAGGGACCAGTATTCCACCCTACCTTACAAACGCTAAGTTTAATGGTTTGGCTATTGAAACCCATATTCTGAAGAGCAGCGAAAAGAAAGGAATGGGAATTTGAGTGGTTGGTGGTTCTGTTTTATTTTTTGGTTTTATTTTTTGTTGGTACAAGTACACACACGCTCTCTCTGGCTGTAGTTTTTCAGCTAATACACCTCATACCATCATAGCAATCACCACCATTCATCACTTCACTCACTACAGGTATAGGCTTATCTCAATAATTAATAGTTTCATTTCACATGGTTTTATTTTCATACTCTTGCAGAGCAGTGTGGACTGTTTAACATACACTAGATTCACATGGTCGTGACATAGTCACCTGGTCTTCACCTGTTTGCTGTCTCTGGTTTGGATGGGACTCCCCACCTCAGCCTCGGGGAAGATGATCATCCTTGCCCCCTGTCTTCCCTTGGATCCAAGGTTGGACGCCACCTTTGGGCCGTATTGTAAGTTACACACCTTTATATTGAGGGATTGTTCCCCATTTAAAGGATATCCTCTATTTATAGATAATATTGATTTTTAATTTCAGGGCATTTTACTCCTGATGATTGGCATGAGCCATGAAACGTGCGTCGAGTTACATCGAGTCACATCAAACTGATGTCTAGACAAGCTCACCATGAGCAATCGATTATATTCATTAATTTTTTATGATTGGATGAGTGTTTTTATGTAACTGTAATGCTGATTATGTTTTTACCTTATTCTGTGTAACAATTATATATTCTTACAAGTGTATCATAGTATATTGTGTGCTATATTTACAGATTGACATTCTCTATAACGTGACTTGTTATTATTAATAAATAATTTTATAAATGATTTGAATAAGGTATCCATTCAGTGACCTGCCTCACCCAAAGTCCCATTCCTTTCTTTTCTCTGCTGTTTAACACGTATTAGGGGTGGAGGCTTGCCACTGCCATAATCAGTTAGTGTTAGGTTGCATCAGGTTGCATCATTCATATTGCCATATTCTGAAGAATCGGGGTCTTTCATGGTCAGTGGTATCTACCCTGATTAATGCAATGAAACCAGCTTCCAGAGTCATATATTATAGAGTCTGGAGGGCATATGTTTCCTGGTGCAAATCCAAAAGTTGGCATCCTCGGAAGTATGTCATAGGTAGAATTCTGGCTTTCCTACAATTGGGAGTAGAAATGAAGCTGGCCCTAAGTACTATCAAGGGTCAGCTTTCGGCCTTGTCAGTATTGTTTCAGAGACCACTCGCTTCTCATTCCTTGGTCAGGACTTTTATACAGGGGGTGACCCGGCTTAATCCTCCAGTTAGGTCACCATTATGTCCTTGGGATTTGAACATGGTTTTGTCAGCATTGCAAAAACAGCCATTTGAATCAATATGATCCATTCCCCTAGTCCTTTTGACAAGGAAATTAGTGTTTCTGATTGCGATCTCCTCTGCAAGAAGGGTATCAGAATTGGCTGCTCTTTCATGTAAAGAACTATATTTAATTATCCACAAGGATAGTGGAGCAGTGAGTCAGAGAATGGATCCGCTGGCCCCGGATGCTTACCATAGAGATTTACGGCAGACTAGATGGTCGCCGGAGTCTCTATGATCGTTCGGAGGCGGGCGCGATGTTATGACGTCAGGCCCGGCCTCTGCATTAAAAAAAATGGCGCCGCCTCAGCTGGGAAGCTGAGATCTTTTTTTTTTTTTCAGGCTTCCCAGCCTAGAGGTGAGATGTGGGGTCTTATTGATCCCATATCTCACTGTAAAGAGGACCGATCATGCTTATTCCTATTACAAGGGATGCTTACATTCCTTGTAATAGGAATAAAGTGATCATTTTTTTTTTTTTTAAGTTTCAAAGTAAAAAGTAAAAAGTTTAAAAGTTTTAAAGTGCCCCTGTCCCTGTGTGGTCGCACGTAGAAGCGAACGCATATGTAAGTCCCGCCCACATATGAAAATGGTGTTCAGACCACACATGTGAGGTATCACCGCGAACGTTAGAGAGCAATAATTCTAGCCCTAGACCTCCTCTGTAACTCAAAACATGTAACCAGTTTGCCCATGAGGATTTTTAAGTACTGAAGTTTGGCGCTATTTCAAGAGCGTGTGCAATTTTGAAGGGTGACATGTATCTATTTACTCGGCATAACATCATATTTCACATTATGCAAAAAAATTGGGCTAACTTTAATGTTTTTTTTGTTGTTTAAAGCATGAAGCTGTTTTTAAAAAAAAAAAAACGTGTTTGAAAAATTGCTGCGCAAATACCGTGCGAGATGAAAAGTTGCAACAACCGCCATTGTATTCTCTAAGGTCTCTGCTAAAAAAAAAGATACATAATGTTTGAGGTTTCTATGTAATTTTCTATCAAAAAAATCATGATTTTTACATGTAGGAGCAAAGTGCCAGAATTGGCCCAGATGGGAAGTGGTTATGTAGTTAATAGGCGAGGAGTTGTCAACAAAATATCCTGGAGGTGGGCACTCCCCTGAGGAGCATGTACTAATGCAACTAAATTCCATTCAGCCGGGAGCAGAGATTTTTTAAATGCTTGAATTAAAACATTAAACATGTCCAATTCCTTTAGATAACATGCCTGTGGGTGTCCTAATCCTGCCTGTGACAGGGGGCTCTAATCCTATCTGTGACAGGGGGGGGGGCTAATACTGACTGTGACAGGGGCGTCCTAATCCTGCCTGTGACAGGGGGCGTCCTAATCCTGCCTGTGACGGGGGGGGGGGGGCTAATTGTGCCTGTGACAGGGGGCGTCCTAATCCTGCCTTGCAAAAATCAGGCGGTTTACAGGTAGGTGGAATATCCACTGAATTTCTGCCAGCTGAGCACTGGCTGTGCATGACCACCTGAAATGGCTACAGACTCTTCTGGCCTGCTTTAGAAGCTTTTGCAAATTTGGGTACCTGTTTAAGAAACGCTGCACCACCAAATTGAGGACATATAACAGTCATGGCACATGTGTCAACTTTCCATGTCGAAGGGCAGACAGAAGGTTAGAAGGTTAGTGCCATTATTGCACACCACCATTCCTGGCTCAAGCTTCTATGTTGTGAACCACCTCTGAGCCTGCCCCTGAAGAGCTGAAAAAATCTCTACTCCGGTGTGGTTCCTGTCCCCTAGAGAGAGCGGCTGAAGCGTTGTACGGCATATATTAGCCTGACTCATTGAATGGCCCCTTGAATGCTTAGAGGGTACTGGGGGTTCATAGGACAATCCAGCAGAGGAAGGCATGGATGAGGAGGGGGTGGAGCTAACAGATCTTGTATCATTACTACCAGCTGTATGGAGATGTGGGGGCACAACAAGTTCCAGTACTGAGCCCTGCCCTGCATCCTTTCTAGTTGCAAGCAGAGTTACCCAGTCTTCTGTGACCAAAATATATTGTTCCTGACCAGTAAGATGGACCTTGCCCAACGATGCCAAAACATTGCCATCCACATGATCGTACAGAGCTGGAATTGCATTAGGTGAAAAGAAATAGTGACTGAGAACCTGCCACCGTGGTATAGCACATTGTGCAAAATCATGGAAGGGGGCAGAATCCACTAGACGGCAAGGCAGGAGTTGTAAAGACAACAATTTGGACAAGCTTGAAATTTGATGCAAGGCATGGAGTGTATTTTTTTTTTGTTTTTGCTGTAACAGCTGGGGCAGAGAAATGTACTGTACCTGCTATACTCTACAGCTGGTGGTGTGCTGCTGGCAGACGTGTTGCAAGGACCTGTGACATCCTTTGCTATACCATCATCCCTGTCAGTGGAGGCTGCTAATAGGTTATGAGATATAGCGGGGGTAGACATAAAAGGCGAGGAGTGAGGAGGAGAAGACGTGTGTCCCTAGTGTATGTCTTTCAGGTGCTCTTGCCAATGGGCTGAGTGGTGGGAGGTTAAATGCCTTTCCAAGCATGTGGTACCAAAATTGCTGGTGTTTTAGCCATACTTGATCTGTTTGCGGCACAGATTGCTGAGATGTGTGAAGTGGGCCGGGAGATAACAGCTCCACAATCTGATGACATAGGGTGGCTGCTCTCTACTCTTCCATAATGCCTGCCTCTGGAGGACATCCTGCCTCATTCAGGATGTTTCTCCCCCTCACTTTCTTCCTCTGCTCTATCCGGAACCCAAGTTGCGTCAGTGACCTCATCATCAGCATCCCCCCCATCCTCATCACCACCGGAGCCAACTTGAAAATACGCTGCAGCTGGGGGAACATGACTGCCAATTTGTTTTTTATCAGTGTTTTCTAATCTCTGTTGGCTCATGTTAGTCCCTTCCTCTACCTCAGAACCAACATCTGAATTAAGTAATGCCTGTGCATCCTCAAGAAGCAAGTGGCTGACGCTGTGTCTAAATAATTCAGCTGACTCCTCCATGCATGATGCTAGGGCTATGGCAGGGGTAAGTGTGGACAAAGTGGCAGAATAAACCGGTCTGGCATGTGCGGTGGACTGTGTACTAGTGCCAGCTGGAAGGGTCATAGAAGATGAGGAGGATGAGGATGTCCACCTTTGGCTATGGACACATACGCTTCTGACCCCCTCATAGTGGCATTGGACATCTTCCTCTCTTTGTTGACCTCCCAGACATGATGGGGCAGCTTTTTACCAAGATTTTATAGATACTGGGAAATGTATAATTGTATGCACTTTATTCAATAAAAAGTGGTGTTTGGTGCCCTTTAAATTGAGAACTGACGCTGACAAAAATGTAAAAAGTATAAAAAAAATTAAAAGGGGGAACACCACATCACAGTCAGAAAAATTGTGACCGACAAATTAGAAAAAAAAACGGGGCAGGTAGGGGACAAAAAAAGACACAATAAAAACACGCAGCAACCAAAATTAAAGGGTATACAGCACTAAATGTAATGTAATTCTGTGTTAAACACTGCGCTACACTAACATACTACACTGACACACTATACTCACACATTATACTAACAATAAACTCTGCACTCAGAGTCACAATAAGTGGACAAACTAGCTGCTAGTAGCAAAACGAGCCCTGCTCTATCTATCTCCACTCCAATACTGCAAGAGCTGGCAATGGGAAATTAGCTTTTATAGTGTATTTTGGGACTCTGAGTACTGAGCCATGACTGGAGAAAGTAATCATCATTTTGTCCAATCAGGGCTCTGACAGTGCAAAAAAAAATTGTATTTTCACCACAGTTTAGTTTAACTTGTATCCAATCTTGTCTCTCTTTAATATTTCATGGAGTTATAAGGACATTTATAAGAATATTACTCACTCCTGGAGGCCTCCTTTGGATGAACGTTTGAATTGTGTTCTTTCATTAAGGCCCCCTCCACTTGAAGGGTCTGACCAGGTCTGCCTCTCAGTTTTTCAGGTGGACCTGATCAAAGCCTTCATTCACTCCAATTGACAGGCGGGTATAAACATACTTGTGTCCATTTAAACCCCCCTACCGCCAATCTGATCCAGTCTGCTAAAAGAAAAACAGATGGAAAAGGTATTGAATTTATTCTTTTCCTCAGTCTTCACGAGGGAAACGGGGGGCTTCATGACACATCACAGGAAGCACCCTCATGGCTAACAGAGGACAGAATTAGAAATAGACTTGGGAAACTTAACATTAATAAATCAGATGGCTTTCACCCGAGGGTAATTTCTAAGCCTTCTATGAGGAGGTGAGCTGCGATCTAGATAAAGGAAGGGCCGTAGACGTGGTGTGTCTGGATTTTGCAAAAGCATTTGACACTGTTCCCCATAAACATTTACTGTACAAAGTAAGGTCTGTTGGAATGGATCATAGGGTGAGTACATGGATTGAAAACTGGCTACAAGGGCGAGTTCAGAGGGTGGTGATAAATGGGAAATACTCGGAATGGTCAGGGGTGGGAAGTGGGGTCCCCCAGGGTTCTGTGCTGGGACCAATCCTGTTTAATTTGATCATAAATGACCTGGAGGATGGGGTAAACAGCTCAATCTCTGTATTTGCAGATGAAACTAAGCTAAGCAGAACAATAACTTCTCCACAGGATGTCTAAACCTTGCAAGATCTTTTGTCTCTTTCTATAGTAACCTATATCAAAATAAAACCAAACACTCCAAGATAAGAATTAAGGAATTCCTAGATCCACTAAAACTCCCTTCCCTATCGGTAAATTCTAAAGAGGAAATTGATGCCCCCCTGACCTTAGAGGAACTGGTCAGGGCAGTATCAGAAAGCCCAAATGATAAGGCGCCGGGTATTGACGGCCTACCTTCAGAGGTATATAAACATTATAGAGAGGTGTTGCTTCCGGAACTACTGAAGGTTCTCAATCATGCCTTGGAATCATTTAAGCTTTCAGATTCTATGAAGGATCATTGCTGAACTCGGACGCTAAGATTCTAGCCAGGGTCCTTGCCACAAGACTAAATAGACATATTCAGGGATTGATTCACCAAGACCAGTGTGGCTTTATCCCTACAAGATCTACAGCAATCAACTTGAGAAGGCTATATTTAAACATGCAATTACCATCTGATAACCCTGGAAGCAGAGCGATTTTGTCACTCGATGCGGCGAAAGCTTTCGGGGAAAGATTCATACGGTGGATTAAAATGCTGTATTCTACCCCAAGGGCCTGTATGCAAATAAATGGTATGGTATCTGAATCTTTTTCATTATACAGAGGAACAAGACAGGGATGTCCCCTGTCTCCCCTGCTATTTGCAATTGCCATTGAACCCCTGGCTGAAGCCATCCGACAATCAGAATCAATCTGCGGATTTATTAGAGGAACGAGGAATGAAAAAATCTCTCTATATGCAGGTGACGCTCTGCTATTTCTTGGGGACATGGATAAATCTTTAAGATCTTTATTGGCACTTATACAAAATTTTGGCATGCTTTCAGGATATATCATTAACTGGGATAAATCTGTTTTGCTCCCTCTAGACAACCCTAGCCTGTCCATGCTAAGAGAGGCTCCTCAGGTTAAAATTGTTTCTTCATTTAAATACTTGGGAATAATGATACATTCCAAGGTAGAAAATTATTTGACAGATAACTTATCTCCTATTCTTACTAAATTCCAGCATAAGAGTACGGCATGGACTAAGTTGCCATTATCAGTGGTGGGTCGAGCAAGCCTTATAAAAATGATCTGGGCCCCTCAATTATTATATATTTTTCATAACTCACCAATATGGATACCTCTCAAATGGTTCAAAAAGATTGAATCAATTTTTCGAAGGTTATTATGAAAGGGAAAAAATCCCAGGATTAGGTTATCAATTCTCCAGAGAGAAAGGGATGGGTCGCATAGGTGGGAACCCGGGCTCAAGCAACCAGCCGAGGTAACTTTTCACATAGGTATAGATGCATAGAATACTATAGTGGGCAGGAAATGGAACAGTCATCCGAGTTGCTTGTGCTGGGGAAATTTTTTTTTTTTTTCTTTCGTTTTTTTTGTGTGTGATGTTTTGTTGTATGTTGTTATTATTTGTGGTTAAATACTTGTTATATTGATTGGAGAATATATGTAAGAAAAAGATAGAAAAATTTCAGAATTTGCTGTGGATAGACCATATGTATGGTTTTCGAAATAAGGAATTTATGTACAAACTGTATAAGTAATAAGTACTATATCCAATAATATATTTTGGTTTGTAATGTTGAAATATTTATAATAAAGAAGTATGGAATTAAAAAAAAAACCTTGCAAGATAATCTGAACAAATAATTGGGGTTGGCAACTACTTTAATGTAGAAAAATATAAAATAATGCATTTGGGTGGCAAAAATATGAATGCAATCTATACACTGGGGGGAGAACCTCTGGGGGAATCTAGGATGGAAAAGGACCTGGGGGTCCTAGTTGGTGATAGGCTCAGCAATGGCATGCAATACCAAGCTGCTGCTAACAAAGCAAACAGAATATTGGCATGCATTAAAAAGGGGATTAACTGAAGTAATAAAGCGATAATTCTCCCACTCTACAAGACTCTGGTCCGGCCGCACCTGGAGTATACTGTCCAGTTCTGGGCACCAGTCCTCAGGAAGGATGTACTGGAAATGGGGCGAGTACAAAGAAGGGCAACAAAGCTAATAAAGGGTCTGGAGAATATTAGTTATGAAGAAAGGTTGCGAGCACTGAACTTATTCTCTCTGGATAAGAGACGCTTGAGAGGGGATATGATTTCAATTTACAAATACCATACTGGTGACCCCACAATAGGGATAAAACTTTTTTGCGGAAGGAAGATTACTAAGACACGTGGCAACTCATTAGAATTAGAAGAAAAGAGGTTTAACCTTAAACTGTGTACAGGGTTCTTTACTGTAAGAGCGGCAAGGATGTGGAATTCCCTTCCACATTAGATAAGCACCTGAACAACCACAACATATAGGGATATACAATGTAATACTGACCTATAATCACACACATAGGTTGAACTTGATGGACTTGTGTCTTTTTTCAACCTCACCTACTATGTAACTATGTAACTAAGAAGGGGATCTGTCCCCCTCCATCTTGAAGGGTCCTTTCATTAAGGCCCCCTCCACTTGAAGGGTCTCATCAGGTCGCCCTCTCAGTTTTTCAGGTGGACCTGATAAGACCCTCCATTCACCCCAATCGACAGGCGGGTATAAACATACTTGTGTCCATTTAAACCCACATACCTCCAATCCGATCCAATCCGCTAAAAGAAAAACAGAAGGGGATCTGTCCCCCTCCATCTAGGTGGATTGAATCGGAGTGTAGCCAGGTATAAATGTACAGCAGAGTCCATTTACACCCGGCTGCCCATAGAGCATAGCGTGCTGTCAGAGCCAGTACAAGGGGGGGGGGGGCAAAAGGGACGGATGCCCTGGGCAGTACAATTTATTGGGGGTTGGGGGGCGCAGTGAAGTTTCCTTCTAAAACAGGCATCACTAAATGGCAGACCGCGGGCCAAATGCGGACCGCCTCACTCTCCTATGCGGCCCGCCACGGTACCGCCATTTAGCTGCCTTTTCTTCCCCTGCTGTCTCTGTAATCCTCACACAGAGCCGACAGCGGGAGACGGGACAGTTCTGGATGGAGGGCGGAGCTGCCGGAGGTTAACAAGCAGGTGATTGGCTGATAGGATGAAGGCGGTCTTGGCAACCAATCACCATCTTGCAACACCCGCCCTCCCTCCGAGATATGCCGTGCCTCCCTCTGATCTTGGGTCTGTGCAAGGTAAGTGAGGGAGGGGGCAAAGTTACAGGGAGTGAGGACACTAGTCTGAAAAGCTGAAAATGAGGAAAGTGTGTGCTGACTCGCTGAGGACATTAAAGTGGAGTTGTTGTGTATGTGTTCACACAATATGGGAATGCATGAGCATAACAAGCCTTTGGAGCAAAACGTTCCAGATGTTATCAACAACCACAGGGATCTTAACACCTCCAAACCCAGCACTGGCAATCCTTCATATAGGAATAGAAAAATTCCCTACCGAATACAGACCAGTCGTCACCCACATCATAGGCATGCGCACAGGGTATGCCAGGTGTACCTGGGCACATCCTAATCACCCTGTGGTGCGAAGATTTCCCCTGCTGCTTGGCTGTAGAGAAAGGGACTTGGGAATCTCTGTCCTCAGTCCCTTTCTCTGTCTCAAAAGTGAGATATCAGGGGTCTGTTTAGACCCCTGATATTTCACCAAAGTCCCCCCAATGGGGCTCCTAAAAAAATTGTAAAAAAACAACAATAATTATTGTAAAAAATAATGTAAAAAATACAATTGTAAAAAATTAATAATAAAAAATTATAGAAATACTGACACCAATCTCTGCCCTACTGACATCGTCCATTGCCCTACTGATATATATATATATATATATATATATATATATATATATATATATATATACACACATACACACACGCGCATGTGTTTGAGCTTTGGGGTGCACACCCTAATACAGTAGGCTGTGCACACCTATGACCCACATCTTTCTGGCAACCCGTACTCTAATGCCCCGTACACATGGTCGGACTTTCCAATGGAAAATGTGTAATTGGAGCTTTTTGTCGGAAATTCTGACCGTGTGTAGGCTCCATTGAACAGTTTCCATCGGAATTTCTGACACACAAAGTTTGAGAGCAGGACCTAAAATTTTCCGACAACAAAGTCCGATGTCGGAAATTCTGATCGTGTGTACACAATTCTGACGCACAAAGTGCCACGCATGCTCAGAATCAAGCAGAAGAGCTGCACTGGCTATTGAACTTCATTTTTCTCAGGTCATCGTACGTGTTGTACGTCACTGCGTTCTTGACGTTTGGAATTTCTGACCAACTTTGTGTGACTGTGTGTATGCAAGACAAGTTTGAGCCAACATCCGTCGGAAAAAATCCTAGGATTTTGTTGTCGGAATGTCCGATCAATGTCCAACCGTGTGTACGGGGCATAATACTCTGCAACTGGAAAGATACAATATCCATCAATCCATAAAACTAGTCAACAGGAACCACACCTTCGAAGGCCTTCTAGTTATTAACTCTCTGACATGTAAGAAATTTGATAGCAACTGGAAGATATGGACCGAATAATATAAAGATTTATAATACCCTCTGTCAACTAACTTGTTTTACTTGAATACTACTGCTTTACTTAACTTTACTGTTACACCTATACAGTCGCATTCTGACATATCGTAATATACCATTTCGTATTGTGCGTTTCTAACTGTTTGAATGTTAATATTCTGAAAAATTCTATAAAAAATATTGAAGAAAAAAAAAATAGAGTCTCTATTCTATTCAGGCATTTTTGAGCATTTTAGTGCATTTTGTTGTGCGTTTTACTGCTCAAATGCAATAATCAAATGAACATAAATGATTATTATTGATAATAATACATAAAAAATAAAATGCATAAATAAATATTACAATGCATAAATAAATAAACAAAATAAAATAAAACACTAACCCTAATATAAACCCCTAACACTAATATTAATCCCTAACACATAACCTTAACTTCTAACATAACAAAATAAATAAATAATGAGTAAATAAATAAATAAATAATAAATTAACCCCTAATTTAGCCACTAACCCCAACAATGGGGCACTATTCTTCCCATTGACATCAATGATGGTACACTATTCCCCCCATTGGCACATACTGCAGAGCCCTATTTTTTCTACTGTCACCAATGATGGGGTACTATTATTTGCTCTGATATCAGCAATGGGGCACTATTCTTCCCACTGACACCAATGATGGGACACTATTCCTCCCACTGGCACCAACTGCAGAGCCCTACTCTTTCCACTGACACCAATGATGGGGTACTATTCTTTGCCCTGATATCAGCAATGGAGCACTATTCTTCCCACCAATGATGGGACACTATTCCTCCCACTGGCACCAACTGCAGGGCCCTATTCTTCCCACTGACACCTATGATGTGGCACTATTCTTCCCACTGACACCAATGTTGAGGCATTATTCCTCCCACTGACATGAATGATGGGACACTATTCCTGCCCCTGATACAAGCAATGGGGCACTATTCTTCCCAATGACACCAATGATGGGGCACTAGTCCTTCCACTGACACCAATGATGGGGCACTATTCCTTCCCCTGATACAAACAATGGGACACTCTTCCTCCCACTGGCACCAACTGCAGGGCTCTACTATTTCCAGTGACACCAATGATGGGGCACTGACACCAATGATGGGGCACTGTTCCTTCCCCTGATACAAACAATGGGACACTATTCCTCCCACTGGCACTGACTGCAGGGCCCTACTGTTCCCACTGACACCAATGATGGGGTACTATTCTTTGCCCTGATATCAGCAACGGGGCACTATTCTTCCCACCAATGATGGGACACTATTGATCTTTTATTAAAAAGAATCAAGCAACCAATTTTATGCAAAAGTAAAAAACAAAACCATAGTACAAAACTTCAACAGAAATCCAAAGGAATACACATCCATGTTCAGAATATATACAATATATACATAATCCACTACCAAAATTATTTACATAAAGCAGCAGAGAGGGCCTAAGAGGCTCAACCCATCACCTATGTACGCAGCCATTTATCAAAAATTAATCAAAAAAAAAAAAAAATAATCTAGGGTGATAAGAGACCGACAGCCACACCCGGGAAAGAGACTCCTGGCAGTCAAGGAGGCTTGAAACCCCTCCACGCCTTCAACCAAGCCCCCTGACTCCGCTTGTCTCTCTCAAGCACCCAAATCTTCTCCACCTCATGCAAAATGTCATACACCACCACCTGAACAGGAAGGATTTTATGCCAAATGCTGACCTGACACCGTGCATTCCAGGTGAAATAACGGACTACTAGGCTAACTAAAAGAAGTGTATCCAAACAAAAAACCCCACCAGTATTGAATGCTCCATACAGCCACTCAGCATAACCCAGCCTGGAGAGGAAAGGAACACCGAGGGCCCACCCCACCTGTTTATACACCTCTATGTTAAAAGGGCAATGAAGCAGAAAATGGTCCATAGTCTCCTCCTCACCTGCACACTCCTCCCGAGGACAGCTACGATCCACCCCACTGCGGAATTTCAAATTGCCCCTAACATAGAGCCTCCCATGGAAGCACAACCAGGCCAGATCCCTAAATTTAGGGGGTACTCTGTCCAAATTAATAAGTCTTAACCCTGCCCTCAAAACTGGGCCTGGGCAATCCCTTAAGGCCAGTGGGTCATGAAAGACTTCGCTCAAGACTCGACTCATAAGGGCTTTCCTTCGGAACCGATCTGAGATCTTCAGCCGACAATCGCCACTGCCGAAGTAACTTCAGGCACGGAGCGCCATAGGCTGGTAGCTGACCACGATGACCCCTGAGATTCTTCACTTGGCCACCTTCTTCCCAAAGTCGTAGAAAAGGCCTAATCCAAGATCTAAAAATGCCTACCCATCCAGGAGGTTCCACTGGAAGCATATTATCAATGTTAAACTTGAGAAAAAGCAGTGAAAAGAAAAGAACTGGGTTGACCATACCTAAGCCACCCTCCCTCCTGGATAGATAGGTGACATTCCTCTCGATGGGGTTCAGTCTGTTCCCCCACAACATCTGGAAGAACACACTACTGACCCTAGCATAGAGAGACACTGGCAAGATGCAGACAAAGCTGACATACAAGAAGATCGGAATCAGGTAAGTCTTAATCAGATCAACCCTTTCCCTCATAGATAACTTCCATCTCTTCCAGCTGACCACCTTAGTATTGGCAATTTCCAGTCTGCCTTCCCAGTTTTTGAGGCCATAATCGCCGGGTCCAAATTCAATGCCTAGAATCTTAATTCTTTCCTGGGGCACTGGAAATGTGTCTGGGAGATCAAACCCCTCACCTTCCTTTCCCATCCAGAAAACTTCACTCTTTTCCTGATTGATCTTGGAGCCTGATGCTTCAGAATACCGTGATGTCAGAGAGACCACCTCCTCTGCTTCTTCCGCCCCAGTGACAATCACCGACACATTGTCTGCATAGGCAACAACCCTCAAAGGCGGCTCACCCGGGAGCCTCACTGGCACCCCACACAACCTCCCGCTCTCTATTCTCCTGATGAAGGGATCGATTGCAAACACATAGAGCAGGGGACTCAGGGGACAACCTTGACGCACTCCAGAGCCAACCTCAAAAGACTGCCCAACCCAACCATTAACAAGAGGAAAGCTTTCTGCCCCCTTATACAAGATTTTTAACAAATCGACAAAACTACCGGACAGACCATACTTACTAAGGAGCAACCAAAGGTACTCATGGTTAACATGATCAAAAGCTTTTGCCTGATCCAATGTTAGCAAATACTTTCCCCAGCCTGCAGCCCTGCACCGCTCCAAGGCCTCCCAGACAGCTCCCACCACTCAGCCTTGCTGCTACAAAAGTCCAGGATGGTCACCTGAGCCTGAAAGAATTCCTCAAATGATTGTCTAACATGTTCTTCCTCATGTAGAGTCGAATTCAATCTCCAGATGCCCTTACCCCTCTGAGGGGCGTCTGAAGCATTCAGGACCACAGATAGCATACAGTGATCAGAGAACTCTACTGCCTGCACCGCTGGGGGCGAGAAAGCAAAGGTCTCCTTCAAAAAAAACCTATCTATCCTACTCTGACTACCACCTCAATGAAAGGTGAACCCGGTGTCACCCGGGAGGTGCTTAATGTGCACATCCGCAAGACCAGCATCCCTAACCATACTATTTAAAAAAACGCTATCATATCCCAGCCTGTCCTTCAAGTCCTTCCTGTCCTTGGGCCTAGTTACTGTATTAAAGTCACCTCCAAAGACCACTTGCAGGGATGTAAAAAGAAATGGCTTGATCCTTGTAAAAAGGCATTTCCTGTCCCACTTTGTGTGCGGCCCATAAACATTAATTCCTGCCCTCCCACAAGGACGTCTAAGACCATACATCTCCCAATTTTCACCTCAATAACCCGCCGGACAGTTACCATGCCGGTTTTAAACAACACCACCGTAAGGCTCGGCCGCAAGAGACCAGAAAAATGGACCATACATCCACTCTTTCTTGGCCATATGAATATCTGCCAAGGAGGTGAGCCTAGTCTCTTGCAAAAATAAAATTTCAGCATCTAATTGGCTGAACAAAAAGAAGGCCATAGAACGAGCTCTTACTGACTTAATGCTAGCTACATTTATTGTCACCAATTTTAACGGAGGGGGAACCTCCATTTGGGTTATTGGGTGGATTGCTTCTTAGCTCCCCTCTGCTGCTCATCACCAGAAGCCTCTCTCTTTCTTGAGGCCGCCTCAAACTCCATTTCAGAATCAGAACTTCGCTCCGAAGAAGCTCCAGATGAAGAAATATACTACGTAGAGGACCTATGACGGTTGGAGACAGGCAATGGAGCACGTTCCGCCCTCACCGTCTGCTTCTTCCGCTTCCCAACCTTCCTTCTCTCCTCCAGGTACTGCAGGTCAGCTTCAGAGATGCCCTCATCTCTTATTTTTGTCTTTGATGTCTTTACAGAAGACTTCTTTACAGAGGAAGAAGCAACCTTTTTAGTACATGCTACCACTCCTGGTGGGGGGGGTGCTCCCTTTGAGTCAGACTTAGGAGGGGTAGACTCCGGGGGGGGGAACTGACTCAGGGGGCACAGACTTGGAAGGTTCTGACACAAGAGGAAGGGATACAGTAGGCAGGGGGGACACAGAGACAGATACAGAAGGAATACTTACAGACACAGGAGGGGTGGCCACAGGAACTGGGGAGGGATCCTGAACAGGACCAGGGGAGTCAGTCACCGCAGAGGAGGATGGTACACCAGGGGCCTCACCCTCCATCCTGTCCAGCCTTGACATGTCATCAATTACCTCCTTCGCCATATTGTGCCAGGCTTCAGGACATCTGCTATAGGGGTGGCCAAGGCGCAGGCACAGGTTGCACCTGATCATCTTGGTACAGTCCTTGGCCATATGACCCTGACCCCGACACACTGAACATATCAAGGCTGAACAGGAGGAGCTCAAATGTCCCTTTTCTCCACAGCAGTGACACAGCTTCGGCTGACCAGGGTAGAAAATAGTCATCCTATCCCTCCCTATAAAAGCTGAGGAGGGCAGGTGACGGACAACATTCCCATCCCTGGCCAACCTGACTGTTAATGACCAACCCCAAGTCCAGATGTTACGCTCATCAAGGATTTTATTGGGCTTGGTCAAAACCTCCCCATAGTTCCTTAACCAAACCTCTAGATCCCGAGCAGGGACGCTCTCATTAGTCAGAATAATTGTGATCTTTTTCACCGTTGACCTCTGAGAAACTGCAACTGGGGCCAGACCTTCCCATTCAGGTCTTGATCTGCACCGAGCCTCATATCGCTCCCAGAACAGGTCAAGACCCTCTGGCCTGGTGAAGCTAACCGTATAATCCCGTGTCCCAGCTACATGTATAAAGGCATACAGGTCATTTGCCCCAAAACCCATCTCTAAAATCAAATCCACCACTGCACGCCGTGCTGGAGGGATTGCACCACCTTCCCATTTCAGAATAACTACATTACGTCTGAGACCCCCAGCAGAAGCCAAAGACCCAAGACCAGATCCTGGGGTGCTTAAAGTGGTAGCCTGTAGGGGAAAACCCCGCTTGGGAGAGGAGCTACCAGGAGCAGAGCGTACCACCTGAGCAAACGTAGGCTTATCAGGACCAAGGCCCCACACTGAAGTCACATTAGTCTGTACATTATTATTATCATTATCAACTGTTTGAACTGAATTGGCAGAATCGGTAGCAGGACGATTGTCCATCACACTGGTACTGGGGTGATTGTTATCAGTCACAGAAATATTCAATTTCCCATCAAGAATGGTCACAGTTACTGCTGCAATACCAGCTGTCTCCTGATGCTGCGCTGTAGAGTCTTCAGCAGCAGTGGGGCAAACAGCTTTGGACTCCGCTAAAGAAGGGTTAATGGGCTCTGCTGACACCTGTGGTTCTTCTACAGAAATGACATTTTTTAAAAGTAACTCTTGCTGCATTGCAGCATCAGCAGGCACAACATTGCTGCACACAGGATTAGCAGCCTGATTGTCATTAGGCACATTGTCGGTGTTGAAAGGCACAAAAACAGTCTTATCCACAACATGGGACTTGGCAGGCTTTACCTTATCAGGTACATCATCTATAATGTCCTCTTCATTAAACATTAACCGATTCCCCCGCATAGGAGACTCCATTACCTGGATGGCCCTCAGCATGCCTCCTGAGTCCTGGGAAGGCATGGGGCTGCTTACCTCTCCCTGGGGGGGCAGGGGGTCAGAACTGGGGGTCTCCTCCTCTACCTCCATCTTTGTCATCCTTCCAAACCTCCTGTCATTTCCAAACTTCTCCTTGAAGGGCCCATCTTTGCCTTCCATCATGGCCACAATGGTCTCCTGATGGTCCACACGGACTTTGGCCAATTGGATCTCCGGATCCATGGATCCACGCTTCTGGCTGTGCAAGCCCTCACGCTGCCTTGGCAGACACTTCAGCTCCGCTCGTAGCTTATAAAGCTTATCCCTCTCCCTATTTAGGACCTTTATCCTGGCCACCACTCGCTCCCGAATGGCTTCGGAACCTTCATCCTCACCAGGGGTAGAGAGATCGGCCTGTACAGAGGAAGGCATGTCACCCGACGGCCCAGGATATGGCTGTGAGCTTCCAGCAGGAGAGGCTCCGCTGGCCTCCATGGCTTCAGCAAAAAGGGGCCAGGAGAGCTGGGAGAGATTTCACCACCACTCCCCTCTCACACGGATCACCTGCAGCAGCTCCAGAGACACCTTCCTCCTGACACACCTGTGCTCCAATGATGGGTGGGACACTATTCCTCCCACTGACACCAACTGCAGGGCTCTACTCTTTCCACTGACACCAATGATGGAACATTTTTCCTCCCACTGGCACCTACTGCAGGGCCCTAATCTTCCCACTAACACCAATGATGGGACACTATTCTCCCCAATGACACCAATGATGGGGTACTATTCCTCCCCTTAATACCAATGATGGGACACTATTCCTTCCCCTGATACAAACAATGGGGCACTATTCTTCCCAATGACAACAATGATTGGGCACTATTCTTCCCAATGACACCAATGATGAGATACTATTTCTTCCCCTAATACCAACAATGGGGCAATATTCCTCCCACTACTACCAATGATTGGGCATTCTTTACTCCCATTGATGCTGGGGCATTTTCTACTCACACTGGCCACAGTCTGGCTCTCTCAAAGTCTGAAGCACAGTAAACTGGCCCTTTGTTCAGAAAGTCTGGAGACCCCTGATATATACTACAGGCCTCTTATCTGATGGACCCTGACCACCTCACTGAATCTGTCGACTCTCCACCGACTCTTTCGGTAACTGACAGGGCTTCCATTGTACAGAGGCCAATACCTGCCTCTGACTCACTAATGAAATTCAAAAAGAAATCCACACTTTATCCATCACCAAGTTCTAATCCCAACGCCTCTGCCTTTTTGAAACTTGTCACAGCTGACATTAAGAAAATGAAATTCGGACCTCGTAGAGAATGGCTGCTTAACTTCAGAGCTCCGCTGACAGGGATAGAAATCTGAATTTTAAAGACGGTCAACGGCCTCCCAAACACCCGAAAAGCGATGGGTACATCCTCTAGAACTTCGTCGACCTCCCGGTCCCGTTCTCCCCGTGAAATACCGGCAAGATCCAGTCAGAACATCCCGGAGATGTTCCGGGCACAGATGGGAACTTCGGCGCCGGCTCCCACCTCACGGAGCCAGCATCAGCATCCTCCTCACTCTAATGCTGCTGCCTCTCCATCTCACGCTGAACTCAATGACAGGGGAATTCTCCTCACTCCTCATCAGCATCCGAGCCTGAGCGATCTCAGATCCGTAGCTGAGGACATTAAGGACACCCTGACAGCAGCAATCTCAGATTTAAAAATTGAAATCCAAGCTATTACAGGCAGAGTTCAGGCGGTGGAACAAACGACTGCCCTTCATTCATCCAAGATCCGTCACCAGAATCTGGCGATTGACACACATACACGGCAATTAAGAGATGTCAATCGCCACTTGGAAGATTTAGACAATCGCGGCAGACGCCATAACCTCAGGCTGAGAGGTTTGCCTGAAACCGTGGATGCGGATCATCTTCAAAGTGAAGTTATCCATATCTTTAATAACATACTCGGCAGACCCAGAGAGGTTCCTATTGCGATGGAAAGAATCCACCGTGCCCTGAGACCGAAGGGAAAGGACTCTGACCCGCCTAGGGATGTGGTATGCTGCATTATTGACTACCGTTTGAAGGAAGACATTCTGAGGGCTGCACGTTCCCCCTTTACTACATAACGGCACAGAACTTCGTCTATTCCAGGATTTATCAAACATAACCTTGCAGCGCAGAAGGGAACTGCAACCCCTTCTGACAGTACTCCGGGCTAAAGGTATAATTTACCGCTGGAAGTTCCCTTTTGGTTTGGTGGCAACAGTACAAGGACGCTCAGCTCTCCTCAGAGTCCCTGAGGATCTACATTCCTTCTGTGATACGCTCGGAATCCCTCTCATGGAGGTCCCAGATTGGTACGCGGAATTTCGTACCCCTACAGCATCTAAAGCACCTTCCATGAGTGAAGCAATAGAGACCCAACACACAAGCTACAGAAGACACCGTTCGCCATCGGAACCGAGAATTCATCAACCCGACCCGCAGTCTCCTTCCATCTACAGCCCGACGAAACCTCCACGCTCCAGAAGAGCTAGAAGAGATCGGTGAATACAGATGGCATCTGCAACATAGACTGAAAGATTTCCTCTGACTGTTCATGTGCCATTTTTAGAATATTGAAAGTTCATACCCCGGCTGGTAATATGTTCCTAAAGTATTTCAATATGTTAAGTTTAGTTTATGTAGATCATAGTTCTTACACACAGGCATATCTATATCCCCCTTAACGCTGACTATCAAAGCAGCGCTTTGCCTGCATGGCTTGTTCTGTCACACCTTACTCTCCAATACAGCCCTACACTAGCAGTTCCACCCTTCATTAGAGCTCTATTATAATTAAATTCTTATGTGACTGTATTTTCCAATCTAGTGAGGTATAGTGTCATCAGAGATCTCCAATCTACTTTATCTCTCCCTCCTCTAGCTGATCGGTACACTGACAGTTTAACAGGGTTTCATCCCGCTCCGATTGCACGGATTCATAATTATAACTGCAAATGTGCCCTTCTCTTACACACAACAGGCTGCTAGTAATGTTCATTGACACCCCTATTTTGATCCAGTATTAACTCTCTGTTCCTCTTAGATAGCAACTACATTAGGTGACTACTAGAACTACCACACAATCTTATTGCCATGACAACCAGCTGTTCATCGCTCTATTGGTTGCTGTCTTTCGGCGCGAATTCATGAGAGGAGCCAAGGTCTGAGGTAAAAAGTTCTCCCCCACCATGACTCATGCAATCGCTCATTGGCTCTCACAAGGTTAGAGACCTGACTTGTTACCATGGTGACACACTGCAGACCTCTCTCCCCTGCCTCCACACACGCTCCTCCCATAGGAGGATACCTGTGTCATCCCAGCCCGAGATAGTTGTGACACATGATTCATCTCCTTAGTAGTCCTAACATCACCTTATCTGTCATGAATTACGCAAAGATTAGCGCACTCACTACCCTGTATGATTATATAGAACTTATCCTTATGATTGCCTTTCCCTGACTAGACAGCTGTCTACATGCCAAACGCGGAACTGACAGGCTTCTCAGACAAAGGCACTCTAAGGGAGTTTCACAGACACTGATCTTCCTCATATAATCACCCCCTCCTATCCACTGTGATATGCTCCTAAATAACATAACGATCTACATAGATACTTTGTTTTATTAATTATTTTGACAAGCTTCTTCATAGCCTTCAGGGGTAGTTAATTATTACTTAGTTCAGGCACGGTTTATCTATCTTAAGAGATAATACTTTCTACCTATGTTGAATACTCTGCTCTGCTAACTGTTCAAGTTTTCTGGCTGACTGTTTAACTGAATTATTACATAGACTTTTGCGCTATGAATATCTGCGCCTCACCAGATGTTTATTTTATGTGCTACTCATGGGGATGTTTATTTCTTTTATTTCTTTTATTTTTCTGTCTTTTTTTTTTTTTTTTCTCATTCTTTCCTCTCACTTAACGATCACCAGGGGAACGATCTCACAAAATATGTCATTAACTTAATGTTTCATCTGACCATACACCTAATTCTTTATCTGCTTTTCGCAAATCTGACCCATGCTGTTTCTCCAAATCCACTGAGAAAGTTAATAGGCGGCATTCACAGCAATCTAAATGCAACCATTTCACACATGGACCGTCTTCAGTCCATGCCTTCTTCCTACATCTATCCCATATGTCAGCGGCTCTTGTCCCTTATTGACAGGTTTTACTTTTCTCTACGTTACCGGTTGGTCACCTTCCCAAACAGTGGTTTCAATTGATTACCTGATTTCTTCACTCAACCCTCCTTTAAACCACCACTGACCCATTCCGGTACCATATATCACGAGTGTATACTCGTACATAGCCTAGCGAGCAGGCATCGCTAGTCCCCGGATTACTTTCCACTACCTATAACCCCTAACAACACTACACAGTGGTCTTCACAGTTTCCTCTCCCCCGCATACCCAATATCCCTCACATCACTCTCTACTCCTGAACAATCTACTTTCATCCTGAATAGAATCTCATCACTCTCCTAGAGCACACCTTCCACACATAAGAGCATAAGGCACAAGTCCAACTACTGTTCTTTTTCTGCCACACATACACCTGCACCGCGGACTATCTTCAGTAAACACCACTCCAGTCTAACTCACAACACCTCCCAAATTACAGAATGACACCGGTCTCACACAATTCTACATCAATATCTCACCACAACACCACTACTAAACTAGTCTCGCTCCAAGCACGGGGACTAAATGTCCCTGAGAAACGTACACAAGTTCTCCTTTCTATGCATAAACTCAAGGCAGACATTATATACATCCAAGAAACGCATTTCAAAACGGACTCTATCCCCAAATTCTCCGACTTACGTTATCCAACAGCTTTTCATGCTACCAACAAACAATCAAAAACAAAAGGAGTTTCTATCCTTATCTCAAAACAGTGTCCACTCATAATCAAAGACACTCTAGCGGATGAAGATGGAAGATTTCTTTTTGTCAAAGGTTCACTTTTCGGTAAACCTTTAACCTTAGCAAACATATACGCCCCCAACATTAAACAAGTCCCGTTCTTCCGACACACACTGCAATTGCTCGCATCGTTTCAAGAGGGTATACTATTAACTGGAGGAGATTTTAATGTTCCCTTAAACCCAATACAGGATACATCTTCGGGTGCATCCAAATTACCCTTCTCAGCGTTACGAGCAATTAAACAATGTTTTCAAGAATTGACATTACATGACGCATGGCGTACTTTAAACCCCTCAACTAAAGATTACACTTTTTTCTCCAACCCACATGGCAGCTACTCCAGACTTGACTATTTCTTTATTTCACAAAACGATCTCCCCATGCTCAAGCACACCTCCATCGAACCAATGTACATATCAGATCACCACCCGATAACCATGTCCTTGGAATTTCCATCCAAACATACTCGCTCACAAATATGGCGTCTTGATCCCTCACTGCTGACAGACATTTCAATTGTGTCTACTATACACGACAATCTAAAACTTTATTTCCAGGATAACGACTCCTTGGACATATCCCCAATGATAAAATGGGAAGCCCACAAATGCACCATACGGGGAAAATTAATAGCTATCGCTTCCAAGAGAAGACGAGAAAGACAAGCGCATATTTCTATCCTTTCCAAACGCATACAGAATTTAGAAAAAATACATAAGAAAACTCGAGCGCTCTCCACGCTTGAGGAACTTACTCAGGTGAGGACAGAGTTGAAAGAAGTGTTACATAAACAAATAAAACGCAAATACATATTATCACAAAAAATATTCTACGAACATGGCAACAAATCCGGTAAAATTCTAGCCAGAGCCCTCCGTGCAAAACGATCATCTACAACACTTCATTCCATTAATGACCCTTCGGGTTCTAAAGTAACGTCTAATACACTGATAGCAGACCAATTTGTGAATTATTTCTCGCAGCTCTATAATATCAATCCTCATCAACCCACGATAAACAATGATCGTAGAACACACTTGATTAAAGAGTTCCTAGCCCAACATGGTCCCAAACCCATTTCTGATGCAGAAGCTTCGCATCTAGAACGTCCCATCTCTAAGGACGAACTAGAGACTGTGCTCAAACAACTCAAAACAGGCAAAAGTCCAGGTCCAGATGGCCTAACAGCAGGATACTATAAGGAATTCATAGCTACGCTTTATCCTCACTTCTTAAATGCTTTCAACTCCCTTTCATCCGAGAACCCCCCTCCCAGAGATCTTCTCACAGCTCACATAGTGGTTATTCCAAAACCTGATAAAGATCCAAATTTAGTTCACAACTACAGACCAATATCTCTACTAAATGTTGACCTGAAAATATATGCAAAAATTTTGGCTAATAGACTTTTACCCCTTCTCCCTGGCCTCATCTCCTTGGACCAAGTTGGTTTTGTCCCAGGTAGAGAGGCAAGGGACAACACCCTAAAGGCAATCAGTATTCACAATTGGCTGACTTCAAAGAAACAACCGGGATTCCTTCTCTCCCTTGATGCGGAGAAGGCATTCGACAGGGTAGCCTGGGACTACCTAAAAGAGGTCCTAACACACATTGGCATACGAGATCGCATGCTACAATTTATTCTTGCTCTATACTCCACCCCAACTGCCAAAGTCCGGATAAATGGACACCTGTCGAATGCCTTCTCCATATCTAACGGTACAAGACAAGGATGCCCACTCTCTCCGCTTATTTTTGTCTTGGCACTGGAACCATGTCTAACGCATCTAAAAAACAATCCAAACGTTAAAGGAATAACCATCGCAAAATCTACCTACAAATTAGCGGCATTTGCGGATGACATCCTACTATTCCTGAAAGAGCCACACATTACGCTACCCAATCTCCTCAAAGATCTTACTCTCTTTGAAAATCTCACATATCTTAAAATTAACTTCCCTAAATCAGAGGCCCTAAATATCACTCTACCACCAGATATAGTGAAACAATGTCAAACTAATTTCCCTTTCATATGGAAACCGAGCGCCATTAAATACCTTGGGGTCTACATTCCAACCTCGCTATCGGACTTGTACAGCAAAAACTATACTCCCATTATCCAAAATATTCAAAAAGACCTCAACACTTGGTCAACGGGTTTGTTCTCATGGTTTGGCAGAGTCTCCATTATAAAAATGACTATAATGCCAAAATTTCTATACCTGCTCCAAACAATCCCAGTGTCTCTACCACAAACTTTTTTTAATGCGTACCGCAAATCCTGTATGAAATTCATCTGGAACGATAAGCGACCTAGAATGAGTTTCAACAGAATGACCGTACCCAAAATGAAAGGTGGATTAGGCCTACCGGATCTTCGAAAATACTATTGGGCCTGTCAACTCTCTCGAATAGTGGACTGGAATGTTCACCCTAAAACTAAAGCGTGGATCGCAATTGAACAAGCCTTCTCACAAATCCCGATCCATAACCTACCCTGGATTCACCCTCGCCACATCTCTCCACATTGCAAACAACATTCCCTTTTCGATACGACACTGAATTCCTTTAAAAAGACATGTAAACATTTGCACATTTCCTCCTCTCCAGGCCCTCTCACGCCAATCAAACATAACCCAGACTTTCCACCAGGCAATGATGATTCGTTCCTTCATCACATAGGATCCCAGACAAGGATGACAGCGGGAGATTTCTTCGCTAAGGGGAATATTAAACCGCTGTCCTCATTGAACTCCCAAGAAACGAAGATCCCTTTCTGGTCTTATATGCAACTCAGACATTTTCTTCTTGATCCCCAAACTAGGGCTGCATACTCAAGAAACCAATCACACTTTGAATCCCTTTGCTCTGCCACTGAACCCCAAAGACACCTGATATCCACCATATACTTGAACCTCTTTCTCGAGCATACTCCTAAAACAAATATAGCTAGTGCAAAATGGGAAAAAGATCTTTCCATCCACCTCTCTGATAAGGAATGGGAAAAGATATACTCTAACATACACAAAGGCTCCATTAATGTAACAACTCAAGAAAACGGATACAAGCTTTTCTCCAGATGGTACAAAACGCCTCTCAAGTTACACACCATTAATCCAGAGATCCCATCTAATTGTTGGAGATGTAATGACAAAAACGGATCACTCCTTCACATATGGTGGGACTGCCCTGCGATTTCTGCCTTCTGGACTAAAGTTTTTCACCTCTCCTCCCAAATCACTACACTTCAGCTAGAATTCTCTCCAGCACAAGCCCTCTTACACCACTCCTCCCTACCGATGAAATCTTATCACAAATCCCTAGCACTACATCTAATCAATGCTGCCAAACTCTGTATCCCAGTTCTCTGGAGATCTCCCAACCCACCCACAATCGCAGACTGGTTCAAAAGAGTAAACAAAATAGCTGAAATGGAGGAACTTGTACATCAAGCACAGGATTCCTATACTACATACAGGAACACTTGGGCCTGTTGGCTACATTTCCGCACAACATCTGAATATACCCAATTAATCAATCAGGAACCCTCCTCCAGCACACCATAAGACACATCATACATCCCATCCCAACTGTCTATAGTCCTCCCTATAGTCGTGCATGAAACAAAATTCAGGAGGTAACTATATCATTACGCATACAGAATTCACTTCAAAAGCTCTATTATGCTTTTCTTCCTGGGACTTGGTCCTTCTGTAAAGATATTTCCCGTTAGACCCATGGCTGAGCCAGGGACGGGAAATAACTTTCCCCTACCTTCCCTTTGTATTTCTCACTATATTTTGACCACCATTTAATCGAAACTTTGCTATGTTAGATATCCATGGTTGTATGCTATGATTATATCTCTATCTACAGACATTACCCGACTTATGGACACCACGCACCAGGATCAATTTCACACTCTCACACAGACATAGTAATTAACGATTATTCCAAACACAATCCAACAAAAATCTCAGACTCATATACTAAGGCTATCATAGGCAATCTATTATAATACGGTTTTTACTCCTCTCTCCCTTTTTAATCTTTTTCGCCCTCAAAAATCAACATGTTTAAAAAATGTTTTACCTGCTTTACTATATGTTCTTTATATTTTCTGCCCACACTACTCTGTAATCCCATTTATCCACACACCAGATGTAATGTGTTTTTCAACAAATCCACAGTCGTAGATTTGAATACTTGTTAAAATACAACGTTGTACTCTCTGGACTGTTCCCTCTGTATAACACTATTGTCATTTTATCTCAAACCTTGCTTTTATGTACTACTTTTCTGTATGGATTTAACTTAATAAAGCTTTATTTGGAAAAAAAAAAAAAAAAAAAGATATAAAAAAGTAAAAAAAAAAAAAAAGAAAATGAAATTCTTTCATAGACCCAAGAGCAACCTCGATCGCGATGAGCAATTAGCGCTTGATGCTCTAGCCCATGACCAAACCATCTGATAAGGGTGGCAATGTCGTGGTCATGGACAATACCCAATATATTGAGATGTGCCAAAATTTACTACAAAACAAGGAGTGGTACCGCCCTATTGGACGGCCCTCCATAGACAAGTTTACACACGAGTTTTATGATCTTGTGGATACAGCATTTTACCACAACATCATAACCAAAAAGGTGTGGGAATTTATTAGAATAGATCATCCTAAAGAAGCCACTTTTTATGCATTGCCAAAATTGCATAAACAACAAGATAAACCACCAGGTAGACCCATCATCTCTGGATGTGGTAATCTCACTGAAAATCTTAGTCGGGTAGTAGACAGTCACTTGAAACCCCTTGTTGAATGTCAATCATCCTACACACGTGATACTATGCATTTTTTACAGGCCCTCCAAGATATACATATCCCAAAAGGCACCTTCCTAGTTACCATTGATGTCCTTATATTGTAGTATACCCCACAACCTAGGCCTTGCAATGGTGCGTCATGCACTCTCACAATTTAGTGAATCTAAGCCAGAATACAACAAGTTCATTTTGAACTCTCTCAAATTCATACTATTTCACAACGTGTTCTGCTTTGATGGTTCCCACTACCTCCAGGTACATGGCGTTTCGATGGGGACATGCTGTGCCCCATCGTACACCAATCTGTACCTGGGGGAGTGGGAACATTCATTGATTACCAATGACTCTCTGTCTGTCTATATGTCCCATGTTCTAACATGGCGCAGGTATATAGACGACGTGTTCCTTATATGGGATGGCACAGTTGAGCTCTTACATGATTTTTTGGCCACAATCAACTGTAATGAATTCAATCTTGGCTTTACGATGGTGTACAGTGAGACAGAAATTACCTGGACGTGCTGGTCAAGAAACAGCTGGATGGTAGCCTTTCGAGTCAGTTGTACCCTAAAGCCCACAGCGGGAAACTCCCTCCTAAACGCAACTAGTTTTCATCCCAAACCCCTGCTGTCCTCTATACCCTATACACAATACCTTAGAACACGTAGAAATTGCTCTGATGATTCCACATTTAAAGACGAAGTTGCCAAATTAAGGATAAGACTACTCGAAAGAGGTTACTCCCAGTCCTCCCTCAAAAAAGCATACAAAAGAACACTAGACTCGTCACGCCAGGCCTTAGTAGATACACACAAACAACCTTCCACTGACAATACTACCAGAATGATCACTACATATACAATACAGCACCAACAACTAAAACAAATTCTCAACAGACATTGGCACCTGCTCACAATGGATCCGCTTCTATCTCCTTTCGTCACAGATAAGCCAGCTGTGACCTACAGGAGAGCCCCATCTGTTGGTGATCGTGTAGTTCAAAGTGAATACAAATCACATAGAGGGGTCACATGCAAAACCTTAGGGACCTTTTCATGTGGTGGAATGCTCCTACTGTCAGTACATGGACAGACGTAGAAGCATTCACTTACCTAATGGACATCCAAAACATCCAATTAACTGTAAGATTCCCGGCGTGGTGTACCTACTCACATGTGAGTGTGGGTGCAACTATGTCGGGAAGACCATCAATCCCTTATGGAAGAGAGTATATCAACATATTACAACTATTTTAAAATGTGATCCCGATGTAACCATTGGCCGACATATGGCCTCTGCACACCCCATTACAATTCCCAGAATTCACTTTCTGGGACTTGACCATGTTCATTTTAACTCAAGAGGTGGTGAATTCAATAAGAATCTCCTCCAATGTGAACTCAGATGGATTCATAACTTACGGGCCACCTCACCACCAGGATTAAATGAGGCTTTCAATTTCAGATCCTTCCTCCCGGGCCTTTCCTCCGGGGTCTGTGAGCTTAACATGTGAACTGTTTGCTCTTTTTTCTTTCCCCCTCCTTTTTTATTTTCTTTTTATTCCATTTCTACCGTATTTGTTATATCTTTGTTTTTTCCTACCAAATGTAATGATATATTCCAATATAAAATGCTCCTTTCAAGGGAATTGTTTTCTTCAAGGGAATTGTCTTATATACTATCCCTATTGGGACTGTTCCGATACTGTTAAACTATCTATCATGAATGTTTTCCCTATACCCATGTACCAGCTGTTCCCAATTTTTTTTCCCCTTCCTCGTTTTTTTTAGTTTTTGTTTTTGTTTTCATTATTTACTTTTTATTGTTATTCTTTGTAAACATGCTGGCTGCCTTTTTCATACTGCCCACTAGATGGGGTGATGGGATGTCCCTGTGCCTTTGCACTGCCGTTTTCTGCGCCGACACTCGGCGGGTGGGCTCCTCCTGTGCAGTTTGGGTCGGCGACAGTTAACTCCGTCCCCGCCCCTGGTTTGCTGCGCGAGGGGGAGCGTATTTATGCTCTTACTGTCGTCTCCATGACGATCGTTTGATGCTCACCCGCCGGTGGCGCGTCAACGCGTGACGCCATCATGCCACATATGGGCATGGCTGTGCCACGTGTCCCTGTGCCTGAGGTACGCCCCATGGGACGCACATCAGTGAGCCATGCGCGTCGACACGGCTGCTGGTGTGGTCTCTTGATCTGCACTCAATTGGCCAATGCTGGTGGACGCGGACTCCACCTCTTCCTCCCTTCAAACACCTTCCTACCAGCTTCACCTCAGCTGTGTTTACACACAGCTGCATTGATTAATTGATCCCTTCGGATTGGTTCACTTCCCCTATATACAGGTAACCCTGATGCTCACACCCAGAGGGTCCATGTTGACTCACTGGCCGATGCCTGGTTGTCAGCATCAGATGTCTATCTTTTTACTCAAGGTAAGAACCATACTCCGTACAGATCATATACCCTCATGGCTACTTACTACATATGTTGTTTATGTGCTTCCCACTTGTCTTTCATCCTTTATTATACCTTGCAAGAGACTCTTCACATTTACTTGACCCTAATATATTTCCTTGCCTTCTTCTTTGTGCAATTTCTCCCCACAGTGGCGACTTTGTCTGCTACAGGGAAGATTTGGCGTTCCTTGTGAAAGTGCTTTTTTGGCCTTGCGTATTGACACATGAGGAGAACCCCCCCCCACCCCCCTCGCCAGATGTGGACTTCTGCAGTCAGCATGTGATTTTCCTACCTATATGCTTTTATTGTTATGTATGACATGAGTCTGATTATGTAAGTACTACAAACTTTGTTACTTCATACAATGGCAACAATTAGACCACCTTTTGAGCCTTCTTGCCATGTTATTGTCATTTACTCATTCATATATTTATGTTCTAGAGACAAGAAATATTTTCACCCATCTGTGTAAATTTCCCTGAAGAAGGAAAATACAAGTTTGACTACGGTCTTCTCCGAAACATGTCGGGATACACATATTAGCCACCTACCCTCAACATACCCATCTTTGATTGGGTTGGTTCTTTGGGTTTAGATGGCACTGAGTGATATTATTTATATATGCTCCTTATGTCTTTAAGATATTGACTCTGTTTATTGTATATGTCTTTCTTGTCCTTTAGACTACTTTTTTCCAATTTTTGTATACCAATAAAGTTGGCAAATGTTTGCCTTTTATCCCTATTTTACTGTTTCTACTTTTTTCCTGCCTTTAAAATCCAAAGGGGCGTCCCCCACATGCACTGTTGCATATAATTTTTCAATACTACAGGTCATTGTTACCTGAAGGACTAACATAAAAATGCATGGATAGCATCCTTCCATTTTTTTATTCATAGTAAATTAGGGCTAAGTTGCATTTTATTTACAACATAAGAATCTTTTTGTATGTATAAAGGGGGGGGGGGGTCTAATTATATGTATATTATCACTTTTAGGTGGAATAATTCAGACTATACACACATTAGAGGAGGCTTAGATTAAAGGTCTGAAGTGCATTACAACCTTAAACCCATCAAGTGGGGGGATTCCTAATCACTTTTCCCTGATCTGCCAGAAATTAAAAAACGTTTGATAGGTAATTGAGATTGTGACCAGAAAGATGATCCATTTCTTCACGTGTTAAAGACAAAATACACAGTACATCCCTCTTCCACTCAAGTGATAGCTTTTCTTCTTTTAGGTGTACACCTTGTGCCAATCTTCCTTAGTCCTTCACCCTTGTGGGTCCTCTATAACATGAGTATACTGTACTGTGACTCCCACCACCTTTCACCACTGCGCTCAACTCCAATATTGACCTGTTCTCAGGTCTAGAATCACCTTCCCCTGCTGGGGTATATATCCAGGCTTCTCTGCTAGACCCAAGAAGTGGCCCAAAAAAAAGAAAAATTGTGAGGTTGGCGGAGTAGAGAGGGGAAATTGCTGGAAGTGGAAGAGATTAACGGTGGAAGAACGAGGATTGTGGACTAAAAGGGCCATACGAGGTTTACCCAGAAAAGTGCATATCCAAAGAAGGAGACTATGTAGCAGAGAACCCTTGATATATACCCCAGCAGGGGGAGGCGTCTACAGGTGGAACAGGTCTATATTGAAGGTGAGCTCAGTAGTGAAAGGTGGTGGGAGTCACAGTACAGTATACTCATGTTATAGAGGACCCACAAGGGTGAAGGACTAAGGAAGATTGGCACAAGGTGTACACCCAGGACCGCTGTTAGAAATCAAGGGGCCCCGTACAGTCTACCTGATGCCCCCCCACGTGAAAATATCAAAATGATATTTTCACAAAAAATACATGAAAATCATTATTGGTAGACACAAACATTCCGTCATACATAAAAAAATAAATTCCCAAGTCCCAAATTCTCTCCAAACAAAAATGCATATATTCTACCAACTCCCAGTTCCAACCCCCCTCCCAGCACAAATCTTTGCCCCCAATACCACCCCCCAGCTTAAATTTTTGCCCCAAATCCCACCCGATTCTCCCCTCCTAGCACAAATCTCCCTCACCCCAAAAAAATCACCCTATCTAGAACAAATTTTGTATCCTAGCACAAATCTTTTCCCCCCAGCACCCCCCACACACTCCCCAGCACCCCCCACTCAATTCTCCTCCTGGGAAAAATTCCCACAAATCCCTCCTCCTAGCCCAACCCCCTCTAAATGACCCTCCCTACCTACTAATCCCCCACCCCTGCCTCCTAGCACAATTGCCCATCTCCTGGCTCAACCCCCCCTCCCCCCAAACCCTTGTCTCCTAACACATATTCCCCCTCCCCCAACTTACAGCAGAAGCCACTACAAAGCCAGTAGGAGGTGCGTTGTGTTGTGTTCTTGCCTTCTGTCAGAAGAGTGTTCATCTATACAGCACAGGATCACTCTTACTGTAGATTGCACTGTACACAGTAAGAGTGATCCTGCACTGTGTAGATGAACACTCTTCTGACAGGAGGCAAGAACACAACACAATCCTCCCACTGCTCAAGCCTACAGGCTGCCGTGTCCTTGTCCTGGCTGTGAGTGCGGGTGGGGGAAGGAGCTCAGCGGCCGCTGGACAGGCACGGCCGCTGAGGAAGAACCAGCTTGGGGGGCAGAACTGAAATCCGGCTGGGCACAACTCCCCCAGCACCCCCTAAAACCAGCCATGTATGTCTCTCACCTAGCAGCTGTAACCTGGTGGGAGGGAGAGGGGGAGAAAGAAACCAGCTTTCAGCTGCTGGAGGGGGAGACACACATGGCATCATTCTCTCATCCTTCATTCTCTGCTCCACTGATCATTATGCTCTCATGGCTCCTCTATGTGCTGGGCCCCCTACAGGAGGACCGATGGTCCGCCCCTGTCAGCAGCCCTGTGTACACCTAAAAGAAAAGCTTTCACTTGAAATTATTCAATGACATGATCCATTTTTTTCACGTTTTAAGGACAAAACACACAGTTCATATGTGGTACATCCCTCTTCCACTCAAGTGATGGCTTTTCTTTACATTCCAGGCCATTAATAAACAAATCTGGTTTTGGTCAGCTCTGTAGATTGTTTAAAAAAGGCCTGGATTATTTCCTAAATGCACATAATATAACTGGATACTAATATGTATAGGTAGAGTTGATCCAGGGAATATCCAATTGCCTCTTGGGGAATAGAGTAGAGAGGGATTTTTTTTTTCCTGCTGGAACTGATTGGACTATGCTTTAGGGCTGGTTCACACTGGTCCGACATCCAGAGCACAAGTCGCATGACATGTCAAATTCAATGGTTCCCTATAAGAGCCGTCTTATAGTCTGACTTTAAAAAAGGTTCCTGCACTGCTTTGGTCCTACCTCAATTTCAGCCCATTGATTTGAATGTAAGTCACATCCAAGTCGGATCATCATCTTCACTCATCCGACTTGTGGCATGCGACTTGTGCTCTGAGGATCTTGAGGGGGAACCCTTCAGTCTGGTATGGATTTTGAAGGGAAACCCCACGCCAAAAAAATAGAAAAACGGCGTGGGGTCCCCCTCAGGATCCATACCAGACCCTTATCCAAGCATGCAGCCCAGTAGGTCAGGAAGTGGGGGGACGAGTGAGCATCCCCCTCCCTCCTGGACCATAGCAGGCCACATGTCCTAAAGATGGGGGGTGGGTGCTTTGGGGCAGGGGGACTCTGCATCCCCCACCCCAAAGCACCTTGTCCCCATGTTGATGGGGATGCCACAACACCATTCTCCTAAAACAATATTGAATGCCTGGGCATCACCAAATAATTAGTCCATAGACCAAATGGTTTTTTTTTTTTTGTTTTTGTTCAAAGTTTTTTAAGTTTTTTAAAGCTATTTAAATCTTAAGGCCTCCTGCCTCCATCTCCTTAATAGGACTCCCAGTAGGTCCTTAAAATTCCATGCCTATATGCCAGTTCTACTTCCCCTTCCCCCGAATGCCAGAACCCCTCTCTGCTAGCTGTCTATTCCCTCTGATACCTTCCACATCCTGGGAACCAGGGGGGCTTTAAACCCTTTACTCTCTGAAAGAGGCTTCACATCCATGAATCAGACATGGGACATAGTGTACTCAAAGGTGAAGCATGATTCCTGATCTCAATTGTGCTAGGATAGAGGGCTCTACCCTGATATTCCTGTGTGATCTTCCACAGTGGTGGTGGTCTTCCAACTCTACTATGTATCTGATGAGAACTGTGAGAGTGTGACCTATGTTAGTCACTCTACCACTGCCTAAACCTGATGTAGATAAATAAGCCTAGTGCCACATGATTTTTATTATTCCCATGATTCCCTAATAATCCTATTAATTTGAACCCATAAGCAGCATGCACTGTCATTATACAGTACCTTAAATTTGCAACTTTTAGTCCAGTACCTGTGTCTGCTTGCAATATCAGGCTCACACACTCCCAAAAGCTTTAAGTAATGCTACAAATGTTAACCCACTGTCATTGACAGGAGTCCATATCTTTGGAGAGAGAGAGAGAGAGAGACAGAGAGAGAGAGTCCATGAGATACAGGAGCATACCTGATGCTGTGTGGTGACACCATAAAGTTACAGGATGACACAGGATTCTTAGGGGTCACTGGGTGACACAGGATGCTCTGGGTTGCACTAGAAACCATGAGAGATACAACAGTTCACATGGGCCTAAGAGATCACCTTAGCATAGAATTCACAGGGGCCACAGGAGGCACAAGAGTCATTAGAGGCACAGCAGTCACAGGGGTTGCTAGGGACAGAGAAGTCACAGAGGTCACACAGGGGTCACAAAGACACTGGGGTCACTGGAGCACACAGGGGTAACAGAGTCACTGAATGCACAGTAGCACTGAATTCACCATAGACAGTGGGGTTTATTGGAGTTCTGGCAGAAGCATTGGGGCCAGATGAGAAACTGGGGTTCCTGTAGTGTTGAGGGAACAAAGGATCACTGGAGTCACGGGTGTGCACAGGAGTGCTGGGGTAGAATACACTGGGCTGGCTGGCAAAAATGGAATGCACACAAGCCCTGGGGTCACTGTGCACAGGAGTGCTTGAGTCACAGAAGGCACTGGGGCTGCTGGAGTGCAAAGGAGACACTGGGGTCACTGGAGTACGTGAGAGAACTTGGGTAATTAGAGCTCATAAGAGCTCTGGGGTCACTGTAGGCACAAGGGTCAGTAACATATACAGCAACTCTGGAGAATGCAGGGGACCCAGGGTCATTTGAGGTACATAGGTGCTCAGCTTAGACATAACAACTGAATGCTCAAACCTCACGCCATGCATGTCTTTTGCCATATGAAGCCAGTGCCAATCAAGAGAGGAAACCCAAAAGTGCTGGCGATAGAGTATTGGAGGGGAGACAAAGGAGTGGATCTGGGAACAGGTAAGTGTTACACCCACAAAGGGAGGAAACATAGGAAGACTAGCTTATCATTGGAGGGGATGGACTTTCACTTAGTGGTTTCAAAAGGTGAAGTGGAGGGTCTTACAGGGAGTACAAAGAAACATGGGAAACTTTTTTTTGCAACAAAATTTTGCATAAGCTGCACCAAAGCTGAAAATATAAATTTTACAGCAAAATCTTTACCCTGGTTTTGGATATATGGGAACATATTAAATCTAATATGTCGCTGTTCCAAGCTGAGCAGAAAGGGGGTAGAACTTCAGTCAGGTCTTAGGTCTGTCTGAGTCCCTGTTGAGGACAATTCCCATTTTTTTTTCTTGGTAATAAGGCTGACTGAACTATGAAAAAGGTTATCACTCCTACAGGGACCCAGACAGCAATGACAGCTCATTCTATAAAAGGGTCCAGAATGGTGGCATGTTTTAGTGTTTTTTCCCTGTCTGAAAATTTCACACCACATTCTACTCAAATAAGCATTGTTAATGAATTAAGTTTCAGAGTTTAAGTAATGATGTTTAAATAGATTGCCATACCCAACCCCATGAACGCTATACTAACCTATTTTACTGATTTACCATTTTTTGTTATGGATTTCCCCAGCAAAGTGAGTTTGGGGTCCAAAAAACCCAACAAATCAGAGTAAATTTTGAATTACTCATTCACCTCTATTGGACATTCATCTTCACTCCTGTGATGTAAAATGTTATTTTATCCAAAAAAATGTGTTTTTTTTGGAAAACTTAAGACTACTGAAAGTTACTGAATATGAAATCGAAGAATAAACCAACTTTATTAGATCAGTTACACTACATGATATAGATGTGATATTTTCAGACTGAAGTTGCTATTCTTCTGTTCTTTGTTCTGTAGTGTAAATCGGTCTTAGTCGATGTTGCTATTCTTCTTTTCTTTGTTCTGTAGTGTAAATCGGTCTTAGTCGATGTTGCTATTCTTCTATTCTTTGTTCTGTAGTGTAAATCGGTCTTAGTCGATGTTGCTATTCTTCTATTCTTTGTTCTGTAGTGTAAATCAGTGTCAGTCAATATGTATAAAGCTCTGGTGATTGTGTCTCCTCCTGGGCAGAACTGCCGGTGACTGAGAGGACCTGCTGTGTGTCATGAAATGTTCTCCTCTCCTCTGTGTCTGTTACCTGCTGATATTCATCCTTCCTATCACATACTATGGGGTAGAAATGACCCGGAGCTCAGCACCTAGCTGTAGACTTAATATGATAAAGCCAGTATGTGAGTATGAATATTATCAGGAGGGAGATGTCATTATTGGAGGTTTAATTTCTGCTCACCTTAATAGATATCATGAGCGATATCTAAATGATGGAGGTATTAATTTTGCTATTGAACCAACTGACATTTGTGTGCAGTAAGTCTCTTTTTTATCATTTTTGCTCTCTCTGTGTAACACAACAAAAAGAAAATTCAATTCTTCAATTTCACTGTAATAGTTTATGAATGTTTGCAAAAGTACTGTATATTCTGTTAATGTATATATCCTCATTATTATATTGCAGTCTTTGTTCCACGAATATACATTTAATACATAGTGCTCATCTCCAAATACGAAAAGGTTTCTTCACAGTAAGAGCTGTGAAAATGTGGAATAGACTCCCTCCTGAGGTGGTTCTGGCCATCTCAGTAGATTGCTTTAAGAAAGGCCTGGCAACTTTCCTAAATGTACATAATATAACTGGGTACTGACATTTATAGGTAAAGTTGATCCAGGGAAAATCCAAACGCCTCTTGGGGGATCAGGAAGGAATTTTTTCCCCTGCTGTAGCAAATTGGAGCATGCTCTGCTGGGGTTTTTTGCCTTCCTCTGGATCAACTATGGGTATAGAATTGGGTATATTGGTTTGTGCGATATTTTTTATTTTATTTATTTTTTTTTTATGGTTGAACTGGATGGACTTGTGTCTTTTTTCAACCTGACTAACTATGTAACTATGCTTCCATCAAATGTTGTCTTTAGACTGCCATGCTGGGATTTCTAATAATTTATCATGTGGTGTTCTTATAGACAGTACCTGCAAACTGACAAACCGATGCTTAACTTTCTTATCTTTTTACCAAAATTTTATTTAAGTTTTCAAACATGTAAAAACATGGTGTCATATGTATACGAAACACAGATGGGGCATATAACTGAAACTGTACTGTATAGTTAACAACTGATACAGAAGGATCCATCATTTGTTTGTTAAACATAACCAAGATTATACATATTAACTCTATTCACATATCAAGTGTTCCTTTGTGACAACTGAACAGATCAAACCAGTTTTAATGAGTCAAGAACATTGTTTTAATCATTAACAAAACCTTGGTTTCCATTCAAATAAAACAATTGAAGGGTATGCCTAATTGGGTGGAGGGTAGGATAGAGAAAAAATTAAGAACTTTTTAGTTCTGGGTAAGACTAGGAATAAAAGCATGCATGTATGATAATGTATGGGACTTTAGGAATCGGAGGTCAGAGTTACGAATCCTCAGTTTCTCCGGTATGTCAGTACAGGGAATGACCAGTCTGGTTGTAATAGAGCAACCCTATACGGGTGGTTGGATTCAAGATTGAGAGGAGTCTAGGTAATAGAAACAGCAGTCCCAAGTACGGTTATATTTGGAAGGGTTGTCCCTGGCTATACTGATCAGCTCTTCCATTTCTGCTGTCGGTGTTACATAACAGATCTAATCTGAGAGAGTGTGTGTGTGGGGGGGTTGGCGCACCCCACTTCATTGGGATACAGCATTTGGCTGCGTTTACCAGATGCAGGGCCAGAGACTTGTGGAAGGTGGAGTGAGGAAGAGAGGTGTGATGGAGCAAGTATTGTGCAGGTGTGTAATCAAGAGTGAAGGCTATGTTATGGTTTCATGGAGTTGTTTCCAGAAATCGTATTCTTGAGCAAGACCACCAGATATGTATCAAGGAGCCTTGTTCAGATCCACATCTCCAGCAAAGAGGTGAAATAGTAGGGGAGAATTTGTGAATTTGGATGGGAGTTCAGTACCTACCCTCAAGGAGTTTGTAGCCCATTTCTTGCATTGTTAATTGTCATCCTTCATGATAATTGATTAGGATTTTTCCCCATTTCTCGTCAGTAGGTGACCAAGGTTTTTTTTTCCCATCTTAGACAAGGTTTACTGTCTTTTTCGTTGTGATTTGAAAAAAAAGGGAGTACATAAAGGTCACTATGGGGGCTAATTAGCGCTAAAACGGTATTCACTATAGCGCTGGTGAGAAAATACTCCCAAAATCGAATTTACTATAGTTCCCTGAAACCAAATTGCGCCCAAACCCTTACTCTGCTAAAACCTGGAGTAGTGCACGTGGAAATAATGTTTAGATCATGATATAATTGCCTAAACGGTACTTAAATATGTGGTATATAATTTAATTTAATCTGCTTTTAAACTGTGTGAAAAAGTGATTTCTATACTGAAATATCTTTAAAAGTCAGAGAAGTAAAAAATTCCCCGTTTTGAACACTTAGGTGCCAACACAACTGAGCATGCTCAAACCTGAAAATAACTCTCATTTTAACTCAAGTGTCTTTTTTAGCCGGCGCTATAGTAAATACCAAAATGAGAGCTAATTAGAGAACATTTTTTTGAAGTGAAAATCTGCTCTATTCTAGTCCAAATCAAGTTTCAGCCATTGATTCTAATGGAACAATTGTAACTTTCACAAAAAAATCCTTTTAATGTTGAGATGAAATGTATCTTTCTGTGAAATAAATTTTCCTTTGCAACATTGTTGCTTCTACTTAAAATATTTTGTTTTTAAGAACGTTAGAATGTGGAATGTTTTGATGTTTTGGTAAAATATATTTTTCTCTGTCACTTTCACTTGTTACTCTCCATCTCACAACAATCTTTACCCAAACTCACACAGGTATCTTTACAATCCACAAACAATACCATTGCTGAGATGCAAATTTAAAATTAATCACAATTTTTTGTGCTTTTTATTATTTCCAAATATTTATTTGAACCCAAAAAATGTGATATGTGTACCAACATCAGAAAGCAAAATGTAATTCCCAAAAATTTGAGGGTAATATTCTACTCTCACCCATAAAAAACACCAAATATCACAGAATAAATCAAGAAGAATAACTCTTGAGTAATGTAATTCCATAACTTGTATGTTCAAAGAAATGCAGTATTTATGTGTTTTTATAGGGGTCATTTACTATAGCACCAAAAAATTCTCCTGCAGTACCAAAAAATAACTCTCAAAAAAGGCCAGAAAGACTTCAACTCTCAGAAAGTCAGCACTAATGCAAATGGAAAGCAGCGCTATTGCAGCAATGCCTATCAGATCACATATGCTGGAATAGTGGAAGTCAGTCCAAAGTTCTCACTGAAGGCTTATATGCAAGTTCTTTGCCATAAAAAGTGTTTGGAGACCCGGGTCCTGCCCCAGGGGACATGGATCAATGCCAATTTTTTTTTTTTAAAACAAACGTTTTTTCGGGAGCAGTGATTTTAATAATGCTTTGAGTGAAACAATAAAAGTGTAATATTCCTTTAAATTTCGTACCTGGGGGGTGTCTATAGTATGCCTGTAAAGGGGCGCATGTTTCCCGTGTTTAGAACAGTCTGACAGCAAAATGACATTTCAAAGGAAAAAAAAGTCATTTAAAACTACTCGCGGCTATTAATGAATTGCTGGTCCGACAACACACATAAAAGTTCATTGATAAAAACGGCATGGGAATTCCCCACAGGGGAACCCCGAACCAACATTAAAAAAAATTAAAAAATGGCGTGGGGGGTCCCCCTAAATTCTAAATTCCATACAAGGCCCTTCGGGTCTGGTATGGATTTTAAGGGGAACCCCGTGCCAAAATGTAAAAAAAGAAAATGGCGTGGGGTCTCCCCAAAAATCCATACCAGACCCTTAACCGATCACGCAACCTGGCAGGCCGCAGGAAAAGAGGGGGGGATGAGAGAGTGCCCCCCCTGAACTGTACCAGGCCACATGCTCTCAACATTGGGAGGGTGCTTTGAGGTAGCCCCCCTGGAATAGTGGAAGTCAATGGGGCTTGAACCTGCAAAATCCAAATTCTCACTGAAGGCTTATATGCAAGTTCTTTGCCATAAGAAGTGTTTGGGGACCTGGGTCTTGCCCCAGGGGACATGTATCAATGCCAAAATTAAAAACGGATGTTTTTTCGAGAGCAGTGATTTTAATAATGCTTAGAGTGAAACAATAAAAGTGTAATATTCCTTTAAATTTCGTACCTGGGGGGTGTCTATAGTATGCCTGTAAAGGGGTGCATGTTTCCCGTGTTTAGAACAGTCTGACAGCAAAATTACATTTCAATGGAAAAAAAGTCATTTAAAAGTACTCGCGCCTATTAATGAATTGCCGGTCCGACAATGCACATAAAAGTTCATTGATAAAAACGGCATGGGAATTCCCCACAGGGGAACCACAAACCAAAAAAAATGGCGTGGGGGGTCCCCCTAATTCCCATACCAGGCCCTTCAGGTCTGGTATGGATATTAAGGGGAACCCCGGCCAAATTTTTTTAAAAAATGGCATGGGGTCCCCGTCAAAATCTATACCAGACCCTTCAAGTCTGTTATGGATTTTAAGGGGAACCTCGTGCCAAAATTTAAAAAAAAATGGCGTGTGGTCCCCCCAAAAATCCATACCAGGCCCTTATCTGAGCACGCAACCTGGCAGGCCAGGGGGGGATGAGAGAGCGCCCCCGTCCTGAACCATACTAGGCCACATGCCCTCAACATTGGGAGGGTGCTTTGGGGTAGCCCCCAAAACACCTTTTCCCCATGTTGATGGGGACAAGGGCCTCATCCCCACAACCCTTGCCCAGTAGTTGTGGGGGTCTCCGGGCGGGGGGCTTATCGGAATCTGGAAGCCCCCTTTAACATGGGGACCCCCAGATCCCACCCCCCATCTGAATTGGTAACGGGTACATTGTATCCCTACCATTTCACAAAAAAAGTGTCAAAAATAGTAAAAATGACAGTAGACACTTTGGGACAAGTCCTTTATTAACCACTTGCTGCCCGCCCTATTACCAAATGACGGCGGCAAAGTGGTTTGATATTCCTGACCAGACGTCATATGACATGATCAGGAATATCGAGCCGCTGCGCGCCCCCGGGGGCGTGCATCACGGCGTTGGTTGTTGCGGGGTGTCAGTCTGACACCCTGCCACACCGATCTAGGTAAAGAGTCTCCGATGGAGTCTCTATACCACGTGATCAGCCATGTCCAATCACGGCTGATCACGATGTAAATAGAAAGAGCCGGTGGTCGGCTTTTCCTCACTCGCATCTGACAGACGCGAGTAGAGGAGAGCCGATCGGCTGCTCTCCTGACAGGGGGGTCTGTGCTGATTGTTTATCAGCACAGCCCCCCCTCGGATCCTACCCAGAACCACCAGGGAAGCCATCCACACTGGACCACCAGGTATGCCCCTAGACCCCCAGGGAAATGCCACTGTGTGCCCAGGCAGCTACCAATCTGTGCCCACTTCAATGCCTACCACTGCCAGTGCCACCAGGGATGCCCATCAGTGCCTCATATCAGTGCCGCGTATCAGTGCCCATCAGTGCCACGTATCAGTGCCCATCAGTGCTGCCTATCAGTGCCCATCAGTGCCCATCAGTGCCGCCTATCAGTGCCGCCTATCAGCGCCACCCTATCAGTGCCCAGCAGTGCCGCCTTTCATTGCCCATCAGTGTCGACTATCAGTGCCCATCAATGCCAACCAGTGCCACCCAGTGCCACCCATCAGTGCCCATCAGTGCCACCTATCAATGCCCATCAGTGCTGCATATGAGTGCCACCCATCAGTGCCGCCTAACAGTGCCCATCAGTGCCGCATATCAGTAGCCGTCAGTGCCCGCTCATTGGTGCCACCTCATTGGTGCCGCTGTATCAGTGCCTGTCAGTGCTGCTGTATCAGTGCCCTTCAGTGAAAGAGAAAACTTACTTATTTACATTTTTTTTTAACAGAAACAAAAGCAAAACTTTTATTTTTTTCAAAATTTTCGGTTGTTTTTTATTTGTTTAGCAAAAAATAAAAACCGCAGAGGTGATCAAATACCACCAAAAGAAAGCTCTATTTGTGGGAACAAAATTATAAAAATTTAGTTTGGGTACAGTGTAGCATGACCGCGCAATTGTCATTCAAACTGCGACAGCGATGAAAGCTGAAAATTGGTCTGGGCAGGAAGGTGTCTAAGTGCCCTGTATTGAAGTGGTTAAAAAATAAAAAAATTAAAATGTCCCACGATGTAGATCCATCTCATGCCGCAGACGAGCCGAAAAAAGAAAAAAAAAGCAGCAACAGCTCCACCTCAATGGGAGGCTCCCACCGAGTGATGCTTCTTTTCGGTGACAGCTGTTATGTAGCTGAGGGCGGGGCCACTTGGTGATGTAAACGCCAAATGACGTCAGAGGAAGGCAGGGTCATCCATTTAATATTCATACCAGGACCAAAGGGCCTGGTAATGGACGGGGGGGGGGGAGCCATGCCTTTTTTTTCAATGAGTTTTATCTATATTGCCGAGACTCGACAATTCATTACAGCCGCGAGCAGTTTTAAATTACTTTTTTTCCTTTAGAAATGTCATTTTGCTGTGGTATTGTTCTAAACATGGTAAAAATGTGCCACTTTACAGGCATACTTTAGACACCCCCCAGGCATGATATTTAAAGGAATATTTCATTTTTATTGTTTCACTTTAAGCATTATTAAAATCACTGCTCCCTAGAAATAAATATTTTTCTTTTTCCTAAATGAATGTATAAAAGAATGGAAAATTACACAATGATGTGAAAATGGGAAGGGACAAAAATTGAACTGCAAAGTTGAAATACCCCCCCCCCCAATACAAGGGGGTGTTCGGCTCATCCTTAGTAGGTTCCAGTCTACTTCAGATAGTTAACTATCTGCCAGGAGCGAGGGAGGGAGGTGTGCTGTCATGTAATGGATTGTTTGCATAATATTGTACTATTCAGGTCTACTCACAATAAAGGTCATTCATGGTGAAAGTTTTGGCAAAATTCACAACCACTGCATTATAAATCCTTTGTTGTTATTTCCACTCACTCATCATCTGCTTGCCAAAGGTATATATTATGTAAATGGTCATATGCAAATACATTTCATATTACCTTTCAAAGTTTTTTTTTTAACCATTTGGCTGCCAGTGACATAAGTCATATGACAGCACAGGACTACTTCCAGCTGGCCAGGTTATTGTGCCTTATGTTGGCTGCATTTCCCACTCTGATATAAGCTCATGGTCACTTCAGCAACAATGAGCTTATATCAGAGTGCTTCTTCTGACTTTATTGAATAAATAAATAGCTGTGATAAGCATCTGACAAGCCACAAATCACAATAATTCATTCACAAAGTGACCCCTCCATTCTCTGCCGATACCACCACCGATACCTAGACCCGCCGCTCTACTGACAGGGATCCTCCTTGCTGGACACAGTGCACTTGTCCAAATCATTTGGTGGAGGGGGAATTATGGTGTGGGGATTGTATTTCAGGGGTTGGGCTTGGCCCCTTAATTCCAGTGAAGGGAACTGTTAAGGCGTCAGCATAACAAGACATTTTGGGCAATTTCATGCTACTAACGTTGTGGGAATGGTTTGGGGATGGCCCCTTCCTGTTCCAACATGACTGAGCACCAGTGCACAAAGCAAGGTCCATAAAGACATATATGAGCAAGTTTGGGGTGGAGGAACTTGACTGGCCTGCACAGAGTCCTGACCTCAACCTGATAGAACAACTTTGGGATGAATTAGAGCAAAGACTGCGAGCCAGCCCTTCTCGCCCACATCAGTGGCTGACCTCAAAAATGCCCTTCTGGAAGAATGGTCAAACATTCCCATAGACACACTCCTAAACCTTGTTGACAGCCTTCCCAGAAGAGTTGAAGCTGTTATAGCTGCAAAGGGTGGGCCAACTCAATATTGAACCCTACAGACGAAGACTGGGATACCATTAAAGTTCATGTATGTGTAAAGGCAGGTGTCCCAATACTTTTGGTAATATAGTGTATAATTAAAACATTTTAAAAATAATAAGAAAATGAACAATTTTCATCTCAGTGTGAAGCAGGAAAGCATGCACTGTTGCAAATGATTCTAAAACGCACAAAAACAGGTGTTCTTGTTGGTCCACTGATGTGTCATTTATTGTTAATGGTACCCCAACACACCTCGACACAATTGTGTTGCAGTTAGTGTTGGGTGAACAGTTCAGCCTGAGTATGAGTACGGACCTAATATTGGCTGTTCGCACCATTTGGTGAACACCCAAATTTGCAGGGCATTCGGCGGAAGTTCACCTCTCTGAACACCCTGCAATCCACTGAGCACTGCACAGTGCATTCTAAGCCCTGATTGGGCAAAGCTTTGTCCAATCAGGGCGCAGAAAAAGCTGGTTGTTAAGGAGCGGGGCCGGGAATCCGGCAGTGGCGTCCTTAACAACCGATAAGTCATAAGCTGTCAATGGGGTTCCCTGCTGACAGCTGAATAAAAAAAAACATTTGCCGATAAAAAAATAGCAAAAAAACAAAACAACGTGGGGGTCATCCCAATCCATACCAGACCCTTATCCAAGCATGCAGCCTGGCAGGTCAGGAAATGGGGGGGCGAGCGAGCGCCCCCCCCTCCTGAACCATACCAGGCCACATGCCTTCAACATGGGGGGTGTTTTAGGGCAGGGGGGCTCTGCCCCCCCACTCCAAAGGACCTTGTTCCCATTCACATAGGGAGGGGGCACATAGGATCTGGGGGCACCCTTGTTATAGGGGTCTTGCAGGTTCTGATAAGCCCCCTGCCCGCAGACCCCCATAACCACTGCCCAAAACATTTGTGGGAGTTCAGTTAGATTTGGGATTGCCAAATGTGTACAGTGAGCTGCACCTGCATGGCTCACTGTACAGGGGTGGAAAGGCAGGTAAGGCGGAAAGGCAGGTAGTCATAGTACCTGTGTAGTGTGAGTACCTGAGTGTTGTCTGAGTAGTGTGTGTGGATTGTTAGTACTTGTGTACTGTGTACTGTGTACTTGTGTATTGTGAGTGCACGTAGGTCTGCGAGTGCATGTGGGTCTGCGATTGCACATAGGTCTGCGAGTGCACATAGGTCTGCGAGTGCACGTTGGACTGCGAGTGCACGTTGGACTGCGAGTGCACCTTGGACTGCGAGTGCACCTTGGACTGCGAGTGCACGTTGGACTGCGAGTCCACGTTGGTCTGTGAGGGCACGTTGGTCTGTGAGTGCACATTGGTCTGCAAGTGCACATTGGTCTGCGAGTATTGTCTTGTTGAGTACCTGTGTATTGTCTTGTTGAGTATTAGTGTCAGGAAGCTAGTTGTTAGGTAAATTGGACAGGCTATAATCCCCAAGCCTCATTAAATTTAATAGGTACGATGCCCGGCAGGTGTGGTGAAGCGACTTGTTGTAAATCTTGCGGAATGTATGCAATGCATTCCTTGATCATCCGATCGAGGGTGAATACTGCTGTGCAAAATGTAAGCACATTGTTTCTCTGGAAGCCCAGGTTCTGAATCTGGGGAAGCAACTGTCAGCACTGAGAAGTCCCTCCATACTAAAGGAGAACCAGGAACGTACACGGCAGGAGCCAGCAGGGGCCAGCACAGAGGCGGGTGGAGACAAAGAGGTGCAAGCACTAGAAAACAGTAGATGGGTGACAGTCAGGAAGGGTAGAGGGGGAAGTGCCAGGGAGCTCGATCCAGGGCTGGAGCATCCCAATAAGTGCGCTCCATTCAGTGACATTGGTGAAACCAGTCAGGGACCAGCGCTGCTGGAGCTGAAGGACTCTCCTAGCTGCCGGGGGAAGAACTCCTCCAGTGAGAGTGTGGGGGGGAAAAAAAAGGAAAAGGAAATTCAGATTCTGGTGGTAGGAGACTCAATTCTTAGAAGGACAGAGAGGGCAATCTGTAACAAAGACCTGAAGTGCCAAACTGTATGTTGTCTACCAGGCGCTCGGGTTCGGCACATCTTGGATCTGGTGGACAGATTACTGGGAGGGGCTGGGGAAGACCCAGCTGTCATGGTGCATGTTGGCACCAATGACAAAGTCAGAGATAGATGGAGTGTCCTAAAGAACGATTTTAGGGACTTGGGAGCTTGAGGAATAGGACCTCCAAGGTAGTATTTTCAGGAATACTACCGTTACATCGAGCCACACCAGAAAGGCAGAGGGAGATTAGGGAAGTAAACAAGTGGCTGAGGAGCTGGTGTAGTAAGGAGGGGTTTGGGTTCCTCGAGGACTGGGCCAACTTCTCAGTCGATAACCAGTACTATAGAAGGCATGGACTGCACCTAAATGAGGAGGGTGCAGATCGGCTGGGAATGAAGATGGGCAAAAAGTTAAAAGGGTTTTTAAACTAGGCAATGGGGGAAGGTCCAGAGGTAGAGATAGTCAGCGCGGAACATATTCCAGAGAGTAGTATTGGGGGCATTAGTGGTAGGTTGACCAAAGCACATAAATCCAAGGTAAGTATAGTAGCAAGTCCTAGTTGCAATCTCAGAACACCCAATAAGAGGATAATATGCGACCGGTCTAAACTACGTGGCATGTTCACCAATGCCAGGAGCCTGGCGGACAAGATGGGTGAACTAGAGATACTGTTGTACGGGGAGAATTTGGATTTTATGGGAATTTCAGCGACCTGGTTCAACAGCTCTCGTGATTGGCTGGCATCCATTCAAGGGTATATCCTTTATCACAAGGATATAGAGGGTAAAAAAGAGAGAGGGGTATGCCTATATATCAAGAATAATGTACAAGTGAATGTGAGAGATGACATCACTAAGGGAGCTAGGGAGGAGGTGGAATCCTTATAGGTAGAGCTCCAAAGGGATGAAGCTAAGGGGAAAATAATACTGGGAGTATGCTATAGGCCCCCTAACCTGAGGGAGGAAGCGGAGACAGATCTCCTATCACAATTTTGATTAGCAGCAAGGATGGGAAGTGTTATCATAATGGGGGATTTTAATTATCCAGACATAGACTGGGCGGAGGGAACCGCGCATTCATCTAAGGCTCGCCAGTTCTTAAATGTCTTGCAGGACAATTTTACGGGTCAGATGGTAGATGCACCAACTAGAAATAAAACGTTACTGGATCTACTGATTACCAACAATACAGACCTAATCACGGATGTGGAAATACGGGGCAATTTAGGTAACAGCGATCACAGGTCAATTGACTTCATTATAAATCACACAAATAGGAAACATAAGGGGAATACAAAGACACTGAATTTCAACTTCCCTAAACTACGGACCTTGCTAGAAGGCATAAATTGGGATAAAATCTTAAGAACAAAGAGCATGGAGGAGAGATGGGTTTGCTCTAAGAGCAAATTAAATAAGGGCATTAGCTTATGCATCTCATTGGGTAATAAATTTAAAAGAGCGCACAAAAGTCCTGGATGGCTTAACTTCAATGTAAAAATGCATATAATAACACAGCAGAAGGCCTTCAAAAATACAAGGCTGAGGGATCATCATCAGCATTCAGACTTTATAAAGAATCCAACAAGAAATTTAAGGGTGCAATAAGGATGGCTAAGTTAGAACATGAAAGACACATAGCAGTCGGAGGACAGCAAAAAAAATCAAATTCTTTAAGTATATAAACAGTAAAAAGACCATATTGGCCCCATAAAGAATGAGGAAGGACATCTGGTTATAAAGGATGGGTAAATGGTGAAGGTATTGAATTTATTCTTCTCCTCAGTCTTCACGAGTGAATCGGGGGCTTCAGTAACCAAAACTGCAGTGTTTATCCTCATCACAGGAAGCACCTCCATGGTTAACAGAGAACAGAATTAAATTTAGACTTGGGAAACCTAACATTAATAAATCACTGGGACCAGATGGCTTACACCCGAGGGTACTTAGGGAACTCAGTCAAGTAATTGCCAGACCATTGTTCCTAATTTTTACTGACAGTCTACTGGAATGGTATCAGCAGATTGGAGAAAAGCCAATGTAGCACCAATATTTAAAAAGAGCCCAAAATACATCACTGGGAACTGCAAACCAGTTACCCTAACATCAATAGTATGTAAATTCTTGGAGGGGATGATAAGGGACTATATACAAAATTTTAGTAATGAGAACATTATCATTAGCAGTAATCAGCATGGATTCATAAAGAATCGTTCTTGCAAACCAATCTATTAACTTTCTATGAGGAGGTGAGTTGCCATCTAGATAAAGGAAGGCCCATACACGTGGTGTATCTGGATTTTGCAAAAGCATTTGACACAGTTCCCCATAAATGTTTACTGTACAAAATAAGGTCCGTTGGCATGGACCATAGGGTGAGTACATAGATTGAAAACTGGCTACAAGGGCGAGTTCAGAGGGTGGTGATAAATGGGGAGTACTCGGAATGGTCAGGGGTGGGTAGTGGAGTCCCCCAGGGTTCTGTGCTGGGACCAATCCTGTTTAATTTGTTCATAAACGACCTGGAGGATGGGGTAAACAGTTCAATCTCTGTATTTGCAGATGATACTAAGCTAAGCAAGGCAATAACTTCTCCGCAGGATGTGGAAACCTTGTAAAAAGATCTGAATAAATGAATGGGGTGGGCAACTACATGGCAAATGAGGTTCAATGTAGAAAAATGTAAAATAATGCATTTGGGTGGCAAAAATATGAATGCAATCTATACACTGGGGGGAGAACCTCTGGGGGAATCTAGGATGGAAAAGGACCTGGGGGTCCTAGTAGATGATAGACTCGGCAATGGCATGCAATGCCAAGCTGCTGCTAACAAAGCAAACAGAATATTGGCATGCATTAAAAAGGGGATTAATTCCAGAGATAAAACGATAAATCTCAAACTCTACAAGACTCTGGTCATGCCGCACCTAGAGTATGCTGTCCAGTTCTGGGCACCAGTCCTCAGGAAGGATGTATTTGTTTTATTATCACTGCTAGACATTATTTGCACGCACTATTTAGAGTGCCAAAGAGAACTTTTTTTTTTTTTTTTTTTTTTCATCATTTATTATTTATTATTTTTTTCAATTAAAAAAGCAGGATACTGTATATTGAGCACTAAGCACTTTTTATGTTGATTAAGACACTATGTATGGTGTAACAAACACTATTAAGCACTAATTTATGGTGTAACAAGCACTTGTTTTTTCACACCTTGTTTATTTATTCAACATTCATATTATTTGTATTTAATATTATCGCACTAGTAAGCACAGAGTTGGTTATTATTAATTTTGTTTTTGGGGTCACCCAAGCGCAGCGCATAACTTGTAAATTTATCCTATGCGCGTTATATGAAGCGTGATTAGCGCATGCAGCTGGAGGTAGCACAAACAAGGCATAAGATCATTGTGGCTCACAGAATTTTTCCAATTTGATTTGCCTTAGGAAGGATGTACTGGAAATGGAGCGAGTACAAAGAAGGGCAACAAAGCTAATAAAGGGTCTGAAGGATATTAGTTATGAAGAAAGTAAAATAAATTGGGGGTTGGTGCTGCGCTGTTCACAGAAATCAATAGAGAGAAAAAATTGTGCTGCTAAAGGTAGCAGTACACATTAAAATCGGTAAAATTCATACAGACAATAATTGGTAAATGTGACTGATATCAAGGTGCAAAGTGCATAATAAAATGCTAATAATACTGATATCAAGGTGCAAAGTGCATAATAAAATGCTAATACTGTAATAATACTTCTATATATCAGATATGTGCAAAATGAATATAAATAAATGAACTGTGCAAAATAGCAAAATCAACTGTGCAAAGTGCAAATATCTTGTGCAAAATGCAATAACGTGTGCAGGATGAAAATAAAGTCCAATGCTGTGCAAAAAATGCAATAATACTGTGTGAAATACAGTATTGCAAAGATGTGCAAAAAATGCAATTGAACTGTGCAGAATGCAATAAATTCCTTTCTTCTTTGTGCAACGGACATTCAAATGTGCCAAACAAAAGGTGCTTAGGAATATATATCTCCTCTTTGTGCAGAGACACACACTGGTGAAAGTGGCCTCTTACCTTGGAGTAATGAGGTAACCGCATATATGTACAAATCAGTAGTGGCTGCTTCTCCCTTATGTTCCTGGACCAGTATGGATCTGTAACTGTCTTTGTCTCTCGGTGGATGCACGGAGAGTAATGAGAGAAGAAAAAGGGGGTTCTGGATAGTGTAGTATTTTTAAACCAAGTCGTTTTATTAGTTTATTATTTATTATTAGTTTTATTAAGTGCTACATGTGGGGGCTCATCTGGGATTACTGTTACTCTGAAATCAAGCCCACCCTAATGAACTCAAGAATGGACCCCTCACTGTGGCGCAGTGGTGCGAAGCAGAAGGCACCCGCTCAGAAGCGAGTGTGGCGATTGGGGAGGTGTCTGGGAGGAAGAACAAATTAGCCGTGTGATGAAAACACTGTCCCCAGACCGAAAGGCAAAAGTGGTTGCTGTCAGACCAGATCATGGGACCTCCCACACTTATGCGCTGTTAGAGTGGAGAAAGGGAGTCCCTGAAAACTTCAAGGGCAGCAGTGTCAAATTGGCTGAAGAGACTAAGTTTTACCTGACACACCCAGGGAAAACAGGGGGAAGCCCTGCCAGCTCCCCACAGAAGAGATCAGCCAAGGCAAAAGTTCCCTCCCGGGCCACGTTTAACCATACTTGAACCAGAGCTCTTTACAGCTCTAGGGAATCTTGTATCTCAATGCTAAAAAAGCAACCCAACATACCCAGGAACTGGGTATCAAAAACTCAGCACTTTCTCCGGGACACGGCCCGTACCTCCAGAGGAAAATACCTTTGAAGAGTGGCTGGAGCAGACAACACAAGCACTGGATGAATGGGACATTCCTGAGGCTCACAAAAAACAGAGGATCACAGAGGGTTTAAAAGGTCCTGCTTCAGAAGCTATCCAAAATTTGAAGCTCAGCAAACAGAACTGTGTGGCTCAGGACTAACTAGTCATTCTGCAGGATGTGTTTGGGCGAACTGAGAAGGTTTCAGATCTGATTTATCAATTGGAACACACTTATCAGAATGCAGGGGAGAACTGTCAGGATACATGAGGCACTTGGACAAAATCATACACCAGATCTTGTTGAAGAAGGGTTTAGACCCTCGCAAGGTAGATGAAATCTGAGCTAAGCAAGTCTTGAGGGGCGCCCAGCCTTTGGAACCCATCAAGCTCCAGTTAAGAACCCGTCAAGACGGTGGCATCCTGAAGTACCAAGACCTGATCCAAATGGTACGGGAAGAGGAGGCCATTCTCGAGAGAAAAAAAGAAAAGGTTCAAGAGCCAAAATCGGTCGTTGTAGTCAGGGCAACTAGTGCAATCACTGACGATCCTCAGATTGAGCTTCTCAAGACCCAGGTGTCACAACTAATGGAGATGATGGCTCTGTTGATTGTAAGGCCCGCTATCTTACCAGAAGACGAAGGAGTTCAACTGCCAAAAAACTGTTAAGTCCCACATTTGAAACCAAGCCCAGGTCCTGTTTCAATTGTGGAGGGGTTGGGCACCGTAGGCGAGTATGCCCAAGCCCAAGAGCAGTGACATAATGCCAAAAGCCGGTGGAAAACTTCAAAGGGCCCCAGTGAAGGAGTCAACTGGGTGCCCTGTTATGCCCCGTACACACGGTCGGACTTTGTTCGGACATTCCGACAACAAAATCCTAGGATTTTTTCCGACGGATATTGGCTCAAACTTGTTTTGCCTACACACGGTCGCACAAAGTTGTCGGAATTTCCGATCGCCAAGAACGCGGTGACGTACACCACGTACGACGAGACTAGAAAAGGCCGGTTCAGAACCAAACGCGGCACCCTTTGGGCTCCTTTTGCTAATCTCGTGTTAGTAAAAGTTTGGTGAGAGACGATTCGCGCTTTTTCAGACTCGTGGCTTTCAGATCGTTTTCTGCCATTCAGTTTGTGCTTGTGGGTTTGTATCTGCTCTTCAGTGCGTGCAGTCAGTTCGTATCGGAGTTTTCTGTGTGATCTTGCCTGCTCGTTGCTGTTTTTCAGGTCGCTCTTCACAGGCCTTGCTGTTCTTCAGTGCGTTCTGTTACTTCGTTCTGAGCAGCACCGTTTTCTAGCCATGTTTCGTATGCTTACTCCTCGTAGAGTTCGTGCTGTGCGGGGGCTTGGTGTTGGGGTCCTGACCTTGACACAAGTCCAGTCCATGAATAGGGTGGGTAGGAGTTCATGGACCAAGAATTGGTTGCTTCAGCGTGACCAGTTCTGTCATATGCCTTTGCTCCGTGAGATCCGTGAGAATAATCCTGATGATTTCAGGAACTTTCTCAGGATGACGGACCCCGTGTTTCACCGTTTGTTGGCTTCGCTGACCCCCTATATTAGCAGGCAGGATACCTGCATGAGGCAAGCCATCACTCTGGAGCAGAGGTTGGTCGCTACCTTGCGGTATTTGGCCACATGGAGAAGCCTGCAGGACTTGAAGTTCTCGACAGGCATCTCCCCCCAGGCTCTGGGGATCATTATCCCAGAGACCTGTTCTGTCATCATCCAGGTCCTGCAGAAGGAGTATATGAAGGTAAGATTTTTATCCTTTTATATCACATTTTATTGTATTGAATGTTTGATAATATATTGTATTTCTTCCCTCATTCCCTAATTACCATGATTGTAATATGCTGTGAATGTCCCCTTTGTTCTCATGCATGCTGGATTTTTAGGTAATTATTATTTTATGTCCTTCATACATATTTGCCTTTCACTAACCTCCACAGCACGGTGTCTCCTGCCCCTATATTCACCTCATGTAGTCACTTAACAATGTATTTTATCAGCTCCATAGTAGTGCTTTACTCCAAACACCCCCTAAAATGTTTGGAAATGTTATTTTTGATTTAAATTCAGGCAGAGTGCCAGAGGCTTTTTTTTGTGGTGTCCCCAAATTTTTTTTAAACCTCCCCCCCAACTGCTAAGTCAGCTGATCCCAATTCTCTATCCTCGATCATCTATCTGTTGACTTTGCCAAACCCATACACACTATACCCATCTCTTTACTGGTCAGATTTATGGATGAATTCCCCAAAGCATGTAGTGCAAGGGCCTGCCTGTATACTTTCCAATGGTACTGTTTAAAGTTTTTGTATCCTATTATTATCTTGATAGGTAATAGCAGAATGTTCAAATGTCCTCAAATGTGTACAGTGTGTATTTATATCTTTGTATTATGACACTTCTTACCTGTCCAGTGGTCTGCCAATAGTGTAACTAAGGAGGGGCTGTTCCAAGTAATACCCTGTATTTAGGCATTCATCTCTCAATGAAGTGAAGAGGGTTACCTGTCCAAGAGTTCCCCCCCCTATAATGTTAGAAATGGCCCATGAGAGGGGGGGGGGGGAATATGATAGGTGTACCTTATACTTTGGCCTTGTTAAATTCCCCTTAGTAAATGCTATCTGGAGGTTGCCCCATAATGTTTGTGTCTAATCTGCTTGCCATGTTTCTGTGAAAAAATAGTAATGTTTATTTTTTTTTCCTCAACAGTTTCCTTCAACGCCACAGGAATGGCAGACTGTGGCCTCCCACTTTGCCCAGCGGTGGGACTTTCCTAACTGCGGAGGGGCAATTGATGGGAAACACGTCCACATCGTCCCACCACCCAACTCAGGGTCATACTATTATAATTACAAGGGGTTTAATAGTATAGTGCTGTTGGCGGTGGTGTCGGCTAATTACGAGTTCTTGTATGTGGACGTGGGGAAGAATGGCCGGATGTCCGATGGTGGAGTCATCGCCCAGACGGAGTTCTACAGGCGTCTCCAGAATGGCAGCTTGGACTTGCCACCTCCAGAGGACAATGTTGAAGGTCTCCCATTTGTGTTTGTTGCTGATGAAGCATTTGCGCTGGGGGACCACCTGATGCGGCCATTCCCGATGAGGACCCTCACCCCGGAACAGAGGGTTTTTAATTACCGGCTGGCCAGAGCCTGAAGAGTGGTGGAGAACACATTTGGAATCCTGGCCAGCCGGTTCCGATTATTTCTGACACCCATCCATATGGCGGAGTATAAACTGAACCATATAATACTTGCCTGCTGTGTTCTCCATAATTTTTTAAGAAAACATTCAGCCAACTATGCTGGCTCAGTTGGGCCTGAGGCCAGAATCCCTAATCCATCAACACTGACGGCGCTTGAAAGTGGCCGTCCTGGCTTGCCCTCCCTGAATGCCCGTGATGTCCGGTTACGCTACCTGGAGTTCTTTGCGGGTAGGGGGGCTATCAATATGCCAGACAATCTGTGACACCTTTTTCAAATAAAAAACAACCAAAAGAAATTCTTTGTGGACATTTACTGCTTGTGTTTGTTTTAGCTGACCCTGACAGAAATGTGTTGAGTGCAGAAAATGTCGTGATTGGGTAACCTTATAAAAAACAGTGTTGGCTGGTACTTCCTAAATGCAAAAACACATTTCACTACAAGTGCACTTGCAACTGCACTGAACCTGCACTTGTAGTGCAAAGAGGATTTGCCCTTAGGAAATAACCCCCATTTTTGCATAAAACAGCAATTACATCACCCCAAAAGTGTTGTAGTGTTGAGACAATAATCCACACATTCTTGAGTAAGGCACTTTTTTATACCTGCACAATCACATGTGCATTTCCCAAAGGTTTTTAAAACAAACCAACATGTTTGTTGTATAACAATGTTTGCAGTAGCATTATGAAAAATCAAAATATCCATTTCAGATAAAACAGGCCTGTGTAAAACCAACAAGAAAGCCAAAAAACTTGAACTTACAAAGTTCACATATGGGAAAACCTGAAGGCTATATCAGACATCAGTATTTAGGAACTGGGTTTGATATAGCGTTCAGATGGGGGGAAATCACCCCTGGAAAAGCCAAATTTGGAAGATGCACACCAATTTACGAATGTCAACATGTGCTATCTGCCATGGGGGGGATCAAGGGACGTGTTTTGGGGGAGCAAGCCCTTCCTCAACGCTACTTTATAATTGAGGAAGGGGTTGCACCCCCAAAACGCGTCCATTGATATCCCGTGATGGCAGATAGCACATGTTGGCACACTGTGTGCATCCTCCAAATTTGGCTTTTCTAAACATTTAAAAAATTTTGGTACGATAAAACAGGTGATTTTGTGGGGTTTAAATTCGCCCCAAAACATCAATGATGTTATTATTTTTTTTAATAACATCACTGATTTGTTGCTGGATGTTTTGCAATTGGAGATTACACCCCATGATCTCCCTGATCAGTATCTGGGCACTTTCAGATGTAAAGCGTTCTGGATCACGATCACCTAAAAAGAGATAAAGAACAAAAAAAAAGGTCTCAAAAAACTGCCACCATCCATCTCTTTTACCTGAGCCTGTGGTCGCAGACACTCACCTGTTGTGGTGCCAATCTCCACCACGTCTTCTTCTTCCTCCTGCTCTTCTTCTTGTGTTGGTATTTCCCCTTCTTCCAGAGGGGGGGGGGTCTCTGGTCTCCTGGGATGAGGGGTGTCCGAGTCTTTTCTCCCCTATGTAAAACAAAAATGGTATGCTTAGCACACAGATATTTGATGGCAGAACTAGAAATAGGAAACATTGCTCGGAAGTGGGGTACAATTGTCTATTTTAGCAGAGTTCCAAGATGTATATTTTTTATTGCCCTTTGTCAAGCTGCAATACTTTACCTGTTTGGTACAAGCTTCACAGATGGAGACCCCCATATAGTATACACTGGAGCACCTGTGTGGCCCCCCCCTAATAAAAATGGTGTTCTTGTGTCCCACACTAGTGCTCCAGTGTCCAGATGTGAAAACAGCTGCTCAGTGTCCTCTCCTTACACACAATCTAGTTTGCATTTCATTCTAGTAACAAACCCATCTACACAAACAAATATTTGGCATTCAAGTAGGCCCCCAAAATGTGTGAAAATGCATATGGCCTAAACAATGGTGTTCTAGAGGCCGAAAGAAAAATGTTTGATACGAACGAATAATGTGCCCATGAACATTAAAGTTGACCTTTTGAAACGTTACAACTAATAAAAGCATATGGAGCAGAACGAACGTAATAAAGACAGAAAGAATAGGAACACAGCACAACTACTTACTTTTTTGCAGCACTCTCCGGATCTTTCGGTACTGCTCTGGCTCTCTCAACTTGAGGTCCGACCACCGCTTCCTGAGCTGATCTTTAGACCTTCGTACCCCGAAATTCCGCTCTAGACTCCTGACCACTTTCGCCATGATCTTGGCCTTTCGGATGTTCGGGTTGGGGTAAGGCCCATATTTTCCGTCATAGTCGGACTTCCTCATGATGTCGACCATCTCCAACATCTCCCCAAACGACATATTTGTGGCCTTAAAACGTCTCCTTCTGGATCGGGACGTGCCTGGATCCGGGCTTTCCTCCTCCTCCTTCTCGTTGCTACAATTAGCCTGCACCTGCTGTATGTCCGCCATCATGCTCTTCCCCCATTGCGCCGAACGAAAAGGGGCGGGGAATACACTAGAAAGAACGTCAGGGGCGGGCGGAGTTACATGCATGCGCAGTGTATATAAAGCGTAACACGCGTGCGTATTACGTTTGATCTGTGAGCGGAGGAAGGAGCATTGGACGCGGCGATCGTAAGAACGAAGGTAAGAGACAAACTTGTGCCTATTCTGCTTCTAGATTGAGGCCTATATTGTAACAAGATTAGGAGAGTTTTGTCTGACATTAGGCTTTGTCTTGTGTTGTGTCTTGCAGTGAACATGGATATTGTACTGAAAGATAAGGACTTCATTTCAGTCTTCATAGAGATGCTAAGGGAGCTGCCCTGTCTGCGGGAGATTAAACACCCCCATTACAAGAACCAAGCAAAGAGGAAGGCAGCACTGGAGCAATTGTGTGAAATTGTGAAGCAGGTGACCCCCACGGCAGACATCACTTTTTTAAAGATTTTCATTGGTGGCCTGAGGAGCACATATCTGAGGGAGCGCAATAAAGTCCTGGATTCGCAGAGATCCGGAGCAGCAGGTGACATCTATGTCCCCAGGATGTTGTACTACGAAAGGCTGCACTGAACCCAGGCCATCCCTCTCAAGTCTTCCTTCCACGCTTCCTTCCCCCCCGGCTGAGGCTTCTGACGCCCAACCTGGGCCTTCCAGGCCACATGTGGAGGAGCCCAGATTGAGCCAGGTATAGCATTCCTCTAAATATTTCTGCTTGTCCAATCAATGATGTGAACTATATGTTAGTTGGGAGTACTAATTAAGGATTGTGATTGATGATGCAAAACATTACAACTATGTCCCTTTTTCATACACAGGGAAGTCTCAGCCAGGAGGCGGCCGGGCCGAGCCGGCTGGCTGATCTGCAGGTCCCTCCACCCCCCCTGAAAACAGAAAGTGGCAGTAGGAGGAGTGCCCTAGAGGAGGCGGCTATCAGATTCTTTTGGAGGGCTACAGAGGTCCTGGGAGCACCACACACCAGGCAGGAGAACATTGCTGCCTTCATAGCATATAAAATGCAGAGGATGGAGGAGGGCCAAAAAGCCATGTGTGAGGCCCTCATATCTGAGGCTCTGGCGAAAGGTATGAGGGGCCAAATTACACCTCACACACAGCTTTGGGATGGTCCTCCTCCTCCTCCTGCAGGTCCTACTCCTCCTCCAGGTCCTACTCCTCCTCCTGCCACATCTCCAACTGCACAGCCACAGCCTGAAAGGAAGTGTGAAAGGAAGACCAGACAGTGAGGACCCTGGATCCAGTCTGGTGGGCCAAAAAATGCAGCCTCTTGTGGTACCACAGCCTGCGGACACAGATGTCATCTGCTGCTATCCAAGTCTCTGTGAATCCCGGACCAGACTGCCCTCCCTTACATATGGACTCCTCAGGCCACCAATTTTGATGTTGAAGAATTGATGTCTGCCGTGGGGGTCCCAGGCTTCGCTAATTTCTCTTGTTGATCCAGTGTTGCCTTCCTCTTTGTTTGGTTCTGATCCCTTAATAAAGGATTTTTGTTTTGAATTATACTCTCCTATGTGTTTTACTTCAAAAAGGACAGTTTTTTTGTGAGGATTCAGGTATATTTCAAATATACAATGTGAAATGAACAAGGGACACCAACACCAAACAATCTCCTTGAGATTAAATAATAAAAGATATCAATGGTGTTGGGGTAACTTGACACACAAAACACACCCAAAAATATTCTGGAGTAAAAATAAAAATAACATTGAACAAAGATCAGCCTTGGAAAAAATCCAAACATTAAATAAAAAAAAAGGCTTAAAATCCAAAATAAAAAAAAAAAAAAAAAATATAAAACTGTCAGATGTGACAACTAATAACAATATATTCAGGGAATCCCACTAAAACAACACAAATAAAAGTTTGTGAGAAGTGTGTGTGAATACGAGCAGCAAAACGACTTAATTCTTGTCACATTATAAAGAAGAAGAGAGTGCGCTGTATTAAACCATTTTTAACATTGCAGCGTGACGAAAGTGCTGTATCCATTGCGAACGCTAAGTTTACCAGAACGAGCTGTCCCGTGTTGGAATTTCTTCTGAGCATGCGTGGCACTTTGTGCGTCGGAACAGGCCACACACGGTCGGAATTGACGCGATCGGATTTTGTTGTCGGAAAATTTTATCTCCTGCTGTCCAACTTTGTGTGTTGGAAAATCCGATGGAAAATGTCCGATGGCGCCCACACATGGTCGGAATTTCCGACAACACGCTCCGATCGGACATTATCCATCGGAAAATCCGACCGTGTGTACGGGGCATTATAGTTGCCAACTCCAACCAAACCCAGATGTACCAGGCTCCTAGGGCCACAAAAAGGCCGAAGCCGGGTAAGGACCCAAAGAAACAAGGAGGAAAGGTACATGCTGCCAAACAGGTTAGACCTGCCGCTCATCATGGACTCCCAAGCTAGTGGGACCCTCTCCAATCATCCCCATCCAAGTAGATGGGATCTACACTAAAGCCCTGCTGGATACTGGAGCCCAAGTGACTTTATTATACAGAGACTTCTATGAGAAACATCTAAAACACCTTCCACTGCAAGGACTGGAGGAATTGGAGATATGGGGCCTAGGAACACAGAATTTCCCTTATGACGGCTACCTACCCATCAAACTCACCTTTGACCCGAGTGTGGCGGGAAAGGCCGAAACCTTCGACACCCTGGCGGTGGTGTGTCCTCGCCTCCCAGGGGCTGATAAGAGCTCCCTTATCATTGTGACCAATACTGACTTGGTCTGGAGACTTCTGACACCGCTTGTGCAGGAGAAAGGTACCTCAGCCAAGAGGGTACACCCCATGTTAAGTCAAGTGTACAAGGATCTAGTGCATGAACAGAAGGCCCCAGCAGAAGGTGTGGGAAAGGTCTGGCGCCTGGACAGGAGTAAAAAACTGGTGCAGCCGGGTGAGGTAGTCTGCTTAAAAGCCTCTATCAAGCTGACTTGGAGACAACCTGGCCCTTTCATTGTCCTTGAGATGGACAGGCAAGAGGAGGAAAGAGGTCTGGAAATAATCCCAGAAGTGTTGTCGACACGGCATAGACTCAGATAAACCTGGCAGACAAAAAGAGGGACCCAGGAAGAAGGAGTCAATTCAGGGCCAGTGGACTCCACAATGCGAAGAGGCCTTCAGACAGTTGAAGTGGGGCCTTACCACTGCTCCGGTCTTAGCCTTCGCAGATCCTACCAAACCCTATGAACTGCATGTGGATGCCAGCCAAGATGGGCTAGGCGGGGTACTTTACCAGGAACATGACCTGCATTTAAGGCCCATTGTCTACGTGAGCCGAAGTCTGGCCCCTGCTGAGAAGAACTACCCCACTCACAAGCTTGAGTTTCTGGCCTTGAAGTGGGCTGTGGTGGACAAGCTAAAAGATTACCTGTACGGAGCGGAATTTGTAGTCAGGACAGACAACAATCTCCTTACATACTTGCTCACCACTGCAAAGCTGGATGCCACAGGCCACAGATGGTTGGCTGCCCTTTCGACATTTACCTTACCTGAAGTACAGACCAGGGGTCGGTAATAGAGATGCTGATGCGTTGTCAAGAAGACTTTACTTTTCTCAGGGCCACTCAGAAGATTGGACCCAACTTACTCCTGAGGGAGTAAGAACCCTTTGTGAAGGGGCAGAACAGCAAGAAAAAGGTGGAGCCAGAGCTGAAGAATTCGGGGTGACTGCCGCAGGGGTGCCTAAGTTTTACTGTAGTGTTTCCCAGATCGCAGGGGAAGGTCTGCCTAAGCTATCAAGGAAGGATCTCCGGAGAGATCAACGGGAAGAGCCACTCTGTAACTTGGCAATGGAGGCTTTGGAGAATCAACACCCTGGACTACTCCTCAAAAGCATTCAGAAGGAAGCTCATTTGTTACATAAAGAGTGGCATCGGTTGCAGCTACAACAAGGGGTGGTCTACTGAAGGGGCCCCTCTGAAGATCCTGAAGGGAAGTGGCAACTGTTTCTGCCAGAGAAACATAGGGAGAAAGTACTGATCACCTTGCATGATCACCATGGCCATTTGGGATCAGAAACAACTCTTCAACTAATAAGGGATAAATTCTATTGGCCTCACATGAGGGCTAAAGTGGAGAGTTACTGTCATTCCTGCTAAAGGTGTATACAGAGAATGACTTTGCCCCAGCGAGCCGCTCCAATGGGTCACTTATCAAGCCAAGGACTGATGGATCTGGTCTGCATAGACTTTCTATGTTTGGAATCTGACTTGAGTGGACAAGGAAACATTCTAGTAGTCACTGATCACTTCACCAGGTATGCTCAAGCATTCTCTACTAGATCAGCAAGCAGCCACAGTGGCGAAGACCCTGGTGGAAAAGTTCTTCGGTCATTATGGTTTACCTAAACGGATCCACTCAGACCAAGGGAGAGACTTGAAAGTACTCTGATCAAGAGATTATTGGATTTACTAGGTATTCAGAAGTCTATAACTACCCCCTACCACCCACAAGGGGACCCCCAACCAGAGAGGTTTAACAGGACTCTTCTCAATATGTTGGGAACTTTGACTGCTGAACAAAAACCACATTGGAGCAAGCACATCACAGCCTTAGTACATGCTTACAATAGCACCAGGAGTGATGCTACTGGGTATTCACCCTACAGGTTGATGTTTGGGAGAGAAGCCAGACTCCCGGTGGACCTAGCTTTTGGAACTTCTCGGGACCATACCTCAGAGACCTCTCATCGAGGGTATGCAGATAGGTTGCGGAGGAGTTTGAAGATTGCCTATGAAAAATCCCAAGCTAAGTCAAACCTCAGAGGAAGTAGGAATAAGAGAAACTTCAACCTCAAAGTACGGATTGAGGATCTGCAACCTGGTGACTGAGTCCTATTAAGAAATCTGGGCGTTCCAGGAAAACATAAGCTGGCTAATCGCTGGAGGTCACAGCCATATATAGTATGCAGACGACTTCCAGGGCTCCCAGTGTATGAGATTAGATTGGAAGGGAACCCTGGACCAGTAAAGACCTGGCATCAGAATCACATCCTACCCCTCACAGAAGCAGTTAGGATAATCCCAGCGGAGGAATTACCATCTACGTCCATGGTTGTACGTCGACCAATAACTAGGTCTCAGCCTGGGTCCTCAACAACTGAAAATAGTGAGGGGGGAGACACGAACATAAGTTGGTTGTGGTCGCCTGATACACTAGAAGCTAAAGAAGGTGTTTCGTTCCAGACCAGAAGAGAAGATAGTGGGACTATTAGGCCAGAAGCCCCAGAATTTATACCACTGTCTGGACACTCTGAGAAATATTTGTCCTCCACTGGCATGGAGGTGCAGGAGTCTGAAATGGAGGAAAGAAATACTTGCCCAGAAGTGGTGATCACACCCAGACAAAGAGTAAAGAGAGACATTCGCCTCCCAAAAAGACTAGCATATGAGACACTAGGCGAATGCTCTGAAGTGACTCAAGTTACCAGCAAGAGGAATACTGAAGTGCCTGGTCTGAACTGTCAGTTCAGAAAGAGAAAGCCCCATCTCACCCCTTGACACATCTGTACCAGACACTATAGTGTCAACTGTGAGCGCACAGAACAGCTGCCCATCACATGAGAATTGGTGGGAGGCCCCTCTGTCAGTCTTATCAAGGAGGTTGTCAGACTTCATGGTATTCCGATGAACATTGTGTCAGACCGTGGGGTCCAATTTACATCAAGGTTTTGGAAGGCATTAGGTGGGTCTTTAACCAGTTGCCGACCGCTTAATGCAGATATACTGCGGCAGAATGGCACGGGCAGGCAAAATCACGTACCTGGTACGTGATTGCCTTCCCGCGGGCGAGGGGTCCGATCGGCTTCCCGTCGCCAGTGTCACTAAGCGATCATTTTTCTGATCGCTGTATTAGTGTCACTGGTGACGATAGGGAGGTAAATATTTAGGTTCGCCATCAGCGTTTTATAGTGTCGGGGACCCCCATATACTACCTAATAAATGTTTTAACCCCTTGATTGCCCCCTAGTTAACCCTTTCACCAGTGATCACCGTATAACTGTTACGGGTGACGCTGGTTAGTTTATTTTTTATAGTGTCAGGGCACCCACCGTTTATTACCTAATAAAGGTTTAGCCCCCTGATCGCCTGGCGGTGATATGCGTCGCCCCAGGCAGCGTCAGATAAGCGCCAGTACCGCTAACACCCATGCACGCAGCATACACCTCCCTTAGTGGTATAGTATCTGAACGGATCAATATCTGATCCGATCAGATCTATACTAGCGTCCCCAGCAGTTTAGGGTTCCCAAAAATGCAGTGTTAGCGGGATCAGCCCAGATACCTGCTAGCACCTGCGTTTTGCCCCTCCGCCCGGCCCAGCCCAGCCCAGCCCACCCAAGTGCAGTATCGATCGATCACTGTCACTTACAAAACACTAAACGCATAACTGCAGCGTTCGCAGAGTCAGGCCTGATCCCTGCGATCGATAACAGTTTTTTTGGTAGCGTTTCGGTGAACTGGCAAGCACCAGCTCCAAGCAGCGTCAGGTTAGCGCCAGTAGCGCTAACACCCACGCACGCACCGTACACCTCCCTTAGTGGTATAGTATCTGAACGGATCAATATCTGATCCGATCAGATCTATACTAGCGTTGTTATGGAAATGATTAAGAGCTCCAATCGAGCTCAAGGTTATCTGCTGCTGTCTCTAATTTGAAAAGTGTGGATATGCATGCATATAAAAGTAAACACTTTGAGACACGCTCATAGCATTACTGTTACACTTCTAATTTATTCAAGGCGGTGTTAATGTTTTATACACACAAATACGTCATTGCTATGTCAGTCTAATAGGTACATCTCATTGGTTAAGAAGATAAAAGAAGATGGAGAATTTTCATAACGAGGTTTGGCTCTCTCTGGTCTTATCTCCAGTTCCGCGTTCTTTTGATGTGTGGGAGGTAGGGGGTAATCGCCATCTTGAGAAAATATAGGAACAGAGCTAATCTGTATACTTATATAATGAGTAAGGAGAGAAATATGTATGCACATAAGAAAATAGACATTTTCAGATTACTATTATTATTATCTACATCACATTCCTTCACAATCCCCCCTAAAATGACTATTTTCTCTTTTCTGTCCCTAATACTAAAGGTCCCACTTTGGCCTGGCCCTTCTCCTCAGCAACTCTTTTAGGCTGTATATAGAATTGGGCAGTAACTGTTCACTTCCCTCCTCGATACAGCTGGAGAGGTGCAGTCAGGCGCTATCTATCCCTATAACCCTATAGGATTGTGAGATTATGGACAGGGAGTGACTGTAGAGGAGTGAAAGGGTTTGTCATCTTCCATCATAAGGAGGTCCTCTTCTTCTTGGTGGAGAAATGTAGGTGTGCTATTGTCTACAGCCTTGCTCATTAACTTTTTACAAAAGGTAGAATACAGCATACAATCAGGGCTAAAAGAACCAGGATTATTAATACTGTTACCCGTATCTGGACGAGCACCTTCTGCCACCCACTCATCCAGCTAAAATATTGGTCCCATGGGTCTGTGATACCTGAGTTCTTCTTCAACTCTAGTGACAGATCTTCTAATTTCTTTATAGCTAAAGTAACCTTACCATTTGGGCCAATATTATCAGGAATGTATGTACAACAGGTTCCCGTTTTTTCCTATGATTTTACAGACACCCCCCTTCTCGGCTAACACCATGTCTAAGGCCATCCGGTTCTGGAATGTCATGTAGGTAGTGGGGGCTAACTGATCAGAAATTCCCTGGAGGGCATCTTTAGAGTAATTTACAAATCTCTGTTGGTTATAATATGTGTAGTGTCAGGTCACCTAGAGGCTGGATGACAGATGCACTCCGTTGGGATCAGGAATGCACCGCAAGGTAGTGGACCCTAGCACTGACTGCTGCGGATTGTACCCTGGGAGGTTCAGGAAGCAGGTCTACTGGATCACTGACACAGATCCCACTGGGAGCTAGAGCATAGATTCCCCAGGGCGCGGAGTCTAAGAGCCAGCAGGTGTTCACCAGAGCCTCTAGTGGTGAGGATGGACTGCGCTGCAGTCTGGCTCCAGGTCGCGGCCCCCAGGGTCTCACAGCTCACGCTCACGGTAGACTACAGGAGCAGAGGAAGGAGGGAGCTGGCTGGAACATCAGGGTCACAGGCAAACAGGGATGGCCGGGAACAGGCCAAAGTCGGTAACAGAAATCAGATGTAGGAAACATAGCAAGTACACACATAGGCTAACACACAGTGGTTGATCAGCACTGCTGGCTTGCAGTGCACAGGTTAATATAGGGTTCCCTGATAGGGCCTGGGGTGGGGCCATGCTTATAGGGGAGGTTACAAAAGCAGTCTGGTGAGGGTCAGCTGGTCTCTAGAGATGAACACATGGAGACAGGTATGCTGATCGACAAACTCTATTGCATAACCATGACATGTAGTTAATCCAATCTACATTCTTGCTGACAGTTGTTATAGGGATCAAAGACTCAAAACCAGCTTTTACCTGATCCCTGGCTTTAAATTCATCAGGGACCCCCCTTGAAACCCCTATGACATGTATGTATACATGAGGATCAAAAGCTTCCGGAGAGAGCTGCTCGCTTCCTCCTCTGACTGTGTGCTGGGTCAGTGTATGTATCAGGGGTATCTTTGGTTAGGATATGGGGGCTTTCTATTTTCATCTTTTTTGTCTAATGCACTCTGTGGTCGCCCATTCTGGCCCTGTGTTCCAACCCACTGGCCCCCACAGAAGCCACAACTCTGTCCCCAGTAACTGTCTGTGTGGCATACATATATGTCCTTACCGTCAGGGATATCACTGTACCAATGGCATCACCATGAAGGGTCAAACGGACAAGGTACTATGTCACAGTAATCTAAGGTAAAGGTGGTCACATGTGTACCTGAAGAGTTACACCAAAACGTAATTATGTTATCATTTTTGTGATGGCCACCTCCTGGGCCCCTCCCCCCTAGATCAAACAGAAAAAGGATATGCAGCACCCGAAAACACGCTCTCCTGCAGTGATAAGCGTGCATTCAGGTGTTCTTCCTGGCCAACTTGACTGAGGTGGCTGTGGTCAGCAAAACTTGGAATGGACCATCATAACTTGGCTCAAGGATCTCCAGACAGTAGTTGGTGTGTTCCTGTATCTGATTCAGGATCTGGAATGGAAGAAAACACCTGGACATGCATTCAGGTTAATTCTCGTGATAATGTGGTTACATAATTAGTCAACACATCAGACTGCAACTGTAACTGTTGTGGAAAGTAACAACCAAGTCTGGGGGCTGAACCAAACAAAATTTCATAAGGGGATAGGGCATGTTTCCCCCGGGGGTGTGTCTGACACTAAACAGGGCAATGGGCTAACTGTCTGGCCAACTCATGTTAGTCTCTTGGGCCATCTTTAACATCCTGTTTTTAGTGTCCCATTCATCCTTTCTACCTTCCCGCTACTTTGAGGGTGGTATGGGATGTGTAGTGCCAACTGAACCCCCAGTGCTGCCCAAATCTCTTTAGTAAGGGTTGTTGTTAGGGCTGGTCCCTGATCTCTCAATATCACCTCTGGGACCCCAAATCTACATACTATCTCACTCAGTAATTTCTTAGCTGTGGTCCTGGCAGTCATGACCACTTCCACTAGGGCGTATTCGAATCTGCCACTTCTTGGCACTTGAGAATGATCAATTTGCATCCTCTGGAATGGGGTATAGGGCTTTTGCCAGGTGCTTCTTCTGTGCATTCTGGGTTACATTTGGTGCAGATAATGCATGATCTGCAGAAGCTGTCGGTCAGTGGAGTAACTCTTGGTGCAACACTTGTTGATAAGAGAGTTCATAAAAGTCTTTGTCAAGTGGGCAGCTCCATGTGCCCATTGCACCACGGCTGGGTACATACTCCTGGGTAGACTAGGCTTCTTGTTGTACTCGAATAGTCCATTTCTGAGAGTTGTTCCTCTCCGTTTCCAGCTTTCCTTCTTATCCGGACTTGCTGTTTCCTGTAGTTCTTTTAGATAAACTCTGTCCACTGGGAAAGTCTGTAAGGTAAGCACGGGGTGGTCTTCTTCTACCACCCTGCTGTCCACTTCCCGCGGACCACCAGCTGTCTGTTTGGCAGCTGTATTGGCTCGATGATTGCCTTAAGCTTCTTTTGAGTTCATTTTGTCGTGTGCTTTTACTCAGAATAGTCACTTGGGTTGGGAGAAGCAAGGCATCAATCAAGTTTTCACAGGTGTTCCTGCAGCCATCAGGAATCCTCTGTCCTAGATAACACCATAATCATGGGCAATGCTGAAAGCATATCTTGAGTCCATGAATGTTGGCTCTTTTTCCCTCTGCCCATTTACGTGCTGTAGTAAGTGCTTATAGCTCTGCCTCCTGTGTAGACATCACCGGTGTTAAGGCTTCAGCTTGTAGAACAGTGTTTTCAGTGGTGACCGCGTATCCTGTGCGGTCACGGGGGTAACAAGTCAAGACTCTACTCCTCCTCCTCCTTTCCCCCCTCGAGAAGTGGAAGAAGGGTGGTAGGGTTCAGTGTTTGACAACTTAATAGAGTAATGCTGTCCAGTAGGAGGGAACACAGGAGTCTCAAGTGTCTGGTAGTGGACAAGTGTTTCGGCTGGATCTTGGTTGAATATGGCAACAACGTCATGGGGAACAAGCAGAACGAGGCAGTGTCCGAGGACCAAGTTCAAAGTTTTGTCAAGCAAGTCTTGTGTAGCAAATCCAGCTCGCAGACACAATAGGCCTCCTCTTGCTACCGCATCCAGCCGACAGGAATAATATCCTATGGGGCGTAGGCTGATGCCGTGTGATTGGGTGAGTACACCTGCAGCATGTCCCAGACGTTCGGATACAAAGAGCTTGAGCGTTTTGTCGTAGGCTGGGAGCCCTAGCGCCGGGGGTGGCGCACTCAAGGGTTTCAAACTTTAGATATTTCTTCAGGAGACATCTGGAAGGGTCTGATTGCAGAGCATCAGTAGGAAGGCTTCTGGAATCCATGCTCTGCACTAGGAAATTAGTCCAAGGAAAATGACAGGTGTTGAGCACCACTGCAATTTGGGCTTTGAGGCTCTGCAGCCCTGGTTGGCAAGATAGCACAACAGGCTTTCTGAGGTGACTTCAAGAGGGGGTAAGTCAGCTGCACAAAAGAGAAGGTCATCAACATGTTGGAAGAGAATCACTTCCGGGTGTTCCTTTTGTCATGTGTCAAGGATGATAGCCATAGCTTTTGCAAACTGGCTTGGAAAGTTCTGTGCCCCTTGTGGCACAACTGTTTAGGTATGTTGCCGTTTCTTTCCGTGGATGAATGCGAAAAGATACCAGCAGAAGGGGTGAGGGTGGACACTGAAGAAAACGTTTGTAAGGTCCACCTCTGTGAGGTATTTTGCAGTCAAAGGCATCCACAGTAGGTACCTGGTTCTCTTTTTAGGATTCTCTTCTTGGGGTTATTGTGGTTTCCGGGGCAATGAAGCGCCGTCTTTTAGCTTGACTGAAACTGGTGGCACCTTTAAGTTACCGTTGTCTCCCGGTCCTGTGGACCATAGGCACGCAGGGATTCTGTCAAGTACTTCCTGCAGTATTGAACTTGAAGTTTTTTTTTCTTCATTAAGTGTCATCAGGAGAGGCAGAGAACACAAAGCAGATGAGTCTTCTAAAGATAGGGGAGTATGTAACTTCACCCCCCTTCAGGCGTGTCCTGATTGAGGCCTGTAGTCTGGACAACACATCAGCTCCTAGTAGATTCAAGGGACATGTAGAGGACACCACAAATCTGGCAAGCAAATCAGGAAGTGGAAAGGAAAGAATTATTAGGCAGGTTCACCGCTCTCAACACACTTTTGGCTGCACCCCTGTCAATGAGGAAAGTGGTAGGTTTTTCGTCTGGGACATCTTGGGGCTCTGCATTCTTTCCTTATGTGACCCCGTTTCCCACAGTTGTAACAGGTGATCCTTACCCTGGTATTGGGCAGTGGTGGTGGACGAGTGTAGGCGGGATCTTCATCATGGGTTACCATGAGGGGCGTTGGTTTTTTACCTTTTTGATTTTCTATACCTCTGGTCACCAACAATAAATCAGACATTTTCATTGAATAGTATTCAGGGCGGGCCACCATCAGGCCTTTTCTGATATCCTCTCTGAGCCCTGAAACAAAAGCAGTTGATAACATGTGTGTGTGTGCCTTTATGAGTCTAGCATGATACTTCTTCACAGACTCCCCTTTATCTTGGGTAATATCTTGGATTGTGGTCTTCTGATCCGTCAACTTCTCCTTTGCCCAGTCGTGGAGTTGTGCACAGAACTCCACGCCTGAGGTGTAGGAAGTGGCACTTGTCAGGCAGGCATCATTGAAGGCCATCTGCATGACTGGCCAAAAGACATATCCTGCTTTGATTTGGCATAGGCTGATCAAGTCTCTCCAGGCAGCTGAGTAAGTTTCTTGTATTTGCACTATCCTGTGGTAGAAGGGAATTGGCTGCTTCTCTGGGTCAGGCAGACTTGTCACTAAGGCCGCTGCTTGTGATAGAGTAAAAGCGACATACATCACTGGTGCCCCTTCTGGTAACCGAGACTGTTGTTGGGGCGGGGGCTGACAAGAGGCACTGTTCTTTATGGTTGCCAGCATGTGTTTGAGATCTTCTCGGAACTGAGAGTCTGGAGCCGGATTGGGGGTTAAATCAGTGGGTGGCCTTGCTGCCTGCTGTCGGGCTTCCCACTCAGATGCTTCTTCATCATTAACATATCCGGCCTGGGAATGTGATGCTCCCGTATTGGGGAAGACAGGTGTGTGGTATGAACCATCTTGGTTTAAAACAGCGAGGGCTGGGTACAGGCTGTTTAAGCTTACTGGGTGTACCAAGATGGCCGCCGGCAGGAAGTGCACTGGACTGGGTAGAAAGTGAAGGCATGGGTGCACTAAGATGGCCGCCGGGCTGAGTTGTCACAGTGGGTTGTGCTTGGGTAGTGAGAAAGGAGTGGTTGTTAGACGGAGGGCAGTGCTGTCCCTCCCCTCCTTTGTTTAAAGTTCCAACATATCATCAGCTCTGTGATAAACATACATAATACAATCGCCATTTCTTTCAACTTTGTTAACTATTTCAACATCTTCTTTGCAATATCACTTTCTTTTCCTTTTTTAAAAGAGAAAAATCACTTTCTTTTTTCTCTCGTACAACCAAGGGGTTAATATTTTTCTCAGCGTTCTTATCAGCAAATTCCTTCGGTGGGAGCTCATAAGACTAATGTACAGTTAATCTCAGAACAAGAACAAACACATCAGGGGTAGTGAGGAGCAACGGCTTGCGACCCAACAGATCCCCCGGGCAGCCCCCCTCCCCCTCTCGTGTATATCAAACAATAAACCACAAATACAATCACGACAGGACATTACACCTGCCACTCTTCGAACTGCAAAATTTCAGCAGGCTAAAATAACCACAAGGGCAGACCACCCTGCAAAATAAACACGTTTATAGACGTTTGCCACAAGGGAAACAATCTCATGCCAGAGGCCAAAAGCTCATCTGGAGATGAGACTACCCATTCACACATGTAGCACTTCAGGCTGCAAAGCCAGCAGCTGAAATTCCCCTCAAAGGTTCGTTGAACCTAGAGTAACAAGTCTACAACGTTTGCTACACGGGAAACAATCTCATGCCAGAGGCCGAAAGCTCATCTGGAGATGAGACTACCCATTCACACATGTAGCACCCTTAGACTGCTGAGTTTCGTAGCCCAAAGAATGGCAGACAGTGAACAAAGAATACAGTCAGCAGAAACCCATTGGCAGGTTCGTTAAAACAACCTCAGGCGAGGAAATACCTGCCTCTAAAACAGTCTCAGCATACCGACAGAATCCAGCCGTCAACCGAAAGATAAGAGAGTCGTACAGTGGTAAGAATATCAATCAACTCACCGGTACTGTTAGGGCTGCGCAAACCCCACTCTCATTAATCAGTTAACGCCCGAATGCTTGTCGCGGTATAACTTCGACCGTAGCCTGAGGTCCCGGGTTTCGGCACCATCTGTTATGGAAATGATTAAGAGCTCCAATCGAGCTCAAGGTTATCTGCTGCTGTCTCTAATTTGAAAAGTGTGGATATGCATGCATATAAAAGTAAACACTTTGAGACACGCTCATAGCATTACTGTTACACTTCTAATTTATTCAAGGCGGTGTTAATGTTTTATACACACAAATACGTCATTGCTATGTCAGTCTAATAGGTACATCTCATTGGTTAAGAAGATAAAAGAAGATGGAGAATTTTCATAACGAGGTTTGGCTCTCTCTGGTCTTATCTCCAGTTCCGCGTTCTTTTGATGTGTGGGAGGTAGGGGGTAATCGCCATCTTGAGAAAATATAGGAACAGAGCTAATCTGTATACTTATATAATGAGTAAGGAGAGAAATATGTATGCACATAAGAAAATAGACATTTTCAGATTACTATTATTATTATCTACATCACATTCCTTCACAGCGTCACCAGCAGTTTAGGGTTCCCAAAAACACAGTGTTAGCGGGATCAGCCCAGATACCTGCTAGCACCTGCGTTTTGCCCCTCCACCCAGCCCAGCCCACCCAAGTGCAGTATCGATCGATCACTGTCACTTACAAAACACTAAACGCATAACTGCAGCTTCGCAGAGTCAGGCCTGATCCCTGCGATCGCTAACAGTTTTTTTGGTAGTGTTTTGGTGAACTGGCAAGCACCAGCAGCCTAGTACACCCCGGTCGTAGTCAAACCAGCACTGCAGTAACACTTGGTGATGTGGCGAGTCCCATAAATGCAGTTCAAGCTGGTGAGGTGGCAAGCACAAGTAGTGTCCCGTTGCCACCAAGAAGAAGACAAACACAGGCCAGTCGTACCCATCATGCCCTTCCTGCTGCATTCGCCAATCCTAATTGGGAACCCACCGCTTCTGCAGCACCCGTACTTCCCCCATTCACATCCCCAACCAAATGCAGTTGGCTGCATGAGAGGCATTTTCTTTATGTCCTTCTGAGTACCCCTACCCAACGAACCCCCCCAAAAAAGATGTTGTGTCTGCAGCAAGTGCGGATATAGGCGTGACACCCGCTATTATTGTCCCTCCTGTCCTGACAATCCTGGTCTTTGCATTGGTGAATGTTTTGAACGCTACCATACACTAGTTGAGTATTAGTGTAGGGTACAGCATTGCACAGACTAGGCACACTTTCACAGGGTCTCCCAAGATGCCATCGCATTTTGAGAGATCCGAACCTGGAACCGGTTACAGTTATAAAAGTTAGTTACAAAAAAAGTGTAAAAAAAACAAAAGAAAAAAAAAAATATATAAAATAAAAAAAAATAGTTGTCATTTTATTGTTCTCTCTCTATTCTCTCTCTATTGTTCTGCTCTTTTTTACTGTATTCTATTCTGCAATGTTTTATTGTTATTATGTTTTATCATGTTTGCTTTTCAGGTATGCAATTTTTTATACTTTACCGTTTACTGTGTTTTATTGCTAACCATTTTTTTGTCTTCAGGTACGCCATTCACGACTTTGAGTGGTTATACCAGAATTATGCCTGCAGGTATAGGTATCATCTTGGTATCATTCTTTTCAGCCAGCAGTCGGCTTTCATGTAAAAGCAATCCTAGTGGCTAATTAGCCTCTAGACTGCTTTTATAAGCAGTGGGAGGGAATGCCCCCCCCCCACCGTCTTCCGTGTTTTTCTCTGGCTCTCCTGTCTCAACAGGGAACATGAGAATGCAGCCGGTGATTCAGCCAGCTGACCATAGAGCTGATCAGAGACCAGAGTGGCCCCAAACATCTCTATGGCCTAAGAAACCTGAAGCTACGAGCATTTCATGACTTAGATTTCGCCGGATGTAAACAGCGCCATTGGGAAATTGGGAAAGCATTTTATCACACCAATCTTGGTGTGGTCAGATGCTTTGAGGGCAGAGGAGAGATCTAGGGTCTAATAGACCCAATTGTTTTCAAAAAAGAGTACCTGTCACTACCTATTGCTATCATAGGGGATATTTACATTCCCTGAGATAACAATAAAAATGATTAAAAAAAAATGAAAGGAACAGTTTAAAAATAAGATAAAAAAGCAAAAAAATAATAAAGAAAAAAAGCACCCCTGTCCCCCCCTGCTCTCGCGCAAAGGCGAACGCAAGTGTCGGTCTGGCGTCAAATGTAAACAGCAATTACACCATGCATATAAGGTTTCACCGCGAAGGTCAGATCGAGGGCAGTAATTTTAGCAGTAGACCTCCTCTGTACTGTAAATCTAAAGTGGTAACCTGTAAAGACTTTTAAAGGCTTTTAAAAATGTATTTATTCTGTTGCCTCTGCACATTTGTGCGCAATTTTAAAGCATGTCATGTTTGGTATCCATGTACTCGGCCTAAGATCATCTTTTTTATTTCATCAAACATTTGGGCAATATAGTGTGTTTTAGTGCATTAAAATTTAAAAAAGTGTGTTTTGTCCCCAAAAAATGCGCAAATACTGTATGAAACACCCACCATTTTAATCTGTAGGGCATTTGCTTTAAAAAAAAATATATAATGTTTGGGGGTTCAAAGTAATTTCTTGCAAAAAAAAATAATTTTTGTCATGTAAACAAAAAGTGTCAGAAAGGGCTTTGTCTTCAAGTGGTTAGAAGAGTGGGTGATGTGTGACATAAGCTTCTAAATGTTGTGCATAAAATGCCAGGACAGTTCAAAACCCCCCCAAATGACCCCATTTTGGAAAGTAGACACCCCAAGCTATTTGCTGAGAGGCATGTTGAGTCCATGGAATATTTTATATTGTAACACAAGTTGCGGGAAAGAGACACATTTTTTTTTTTTTTGCACAAAGTTGTAGCTAAATGATATATTGCTCAAACATGCCATGGGAATATGTGAAATTACACCCCAAAATACATTCTGTTGCTTCTCCTGAGTACGGGGATACCACATGTGTGGGACTTTTTGGGAGCCTAGCCACGTACGGGACCCCGAAAACCAAGCACCGCCTTCAGGCTTTCTAAGGGTATACATTTTTGATTTCACTCTTCACTGCCTATCACAGTTTCGGAGGCCATGGATAGCCCAGGTGGCACAAACCCCCCCCAAATGACCCCATTTTGGAAAGTAGACACCCCAAGCTATTTGATGAGAGGTATAGTGAGTATTTTGCAGATCTCACTTTTTGTCACAAAGTTTTGAAAATTGAAAAAAGAAAAAAAATATGTTTTTTCTTGTCTTTCTTCATTTTCAAAAACAAATGAGAGCTGTAAAATACTCACCATGCCTCTCAGCAAATAGCTTGGGGTGTCCACTTTCCAAAATGGGATCATTTGGGGGGGGTTTGTGCCACCTGGGCACTCCATGGCCTCTGAAACTGTGATAGGCAGTGAAGAGTGAAATCAAAAATTTACATCCTTAGAAATCCTGAAGGCGGTGATTGGTTTTCGGGGCTCCGTACGTGGCTAGGCTCCCAAAAAGTCCCACATATGTGGTATCCCCATACTCAGGAGAAGCAGCTAAATGTATTTTGGGGTGCAATTCCACATATGCCCATGGCCTGTGTGAGAAATATATCATTTAGTGACAACTTTGTGCAAAAAAAAAAAAAAAATTGTCAATTTCCTGCAACTTGTGTCAAAATATAAAATATTCCATGGACTCAACATGCCTCTCAGCAAATAGCTTGGGGTGTCTACTTTACAAAATGGGGTCATTTGGGGGGGGGTTGTGCCATCTGGGCATTTTATGGCCTTCAAAACTGTGATAGGTAGTGAGGAGTGAAATAAAAAATTTACGCCCTTACAAATCCTGAAGGCGGTGCTTGGTTTTCGGGGCCCCGTACGCGGCTAGGCTCCCAAAAAGTCCCACACATGTGGTATCCCCATACTCAGGAGAAGCAGCTGAATGGATTTTGGGGTGCAATTCCACATATGCCCATGGCCTGTGTGAGCAATATATCATTTAGTGACAACTTTTTGTAATTTTTTTTTTTTTGTCATTATTCAATCACTTGGGACAAAAAAAAATAATATTCAATGGGCTCAACATGCCTCTCAGCAATTTCCTTGGGGTGTCTACTTTCCAAAATTGGGTCATTTGGGGGGGTTTTGTACTGCCCTGCCATTTTAGCACCTCAAGAAATGACATAGGCAGTCATAAACTAAAAGCTGTGTAAATTCCAGAAAATGTACCCTAGCTTGTAGACGCTATAACTTTTGCGCAAACCAATAAATATACGCTTATTGACATTTTTTTTTACCAAAGACATGTGGCCGAATACATTTTGGCCTAAATGTATGACTAAAATTGAGTTTATTGGATTTTTTTTTATAACAAAAAGTAGAAAATATCATTTTTTTTCAAAATTTTCGGTCTTTTTCCGTTTATAGCGGAAAAAATAAAAACGGCAGAGGTGATCAAATACCATCAAAAGAAAGCTCTATTTGTGGGAAGAAAAGGACGCAAATTTTGTTTGGGTACAGCATTGCATGACCGCGCAATTAGCAGTTAAAGCGACGCAGTGCCAAATTGTAAAAAGTGCTCTGGTCAGGAAGGGGGTAAATCCTTCCGGGGCTGAAGTGGTTAAAGATTGAACTTTATCTTCAGCTTACCATCCGCCCAAATGCTCTTAAAGGATACTTTTTTTTTTTTTTTTAATGACATTTTTTTATTTTACTGCATTTTAGTGTAAATATGAAATCCAAGGTCTTTTTGACCCCAGATCTCATGTTTATGAGGCCCTGTCATGCTTTTTTTCTATTACAAGGGATGTTTACATTCCTTGCAATAGGAATAAAAGTGACCCAAATCTTTTTTGTATAAATAAACACTAAGTCTAAAAAATAGGCCCATCTGTGAGACGCGATAAAGGAAAATCCAATACACAGCTTTTCCTGTTTACACTGTGATCAGCAATGACGCCCAGCAGGATAACTGAACCATTTCCAGACTGTCATTCTTCTATAAGCTGGGTGGGAAGTGGTTAAACTCAGAGATGCTATACTGGATATCTGTACACTTTGATAGTCTATCCTAATCTCTTATATCATGTTGTACGGTAATGTCTTATTGACATGTTAAAATCAATACAAGTTTATTGACAAGAAAACTATCTGGTCTCACCCTTTACCACCCTATTTGACCTATAAACATGCAAGGAGAGTTACATTCCATTTTTTGCATTTACATATGGAGCTGCCTGCATTCTCCCTTGCTTTTGATTTGCCTCTGATGAGCACTAGACATGGAGCAGGGACATGGATCAATGCCTTCCCCTAGTAAAAGCACCACCTACAGTTTGGTAAAACACCAGCTAGGCACATTTTTAACCCTTTGATTGCCCCTGATGTTAACCCCTTCCCAGCCATTGTCATTAGTACAGTGACAGTACATATTTTTAGCACTGTATTAGTGTCACTGGTCCCCAAAAAGTGTCAAAAGGGTCAGTTAGTGTCATGACTGTATGCCGAAATATAGCAGTCCCGCTATAGGTCGTTGATCACCGCCATTACTAGTAAAAAATAAAAATAAAATATCCCACAGTTTGTAGACGCTATGTCTTTTGCACAAACCAATCAATGTACGCTTATTGGGATTTTTTTACCAAAAAAATGTAGCAGAATACATATTGGCCTAAACTGATGAATACATTTGATTTTTAAAATGTTTTTATTGGATGTGTTTTGTAGTAGAAAGTAAAAAATATAAATCTTTATTGTGGAAAAAAAAAATGTCTGTCTTTTTTTGTTTATGGCACAAAAAAAATGCAGAGGTGATGAAATACCACGAAAAGAAAGCGCTATTTGTGGGAAAAAAAGGACATGCATTTTATTTGGGAACAGCATCGCACGCCCACACAATTGTCAGTTAAAGTAACACAGTGCCATTTTGCAAAATATGGCCTGGTCATGAAGGGGGTAAATCTAAATTTGCATGCTCTGTTTCTCCCGGATATGGGACTCTTCAAAAAGTGCATAAAAGCTGTGCTGCCAATGACTTCAATTTTTCCTATCTGCTGTGTGGGCACAAATTATATTAATTGTAAATTGCAATCTGCTTGTTCTCTTGCTCTCATAAATAGTAGAAATTCTGAACAGTTTTAAAATGATGTGCATAAAATAAGTAAATTTGTCCTTTCTCTCGCTAGGAAAGTTCAAGCCCATTTTTGGGGGAAAATTACAATCTGGTTACTCTTTCCTTCATAAATTGTGACCTTGACAATGATGACTTCAAAGACATATGGCAAATATGTATGCTGTTTCCATCTTCAGTGTCCAAAGCAAAGACACTGATAAACAAGTCCCTGTAAAATGTACCTCCTAAATTGAAAACTGTTCACACGGCATTGTTAGTTATGTTACTAAGCTATATGTTTACTGCACTGAATTGTTTATTTCCTGATGCTAAATGCATGCTCAGCCTCTCAAAAATTTAGCTGTGGTGCAAACCTGTATGCTATTTCTATTGGCCGTGTCCAAAAAAGACACATTTTTTTTCCAATGCTAAATGCTCTTATGCCGCGTACACACGACCAGACTTTACGGCATACTTTGCCCGGCGGACTTTGACGGACTTTCCGAATGAACGGACTTGCCTACACACGATCAACCAAAGTCTGATGGATTGGTACGTGATGACGTACGACCGGACTAAAACAAGGAAGTTCATAGCCAGTAGCCAATAGCTGCCCTAGCGTCGGTTTTTGTCCATCGGGCTAGCATACAGACGAGCAGACTTTTCGACCAGACTCAAGTCCGTCGGATAGATTTGAAACATGTTTCAAATATAAGTCCGTCAAACTTTTGAGGAAAAAAAAGTCTGCTGGAGCCCACACACGATCGAATTGTCCGACGGACTCCGGTACGCCGGACCAAGTATGCCGGAAAGTCCAATCGTGTGTACGCGGCATTAGAAACTGCCGCCTGTACACACTTGTTCAGATTTTTAAATTGTGATGCAAACCTGTATTTTATTTCCATTGTCGATGTTCCAAAAAAAGATACTTTTCCTCTGAGGTTAAATGTCCACTCAGAAATTGCAACCTTTCTAAACAGATTTTGTAAGTTGTGGTGCAAACCTGTATGCTATTTTTTTTTCCTGTCATTGTCCAAAAAAGACATTTTTTGTTTAGATCCTAATCCCACCCAGATAATACTATAAAGAGCTGTCTAAATTAAGCAAAGTTGGAATGTTTAATGAATACTATTCATATAGCATTTTTATGTTTGTATTACATGTTAAATCCCCTTAAATCTCAATCATTATTGTTCTCTGTAAAACAAATTTGTGTTATTTCTGGGAGGACCGTGGGCTGTGCCCAAACTGTAATCTCAGAAGTAACCATTTTGTGTAGTTTGAAAACCTCTCAATTTCCTGCAGCGTTGACCTTGAAGAGTACAAAAGCATCTTGTTGATGATGTTTGCTGTCAATGTGATTAACAAGGACTCCAATCTTCTGCCCAATATTACTCTGGGCTATCATATATTTAGTACTTGTAGTGATCCAATGAAAACTTTGGGATATGTCATAAATATATTGTCTGGAGAAACGAAAGCTCCTAACTATTACTGTAAGGGACATGGAGAAGTGGCTGGTTTTATTGGTGACACTACTTTCCAATCAAGTCGTGCAATGGCTCAGTTACTTAGTCTGTATCGTTATACACAGGTAAGTGATCACGTCAATATATTATGTATGTAATATGGTGTGTTCAATAGATCACTTAGTACAGTCTAGGTAGAATTTTCAAAGCTTTACTACTCTTTAAGGGGCGCAAATCAAAATGAACAGAAATGTGTTTATACATTTAGGGCACTCAAAACATAGTAACTTAAGGGAAATATCTAATGATCATTATCCACACAGCCCACTGAGTCCCACCATATTACTAACCACGTTCAATGCTTGAATTGAAGAGCACTCCAGATGGCTTCATCCAACCATGTCCCCTTGGTAGGTTTTAGAGTTGATTTCTGGCATTTTGCATCTAGTGTTCATATTATAAGCTTTGCAATCAGAAGGTGTAGGAAAAAAGTGTACATAGATTTGTTCTGGAGGAATGCCTTGTTTGTGGTAAGCACTCATTTTACCTTTTGTGAGCCCGTGGCTAGTTGCTCTTATTTGGCTGGATTAATGATTTATGTATATGCATGTTTTTCATTGCACACAAGGAGCCCTTACCTATGGATCCATCTGATGTGACTCACCCTGTGAAGGGATTGTAGAACTATTGGTCAGATTTTGGGCCTATTTTTGGTTTTCTCACATATAAAATTAATTTGATAAAATTTGATGTAGCTGACATCTGGTAGATACTCTACCATCATTTCAACTACCCCTGCACTAAGTATATTTTCTTTGCTTCCTTTTTCTTGTGAGAGGACACACTTGCTGATTTTTAAATCTAGTGGGGTCTCTCTATATGTCTGATACCAGCAAGATGGTTTATCTTTGGTCTCCCCTTAGCCTGAACACACCGGACGATACGGCTAGGCACACACACTCACTCGACTTGTACATAGATTTTATTTTTTTATTCCTCTCCCCTATTTCCATTTCAAGGGACAGGGCTGTGTAGGTTTATGCATTAACATATATGTTGATTATTTTTGTATTTCTTATGTACATCAGATTTGTGGAACCAGACTCTTTGGATTGAAGCCCCGAAGAAGCGGCCTATGTGCCATGAAGCATTTTGGCAAGCTCCATGTTACACTTTTGATATTAACCACTTGCCGACCGCCGCACGACTATATACGTCGACAGAGCGGCACGGGCAGGCAAAAGGACTTACAGGTACGTCCTTGCCTGCCCGCGGGTGGGGGGTCCGATCGGACCCCCCCCCCGGTGCCTGCGGTGGTCGGCAAATGTCCCCCGGTGATCGGTGGTGAGGGGGAGGCCATCCATTCGTGGCCCCCCCCTCGCGATCGCTCCCAGCCAATGGGATCATTTCCCTGCCTCTGTATTGTACACAGAGGCAGAGGAAATGATGTCATCTCTCCTCGGCTCGGTATTTTCCGTTCCGGGCCGAGGAGAGAAGACTGCAATGTGAGTGCACAACACACACACACACACAGTAGAACATGCCAGGCACACAAAACACTCCGATCCCCCCCCCCGATCGCCCCCGACCCCCCCCCAATCACCCCCCCCTGTCACAAACTGACACCAAGCAGGTTTTTTTTTTTTTTTTTTCTGATTACTGTATTGGTGTCAGTTTGTGACAGTTACAGTGTCAGGGCAGTGAGTGTTAGGCCCCCTTTAGGTCTAGGATACCCCCCTAACCCCCCCTAATAAAGTTTTAACCCCTTGATCACCCCCCGTCACCAGTGTCGCTAAGCGATCATTTTTCTGATCGCTGTATTAGTGTCGCTGGTGATGCTAGTTAGTGAGGTAAATATTTAGGTCCGCCGTCAGCATTTTATAGCGACAGGGACCCCCATATACTACCTAATAAATGTTTTAACCCCTTGATGGCCCCCTAGTTAACCCTTTCACCACTGATCACCGTATAACCGTTACGGGTGACGCTGGTTAGTTTGTTTATTTTTTATAGTGTCAGGGCACCCGCCGTTTATTACCGAATAAAGATTTAGCCCCCTGATCGCCCGGCGGTGATATGCGTCGCCCCAGGCAGCGTCAGATTAGCGCCAGTACTGCTAACACCCACGCACGCAGCATACGCCTCCCTTAGTGGTATAGTATCTGTACGGATCAATATCTGATCCGATCAGATCTATACTAGCGTCCCCAGCAGTTTAGGGTTCCCAAAAACACAGTGTTAGCGGGATCAGCCCAGATACCTGCTAGCACCTGCGTTTTGCCCCTCCGCCCGGCTCGGCCCAGCCAACCCAAGTGCAGTATCGATCGATCACGGTCACTTACAAAACACTAAACGCATAACTGCAGCGTTCGCAGAGTCAGGCCTGATCCCTGCGATCGCTAACAGTTTTTTTGGTAGCGTTTTGGTGAAATGGCAAGCACCAGCCCCAGGCAGCGTCAGGTTAGTGCCAGTAGCGCTAACACCCACGCACCGTACACCTCCCTTAGTGGTATAGTATCTGAACGCATCAATATCTGATCCGATCAGATCTATACTAGCGTCCCCAGCAGTTTAGGATTCCCAAAAACGCAGTGTTAGCGGGATCAGCCCAGATACCTGCTAGCACCTGCGTTTTGCCCCTCCGCCCGGCCCAGCCCAGCCCACCCAAGTGCAGTATCGATCGATCACTGTCACTTAAAAAAACACTAAACGCATAACTGCAGCGTTCGCAGAGTCAGGCCTGATCCCTGCGATCGATAACAGTTTTTTTGGTAGCGTTTTGGTGAACTGGCAAGCACCAGCCCCAGGCAGCGTCAGGTTAGTGCCAGTAGCGCTAACACCCACGCACGCACCGTACACCTCCCTTAGTGGTATAGTATCTGAACTGATCAATATCTGATCTGATCCGATCAGATCTATACTGGCATCCCCAGCAGTTTAGGGTTCCCAAAAACGCAGTGTTAGTGGGATCAGCCCAGATACCTGCTAGCACCTGCGTTTTGCCCCTCCGCCCGGCCCAGCCCAGCCCACCCAAGTGCAGTATCGATCGATCACTGTCACTTACAAAACACTAAACGCAACTGCAGCGTTCGCAGAGTCAGGCCTGATCCCTGCGATCGTTAACAGTTTTTTTGGTAGCGTTTTGGTGAACTGGCAAGCGCCAGCGGCCTAGTACACCCCGGTCGTAGTCAAACCAGCACTGCAGTAACACTTGGTGACGTGGCGAGTCCCATAAGTGCAGTTCAAGCTGGTGAGGTGGCAAGCACAAATAGTGTCCCGCTGCCACCAAGAAGACAAACACAGGCCCGTCGTGCCCATAGTGCCCTTCCTGCTGCATTCGCCAATCCTAATTGGGAACCCACCACTTCTGCAGCGCCCGTACTTCCCCCATTCACATCCCCAACCAAATGCAGTCGGCTGCATGAGAGGCATTTTCTTTATGTCCTCCCGAGTACCCCTACCCAACGAACTCCCCCAAAAAAGATGTCGTGTCTGCAGTAAGCGCGGATATAGGCGTGACACCCGCTATTATTGTCCCTCCTGTCCTGACAATCCTGGTCTTTGCATTGGTGAATGTTTTGAACGCTACCATTCACTAGCTGAGTATTAGCGTAGGGTACAGCATTGCACAGACTAGGACACACTTTCACAGGGTCTCCCAAGATGCCATCGCATTTTGAGAGACCCGAACCTGGAACCGGTTACAGTTATAAAAGTTACAGTTACAAAAAAAGTGTAAAAAAAAAAAAAAAAAACACAAACAAAAATATAAAATAAAAAATAATAGTTGTCGTTTTATTGTTCTCTCTCTATTCTCTCTCTCTCTATTCTCTCTATTGTTCTGCTCTTTTTTACTGTATTCTATTCTGCAATGTTTTATTGTTATTGTGTTTTATCATGTTTGCTTTTCAGGTATGCAATTTTTTATACTTTACCGTTTACTGTGCTTTATTGTTAACCATTTTTTTGTCTTCAGGTACAGCATTCACGACTTTGAGTGGTTATACCAGAATGATGCTTGCAGGTTTAGGTATCATCTTGGTATCATTCTTTTCAGCCAGCGGTCGGCTTTCATGTAAAAGCAATCCTAGCGGCTAATTAGCCTCTAGACTGCTTTTACAAGCAGTGGGAGAGAATGCCCCCCCCCCATCGTCTTCCGTGTTTTTCTCTGGCTCTCCTGTCTCAACAGGGAACCTGAGAATGCAGCCGGTGATTCAGCCAGCTGACCATAGAGCTGATCAGAGACCAGAGTGGCTCCAAACATCTCTATGGCCTAAGAAACCGGAAGCTACGAGCATTTTATGACTTAGATTTCGCCGGATGTAAATAGCGCCATTGGGAAATTGGGGAAGCATTTTATCACACTGATCTTGGTGTGGTCAGATGCTTTGAGGGCAGAGGAGAAATCTAGGGTCTAATAGACCCCAATTTTTTCAAAAAAGAGTACCTGTCACTACCTATTGCTATCATAGGGGATATTTACATTCCCTGAGATAACAGTAAAAATGATTAAAAAAAAAAAATGAAAGGAACAGTTTTAAAATAAGATAAAAAAGAAAAAAAATAATAAAGAAAAAAAAAAAAAAAAAAAAAAGCACCCCTGTCCCCCCTGCTCTCGCGCTAAGGCGAACGCAAGCGTCGGTCTGGCGTCAAATGTAAACAGCAATTGCACCATGCATGTGAGGTATCACCGCGATGGTCAGATCGAGGGCAGTAATTTTAGCAGTAGACCTCCTCTGTAAATCTAAAGTGGTAACCTGTAAAGGCTTTTAAAGGCTTTTAAAAATGTATTTATTTTGTTGCCACTGCACGTTTGTGCGCAATTGTAAAGCATGTCATGTTTGGTATCCATGTACTCGGCCTAAGATCATCTTTTTTATTTCATCAAACATTTGGGCAATATAGTGTGTTTTAGTGCATTAAAATGTAAAAAAGTGTGTTTTTTCCCCCAAAAAATGCGTTTGAAAAATCGCTGCGCAAATACTGTGTGAAAAAAAAAAATTAAACACCCACCATTTTAATCTGTAGGGCATTTGCTTTAAAAAAATATATAATGTGTGGGGGTTCAAAGTAATTTTCTTGCAAAAAAAAATTATTTTTTCATGTAATCAAAAAGTGTCAGAAAGGGCTTTGTCTTCAAGTGGTTAGAAGAGTGGGTGATGTGTGACATAAGCTTCTAAATGTTGTGCATAAAATGCCAGGACAGTTCAAACCCCCCCCAAATGACCCCATTTTGGAAAGTAGACACCCCAAGCTATTTGCTGAGAGGCATGTCGAGTCCATGGAATATTTTATATTGTGACACAAGTTGCGGGAAAGAGACAATTTTTTTTTTTTTTTTTTGCACAAAGTTGTCACTAAATTATATATTGCTCAAACATGCCATGGGAATATGTGAAATTAAACCCCAAAATACATTCTGTTGCTTCTCCTGAGTACGGGGATACCACATGTGTGAGACTTTTTGGGAGCCTAGCCGCGTATGGGACCCCGAAAACCAAGCACCGCCTTCAGGCTTTCTAAGGGCGTAAATTTTTGATTTCACTCTTCACTGCCTATCACAGTCTCGGAGGCCATGGAATGCCCAGGTGGCACAAACCCCCCCCAAATGACCCCATTTTGGAAAGTAGACACCCAAAGCTATTTGCTGAGTGGTATAGTGAGTATTTTGCAGACCTCACTTTTTGTCACAAAGTTTTGAAAATTAAAAAAAGAAAAAAAAAATTTTTTTTTTTGTCTTTCTTCATTTTCAAAAACAAATGAGATCTGCAAAATACTCACCATGCCTCTCAGCAAATAGCTTGGGGTGTCTACTTTCCAAAATGGGGTCATTTGGGGGGGGGTTTGTGCCACCTGGGCATTCCATGACCTCCGAAACTGTGATAGGCAGTGAAGAGTGAAATCAAAAATGTACACCCTTAGAAATCCTGAAGGCGGTGATTGGTTTTCGGGGTCCCGTACGCGGCTAGGCTCCTAAAAAGTCCCACACATGTGGTATCCCCGTACTCAAGAGAAGCAGCAGAATGTATTTTGGGGTGCAATTCCACATATGCCCATGACCTGTGTGAGCAATATATCATTTAGTGACAACTTTGTGCAAAAAAAAAAAAAAAAAATAATAAATTGTCACTTTCCCGCAACTTGTGTCAAAATATAAAATATTCCATGGACTCAACATGCCTCTCAGCAAATAGCTTGGGGTGTCTACTTTCCAAAATGGGGTCATTTGGGGGGGGTTTGTGCCATCTGGGCATTTTATGGCCTTCAAAACTGTGATAGGTAGTGAGGAGTAAAATCAAAAATGTACGCCCTTAGAAATCCTGAAGGCAGTGATTGGTTTTCGGGACCCCGTACGCGGCTAGGCTCCCAAAAAGTCCCACACATGTGGTATCCCCATACTCAGGAGAAGCAGCTAAATGTATTTTGGGGTGCAATTCCACATATGCCCATGGCCTGTGTGAGCAATATATCATTTAGTGACAACTTTTTGTAATTTTTTTTTTTTTTTGTCATTATTCAATCACTTGGGACAAAAAAAATGAATATTTAATGGGCTCAACATGCCTCTCAGCAATTTCCTTGGGGTGTCTACTTTCCAAAATGGGGTCATTTGTGGGGGTTTTGTACTGCCCTGCCATTTTAGCACCTCAAGAAACGACATAGGCAGTCATAAATTAAAGGCTGTGTAAATTCCAGAAAATGTACCCTAGATTGTAGGCGCTATAACTTTTGCGCAAACCAATAAATATACACTTATTGACATTTTTTTTACCAAAGACATGTGGCCAAATACATTTTGGCCTAAATGTATGACTAAAATTGAGTTTATTGGATTTTTTTTAGAACAAAAAGTAGAAAATATCATTTTTTTTCAAAATTTTCGGTCTTTTTCCGTGTATAGCGCAAAAAATAAAAACGGCAGAGGTGATCAAATACCATCAAAAAAAAAGCTCTATTTGTGGGAAGAAAAGGACGCAAATTTCGTTTGGTTACAGCATTGCATGACCGCGCAATTAGCAGTTAAAGCGACGCAGTGCCAATTTGTAAAAAGTGCTCTGGTCAGGAAGGGGGTAAATCCTTCCGGGGCTGAAGTGGTTAAGCTACAGTGCCTTGCAAAAGTATTCACCCCCCTTGGCTTTTTACATATTTTGTTATATTACAGCCTTCAGTTTAATGTTTTTTTAATCTGAATTATATGTGATGGATCAGAACACAATAGTCTAAGTTGGTGAAGTAAAATTTGAAAAATATATACATAAAGCTATTTTTCAGAAATAAAAAACTGATAATTGGCATGTGCGTATGTATTCACCCTCTTTGTTATGAAGCCTATAAAAAGCTCTGGTGTAACCAATTACCTTCAGAAGACACATAATTAGTGAAATGATGTCCACCTGTGTGCAATCTAAGTGTCACATGAGCTGTCATTACATATACACACCTTTTTGAAAGGCCCCAGAGGCTGCAACACCTAAGCCAGATGCACCACTAACCAAACACTGCCACCAAGACCAAGGAACTCTCCAAACAAGTTAGGGACAATGTTGAGAAATACAAGTCCGGGTTAGGTTATAAAAAAAATATCCAAATCTTCTAGGAACACCATCAAATCTATCATAACTAAATGGAAAGAACATGGCACAACAGCAAACCTGCCAAAAGACGGCCGCACACCAAAACTCACGGACGGGGCAAGGAGGGCATTAATCAGAGAGGCAGCACAGAGACCTAAGGTAACCCTGGAGGAGCTGCAGAGTTCCACAGCAGAGACTGGAGTATCTGTACATAGGACGACAATAAGCCGTACGCTCCATAGAGCTCCATGGCCAGAAGAAAACCATTACTTTCAGCAAAAAACAAAATGGCATGTTTTGAGTTTGCGAAAAGGCATGTGGGAGACTCCCAAAATGTATGGAGGAAGGTACTCTGGTCTGATGAGACTAAAATTGAACTTTTTGTCAATCAAAGAAAAGGCTATGTCTGGCACAAACCCAACACATCACATCACCCAAAGAACACCAGTTTTTCAGCAGTCAGGACTGGGAAACTGGTCAGGGTTGAGGGAAAGATGGATGGTGCTAAATACAGGGATATTCTTGAGCAAAACCTGTACCACTCTGTGTGTGGTTTAAGGGGAAGCATGTAAATGTGTTGGAATGGCCTAGTCAAAGCCCAGACCTCAATCCAAAAGAAAATCTGTGGTCAGACTTAAAGATTGCTGTTCACAAGTGCAAACCATCCAACTTGAAGGAGCTGGAGCAGTTTTGCAAGGAGGAATAGGCAAAAATCCCAGTGGTGAGATGTGGCAAGATCATAGAGACTTATCCATAGCGACTTGCAGCTGTGATAGCCGCGAAAGGTGGCTCTACAAAGTATTGAGTTTAGGGGGGTGAATAGTTAGGCACATTGACTTTTTCAGTTATTTTGTCCTATTTGCTGTTTGCTTCACAATAAAGAAAAATCTCCAAAGTTGTGGGTATGTTCTGCAAATTAAATTATGCAAATCCTCAAACAATCCATGTTAATTCCAGGTTGTGAGGCAACAAAACACAAAAAATTCCAAGCGGGTGAATACTTTTGTAAGGTACTGTACGTACATGTGATTTTGTATGCTTATAGGTCCTTTCACACATGCGGACAGTTCAGGTCCACCTGTCAGTTTTTCAGGCGGACCTAAACGGACGCTCTATGCATCTTTATGGAGTAACGGATGTCAGCAGTGACATGTCTGTTGACATCCGCTCCGCTCTGCAAAATCCAGACGGATCGGATGAAAATGGACAAGCGGATCCGTTTTCATCCGATTCCCCATAGAGTACAGCGGGGCTCTGACAGGTCCACCCCTGCACAGTGAGCAGAGATGGACCTGCGCATCAACGGATTGATCCCTGCTGAGCAAGTGGAGTCTGTGAAAACGAACATCGATGTGTGAAAGAGCCCTATGGACCTTGTTGGTAGCCCAATATTTTCTATGTATATTTGAATGAATGTTTTTATAATTGATAGATGTGTATGCTATATCATAAGGGATCCACCAATTAATGCCTAGTTTCTACATTTACCCATTTGTACTTCTTGACCATATATTGACTGGTGCTCCCTGATATGCTAAGCTGCATTAGCCTTGGACCTTTACTATATACCTACACTTTTATACTTTATACTTTTTTAGATTTACAAAGAACCTGCAAGTATTAGCAGATAGGAGGGATACATGAAAAAACAAAAAAGTAACACTGTCCACACCACATACCAGATAAAACAAGACCACCAACAATGTGACAAAAAAAATTGAGCAATTGATAATTAATGAGTATCTGAATATAGTCCTAAGTCTTTGGTAAGAACTGAAGCAAATATTCTGCCGCTGTCCCTGATTACACCATGTACAAGAGAATGCACTGGATCTGAGCAAAAAGCAAATAAGAGAAAAACGTGGAAGCTCAAACCTTGAGCAGTTAATGATCAAGGTATTAAAATCAACAATGCTTGCACTTCCCCTCTGACGAAAACTGTTTGCAAAGTGTGGATCCAGTATTCCTGACATTAAAGTAAGAGGAGCCTAGTGGATTCTGGGGACATGGTCATTTACCATGCCATGGAGATATGTTTGGTGGTTACAGTCTATGAAATGGGTGACTACAAGTTTGTCACTGTCAAGACAACACTATGTAGATATGTCCCTGCCACAGTATGTCCGATCAGCCCCTGCCCTGTCCACCTTTAGCAGATCCCTGAAAACTCATTTATTCAGGGAAGCCTATCCCACACCCTCCTGACAACTGTCCCCGAGCCACCCCCAACAAATCATTCTCTGCAGCAGTTACCTTTTGTACCACCACCCCCTCCCTTTAGAATGTAAGCGCTACAAGCAGGCCCCCCTGTACCTTTTGTATTGAACTGTACTGTAATTTTGTTGTCCCCCCTATACATTGTAAAGCGCTGTGTAAACTGTGTTGCTATATAAATCATGTATAATAATAATAATTATAATGTAGATGTTAAAATGTACGATTAAAAGGTCCAATAGTTCTGTTGACTTAAGTCAAACTATGCAGAAATCTGAAGATATAGACACAATACTCAGTATTGCACTTGTGATAATGTTGAATAGAGAACAGTCGACCAAAGTTATAATGTGTAAATGAGTTACTAGTAAGAAGAGCATTGCACATTTTGCAGTTGGGACGTCTGATACACTCACAATGTGAAATGAACTCTTCACAGTTGGAGAACCATACCTTACCAAACTTTTCTCTATTTTTGCAGCCATGCTGCAAACTTAGAGAAGGTCACGCCCCCTTGTAACGTCACCGCCCGGGGCATAATGGGTCAGTGACATCACAAGGGGGTGTGGCCTCCGGATGACATAATCTGACCCCTCACGATCGCCACTATTTGATATTTGAGCTCTGTTTCGTTCTTCCAAATTCAAAATGAGTTTGTTTTTTATTATTTTAATAAACTAGTGTTTTAAAACGTTATTACGCTATGTGAGTTTTGTTTGCTCCTTGCATGGCATATGAAACTACACGTTTGGCTTATGCTGGATTACCTATGGGAGAGGAAGCCGTGCGGACCCCCCTTTTTCTTTTCACCATCTGTTGATGACATCTGACAAGACGCATTTCCCAGAACCAGTGGTTATTATGCTTTTTTGACTTGTCTGGTGTACGCCATTTCAGGTCAATTTTTTCCGTAAGCCTCTTCTACTCCTGGTGTTGGCCCCGGCACTGATGTACAATCTATGCACACTTGTGGTTTCTCTTCTGCCCACTCACCAGATTTGGTGCGACTTTGGTGCGACTTCTGCCCACTCGCCAGATTTGGTGCAACTTCTGCCCACTCGCCAGATTTGGTGCGACTAAAATTCTGTGAATACCATCTGGCCATGCATCACCCCCTTTGAACTCTGTTGATGTTTTCTTCACTATTTTTCTACACATTTTTTATGGACTTTTATAGTTTTATGTTTTTTATGTTTGGTGTCTGGCACGGGTTTCTACTAATCACTGGCACATCTGATGATTAAGCATTATTGTGTATTTACTTTATATGTGATCAACACTGATTAATTATTTGACACTATCCATTTTATGATCATACATTTTTTGGTAGTATTCACTATTTTTATATGTCTTTATTGTAACACACACGGCTGTGGATGTGATATATAGCGCCACACTTTTGTTTCTTTTGTTTTTTTTCTGCCTTGAGTCTATAGGTGTGTTGGCTGCTTTTCACTTTCTTTCTAAACGTAGCGCTGTACTTAATTTTTATTTTTGTTAAAGGGGACTTCCAGATTCCGATAAGCCCCCCGCCCACAGACCCGACAACCACTGGGCAAGGGTTGTCGGGAAGAGGCCCTTGTCCCCATCGACATGGGGGCAAGGTGCTTTGGGGTGGGGGGCACAGAGCCCCCCATGCCCCAAAGCACCCATCCCCCCATGTTGAGGGCATGCAGCATGGTATAGTTCGGGGGGGGGCACTCGCTCGTCCCCTCCCTTTCCTGACCTGCCCGGCTGCATGCTCGGATAAGGGTCTGGTATGGATTTTGAAGGGACCTCCACGCCATTTAAAAAAAAATTTTGGTGTGTGGGGGGTCCCCTCTGAATCCATACTAGACCCAAGGGCCTGGTATGGACTTGGGGGGGGACCCCACGCTGATTTTTCTCTCAATTTTTTTTTTTAGCCAGCAATTTTTTTATTACATTCAGCGGGAAGCCCGCTGACAACTGATGACTCATCGGTTGTTAAGGACGCGGCAACCGGCTTCCTGGCCCCCTCCTTAGAAATCAGCTATATACAGTGTAAAAATAAAACGCAACACGCAAATCGCGGCAAAAACGTGTGTCCAAAAACGTGGCAAGTACTGCAAAAAGCACTGCAGAAACGTTCAAAAGCAACATGCATAGATGTGCATCGAGCCTTAGATCCAATTGTATCTTATTGTATCTCTAACAATCTGAACGGATACAGAGTAATTGAGAGAGATAAAAGGATGAAATCTAATGGATGGAATTAATTGGTTTGAAAGACTTCAGGACTTTACTAGCACTCCATAGATCACAACAACAAGTATGGTGTGAAGGGAAACCCACAACCCCAAGCAGGACTTCATGTCTCTGTTTCTGTTCTATGATCACCTCCTCTAAATATAACTTTCATAATATGACCAACTTTTTAACTTCCTTGAAATGTGGAAGAGGAGGTGACCTTTAACTACTTGCTTACTGGGCACTTATACCCCTTTCCTGCCCAGGCCAATTGTCAGCTTTTAACACTGTCACACTTTGAATGACAATTGCGTGGTCATGCAACACTGTACCAATATGAAATTGTTATAATTTTTTTTCACACAAATATAGCTTTCTTTTAGTGGTATTTAATCACCACTGGGTTTTTTATTTTTTGATAAAGAAAAAGACTGAAAATTAAAAAAAAAATGTTTTTCATATTTTATTATAAAATTTAGCAAACAGGTCATTTTTCTTCACTGATGAGGCGGCATTGATGAGCACTGATAGGCTGCACTGATGGATGCATGATAGGGGGCACAGATGGGCACTGATAGGGGGCACAGATGGGCACTGATGGGGGCACAGATGGGCACTGATAGGGGGCATAGATGGGCACTAATACTGATGGGCACTGATGAGGCGGCACTGGTGGGCACGGATGAGGCTGCACTGATGGATGGCACTGATGGGTGGCACTTATGGGCACTGATAGGTGGCACAGAGAGGTGGCACTGATAGGTGGCACTGTTAGATGACACTGAGGATGTGGCACTGATTGGCTGCACTGATCGACACTGATAGGTGGCACATGAGGGAACTGATTAGCAGTACTGATGGGCACTGATTAGCAGCACTGCAGGGCACTGATTAGCGGCACCGGAGGGCACTAATTAGCGGCACTGATGTGCACTCTGTGGGACTAATGTCCCTCCAACAGAAGCCGGTTAACGGATTTCTTCTTTTCTGCACACTAACAGCGTGAGGGAAAAAAAGCCAATAACAGGCTTCTGTTTACTTCCGTGATCAGCTGTCATTGGCTGACAACTGATCACGTGGTAAAGGACCCACTTTACCCGATCTGTAATCAGCCAAGTCCCAAGTACTCAACAATTACAGAGCACGCTGTGAGAATGGGAGGATGTCCATGTATGCCCTTCCGGAATTTTAAGCCCATGCTGTAGCCGTATTTCGGCTATAGCGCAGGCACCAAGTAGTTAAAGAGGAACAATCTCGGGTCTGCATGGCTGTGCTGGGGATAATTCACACAGGTACATTCTAACTTTTGTAGCACCCTCTACCGCAGGTAGGTGCTAGAATAGGATTTTTCTAGGTAAAACTGTCAGCACAGGTAAATTTAGGCAGGCCTATGCTTCAGGCTAGGCCTGCTTGTTTTGATCTGGGGGCAGGGAGTGGTTAGTGTAGCGGTGGGTGTGACCACCTGTGCTCTGGTTGTGAGGTGCCTCCCCTGCTTCCGGGGAGATTGTTCCGGAAGATAGGCAAGACCTGGAACTGGAGTGGCAGGCAGCTCATGTCAGGAGCCCTGACCAATCCCCACTTGGTATTGGCAAGGGGCAGGCCTCCCATATAAGCGAAAGTCACATGCTGCTGTGGGTTGTCGACCAAGAGAAGTGGAGGATGGAATACTAGGTAGCTGCTGTAGGGTGTCCCCATCTGGATGGGGGGTGCGGGGAATGCGGAGAGGCCTGGGGAGAGCTGTGAGGGAACCTCATCCTTACACAGTCATGGATGAGGTCTGAGTCTGTACATGGTCACAGATGAGGAATTCCTTGAGCAGAAGGGCAGGAGGTGCTGCTGAAATGTATGTCCGGATAAAGTTCTCCATCATGGACTTGGGGCAGGAGAAGATCAGTGTGTATACCACAGTGGGTTGCTGGGTGCAGAGGCATGCCAGGGAGTCTGGGAGGGAACTTCATCCTTACACGGTCATGGATGAAGTCCTCATCTTTACACGATCATTGGCGAGGAGTCCCGGAACAGAGGAGAGACTATGGGGTGTAGTGTCAAGTCGCTGTGGCCTGAGGGCACAGGATTTCCCAGCCGGACTAGCTGGGAGCAGTAGTCCACCTGTTACCACATGTTACTAACTTGCTAGGCCGCTGGGGAGAGGTGCTGCAGACCTCTGGCCTAGTAATAGCACTCAAGTAACATTGTTTAAGCAACATTACAATAGTAATTAAGTACAGCCAGCCAGCTGGGGTTATTCAGAATGATCCCCTTTGGACATACTGAAGATGATGAGACAGGAATCTAACAGTTTTACAGTGGAAGATTTGTGCAGGAGGAGAAAAGTCCTGGGAGTGATATTCTGCAAGAGCTAGAGCAGAAGAGGCGGAGTAATAGTCTGCATGGAGATATGCAGGGGAAGAGACTGTGAATGTCAGGAGTACATCAGTTCTTCAGGGCTAAATCTACTAATAAATGTTCTCTAAATGTGATGGCATTTCAACAAGTTCTATGGGCATCCCATATTCCCCTTTACCCCAACCAAGTTATATCCCCCCAATAAACAAAAACAAAACAACGCAAATTACTTCATTGTCTGAGGTGATAGATGGAAGTCTGGCAGCAGGGTGATATGGTGGATGTTAATTACTAGTAGCAACCAAGCGCTACATTTGGAAGTCCCACCGAGATCTGCCTTCACGGTGAACCTGCTGGCCGTCGTCCCTAGCAACCGCTAAAAGTTGGGGGAGACTTTGCCTGTTTTGCCAAGTTTGGGATATGACAAGGAAAGGACTATATGTTTGCTCTCAAAATTGACTTTTGCCATATGCTGTTGCCCATAGCAACCACATTTAAGTTTGTCGCCAAGTGCCGTTGTCCATAGCAACTATCCAGGATCAGGGCTGCCATCACGCCCCTGCACACAGTTGCCTCAATGGACACTCACAACAGTGATAAGCCTTGCAACCAGTGACTGTAACAATATGCTATCACCCGTGGTAACCACGGCGAGCGATCGCACACATTGGATTACAAATATGTTCAGCGCTCTGCATGGCGCGGGCATTACTCACTGCATTGCAGAAACGTAAATGACTTTATTAATCCTGCTTAACACAGTGAAAAGGAGGTTGTGAATGTCTGCTGTTGCCCTTAGTAACAGAATACAAGAAGTGGGTGTCTTTGATGGGAGGCTCCACGGACGGTGCCACACAGTAGGAAATTGCAGGGAGAGACTTTTGTTGTGTTAACGGTGACTATTGCATAGTTTGCCTGCCATCAGTTCCAGTGCTGTGACTCAGTTCCAAAACTAACATGCCTGGACAGTGCCTGCAGTTCATCAGTGCCTGCCACCAGGTGTCTCTACAGTGCCTGCTTACAGTTTCTTGCAACAAGGGTGTGTGGGCGGAGTTACAGCCCAGCGGAGGACAGTAATAATATTAATAATAAATTTTATTTATAGTGCCCTTTTCATCAAAAGATCTCAAAGTGGTACAGGTTAGAAACAAAAAAAATCAGTGACGGAGACCAGCGTGTTGCGCACCAGACACGAGGCTGATGAAGATGACGAAGGATGGTCGGAGGACACCTGCTATGCAGTGGTCGCCTGATGTGCAGGATCGGGTGCTCTTAGGGCCAATGCAGCGGCAATCAAGGTATTATTCTACTGCACACAGGACTATGTATGCTGCAGTTACAGGTGACTCGGAAAGCCGGAGAGGGCCATGTATCACCCATCCCAGTCGTGAAAGAACTATCATCAGGCTCGTCCATCTCAGAGTTCCGGCACACAGAGGAGGAAGAGGATGTCGGGAAGACCTGTGGCCTGGCCAGGGGCCCGGGGGTTGCAAGTGCTATTGTGCAGCCCCCGGTTGATCTCCCTGAAGAGCCGGCTCCAAGTAAGACCCTTGCTGTGCCCATCCAGAAGGAGCCCATGCTGCAGGAGGAGGAAGATCCTGAGCTGGATGGGGTGAGTGAGGGCCGGGTCATAGACTGGGGTTCGCCCAGACTGTTGGACAAGTTCAGTTCCATAGAGAAATTATTTTCTCGGTCCTTCCCGGAGCAGGCCTCCAGTAAAGAAGAGGAGGAGTGGGACAAGGGAGAATCTCTATCTACAGGGACCCCGTCCGAAGTTGGTGAGGGACCACAGTCACCAGCACAGACCCCAGTCCAATCCCACAGACTTTTCATCAGTCCGCCCTCTACTACCCAGACCAGGGCACCCACCTACCATCAATGGGTCATCAAGGCCCCAGATGACTGCGTCCTACCTGGCGGGGGAAAGCCCATAGAGTTGCCCAGGCTTTCCCATGTCTCCTGCTTCCAGGGAGATTGTTCTGGAAGAGAGGCAGGACCTGGAACTAGAGTGGCAGGCAGCTCATGTGAGAAGCCCTGACCAATCCCCACTTGGTATTGGCAGGGGGCAGGCCTCCCATATAAGCTGAGGTCACATGCTGCTGTGGGTTGTCGACCAAGAGAAGTGGAGGATGGAATACTAGGTAGCTGCTGTAGGGTGTCCCCATCTGGAGGGGGGGTGCGGCGAATGCGGCGAAGGACTTTTTTTCACATGCATTGTGTGGCACTTAGCACTTTTGTTGAATTATGATATTCAATTTTGCACTAAGCACTTTTTTGGAATTTGCTTGTATTTATGTATCTTTGCACGTATTATTTCATTGTCATTAGATATACTTATTACTACTGTAATATCGGGGACCATTAGCTCTCGTGGCAGATGCGTTTGTCAGTGATTCAAGCCAGTCAGGAACTATATTTAAGGGCATGGTAGCCCATTTTTATTAAAAAGGCAAATAAAAGTCCGTAACATAAAGGGTTCCCACGCAGGGGTTCCTCTCCAGCAAATAAACACAATAGAAAATGCTAGCCCACCTGGCTCTCTTTAGCAGTATCTCTGCTCTTTATCCTGGTCACACAGACCACAGGATTCCTCAATGTGGATGGCTTCACTTTAGTGCCCACAGCTCCGCTTTGGCCTTAATCCTCAGGCCGTTCCACTGCCTCTTGCAGTCACACGTTCTGGCTGCCTCCTGCAGCCCCTCTGACTCCTGAAGACCTCCTGTCTCTCTGGGTGTGGAGCAGTCTTCAACTGGGAGCCATGAGGTCTTCCCATATCCTCATTATAAGTGCTGTGCTCACCTGAGCACACACCCTGCTGGTAATCTACAAAGTCTGGACACAGGGTTGGAGATCCCGTCCCACCCAAGACACTATGGAATCTCCAAACTACAGAGCCCCATGACCGAATACCAAAACCTGGAGAAAGCTGCAAAAGCAGTTTTCTCCAGTCCACATTTATGCTCTGTAGCCTTGCACCAAGCAAATGTGCATACCCTGTGTCCCCCAAACTATCAATTTTACCTTGACAGCATCTCCTACTGTCACACTACTGACCATTACATATGCACTTTGATGCGTTTATATTTTATGTTTATATATGATCACTTATTTATTTGCACAGATCATTTATACCCTTGGGGGGATATCACATATACACCTATGGTTATATGCGTTTATTTATGCGCAGTAATTTTGGCATGCTATAACACCAAGTAGCATATTTAGCACACCCTAGCGCAGCGTATTTTCTTTTCTTTTATTCACTTCTATTGTGAAGTGGGCATTTGATGTGTATAGAGGCACTCTTGATGTCTAAGGAAATGATGATGTATAAGGGGGCACCCCTGATGTTAAGGAGGGTATTCAAGGAAGGTTTTGATGTTAAAGAAGGAACTGTGATGTGTAAAGGGGGCCTGTTATAGGAATGGGGATCTTATGTGCAGGGGATCTTATGTGTAGGGGGATACTTAGATGTATGAGGAGGAATCTGACCTGTAATGCCGCGTACACACGGTCGGACTTTTTGTCTACAAAAGTCCAACGGACGCTGACGGACTAAAGCTGGCTGGTAATCCGATCGTGTGTGGGCTTCTCCGGACTTTCAACGGACTTTTTTAGCCTCAAATCCGACGGACTTTAGATTTGAAGCATGCTTCAAATCTTTACGTCGTAACTACGACGGACCCAGAAATCCGCTCGTCTGTGTGCTAGTCCGACGGACAAAAACCCATGCTAGGGCAGCTATTGGCTACTGGCTATGAACTTCCTTATTTTAGTCCGTTGTACGTCATCACGTACGAATCCGTCGGACTTTTGTGTGGTCGTGTGTAGGCAAGTCCGTTCGTTAGAAAGTCTGCCGCAAGTCCGCCGAAAGTCCGCCGGAAGTCTGTCGGACAGGCTGTCGGACTTTTGTAGCTGAAAAGTCCGACCGTGTGTACGCGGCATAAGAAGGATTGTGATGCATAAGGGTCACTCTTGATGTCTAGGGAGGCTTTGATGCATAAGAGAATAATATGTAAAGGGGTACTCTGATGTGTACGGTATGTGCAACCTCTGGTGTTAAAGGGGGCTTTAAAGTGTATGGGGGACTGTGATGTTTAAGAGGAGACTCTGATGTGTAAGGTAAGTGTAATATGTAAGAGAGGACTCTGATATGTGAGAGGGGGTTCTAATGTGTAAGGAAGGACTCTGGTGTGTAAGGGACATCCCCTGATGTGAAGGGGTGGCTCTGATGAGTAAGGGGGCACACCCATAATGTGAAGGGAGGATCTGATGTGCAAGGGGAGACTCTGATTTGTAGGCTTTGATTTGTAAGGGGGCTCTGATATGTAAGGGGGCACTCCTGATGTGTAAGTTGGAACTGTGATTTGAAAGAGGGGGAAGGGGGTTCTTAATGTGTAAAAGGGGGTTCTGATAATCCATGTAGGTCCAGGTTCATGTCTCTGAGCTCACACTGTCTGCGTTCGGGGTCATGTTCCCACACCCACACGGATGTCAGATTGGGAACAGCAGCTATGCCTGTGCAGTTGTTGCATCCAAATTGACATAAATGGGACTGCCTGTACGGGAATGCACAGAACACCTGTGCATTCCTGTGCAGGTATACATGGCCCTCAATGGGCGTACACTTTAGTATGTCACATGTGAACGATTCTTTAATAGCAATTTAGCAGAAATTTTGTAAGTTATGTTGTGTTTTGTGCAATATTAATGATTTTAGTGTATTTTTTGCGAAAATATTGTTTTGATTAAACATTTGCGCAAACATCACGCTGCCTTAAAAATCATTAGCACCTTCTTTTTATTCTAATAGCCATGTGCTTTCAGAAAATATATGGTTTGGGGGTCTTTTACAAATTCTGAAATCTGTAAGTGAAAAATGAAAACCTCCAGATTTTTTGAGAAATTTTTGGGTACGTTTCATCTTCACCATTTTGCAAAAAGGCGCAATGTAAAAATTAAATTTTTTTGTTATTTAATAACTCTATACAGGTTAAGCTTTTATATTTAGTAGGGGTTTAGCAGAAAATTTGTAAAATTAGCTCTGTTTTTATCTGCTAATAATGGTTTTAGTGTATTTTTTGCCAATATATTGGTTCGATAAACATTTGTGCAAATACCGCGGGGTCTAAAAAATCAGTAGCACCTTCTTTTTATTCTAGAGGTCATATGCTTTCAGAAAATATATTTGGTTTTGGGGGTCTTTCACAAATTCTGAAAGCTGTAAGGGAAAAATTAAACCCATCAGATTTTTTGTGAAATTTGGATATTTACACTTTTGTGTCTTTCCAATTTTCACCATTTCGCAAAAAGGCACAATTTAAAAGTTACAAATATTTTTTATTTATTTACTCAATACAGGTTAAGCTTTTGTATTTGGTAGGAATTTTGTAAAATTTGCTTTGTTTTTATCTGTTAATAATGGTTTTAGTGTATTTTTTGCAAATATATATATTTTTTAAACATTTGTGCAAATATCATGGGACCTTAGAAATCAGTAGCACCTTCTTTTTATTCTACTGGTCATGTTCTTTTCTGAAAATACATGGTTTGGGGAAGAGCTTTTTTTTTTAGAGAATAGGTGCAGGTACTCCCCCCTTTGCATCACCCCTTTTCTCCAGCCCTACCCACCTCTGAGCACTGTCCCTACCCCCTACCCACCTCCCAGTATCACCCCTTTAGGAAAATACAGAACCAAGTATCATTTTGTGGTGCTACGTAATTTGTATGGACTTTGTTAATGATAACAAGGAAAGCAGTAAAATTGATTCCCTGCAGCCAGCAGCACTAGACCCATCCACAAAAAATAGATCCCCCCCAGCAACAATAGACCTCCTGCCAAAAACAATACCTACTACCCGCAAAATAGATCCACCCCAGCAACAAAAGGTCTCCCAGCAGCCAGCATCAATAGACTCAATAGTCAGAATGGACTCAAAATCACTCAATAGTAGATCCTTCCCAGCAACAATAGATCCCTCTGCAACAATAGATCCCCTCCAGCAGCCACGAATAGACCCTCCAGCAACCCCCAGCCATTACACACATTCAGTGCCAGAGGTGCTGGAACTGCATTCCCCCGCGTTCCCGCTGAAAAAAAGCCCTGGTTTGGGGGGTCTTTTACAAACTTGAAAGCTATACATGAAAAATAAAAAAGCAAAGGAAGAATTGCAAAAATGATCTGACCACCTGAGTGTAAAAATGGAGCCCAGGACCTGACAGCGAAAGGGTTAATCCTTCTTCTCACTTACTACCTAGACACCAAGGGTGTCACTTTTTCTCTTTCTTTTTTTTTCTTTTTAATTTTTTTCCTTCTGTAGCACCTTGATGTTTAGGCAGGGTTGCTATTAAATGTATTTGCCAAGTGATAGTTGCCTTGGCCAATTGCTAGGAGGTCAACTGACTTCGCCCTAATTCTGGAATTTCTGCACTTCTCTCTTCTGTCGCTAGGTGGCCGGGTACCTGGTGACATTGGATAAGACAAGGGCATTGCAAGGACAGATTAGGAATGGATGGAGTGTCTCAGCCAATGGGCAGGGATTTTCTTAGGTCCCTTGGCCTGCTGGGAGAGCCTATTTATTTGGGTGAGGTCCAGTGATCAGGGTTCTGTGCCACCTGGGAGGCTGTCTGGGTGGACGTGTGTTGTGCCACCTCGGGGTGCTAGGCCAGAGCCTGAGGCCTATCCCGGGACATCTGGCTGCTAGGCTGTCTGAGGGCCTATCCAGAAGCAAGAGAGCAGTGTAGGGTTGGGAATGCGGCTTGCAGTCCAACTAGAAGTGATGGTTCTGCCGGCCAGAGAACCTGTCATGGTCAGAGGTATAGGGGAAGCAGTCACCACTAAGGGACCATCCACCTTGTTACCGGGGACCACAGTGAGTTGCTGAAACAAGTACCGGAGCAGTATTCTCACCAACCCGGGACGGTGAAGTATTAGGAAACTTCAGCGGGGTCTCAAGCCAGGGAACCAGCCAGCGGAGGTGATGCTTGCAGAGCAGTCTTGTGTGCCAAGCCAGGGACTGAGCAGGCCAGTGGGGTAACGCTTGAGGAGTATCTGTGAATGGCAAGCTAGGGACCCAGCAGGGATGCGGTGGGTGATGCTTGAGGAAGATACTGAGTGAGAAGGTTGGAAGAGCTCAGGGGATCCAGTGGCAGTGGATCAGCAAGGTTAGTGAAAGACTGGGAGCTCAGTTGAATGAATATCTACAAGAGGAGATTGTAGAGGAAGTCAAGAAGTTTGTTACAACTTGTTAGAAACTGTTACAATAAGATTGCAAAAGGAGACAGCGATCCTACTCATGCAGATTTGGTGTCTGGCTGGGTGCCTTTCCCTGCATGGCTTTTTCTCTTTAGAAGTGTCGGAGTCTGCCAATTAACATTACAACCACTTAAGGGTGTCCTGGCCCTAAACCCTCTCTCCCACAGTTCTGTTTAAGAGACAATAAATCTCATTCAAGAAGTGTCTGGCGCCCATGAATCTACCTTGCATTACACCCACCATGACTTGTAACTAGGGATGGGCTGTCTGTTCGGGTCGAATATGAGTTCGACTCAAACATTGGCTGTTCGCCCGTTCGCAGAATAGCGAACAATTTGGGGTGTTCACGGCAAATTCAAAAGCCGCGGAACACCCTTCAAAAGTCTATGGGAGAAATCAAAAGTGATAATTTTAAAGGTTAATATGCAAGCTATTGACATAAAAACTGTTTGAGGACCTGGGTCCTGCCCCAGGGGACATGTATCAATGCAAAAAAAAGTTTTAATAACGTCCGTTATTTTCGGGAGCAGTGATATCAATAATGCTTAAAGTGAAACAATAAAAGTGAAATATCCCTTTAAATTTCGTACCGGGGGGGGGGGGGGTGTGTGTGTCTATAGTATGCCTGTAAAGTGGTGCATGTTTCCCGTGTTTACAACAGTCCGAGAGCAAAATGACATTTCTAAAGGAAAAAAAAGTCATTTAAAAGTACTAGCGGTAGCGCTGGCTGCTATAATGAATTGTCGGGTCTCACTGCAATACACATAAAAGTCATTGAAAAAAAGGCCTGGGATTCCCCCACAGTGCATTACCAGGCCCTTTGGGTCTGGTATGAATATTAAGGGGAACCCCGTACCCAAATGTTTTTAAAAAATGCATGGGGGTCCCCCAAAATTCCATACCAGGCCCTTCAGGTCTGGTATGGATATTAAGGGGAACCCCGCGCCAAAATAAAAAAAATGGTGTGGGGGTCCCCCTCAAAATCCATACCAGACCCTTCAGGTCTGGTATGGATTTTAAGGGGAACCCCACGCCAATTTTTTTAAAAAAATGGCATAGGGGTCCCCTTGAAAATCCATACCAGACCCTCATCCGAGCATGCAACCTGGCAGGCCACAGGAAAAGAGGGGGGACAAGAGAGCGCCCCCCCTGAACCGTACCAGGCCACATGCCCTCAACATGGGGAGGATGTCCCCATGTTGATGGGGACAAGGGCCCGCAGACCCCCACAACCACCGGGCAAGGGTTGTGGGGGTCTGCGGGTGGGGGGCTTATCAGAATCTGGAAGCCCCTTTAACAAGGGGACCCCCAAATTCCCCCCCTGTGTGAAATGGTAATGGGGTAGGATTTTACCCCTACCATTTCACAAAAAAGTGTCAAAATGGTAAACATGACAAGACACAGCTTGGGACAAGTCCGTTTTTAATATCTTCTTCTTTCCCCGCTTCTTCTTCCATCTTCTTCTGGTCTTCATTCAGTTTTCTTCCTCCATCTTGTTCTTCCCCCACTTCTTCCTCTGCTTCTTCTTCCGATCCTCTGCTTCTTCCTTCGGTCTTCTCGTCCGCATGTTCCTCCGGCTTCTTTTTCCCCGCTACATTCTTCAGACGGTCCGCATCCATGGGAGGTTCCCGCTGTGTGACACTTCTGTTCTACTGACAGTTCTTATATAACTGAGGGCAGGGCCACCCAGTGACCCCGCCCCCCTCTGACTCATGGGGACTTTACGAGGACTTCCCTATGGTTTTCCCCGTGGTGTCAGAGGGGGGCGGGGTCACCCGTTACGTAACCGTTTTTTTTTTAAATCTGGCGTGGGGTTCCCCTTAAAATCCATACCAGACCTGAAGGGTCTGGTATGGATTTTGAGGGGGACCCCCACGTCATTTTTTTTTAAATTTTGGCGCGGGGTTCCCCTTAATATCCTTACCAGACCTGAAGGGCCTGGTATGGAATTTGGGGGGACCCCCATGCATTTTTTTTTAAATTTTGGTTTGGGGTTCCCCTTAATATTCATACCAGACCCAAAGGGCCTGGTAATGCACTGTGGGGGAATCCCAGGCCGTTTCTTTCAATGACTTATATGTGTATTGCAGTGAGACCCGACAATTCATTATAGCAGCCGGCGCTACCGCTAGTACTTCTAAATGACTTTTATTTTCTTTAGAAATGTCATTTTGTTCTTGGACTGTTGTAAACACGGGAAACATGCGCCACTACAGGCATACTATAGACACCCCCCAGGTACGAAATTTAAAGGGATATTTCACTTTTATTGTTTCACTTTAAGCATTACTAAAATCACTGCTCCCGAAAAAAACTGCAGTTTTTGCATTGATACATGTCCCCTGGGGCAGGACACGGGTCCCCAAACACTTTTTATGACAATAACTTGCATATTAACCCTTAAAATTAGCACTTTTGATTTTTCACGTTCGTGTCCCATAGACTTTAATGGTGTTCAGGCAAATTTTTTGCATGTTCGGCTGCGAACCGCATGGGTGGGTTTTCATCCCATCCCTACTTGTAACCCACTCTACACAGAAGGATGTCAGCTGTCCCTAACTCTGGAGGTCACCATTAGGCCTCTGGGGACCCAGGACCCGGTTACACTTCTTTTTCTCAATTTCACAGAAAAAATTTCTCGGTATGTGCTGATTCTAGGTGCTGTTACTGTACAGATGGGGCTAAGAGCCACATATAGCATTACCTTCACTTCTCGTTTCCCGCTTTATAGTGGCTTGGTACCAGCTAGTAGGTGTTTTTCCCTTGTTTTTTGTTTTTCTTTCATGACTGCTAAATTTTTATGTTGGTCTTCCACCACACTACAAGTTATGTCACAGGATATACTTGTTATAGAGGCTACTGCCTACAGTTTACGGATACCTTATATTGCTGTACTGGAACCCTGATTGTTATTTCGTTGACATCCATTGATTTTTGTATATGATTATATTGTTGTCTTCTGATGGATCTCATTGATTATAGCATGTCAAGTCATACTGTTATGTTTAACTGCATACCTTAAATAAAGCATAAAAAAAAAGAATGAGTCTGACTTGCCATTTGAGTTGATATTATGGTCTAATCATCTATGGGTGTCAGATGTTTGGACAGGAGTAAGATTTCAGTGCTTGCCATAGGTTCTTCTTTCCATAGATATGCCCCTGTTTGTGTGCCATTTATCTATTCCATTCTACACAACCTTAATGTATTCAATAATAACATCCCACTTATGTATTTCCCAACACATTATCCAGATCAGTTATCGACCCACTGACCCTCGCCTGAGTGATGGAAAAATGTATCCAACCTTCTTCCGTATGACACCAGACGATCGGGTCCGTTTTGCGGCTATTATAACATTTTTGCAGCATCTTGGGTGGAACTGGGTTGGCATAATATCAACAGATGATGGCAGCGGTGATGAGGAGGCCAAAGAACTAAGTAAGATGATGAGCCAACATGGGATCTGCACAGAATATATTATTTCACTCATTGCTAAAAGAGCAGAAATGAATCAGACATGGAGAATTATTCATAAATCATCAGCTAAAGTAATCATATTGTGTGGAACGTTTACAGTACACTTGATTCCTATTTTTTATTCTTTACCCTCTGTTACAGAAACAACCACATTTATTTTTCCACCTACATGGAATAAACAAAAACAATTCAATTTAAATTTTAATTTAGATATCTTCAACTGCAGCTTCATTTTTATTTGGCCAAAACAAAAACAAGTAAACATCAGTAATTATAATAATGGTGCCAATTTCTCCAGCTGCTTAAATGACCCCATAATGCAAGATCTCGGATTTGTCTTCTATGGTTGCCTTTCCCCAAGCAAACTCAAAAATGACGTTTTACAATTATACTTTAATATTTCTGCAGAACTTTGTACAGATGTAAAAGATGTTTCATACAATTTTAATGGTTCTAGAGATATGATCGTCTATGCATACAAAGCTGTGTATGTTCTGGCCAATGCTCTACATGGAATGTACACGAAGAAAGATAAATCTGAACAAAAAGAATTACAGCACAGAGTAAGTTGGACAATAAGTGTTTATATTACTATGACTCTATTCTATATTATTTAATAATTATTTGAAAGGAAAATTCAGGAAGTGAAATGGACAGCTATCTCCACACTCCCTCTCATTTTCTGGACAATCAGGAAAACTGCAATCCCCAACATGTTTAATTTCTCTACACACATTTCAAATATAAATAAACAAATATTTAACAAATATTAAATGTACCACTCAAACCTAAGGATCAAAGACACCAACATCCCAGGAAAGAACTTTTTTGAAACAGCAAGGAAAGGTACTCCTTCTCGACCAGCTGCTGTAATTGTACTGCGGCAGGTTGGCTCCCCTGGGAGAAACGGCATTACCTTATGTTGGTTCACCCTTTAAACACTAGGGGGCACGATGACCGCTGGGCACCCGCGATCGCTCCACACAGAGACAGAATGGAGATCTGTCAATGCAAACAGCCAGATCTCTGTGCTTTCAAGGGTGAGGAGAGCGATCTATTGTACATACTAAGTATGAACAACAGATCGCTCTCCTCATGCAGGCAGTCCTATCCCCCCACAATTAGAATCACTCACTAGGTAACACATTTAACCCCTTGATCGCCCCTAGTGTTAACCCCTTCCCTGCCGGTGTCATTTATACAGTAATTAGTGCATTTTTATAGCACTGATCGCTGTATAGATGCCAATGGTCCTAAAAATGTGCCAAAGTGTCCGATCTGTCTGCCATAATGTCACAGTCCTGATAAAAATCATAGATCACCGCCATTACTAGTAAAAAAAAATAATAATAAAAATACCATAAATCTTTCCCCTAATTTGTAAATGCTATAACTTTTGCGCAAACCAATCATTATACGCTTATTGCGATTTTTATTACCAAAAATATGTAGAAGAATACATATCGGTCTAAACTGAGGAAAAAATTACTTTTTTAAAAAAAATTGGGGATATTTATTATAGCAAAAAGTACAAAATATTGTGTTTTTTTTTCAAAATTGTCACTCTTTTTTTGTTTATAGTGCAAAAAAAAAAAACACAGAGGTGATCAAATACCACCAAAAGAAAGCTCTATTTGTGGGAAAAAAAAGGATGTCAATCTTGTTTGGGTACAACGTCGCAATTGTCAGCGATGCAGTGCCGTATCGCAAAAAATAACCTGGTCATTGAGTAGCCAAATCTTCTGGGGCTGAAGTTGTTAAAAAGGTACCATAACACATATATTTCATAAAAATATAAATTAGTATTATACTCCAACATTACATATAGTATCATAGTTACATAGTAGGCGAGGTTGAAAAATGACACCACTCCATCAAGTCCAACCTATGTGTGTGATTATATGTCAGTATTACATTGTACATACCTGTATGTTGTGGTCATTCAGGTGCTTATCTAATTGTTTTTTGAAATTGTCAATGCCCCCCGCTGAGACCACCGCCTGTGGAAGGGAATTTCACATCCCAACCGCTCTTACAGTAAAGAACCCTGTTTAAGATTAAACCGCTTTTCTTCTAATTTTAGTGAATGGACGATTATCTTATTAAATTTGCTTACGCAGAAAAGTTGTATCCCTATTGTGGGGTCACCAGTGTGGTATTTGTACATTGAAATCATATCCCCTCTCAAGCGTCTCTTCTCCAGAGAGAACAAGTTCAGTGCTCGTAACCTTCCCCATGACTAATATCCTCCAGACCCTTTATTAGTATTGTTGTCCTTCTCTGGACTCTCTCCAGCTCCAGTACATCCTTCCTGAGGACTGGTGCCCAGAACTGGACAGCATACTCTAGGTGCGGCCGGACCAGAGTCTTGTAGAGCAGGAGAATTATTGTTTTATCTCTGGAGCTAATCGCCTTTTCAATGCATGTCAATATTCTGGCATGCATTTAATATACATTAAAAATATGTATATACAGATGAATATTAAAATCAAGCAAGGAATATCGTATTCAGATTATTTTGTTGTTAACATATGCTCTTCACCTGACATGTTTCGCCAGTCGACTGCTTCAGGAGCTGCTAAGTGTTATATGTATTGTCACTACTATAAAGATAGAATTTCAATGTATTGGGAACTGTGAGCCACCTGAAAACACATCTACCACTAGAGATAATGGTCCCCCAGGTTAAAGTAAACACAGACGAATATTAAAATCAAGCAAGGAATATCATATACAAATTCTTATGTTGTTGACATATGCTCTTTGCCTGGCATTTTTCACCATTTTTCACCAGTCGGCTTCTTCAGGAAATGCTAATCATCATATGTTGATAAATAAGTGTAAGGAAAACTTTATCTTTAACAAACACAATATAAATTAAAAAAAAAAAAAAGAATAAAAAAGAAACTACTCCAATGACAAATAAATAATACAATAATCTTTTTTTTTTTTTGTTTCAATGTTTTTATTAAGGTTTTACATAATACATAGAAGTGAACATACATCTATACAGTAATATGCATATGACTGATAATACTGCAAACTAGGTATCAATAAAAGAGCATATAAAACCATAACAGTAGTAAGGTAAATCTTTACATAGGCGCATTCCTGCAAATCCCCCTTGGGGGCATATCGGGTAAACATAATGAGATAGTAGAGGGACTACACTAAAAGTGTGTCGAGGGATCGGGTGTGTCACCTAAGCACCCAAACACCCCTATCAGGATCAATCTGTGAGAGGGTGGGGACGCACCCAGACCAGCCTCATAGCGTTGTCTTACCGGTTTTCCGGTCAAAGCAAGTGAGTCCATTAATGGTTCATGCCCTACCAACCTATAAAGGTATCATTTCGGGATGGGGTACTAGAGATAGGCTCCATATCTAAGCTATGTTTAAAGTTGTGTGTTGTATGCACCCCCGTCTGTAAGTGCAGCTCGAAACCTTTGATTTTCATTACCGGAGAGGAAGGGTAAAGAAAGGGAGGTGAGTGGGGGGGGGGAGTGGGAAGGTGTGACTCTGTATTCAATTGTCTGGAGCAAATGTCTGGTGCTGGGTGTCCGCCCCCAGGTCAAGCTATGGTGTGGTGTTAGATAAGGTGCGGTATTTCGCAGATTCTTTAAAGTGGGTCCGGCAGTCCCATATCTTATGAAATTTCGTCGGGAAGTCTCTTGCTTGTTGTATTAGGTCTTCCATTTCAGCAATTTTCCCAACCCTTTGTAACCATTCAGAGATGCAGGGGGGAACTCTCCCTCCAATGTACGGGTATACAGAGTTTGGCTGCTTTAATGAGATAAGATGTAGTGTGAGAGATTGTTTGTAGGCCGATTGGGGCAAAGACGTGTGGCGGAGTAAATATTGGGCTGGGGTGAAATCTGGTGTGTAGGTCGTTATGTGGGAGATAAGGCGGTTTACTTCCCTCCAGAAAGGTTGAATCCGGGGGCAGTCCCACCATATGTGGAGAAGCGTTCCTTGGGATGCTTCACTACGCCAGCATAGAGGGGAGATACTGGGGTGAAACTTATGAATTTAGTCTTGGGCCCTTTACCACCTGGAGTATAATTTAAAGCCCTTCTCTTGTGTTGAGACATTCAAGGAGCCTTTGTGGATATGGGTAAATATTTGATCCCAATCTTCCTGAGAGAGATCTGTGTCAAGTTCCCTTTCCCATTTTTGGCTAGTCATGTCCTCTTTGGAATTAATATTTACAAATAATAGGGAATATATGACAGAGACCAGGTGTCTTTGGGGTTCCGACCTGGTGCAAATAGCTTCAAAGGGTGTCTGGTCTCTGTACCAATTAGAGGGCGAGTTGGGGTTGTTAGGGAAATGCCTAATCTGTAGGTATTTGAAGAAGGGGATATCCCTGTCAGGGTGTTGGGAGATCAGGGTTTGGAAGGAAAGGAGTTTTCCTTTGTCAAAAAAGGCTTCTGCCTTTTGATACCAAGTGATGATACCACCGGAGTGCCAGTAGTGTCGGACCCCGTAATCCCTGGGGAGAAATCTGGGTTGCGGTCAATAGGGGTTAGGGCCCCAGGAGACGAGGCTATCTTCAGTCTGTTACAGATTGTTCGAAAGACCTGTAAAGTAGGGCCAGTAAGGGGGTGGGCCTTGCATTCACTTGGTATCCTGTGTGGACTAATCCACGGTAGATGATGTAGCGGTAGGTGAGAAAATGCTTCCTCAAGTTTGATCCATGCTTTGGTTTTAGCGTGAAGGTGCCAGTCAACTATTCGGGCCAACTGACACGACCAGTAATATTTATGTATGTCGGGGAGGCCAATTCCACCCTTCAGCTTAGGAGTAACTAGTTTTTCCCATCTCACTCGAGGTTGTTTAGAAGCTCAGATTAATTTTAGACACTTTTTTTGTATGTGGCGAAGAAAGAAATGGTAGTTTGATCAGTATAGTCTGCAGGAGGTAAAGGAGTCTGGGGAGGATATTCATTTTCACTACTGACGCTCTCCCGAACCAAGAGAAATCCTTTAGTAGGTTGGGAATTGTAGTGATGGGATCAGTAAGGAAAAGTAGGATGTCGTCCACGTAGGCTGCTAGTTTGTATTGTCTGTTATTTATTTTCACCCCTTTAATGTCTGGGTTAGCCCGAAGTCTTCGGAGTAAAGGCTCCAAGGTAAGCACAAATATGAAAGGGGACAAGGGGCATCCCTGGCGTGTTCCGTTCGACACGGAGAAGGCGTCCAAAAAGTGACCATTGACCTTGATTCTCGCTGTCGGGGATGAGTAGAATGCAAGCATGAACTGAAGTATGTGATCCCGGAACCCCAGTGCTTTTAGGGCTTCTGCCATGTAGTCTCAAGCCACTCTATCGAAAGCCTTCTCCACGTTGAGAGACAGAAAAAAGCCTGCTGTGGTGGATGTGAATAGCCAGTGATACACGCTAATGGCTTTCAGGGTGTTATCCCTCGCTGCCCTTCCGGGGATGAATCCTACCTGATCTAAGGAGACTAAATAAGGGAGTAAGGGGAGTACTGTATGTGATTGGCGAGTATTTTTGCGTAAGGTTTCACATCAACGTTTAGAAGTGAGATGGGCCTGTAGTTTGAGACCAGGGTTGTATCTTTACCCGGTTTCGGAATCATTGTAATATGGGCTTCGAGGAGGTCTCTGCTATTAAGAGAAGGGAATGGAGTTAATTGTTTTTAAGAAGTACGGGAGGATCGCGTCAGTAAAGGATCTGTAGTAGCCAACAGACAGGCCATCAGGGCCGGGGCACTTGCCTGTTTTTAGCTGCTTCAGGGCCGCAATAGACTAATCCCACCTAATCGGCTTGTCTAATTCCGCAGCTTCCTCAGAGATAATGGGTTTAGGGCCGTATTGTGAAAGGAAGTTGGTGATCAACTATTTTCTGTGTGTGGTTTAATCATTTATGATAGGGGTGGGTAGATTATAAAGTTTGGTAAAAAATTGTCTAAACTGATCCGCAAAGCCTGCGGAGGTGGAGATCTAGTTGCCTGCGGGGTCAGAAATGGAATGAATAGTCGAGGCCGCCTTTTTGTATTTGCCTTTTTTTAATTGCTCTGGCGAGCAATTTTCTGGATTTGTTGCTAAATTCATAGAACATCCGACGTATCAGTGTAAATTTGCGTCTAGTCGCTTTCCCCAGCTCCTCAAGCAGGGCTTCCCTGGCCTTCAGTAGCTCATTGAAAGTCTTTGCTGCTAAAGAATGTTTATGCTTATTTTCGAGAGAATGAATGCGTTCCGATCTGTAATAAGGGCTTGTCTAGCTTTCCGTCTTTTTGCTGCTATGGAGCTCTCCTCTGATGACACATTTGTGCACTGCCCAGAGGGTCATTGGGTGGATCTCGGAAGATTCATTCTCGCGAAAGTATTGCGAAAGGCGTGAATTTAACACCTTCACAGTTTCAGGGTCATTAAGGAGGGAATTATCGAGTCTCCAAAGTGTAGATCTTGTGGGCATTGTCGAGAATGTTAAGGTGATGGTGTGATGGTCTGAAAGGATCATAGGATCTCTGATCGCCATCACGAGAGATTCAAGGTCTGTTTGAGTTAGGAAGAAATAGTCGATTCTTGTGTATCTATTATGGGGTGGAGAGAAAAATGTGAAATCTTTTGTGTTAGGGTGCAGTGTGCGCCACGCGTCGTGCAGAGTCAGATCTTTAAGCAGTGTTTGAATTTGATCGAAGTGCCCTGTACGGTAAAGTGGAGTAGCCTCAACGAAGGGTTGAGGGCCAGATTAAAATCCCCCTCAACAATAAGCATACCTGTGTGAAATGTGGTGAGAAGTTGTATGGTGTCCCGAAAGAAAGGAATTTGTTGTTTGGTTGGGGCATAAAGGTTCACTAGTGTGATGGGCTTGTTGTACAGTTTACCTTTCAGAAAGATATAACGGCCATTTACATCCAGTAGTGTGTCTTGAATTTGGATAGGGCAATTTTTAGAAATTAAGACAGTCACTCCCTTGGATTTAGATTTGGTAGCGGTAGCATGATATACAATGGGATAAAACTTACTGCTTAGGTTCGGTATGTTGTTGGATTTGAAATGTGTCTCTTGAAGGAAGACCGCATCTGCATTGGATCTCCGTAGGAGTAAAAGTAATTGAGACCGTTTTTTGGGGATATTCAGTCCCCGAACATTTAGGGAGTATAGCTTGACCTGGGGGGAAGTTGATCGGCCCCGGTGTGGGACATAGTGCAGGGGTACATCAGCACACCAGAGAGATGTGGCAAGGGGGAGGGATAGAGGCGTAGGGAGGATTAGGAGGTATCTACTCCTAAACAATGAACCGAGAAGAAAAGGAACCTGCCCCTACTTCAAAATAGATCAAAGGCGGTAAGGTACAGTGTAGAGCCGGTGATTGTTGATCTGAAGGAGATAAACACTATGCCCTGCCACTGAGTGGGGGTTGGAAGAATCCAAGCGGGATAAAAGTGAGTGAGTGTCATGTCAACCCGTCACTACAGATAACAGCTATGCGTGAAAAAAAGGTATAAGGAAAGCGTGCAAAATACGTATTGGTGGTGATGCAAATGTACCGTCAAGGTGTGATGCATCTCCGCAAAATTCAGCCAGATGCCATTGGCATCTGGCTGAATTTTGGGAGGTGTATCAGTAGTGCCTAAAACCTGTGGCCAGGAAGTATGGCTCACTTAGCAAATCATGCGTGAAGGCCTAGATACATTCTAGATCAAACAATCAAACTATAACTTTAAAAAACATCATGAACAACAACTGGAGGGACTCCAAGACGTCAAAACCTTACGTATGCAAGTAGAAATAAGAAATAAGAAACGATCATACCCAGCATCCAAAGGTGACTTTATATGGGTAGTTTTGGGATAAACTGGCTCCTGGAATGAACATAGAAAACGAGGCCGGCTATGCAACGGGTGGGTCGTAGGACAGTTAAGGGGGAGGTGTTATAGCAGTGGGGTGTTGTGCTGTTTATGGCGATACCTGGGGGATGAGAGGCAAGAGTTTCTTGGGGCGCAGCCCATTGCACCACCTAGAAGCCCCAATTGGAGAAGGCAATACAGGGTATAAGGAGCCAGTTTTATTGGCTCACATCAGAGGTATACCACCGCTGACGTGGGAGTCAGGCAAAATTCTGAGCGACCCAATGCAATGTGGGATATCAACCCCAGGTGCACTAAGTGGTTCCGCTACTTAGTGGAGGGGGGTGGGAGAATGCTGCTAAGCATACTCAGTGAGACTGCGGTGACAGACAGATATTCCAATCCTAGCTAATAGGACCCTGGAGTCTTGGTAGTGCCTTTGCTGTTGGGTGGCTAATATTTAGCACTAAGAACCTCAATGTGTAACTGAACAAAGTCTACTGTAGATGTAAGGAGCATCAGAAGGCTAATCCAGCTTTATAATGACACCAAGCTAAAGAGCTTCCCGGAATTAGTAGGGGAATTCAAGCTACCTCAGAGCTCTTTTTTCCTATACTTCCAGCTAGAACACGCTCTTAAAGCACAATTTAAAGCCCAGACTTTGCGCTGGGAAGAAATGCCTCTACTTCAGTGTATAATGCAGGTAAACCCTACTAGAGGTCTAATCTCAAGAATTTACGACCAATTAAGTAAACCAGACAACAGCGGGGGGTTACTCCTTGGATTAAAAGCCAAATGGGAAGAGGACATAGGGGGAATGACCCAGGAACAATGGGCGAAAACCCTGGAACTGAGTGTACAGGTCTCGGTGTCCCCTTCACAGCGATTCTCTCATCTACTTTTGTTGAATAGATCCTACTATACACCTAAAAGACTTTTTAAATTTGGGGGAAGGCCTAATGACAACTGTCCCAGATGTCAGAGGTCGGGAGACCTCATCCACATGTTGTGGAGGTGTCCCAAGCTATTTAGATACTGGGAAGAAGTGACCGGAAACCTGGGAAGTACTTTTAGCACTCTAGTAGTAAAAGAGGCCATAACCTGCATCCTGGGGTATAGAAGAGTTCCGGGGGAGAGACTGAGCACTACACTGGCCATCACGCGGGCCTTGTTTCAGGCTAGGAAGATGATAACACTAAGATGGCAATCAAAAGATCCCCCTTCGGTGAAAGACTGGATCTCCACAATAAATGAAACACTGAGTAGGGAAAGGGTGGAGTATATAAAGAGAGGCAATCTCCAGGAATTTGAAACCATGTGGAAGCCATGGCTAGAGAAGGTAGGTGCTCCCTAGCAGGCAAGGCGTAGGACCACTCCAAGAGAGGGGCCTTTGGGGACTCTATAGGTAACAGAGATCTTTGAGATCAAGGAGTGCTATAGTAAAGTGATTTTGATACGCATATTTTCTTTCTGCTTTTTCTTTTTTATTGTTTTCTCCTATTTTGATTAACTAAATAATCTTGATGGTTTGCGGGTTAAATTTTGAAGGGGGGGGAGGGGGGGGGTTGATTTGGGAAAAAAAAAAAAAGGAGACTCTCTAGAGGGTCCATCCCACCCACCTTCCATAAAAGGGTTTTGTTCTAGGCTAATCCCCCTTGTGAGTATGGGTAGGCATTGATTGTCCTGGCGTGACTCATGGGTAACCGTACAATGGGAAGCTCATATACATGAGTATTAGAGACCCGTGGCCTGTACCGCTGAGTATGCCCCAAAGGGGCAGCTGGAGATGACCACTGAAGTCTCTGAAGAAGGCGACATAATCCCTGGTATGAAACAATGAGGTGGGAAGTATGTGGTCTGAAAGTATTCCCTACAAAGTTAGGAATGACTAGAGTTCACCCCCTGGATGCCCAAGAAGGGGGTCTTGGTGTGAAGGCCAGTTGTGAGGGTGAGACTCCAGCACCCATCCACCAGTACCGTGTACTTTATTGCTGTTCCCACATATACTGCATGCCACCGATGCCCCCGATACCAATGTTGAGAGGTCTATCAAAGCTGCCGCCACATGTGGGAAGAGCAAAGGTTCCATGTAAACATATTCACCGCCAGTCAGGGTGATCTTCCACATAGGCACTTACAATTCACCTCTTTTATATGGCAAACTACTAACAGTGAAGGCAAAGGCAATCACTTTCTGCAATGCCCGTGATGTCTTACAAGCGTGAAGTGGAGCGCAGTATGCGTGCATAGGGCCATTGCGCTTAGGGGACCCTGACCGTATGGACCCACATCCTGGCATGTATGAGCCAGGCGCCAGAGAGTTCAAAACGGAGGTGAGGACAGTCCTGGAAAAAAAAAAAAGAAGGGGGGGGGGAATACACTTAGCTGGGACGATCATGACCAGTCACATTAAACGTGCAGGACTGTCCGTATTACGATCAGTAGTCACGTCTAACTATTCTAGAGCGCAGAGAGTTGGTAGGGCTCGAACCGTTATGGGATCCGCGGGCCAAAGCATGGGATCTGATCCCTGATGGGGATTGCTGTCTGCGATACCTGGTTTCTTGAGCCTTCGTAGGTTCTTCGCATCGTGGCTCTCATCTTGTAGTGGTGCGACGGAATTCGGCATACCAGTTTGGGACATCTATCACAGGAAATCCCAGGGTGTCACAAAAGGGTTGGAGCTCTTCCGGTACCATCAGCAGTGCTGTACGGCCCTGGTTGGTAGCTGAAAGGCCAAAGGGGAACTTCCATCTATAGTGAATGCCTTTGCCACGCAGGGTGTCCAACAGGGGTTTCAAATCTCTCCTGTGTTGCAGGGTGATGCAGGAGAGGTCTTGATAAATGTGAATGTCTGAGCCCCCATGAGAAAGATGGATCCTGTTTCTAGATTTTCGCAGTATTTCTTCCTTCAGCTTGTAATTGACAAGGCAGCAGATCACGTCCCTAGGGGGGTCAGTCTCTCTCCCCTTAGGTCTGAAAGCACGGTGGATTCGCTCCATCTCTATGGCTGTCTGCGTTGGCCTGTCAAGTAGGTTGTTGAATAAGCCAGAAATGGTTGCCGTAAGCTGTTCAGTGTCAACCATTTCAGGGAGACTGCGGATCCTCAGGTTGTGGCGTCTGCCCCTATTGTCGAGATCCTCCACATGCCGCTGGATGTCTCTCAATTGTAGGGTATGCTCGTCCACCTTGCGGTTCACTTGGCTGAGGACCGTGTCATGCTGTGCTGTGGTCTTCTCCACTTCCTGCACCCTGTCAGCGATGGCGCGGATGTCTAGGCGTAAGTCAGCTATAGCCGCTGACAAGGTGTCCTTAATATCCACCGCCACCGCTCGGAGATCACAGAGGCTGGGTTGTTGTTGCTGGTGGATAGAGGCTTCCCCTGATTCCTGTGTGGATAGATCACTCAACATTCCAGTCAGCGGCGGGGCTGGAGTCTGTGAGAAGCCTTGGCGGGAAGCCGCCATGTTGTGCCTTTGCGTCCGGAATAACTCCGGAATGTTCTGGGATAGACTGCTCATTTGTCTGCAGGGAGAGCAGGATCGTGAAGTGGAGGAATTCCGGGAAGCTGTCCCCATAATTGTAAGGCTATCCGGGCAAGGATGAGCTTCCTATTCATCGTAGATAACCTGAAGCGTTGGGAGCTCCGGTCTCAAGCGGCCATCTCCCAGCTAGGTCAGACCACGCTCCCACAATAATCTTAATCCATGTATAAAATGACCACATTGTGAAGGAGAATACACCCAAGGAACTCTTACTATCGACATTCAAGAGATTCACTTAACAGCCTTTGCAAGGAGTCACTACAGTTCATGCATAGAAGGAGCCAGCCCCATCAGTACTAGTACGCCATAGGGGGAACAAGTGGAAACCAGGAAGATCCCTCCATAAACTGTAAAGTATAGAAAAGAATCAGGTATATGTCCTACGGGGCGAGAAATTCCCCCTAGATAGTTTTCCTCCAGGTGGGGATATATCCACACATGGGAAGGGAATATATATATATATATATATATATATATATATACATACACAGTTGTGCTCATACGTTTACATACCCTGGCAGAATTTATGATTTCTTGGCCATTTTTCAGAGACAATGAATGATAACACAAAAACATTTCTTTCACTCATGGTTAGTGTTTGGTTGAAGCCATTTATTATCAATCAACTGTGTTTACTCTTTTTAAATCATAATGACAACAGAAACTACCCAAATGACCCTGATCAAAAGTTTACATACTCTGGTGATTTTGGCCTGATAACATGCACACAAGTTGGCACAGAGAGGTTTGAATGGCTATTAAAGGTAACCATCCTCACCTGTGATCTGTTTCCTTGTAATTAGTGTCTGTGTATAAAAGGTCAATGAGTTTCTGGACTCCTGACAGACCCTTGCGTCTTTCATCCAGTGCTGCACTGACGTTTCTGGATTCTGAGTCATGGGGAAAGCAAAAGAATTGTTAAAGGCTCCGCGGAAAAAGGTAGTTGAACTGTATAAAACAGGAAAGGAATATAAAAAGATATCCAAGGAATTGAGAATGCCAATCAGCAAAAATCAGAAAATGAGGGGTTCTGTTGAAACAAAACCACGGTCAGGTAGACCAACTAAAATTTCAGACACAACTGCCAGGAAAATTGTTTGGGATGCAAGGAAAAACCCACAAATATCTTCAGGTGAAATACAGGACTCTCTGAAAACATGTGGTGTGGCTGTTTCAAGATGCACAATAAGGAGGCACTTGAAGAAAGATGGGCTGCATGGTCGAGTCGCCAGAAGAAAGCCATTACTACGCAAATGCCACAAAGTATGCAGCTTACAATATGCCAAATAGCACAGAGACAAGCCTCAAACCTTCTGGCACAAAGTCATTTGGAGTGATGAGACCAAAATTGAGCTTTTTCACCACAACCATAAACGCTTCATTTGGAGAGGAGTCAACAAGGCCTATGATGAAAGGTACACCATTCCTACTGTGAAACATGGAGGCGGATCACTGATGTTTTGGGGATGTGTGAGCTACAAAGGCACAGGAAATTTGGTCAAAATTGATTGCAAGATGAATGCAGTATGTTACCAAAAAAAATGCTGGAGGAACATTTGCATTCATCAGCCAGAAAGCTGCATGGGACGTACTTGGACATTCCAACATGACAATGATCCAAAACACAAGGCCAAGTCGACCTGTCATTGGCTACAGCAGAATAAAGTGAAGGTTCTGGAGTGGCCATCTCAGTCTCCTGACTTCAATATTATTGAGCCACTCTGGGGAGATCTCAAACGTGCAGTTAATGCAAGACAGCCCAAGAATTTACAGGAACTGGAGGCTTTTTGCCAAGCGGAATGGGCAGCTTTACTATCTAAGAAGATAGAGAGCCTCATCCACAAATACCACAAAAGACTTCAAGCTGCCATTGATGTTAAAGGGGGCAATACACGGGATTAAGAACTGGGGTATGTAAACTTTTGATCAGGGTCATTTAGGTCGTTTCTGTTGTGATTATGATTTAAAAAGAGTAAACACAGTTGATTGATAGGGATGAGCTTGATGTTCAGGTCAAGATCGCAGTGCATTGCTGTAGGATGATTGGCCAAAGCACGCACCATGACCTGCATGCTTTGGCCAATCCCAGCGCCCTCTGCTAAGAGAGCCATAATTGGCCAAAGGCAGGGTGCCTTTGGCCAATCATGGCTCAGGAGGACTAAGTCCACACCCCACACTATATAAGGCTGCCTGCACGTCGGCCCTGTGTAGTGTGTTGTTGGCGTGGAGGGAGAGATAGCTTGATTTAGAGCAGGCAGGCAAGTTATTTCATTAGCTCAGCTGCAGTGTATTTAATATATATACACAGCCAGTCTCGTGTAAATAAATATATATATATATATATATATATATATATATATATATATATATATATATATATATATATATATATATATATATATATACACACACTGCATCCAGTGTAGCCTTTATGGTATATATACAGTCAGTCTTGTATATATATTTATACACTGCATCCAGTGTAGCCTATATCTGACTGCAGGCCATTCCTGGTGTACTTTTTCTAATATTCTTCAGGTGGTGTATTTAATATATATATATACAGGGCCGGACTTACCATTGGGCTTGACTGGGCTCAAGCCCATGGGCCCCGCCCAATAGGGGGCCCCGCGGGCCCCAGCCGAGTGTACTCGGCTATACTTGGCTAGTTCCGCTCACAGTCACGCCTAGTCCTGCCCTATGATGGACATAACACAGGGACTGGGCATGACTGTGAGTACACTCGGCTATGTATGTATATCGGTGGCGCTCAGCTCTGCTCACAGTCAAGCCCAGTCCCGTGATTGGACCTGTGTTATGTCCATCATAGGGCGGGACTGCGAGAGGAGCCGAGAAAAGCCGACAGGAGCCGAGGTATCTGGGCGGCGCCATATTTAAACTGGAGTGGCACTGACAAGTCACTGCAGTTTAACTGCAGCCTTGGCAAGGCTGCAAATGACACGGACAAGGCTGCAGATGGACACGGATAAGGCTGCAGATGGAGGCTGCAAGGCTGCAAATGACACTGATAAGGCTGCAAGGTTGCAAATGACACTGACAAGGCTGCAATGTCACTGGCAAGGCTGCAAATGACACTGGACAAACATGCAGATGGACGCTGTGCAAGGCTGCATTGAGCATTTAAATGGAAGTTTTTTTCCTTGAATTGTTTTTTTCCTTAAAATTCCTTAAACTCTTATCTTGAGGTTTGCTGATTGGTTATTGGCAGTTACGTAGTGCCTCATTTACTGCCGTTGAGAAAACCTGTCTGCATTGGACAGTGATGTAATGGCGGACAAATGGTATCAGAGTTTGTGCGCTTAAAAGAAAACTAAAGGTTTAAAGTAATGTATAGAAGGTAGGGCCGAAAGTGACTCAAGCCCAGGGGCCCCCACCACCCTAAGTCCTGCCCTGTATATATATATATATATATATACACAGCCAGTCATATATACTGTATATATATATATATATATATATATATATATATATATATATATATATATATATATACACACTAAATCCAGTGTAGCCTATATCTGACTGCAGGCAGGCCATTCCTGGTGTATTTTTTCTAATATACTTCAGGCGGTGTATTTTTTATATATATATATACAGTCAGTGAACAAAATATGCAGCGCTAGCGACTGATTTTACAGTGAAAAAAATATGTGCGTTGCAGCTGCTGTAAAAAAGTACTAGTACTTGATATATAAAACTAAATAAATACAGCGCTGGCTATGTGGATAACCAAATAATGTGCAATAGCACTAGAACCATATAAAATTGATGCAAGTGCTAATCATGTCTTTGATGACGCCCTGGAGGAGGGGCAAAACGCGTCAACATAATATCCAGCTCACGTCCTAAACCAGTGACGCTGCTTCCTGTTCCATGGAATGCACGCTTACAGCGGCGAACACGGAAGTTTCTCTGAATGCCTGTTCACCACTTGATTCTTGTGAGTAGCGCTATTATGCGCAATTGACATCCTGCCTCCACAGTACTTCACCATAGTGTTTTTTCTTCATATTTTTTATGGGTGATCATGAAAATCCTGCAACCTGAAGCACACATCTTATGAACTATGATCCAGAGTCATCTTCCTTGTCTCCATCGAATCATAGCTTATCAGCATATCAGGTAACAGACTGTTTATCATAGGCTGAAGGATTGCTCTCATTCTGCCAACATATATGGTTTAATATTATTTATGATACCTATACATTTTCTTAGCACTTCCATAATAATAGGTATCAATTTTGTATGATCTTAGTATCATTGCACAGTGTTTGCTTTTCCACATAGCCAGCGCCATATTTATTCTGTTTCACATATCAACCAACAGCACTTTATAGCAGCGGTAGCGTATATTTCTCATTTTAAATCGCTGGCGCTGCATATATTGTGGGATTGTTTTTTGCCAATATATGTTTATTATAATTATTTTCTTCACATTCTATGGCACCTACATATGATTAGCACTTGCATCAATTTTATATGGTTCTAGTGCTATTGCACATTATTTGTTTATCCACATAGCCAGCGCTGTATTTACATATACAGTCAGTTTCGTATGTATATATACTCTGCATCCAGTGTAGCCTATATCTGACTGCAGGCCATTCCTTGGGAACTTTTTCTAATATACTTCAGGCGGTGTATTTATTATATATATATATATATATATATATATATATATATATATATATATATATATATATATATATATATATATATATATATATATACAGCCAGTCTTGTATGTATATATATATATATATATATATATATATATATATATGGAGGAGTCCCCCAAACTATTTGACCACAGTGTCGGGTACATGCTGCTGGAGGATGCGCAGCGATTTAAAGGCTCGAATGATAGTACCCAGGTTGAGGAAGGGAGTAACGTGAGCCTAGAGAGGGTGCCCAAGAAGGACAAGAAACTGGCAGTCATGTTCCCCCATCTGCAGCATACTGCCAAGTTTGCTCCAGTGACAAGCAGAGAGGGGATGATGAGGTCACTGACTCTACTTGGGTGCCTGATAGAAGAGAGGAGGAGAAGGCACATCTCCAATGAGGCAGGATGCCCTCCAGGGTGCAGCGTAAGGGCAGCCACCCTATTGCATCACACCACAGAGCTAAGCAGGTGCAGGGCGCTGCTGACTCCCCGCTTATTTTAAAAAGTTCTTTGGTGTGGGACTTTTTTGACACGTGTGCAGCAGATCACACAATTGCTGTTTGCAACCTATGTCTGAAGCAGATCAAGCGTGGCCAAAGCAGCAGTCGCTTGGGCACCACATGCTTGACCAGACATATGATGACCTCCCATGCAGTCCGTTGGCAAGAGAACTTGAAAGATCCACATCAAGGAACAAGGCGGACTTCTCCTTGCCCCTTATCTGGGATCTCCAACCCCACTATACCTCCAGTACTCTCAGAAACCTGCACTGAGAGGAATGTAGGTATAGCAATAGGTGTCCCAAGTACTTGTGGTCAATCTGCTAGAGGTACAGCACCATCCGATTTTAGCAGGCAAATTTCCCTTCCCCAATTGCTAAACCGTAGAAAGAAGTTCGGTCCCAGCCATCCACATGCTCAGTGTCTGAATGCTAGCTTGGCCAAATTGCTAACGCTGCAAATGCTGCCTCTTCAGCTGGTAGACTCTGCCCCCTTTTGTGAATTTGTGGAATGTGTGGTACCTCAGTGGCAGGTTCCCAAATGCCATTTTGTTTCTTGGAAGGACATTCCGGCTCTCTACCAGCATGTGGAATGTGCGGTACCTCAGTGGCAGGCTCCCAAACACCATTTCTCTTCACGAAAGGCCATTCCGGCTCTCTACCAGCATGTGGAAGGCAATGTGGAATGTGCGGTACCTCAGTGGCAGGTTCCCAAATGCCATTTTGTTTCTTGGAAGGACATTCCGGCTCTCTACCGGCATGTGGAAGGCAATGCCTTGGCCTCCGTGGACAGGGCTGTCAGCAGTAAGGTGCATATTACTGCTGACTCATGGTCCAGCAGGCATGGACAGGGATGTTACCTTTCTTTCACGGTGCACTGGGTAACTCTGCTGGCAACTAGGAAGGATGCAGGACAGAGTTCAGTATTGTTGGAGCTTGTTCCGCCACCACGCCTCCAAAAAGTGATTCTGCCACAGCTCTCTCCTCCACCTCCTCCTCTTCTTCTTTATCTATGGCCTCTTCTTCTGCAGATTTGTCCTCTGAACCAGCGGTGCTCTGTAAGCGTTCAAGGGGCTATGCAAGCATTCTGGCAAAAAGATGCCATGTGGTTCTTGAATTGGTCTGCTTAGGTGACAGGAACCACACTGGGGCAGAGATTCTGTCAGGTCTGCAGGGCAGGCTCAGAGGTGGTTGGGGCCATGCCAGCTTCAGCCAGGAATGGTTGTATGCGACAAAGGCACCAACCTCCTCTCCGCCCTCCAACAGGGACACTTGACCCACGTTCTCTGTTTGGCTCACGTCCTGAATTTGGTGGTGCAGCAGTTCTTGAGCAGGTACCCGGGCTTACAGGATCTCCTGAGGCAGGCCAGGATAGTCTGTGGTCATTTCCGCTGGCAACTGGGTAAAACGGGTAATGTAATTTCAATTCTTGATCTAATATTTAACAGTAGGGCCCGTTCCTGCGCTCAACAAGAGTATTGCCCCGTACACACGGTCGGATTTTCTGACGGAAAATGTGTGATAGGACCTTGTTGTCGGAAATTCTGACCGTGTGTAGGCTCCATCACACATTTTTCATCGGATTTTCCGACACACAAAGTTTGAGAGCAGGATATAAAATTTTCCGACAACAAAATCCGTTTTTGGAAATTCCGATCGTGTGTACACAAATCCGACGGACAAAGTGCCACGCATGCTCAGAATAAATAAAGAGATGAAAGCTATTGGCCACTGCCCCGTTTATAGTCCTGATGTACGTGTTTTACGTCACCGCGTTCAGAATGATCGGATTTTCCAACAACAATGTGTGACCGTGTGTATGCAAGACAAGTTTGAGCCAACATCCGTCGGAAAAAATCCTAGGATTTTGTTGTTGGAATGTCCGAACAAAGTCCGACCGTGTGTACGGGGCATATATGTGAGGGGTCACAGTGTTGTGGCACCACCAGCAAAGGCCCAATTTTTCTGCCCGTTTAACAGGGACACGTATCTACAATTTTTATCTAATATTTCACAGCAGGGCTCGTTCCTGCGCTCAACAAGAGTAGCTGTGAGGGGTTACAGTGTTGTGGCACCACCACCACTGCCTAAGACCCAATTTTTCTGCCCCTGTTTAACAGGGGCATGTAATTACCATTTTTGATCTAATATTTTACAGAAGGGCCCATTCCTGTGCCCACCAAGAGTAACTGTGAGGCTTTACAGTGTTGTTTAACAGGGGCAGGTAATTACAATTTTTGATCTAGTATTTCACAATAGGGCCCGTTCCTGCGCTCATCAAGAGTAAATGCGAGGGGTTACAGTGTTGTGGCAACACCACCAAAGGCCCAATTTTTCTGCCCCTGGTAAACAGGAGCACGTAATTACAATTTTTGATCTAGTATTTCACAGAAGGGCCCATTCCTGCGCCCACCAAGAGTAACTGAGGCTTTACAGTGTTGTGCCACCACCACCACTGCCTAAGGACCAATTTTTCTGCCCCTGTTTAACAGGGGCATGTAATTACAATTTTTGATCTAATATTTCACAGCAGGGCTCGTTCCTGTGCTCAAAAAGAGTATCTGTGAGGGGTTACAGTGTTGTGGCACCACCACCACTGCCTAAGACCCAATTTTTCTGCCCCTGTTTAACAGGGGCATGTAATTACAATTTTTGATCTAATATTTTACAGAAGGGCCCATTCCTGTGCCTACCAAGAGTTACTTTGAGGCTTTACAGTGTTGTGCCACCACCACTGCCTAAGGCCCAATTTTTCTGCCCCTGTTTAACAGGGGCAGGTAATTACAATTTTTGATCTAGTATTTCACAGCAGGGCCCCTTCCTGCGCTCAACAAGAGTATATGCGAGGGGTTACAGTGTTGTGGCAACACCACCAAAGGCCCAATTTTTCTGCCCCTGTTAAACAGGGGCATGTATTTACAATTTTCGATCTAATATTTTACAGCAGGGCCGTTACTGCGCCCACCAAGAGTAACTGTGAGGGCTAACAGTTTTGTGGCACCACCACCACCAAAGGTCCAATTTTTTTGCCCCTCTTTAACAGGGGCACGTAATTACAATTCTTGATCTAATATTTCACAGAAGGGCCCGTTCCTGCGCCCACCAAGAGTAATGTCCCATACACACGGTCAGATTTTCCGATGGAAAATGTACGATCGGAGCATGTTGTCGGACATTCCGACCGTGTGTGGGCTCCATCGGACCTTTTCCATCGGATTTTCCGACACACAAAGTTTGAGAGCAGGCTATAAAATTTTCCGACAACAAAATCCGATCACGTCAATTCCGACCGCGTGTGACCATTTCCGACACACAAAGTGCCACGCATGCTCAGAAGAAATTCCGAGACGGAACAGCTCAGTCTGGAAAAATTAGCGTTCGGAATGGATACAGCACTTTCGTCACGCTGCAATGTCAAAAATAATTGAATGCAGCGCACTCTCTTCTTCTTTATAATGTGAGAAGAATTAAGTAGTTTTGCTACACATTCACACAGACTTTTCACAAACTTATTTCTTTATTATTTATTGGGATTCCCTCAATATATTTACATTTGTCACATCTGACCTAATTTTTTTGGGGTTGTTTTTAAATATTTTATGCTTTTTTCAAGGCTGTTTTTTTTTTTTTTTTTAATGTTGGTGTTTGTCTTTTTTTCAAGGTTTTGTTTTTATTGTTTTTTTTTTTTTTTGTGTTTTATTTTTGTGTGTGTTTTGTGTGTCAAGTTACCACAACACCATTGATATCTTGTATTATTTAATCTCAAGGAGATTGTTTGGTGTTGGTGTCCCTTGTTAATTTCACATTGTATTTTTGAAATGTACCTGCCTCCTCACAAACAAACTGTCCTTTTTGAAGGAAAACACACATAGGCGAGTATAATTGAAACAAAAATTCCTTTATTAAGGGCTCACAACCAAACAAAGAGGGAGGCAACGCTGGAGAAACAGTTGAAATCGGCGAAGCCTTTGACCCCCAGGGCAGACATCAATTATTTACCAGCAAAATTGGTGGCCTGAGGAGTCCATATCTAAGGGAGTGCAGTCTGGTCCAGAAGTCCCAGAGATCCGTAAAGCAGCAGATGACATCTGTGTCCCCAGGATGTGGTACTACAAGAGCCTGCATCTTTTGCCAGACCAGACTGAACCCAGGCCATCACTCTCTGGTCTTCCTTAGACGCTTCCTTCCACGCTGTGGCTCTGGTGTGGGAGATGTGCCAGGAGGAGGAGTAGGACCTTGAGGAGTAGGAGGAGGAGGAGGAGGAGTAGGACCTGGAGGAGGAGGAGGAGGACCATGTGTGAGGTCACAAATGTGGGTAGCACATGTTATTTCGCCCCTCAACCCCTTATTGAGAGCTTCCAAAATTAGGAACTCACACAGGAGTGGTTGGACCTCCTCCATCCTCATCATTTTGCAGGCAGTTATGCCAGCAAAGTCCTCCTCCACAGTGTGGGGGGTTCTCAGGGCCTCTGTAGCCTTCCAAAAGAGGCCTATGGCAGCCTCCTCCAGGGTACTCCTCTTCCTGGCACTTTTTCTTTGCAGGTGTAGGGGAGGGACCTGCATATCAGGCAGCCTGCATGGCCCAGCAACCACCTGGCTGAGACTTCCCTGTGTATGAAAAAGGGACATGGTTTTAGTTTTTGCTTCATAAATCACAATCATAAATTAGTAGTACTCCAAACTAACATCTAGTTAACATCATTGATTGGACAAGCAGAAATATTTAGAGGAATGCTATACCTGGCTCAGTCTGGGCTCCTCCACATGTTGCTGCCTGGAAGGCCCAGGCTGGGCCTCACAAGCCTCAGCTGGGGGGGAAGGAAGTGTGGAAGGAAGCATGGAAGGAAGACTGGAGAGTGCTGGCCTGGGTTCAGTCTGACATGCCAGAAAATGCAGCCTGTCATAGTACCACAACCTGGGGAGATAGATGTCATCTGCAGCTCTGGATCTCTGGGAATGCTGGACCTTCTTGTGCTCCCTTAGATATGTGCTCCTCAGGCCACCAATTAGAACCTTCAAATAGATGATGTCTGCTGTGGGGATCACCGTCTTCACAAATTCCAACAAACTATCCAGCGCTGCCTTCCTCTTTGTTTGGTTCTTATAATGTGGGTGGTTTATCTGCCACAAACAAGGCAGCTCCCTGTAAATATCAATAAATATGGCCATAAATTCATCCTCTCTAAAGATATCCATTTTCACTGCAAGACACAACACAAGACAAACCCTAATGTCAGCCTAAAGTCTACTAAACTTGTGCAAATACAGACCTCAATCTAGAAGCAGTATAGGCCCAATGTAAAATCTTACCTTCGCAATCACGATCACTGCCTCCGTTACTCCCTCCTCCGCTCACAGATCGTACGTACTATGCACGCATGTTACACTTTATAGACACTGCGCATGCGTGAAACTCCGCCCGCCCCTGACAATCTTTCTAGTCTATTCCCCGCCCCTTCTCATTCGGCACAGTGGGGGAAGAGCACATGGCGGAAACACAGCAGGTGTCTGATAATTACAGCAATGAGGAGGAGGGGGAGGAAAGCCCGGCGCCTGAAACATCCCGATCCAGAAGGAGACGATATAAGGCATCAAATATGTCCTTTGGGGAGATGTTGGAGATGGTGGGTATCCTGAAGAAGGCCGACTATGATGGAAAGTATGGACCTTACCACAACCCCAATGTCCGAAAGGCCAAGATCATGGTGAAAGTGGCCAAAAGTGTGCACCGGAATTTCGGGGTACGACGATCGAAAGATCAGCTCAGGAAGCGGTGGTCGGACCTCAAACTAAGAGAACACGAGCAGTACAGAAAGAGAGTGCTGCAAAAAAGTAAGTAGTTGTGCTGTGTTCCTATTCTTTCTGTTTATTACGTTCGTGCTGCTCCATGTGCTTTTCTTAATAACTGTTATCCAGTTTAAAATGGCAACTTTCATGTACATGGGCACATTATTCGTTCGTATCAAACATAGTTCGTTTGGCCATATGCAATTGCCATCATTTTTTGGGGCCTACTTGTGTGAAAAGAATTGGGTGGTGTAGATGTGTTTGTTACTAGAATGAAATGCAAACTAGATTCTGTGTAAGGAGAGGACACTCAGCAGCAGTTTTCACATCTGGACGCTGGAGCACTAGTGTGGGACCCCAGAACACCCTTTTTATTAGGGGGCCCACACAGGTGCTCCAGTGTATACTATAGGGGGGTCTCCATCTGTGAAGCTTGTACAAGACAGGTAAAGTATTGAAGCTTGACAAAGGACAATAAAAATGCTACATCTTGGAACTCTGCCAAAATAGACAATTGTACCCCACTTCCAAGCAATGCTTCATACTTAAAGTTCTGACATTAAATATATGTGTGCTAAGTATATCTATTTTTTTTACATAGGGGATAAAAGACTCAGAGGACACTCATCTGAGGAGACCACAGACCCCCCACCTCTGGAAGAAGGTGAAATCCCCCAAAGACAAGAAAAGCAGGAGGAGGAAGATGTGGTAGAACTAGTCACCACAACAGGTGAGTGTCTGCGACCACATGCTCAAGTAAGAGATGGATGCCGGAATATTTATAATACCTGGTTTTTTTTTTTGGTTTCTCTCTTTTTAGGTGATCGTGATGTTGTGGATCCTGATCCTTTCACCTCTGAAAGTGCCGAGATCCTGATCAGGGAGATCATGGTGTGTAATGTTGCAAAAGAAAACATCAAGAAAAACATCAATGATGTTCTTCAAAAAAATAAGAACATCATTGATGTTTTAGGGCGAGTTTAAAAGCCCTCCAAATCTCTTTGTTTTTTGGTGTGCTACAATTTTTGCAAATTTTTAGAAAAATATTAGAAAAGCCAAATTTTGAAGATGCACACAGTGTGTCAACATGTGCTATCTGCCATCACAGGAGATCAATGGACATGTTTTATGGGTGCAACCCTTTCTACAATAATAAAGTAGCTGTGAGGAAGGGGTTGCCCCCCCCCAAAACATGTCCCTTGATCCCCCATTAAGGCAGCTAGCACATGTTGACATTCTTAAATTTGTGTGCATCTTCAAAATTTGGCTTTTCCTGGGGTGACTTCACCCTTATCTGAACGCAATATCAAACTCAGCTTGTAAATACTCATGTCTGATATTGCCTTCAAGTTCTACCAAATGTGAACTTTGTAAGTTCAAGATTTGTGTCTTTCTTGTTGGTTTTAAACATGCCTGTTTTATCTTAAATGGACATTTCTAATTTTTCTAATGTGACCCCAAAAATTGTTATACAACAAACATGTTGGTTTGTTTTAAAAACCTTTTCTAAATACACATGTGATTGTGCTGGTATTAAAAAGATTGTTAATCAAGATTGTGTGGATTATTGTCTGAACGCTACAAAACTTTTGTTGTGCTGTAATGGGTATCAATATCTTTACACATTTTTTGTATGTAGGTTATTTAATATAATTTTCTCATATCAAAGACTTTTTATGAAGAGTTCTTTGCATGAAGGTTACTGAGTAGTAACTGTTAAGTTTTTTTGGGTTATTCTAATTTGGTCTTGAGTAATTTTCATTTTTTGCCACTAGATGGCATTGTCTGCATTATGCACTTTCTCCCTTGCACAAATACTTAGATTACTCCCTTTGTATTAGATGAATATTCAGCCTTTGGGCGTTTCTTCTTATCTGGGCTGTGTGTAACGATCTTGTGTATCCAATCAACAACAGCTCTGCTTTTAGACTAGCCAACGATCGCGCTGCACGGCGCATCGCTTGGGCTTATAAGGCGCATGCGGGTGCGTGATTGCGTACCCCTGATGACATCAGTTGTGACGAAGCGGCCGTAGGGTCACAACACAAGCACGTATCGTGCATGCGCGATCTCATTTTAAACGGTGAAGGAGTTTTTATTCTTGTTGCTTTGCTGTAATTGTTTTAAACCCCCTTTTTTACTTAATAAACCAACTGGTTAAAGTTTGTCTACACTACTGGAGTCCCCTTCTCTCTTTTTTTGGGATCTGTGGCTCACCTGACTTGGGAAGAAGAACCGGAAGCGTCCCTGGGAACATTTTCCCTGCATTGGTGCCCTGATTACTGGTGACTAGCTGCCTGAGAAGGAGACTGGCAGGACAATCCATGGAATCTATTGTGGGACATCTCTAGGAGTCTACCCTCCACTACTAAGCCTGTTTTGACTCCCCTGAATAAGGGTGGTCGCAGGCTTTCTGGTAAGCCTCCAACTTTTATCATCTGGTGGCGGGCTGTATTAGCGGTGGATCATACAACCTCGAGTTCTACATTGACCTTACTGTGGATTCATTTCTTCAAAAACATCTCATTTATGAAATTTATTTTACACATGTGTATTTGTGTTTTTTATCACCTACACGCTTTGTATGGCATAGTTTTCTCACTAGCATATTACAATCATGGTAATTAGGGAATGAGGAAAGAAATACAATACATTATCAAACATTAAATACAATAAAATGTGATATTAAAGGATAAAAATCTTACCTTAATATACTCCTTCTGGAGGACCTGGATGATGGCAGAACAGGTCTCTGGGATAATTATTCCCAGAGCCTGGGGGGAGATGCCTGTTGAGAACTTCAAGTCCTGCAGGCTTTTCCCCGTTGCCAAGTACCGCAGGGTAGCGACGAGCCTCTGCTCCGGAGTAATGGCTTGCCTCATGCAGGTATCCTACCTGCTGATATAGGGGGTCAGCAAAGCCAACAAACGGTGAAATACAGGGTCCGTCATCCGGAGAAAGTTCCTGAAATTATCAGGATTATTCTCACGGATCTCACGGAGCAAAGGCATATGAGAGAACTGGTCATACTGAAGCAACCAATTCTTGGTCCATGAACTCCTCCCCACCCTGTTCATGGACTGGACTTGTGTCAAGGTCAGGACCCCAACACCAAGCCCCCGCACAGCAGGAACTCTACGAGGAGTACGTATACACAACATGGCTAGAAAACGGTCGGCTGCTCAGAACGAAGTAACAGAACGCACTGAAGAACAGCAAGGCCTGTGAAGAGCGACCTGAAAAACAGCAACGAGCGGACAAGAACACAATGAATAATCAAATAAGAACTGACTGCACGCACTGAAGAGCAGATACAAACCCACAAGCACAAACTGAACAGCAGAAAACGATCTGAAAACCACGAGTCTGAAAAAGCGCGAATCGTCTCTCACCAAACTTTTACTAACACGCTGCCCCGCTTGGTTCTGAAATAGCCTTTTATAGTCTTGTCGTACGTGGTGTATGTGACCGCGTTCTTGGCGATCGGAAATTCCGACAACTTTGTGCGACCGTTTGTACACAAAACAAGTTTGAGCCAACATCCGTCGGAAAAAATCCTAGGATTTTGTTCTCGGAATGTCCGATCAATGTCCGACCGTGTGTACGGGGCATAACTGTGAAGGCTTATAGTGTTGTGGCACTCCCACCACCATTAAAGCCCCAATTTTTCTGCTCCTGTTTAACAGGGGCATGTAATTAAATTATTGATATAATATTTCACAGCAGGGCCCATTCCAGTGCCCACCAAGAGTAACTGTGAGGGCTTACAGTGTTCTGGTACTACCAACACCTAATGCCACATACACTCGAGCGGGTTTTCTGTCAGAAAAATCTTGGATGGTTTTTCCGATGGAATTCTGCTCAAGCTTGGCTTGCATACACGCGGTCACACAAAAGTTTGCTCAACTTACAACCTTCAAGAACGCAGTGACGTACAAAACTACAACGAGCCGAGAAAATGAAGTTCAATTCTTCCGAACATGTGTCGAATTGTTTCCGAGCAGGCGTAGGAATTTTGTGTACAGACGATCAGAATTTCGGATCGTAAATTTTTCTGACCGAAAAATTGAGAACCTACTCTCAATCTTTTCCTGCCTGGAATTCGGCCAGCAAAAGTCTAATGGAGCATACACACGGTCGCATTTTCCAACTAACAGCTCTCATCGGTCTTTTGCTGACTGAATTTCCGATCGTGTATACGGGGCATACGGCTCAATTTTCTGCAGAATATATAGGGCAGGCTGTATAGTATATACAGTATAAACTTTCAAACTTTCGACTTACAAACGACTCCTACTGTACTTACAGAGGGAGACAACAGGAAGTGAGAGAAAATCTACCCCTAGGAAGGGAAATTCTCTCCTGTAAGAGTTAATATGGGAAAAAGGTGTCTCCACTGATGCTTTTATATACTGTGATCCCTCGCGCTAAATTGAGTTGTAAAGTTATGTAAATGCTTCTGTGATAAACTGAAAATAAAGTGCAAATAAGTGGTGATGATGTCTCTGTGGACTGCGGCAAAATCTAAAGTGTTCACTTACACTTAGCATGAAAATGATAAAAAAGTGATTTCGCGCTTAAAATCTATCACCTCAAAATGTAATGCATACAATAACATAAATAAAAAAATAAAAATTCTTATAAGTGCAATATCAAAAAAGTGCTCAATAGTGCAATACGTAATTAATCAAAGTGCTTATGTGCATCAAAGATAATATGAAACATGAATGAAAAGTTCATCGAAAATAGATAAAAAATTGATAAAAAACTATATTGTGCAACAATATGCAAAATTTCTCTTGTGCTATTTCTCTGGGATCATTTGGTGAAAATGGAAAAAAAATATATATTGTAATCTTCAGGTTGGTGATCCGGTAGTACCGGGCTCTCTAGACTCTCACCTTAGGGAAGATGAATTTGGGCATCAAAAAACCATTTCTTTGTTCCTTTGTGGTGGCGCTGCGATGAAACTCCTCTAGTGCTGTATCGACACTTCTGCCTGTCAGCACCTATTAGAAATAGGAATAAAGAGGGGTTGCCCACCTGGGCTCCACCAGTCCGGTGGTTAAAACAGGAAGGGGAGAGAAAAAGGATGCCTCCAATGGTGTAGTATATTTGTAAAAAAATTGTAGTTTATTAAAAAATCAGGTGGTCTCTTACATTTCATCAGATAAAAAACAGCATATACAATAAAGAGTTGAGGAGCGGCGTCTACGGCGCCTTCTTACTGGTTTCCGGTTTCGTCTGTGCTCGGCCACGCCCTACGCGTTACGTCACCGCTCGTGACTTCAACTGGGGAACCGGATTGGTCCGAGAAAGGTGTCTTTTATGTGACGATGCCGGAAGTTGTGTGTCGGCCATTTTTGTTGTGGTACAATGTCCTGTTGTCATTGTTTGTCTTATTAGCGGCCATTTTTAGTATTACAGTGCGCCTGTGCTGTCGCGGCCATCTTGCAGGAGGCAATGTATGCAAGATTACGGCCATCTGTAGAAGGGTCAAGTCAAATCTAGAACGCTGCGTCTGGGCAAATTTAAGTTGTGTGCTATTCACTTAGTAATTGTGGATATGAATTTTGTCCAAGCTGATATTAATGTGTTTAAAGAATATGTATTAAAATGTTGTTGTATCTTAAATAAAGATAAAAATTTTAATATACTGAATTAAAAAAGTACTGCATGTCAGCCATTTTCTTGTGGTCTCAAAACATATCCGGCCTTAATACCAATCAGATCGTATGCGTGGCGGACCTTTTACGATGGAGATAATGTTGTTGTCAGCCATATTACTGTCTGCAATGAGAGTGTTATAAGATATGTGATGATAGGGACTATCTGTCAGTGCCCGAGTGCTCAAGGAGACGTCTCAGTCCTCATATCATAATTGTAGCATAATGTAGCTAAAATTAGGTTAATATATTGAATATTAAATTATTCCACCAATTTAAAATATATTGAGCTAAATGCTAATCCCGTATGTGGATATATTATGTTGAATATTGAATGCCCGCAAATATCCATAAAAATGGTTGATACAAGTAAAATCTATCAGAACAAGATAAAACATTTTTTTTAAAAGTTGCTTAAAAAACAGTTTAAATCGAACTCTACGTTCATTCCCCTAGGTGTTAGTGTGCGCAGAGTGTGTATCCAATATGACTCTCTTTGGCTTATGCTTCTAATTTTATGGCTCCCTCTCCATGTACCTTTATATTTTTCAATGCCCCAAAATTGGAGGTGTGAAGGATCTCGGTTGTGTGTTATCGCAAAATGTTTTGATACATTATGTTTAGGGTTTCCCTTTAAAATATTTTGGATATGTTCTTTGATCCTTACTTTGAGAGCCCTTTTCGTTCTTCCTACATACTGTAGTTGGCAACTGCATTGAAGTACATAAACTACCCCCTCGGTGTGGCACCCGACAAAATCTTTAATTTTGTATGACTGTTGTGTTGTAGTGCATGTAAATTCTTGTCTTTTGCCTTGAAATTTCTTCGCATGGCTACATGCATAACAGTTTCTACACGGGTAGAATCCTTTGCCTGAAAAGAAAGAATATGTTGCTTCTTTTGGAGGTTCTATAACTGATTTCACTATCATATTTCTCACTGTTGGTGCTTTTTTGTATATAATGTTAGGTTTTATTGGTAGTATTTGGTTTAGATCTTTGTCGTTCCTGAGGATGTGCCAATATCGTTGAATTATTCGTGAAACCTGTTTGTATTGTACACTGTAGTCAAAGATGAGGCTAGGTGCTTCTTGGTTGTATATAGTTTTTGAATTGTTTTCCAGCATTTTTGTTCTATCCATCCTATTCACTTCTTCTATTTGTTGTTGTATCCAAGTGGGTTCATATCCTTTTTCTATAAATCTGGATCCTATGAGTTTAGCCTGTTCTTTATAGTCCTTGTCATTTGTACAATTTCTTTTTATTCGGACTAATTGTCCCTTGGGTATGTTATAAAGCCACGTTTTATGGTGGCAACTGTTTAAGGATAGGTAACTGTTGGTATCCACTTGTTTGAAAAATGTTTTAGTAACTACTTTGTCCTGTTCCAGACTGATTTGTAAATCTAGGAATTCCACAGTTTTTTCATCTATGTTCCATGAAAAATGTATGTTTTTTTCATTTCGATTGAGTTTTTCTAGGAATTGTTCGAGTGCTTCTCTTTTCCCATTCCATATTATGATGACATCGTCGATGTATCTTCTGTATAGCGTGAGTTCTGGTGGAGTGTCCATATATATGGATTGTTCCTCCCACTGGGCCATGAACGCGTTTGCCACGCTTGGTGCGAACTTGGCACCCATTGCTATACCAGTGGTTTGTTTGTAATAGGCTTGGTTATGCCAAAAATAATTGTTTTTTAGACAGGTGTCTAGGCATTTGATAAGAAACTTTCTTTGTTGACACGCTAGATTGCTATATTTCCTGAGAAGCCATTTTGTGGCTGAACATGCATCGTGGTGTTGCACTATGGTGTATAACGAACTAACATCCGCTGTGGCTAGTATAGTTCTTCCTTCTAGGACTGGTATTTCCATTAGTAGTTGAAGAATATGTTTTGTGTCTTGTAAATAGGCAGGTGTTTGTTGTACTGCTGGTTGTATAAATTCATCTAGGTATTGTCCTACTCTAGATGTGAGGGAATCTATCCCGTTTACTATAGGCCTCCCCGGTGGATTTTCTCTGGACTTGTGTATCTTTGGGACAGTGTAAATAACAGGTATCCTGCATGCTTCTGGGATAAGGTAATTTGCTTCTTTTTTATTGAGTATTTCTTTTTTTATACCCAATTGTATAAGATGTTCCAATTCTTTTTTGTATTTCTTAGTAGGATTACCCAGTAGCTTGGTGTATGTGCTTTCGTCTTGCAGTTGTCTTTCTAGTTCCTTTAGATATTGTTCTTTTGATAATATCACTGTTGCTCCTCCTTTATCGGCTGGTCTGATAACAATATCTTTTCTTTCTTTCAATGATTTGATTCCTTTTCTTATGTGTATGGGGTCCGACACTTTTTTGACTTCTAAAGCTTCTAGATCTTTTAGCACCAATTTTTTAAACACTTCAATGTGGTGGTTGTCCGATACTTGTGGGTTAAAGGTGGAGTTGTTTCTTAAAGTGCTATGTTTGATCATAGTGGGGATAATCCTCTCTGTATTGGTGGTCTTATATGGATTTGACAGATAATACTTTTTGATGTTGACTTTTCTGATGTACTTCAAAATGCCTATATATGTATTGAATTTATTGAGATTGTTGACTGGTGCATGTTTTAAGCCTTTATCAAGGACTGATAATTCTTCTGTTTTAAGTGGATGCCCAATCTCAACAGAAGAATTATCAGTCCTTGATAAAGGCTTAAAACATGCACCAGTCAACAATCTCAATAAATCAGAAAAGTCAACATCAAAAAGTATTATCCACCTTTAACCCACTCCACCTTTAACCCACAAGTATCGGACAACCACCACATTGAAGTGTTTAAAAAATTGGTGCTAAAAGATCTAGAAGCTTTAGAAGTCAAAAAAGTGTCGGACCCCATACACATAAGAAAAGGAATCAAATCATTGAAAGAAAGAAAAGATATTGTTATCAGACCAGCCGATAAAGGAGGAGCAACAGTGATATTATCAAAAGAACAATATCTAAAGGAACTAGAAAGACAACTGCAAGACGAAAGCACATACACCAAGCTACTGGGTAATCCTACTAAGAAATACAAAAAAGAATTGGAACATCTTATACAATTGGGTATAAAAAAAGAAATACTCAATAAAAAAGAAGCAAATTACCTTATCCCAGAAGCATGCAGGATACCTGTTATTTACACTGTCCCAAAGATACACAAGTCCAGAGAAAATCCACCGGGGAGGCCTATAGTAAACGGGATAGATTCCCTCACATCTAGAGTAGGACAATACCTAGATGAATTTATACAACCAGCAGTACAACAAACACCTGCCTATTTACAAGACACAAAACATATTCTTCAACTACTAATGGAAATACCAGTCCTAGAAGGAAGAACTATACTAGCCACAGCGGATGTTAGTTCGTTATACACCATAGTGCAACACCACGATGCATGTTCAGCCACAAAATGGCTTCTCAGGAAATATAGCAATCTAGCGTGTCAACAAAGAAAGTTTCTTATCAAATGCCTAGACACCTGTCTAAAAAACAATTATTTTTGGCATAACCAAGCCTATTACAAACAAACCACTGGTATAGCAATGGGTGCCAAGTTCGCACCAAGCGTGGCAAACGCGTTCATGGCCCAGTGGGAGGAACAATCCATATATATGGACACTCCACCAGAACTCACGCTATACAGAAGATACATCGACGATGTCATCATAATATGGAATGGGAAAAGAGAAGCACTCGAACAATTCCTAGAAAAACTCAATCGAAATGAAAAAAACATACATTTTTCATGGAACATAGATGAAAAAACTGTGGAATTCCTAGATTTACAAATCAGTCTGGAACAGGACAAAGTAGTTACTAAAACATTTTTCAAACAAGTGGATACCAACAGTTACCTATCCTTAAACAGTTGCCACCATAAAACGTGGCTTTATAACATACCCAAGGGACAATTAGTCCGAATAAAAAGAAATTGTACAAATGACAAGGACTATAAAGAACAGGCTAAACTCATAGGATCCAGATTTATAGAAAAAGGATATGAACCCACTTGGATACAACAACAAATAGAAGAAGTGAATAGGATGGATAGAACAAAAATGCTGGAAAACAATTCAAAAACTATATACAACCAAGAAGCACCTAGCCTCATCTTTGACTACAGTGTACAATACAAACAGGTTTCACGAATAATTCAACGATATTGGCACATCCTCAGGAACGACAAAGATCTAAACCAAATACTACCAATAAAACCTAACATTATATACAAAAAAGCACCAACAGTGAGAAATATGATAGTGAAATCAGTTATAGAACCTCCAAAAGAAGCAACATATTCTTTCTTTTCAGGCAAAGGATTCTACCCGTGTAGAAACTGTTATGCATGTAGCCATGCGAAGAAATTTCAAGGCAAAAGACAAGAATTTACATGCACTACAACACAACAGTCATACAAAATTAAAGATTTTGTCGGGTGCCACACCGAGGGGGTAGTTTATGTACTTCAATGCAGTTGCCAACTACAGTATGTAGGAAGAACGAAAAGGGCTCTCAAAGTAAGGATCAAAGAACATATCCAAAATATTTTAAAGGGAAACCCTAAACATAATGTATCAAAACATTTTGCGATAACACACAACCGAGATCCTTCACACCTCCAATTTTGGGGCATTGAAAAATATAAAGGTACATGGAGAGGGAGCCATAAAATTAGAAGCATAAGCCAAAGAGAGTCATATTGGATACACACTCTGCGCACACTAACACCTAGGGGAATGAACGTAGAGTTCGATTTAAACTGTTTTTTAAGCAACTTTTAAAAAAAATGTTTTATCTTGTTCTGATAGATTTTACTTGTATCAACCATTTTTATGGATATTTGCGGGCATTCAATATTCAACATAATATATCCACATACGGGATTAGCATTTAGCTCAATATATTTTAAATTGGTGGAATAATTTAATATTCAATATATTAACCTAATTTTAGCTACATTATGCTACAATTATGATATGAGGACTGAGACGTCTCCTTGAGCACTCGGGCACTGACAGATAGTCCCTATCATCACATATCTTATAACACTCTCATTGCAGACAGTAATATGGCTGACAACAACATTATCTCCATCGTAAAAGGTCCGCCACGCATACGATCTGATTGGTATTAAGGCCGGATATGTTTTGAGACCACAAGAAAATGGCTGACATGCAGTACTTTTTTAATTCAGTATATTAAAATTTTTATCTTTATTTAAGATACAACAACATTTTAATACATATTCTTTAAACACATTAATATCAGCTTGGACAAAATTCATATCCACAATTACTAAGTGAATAGCACACAACTTAAATTTGCCCAGACGCAGCGTTCTAGATTTGACTTGACCCTTCTACAGATGGCCGTAATCTTGCATACATTGCCTCCTGCAAGATGGCCGCGACAGCACAGGCGCACTGTAATACTAAAAATGGCCGCTAATAAGACAAACAATGACAACAGGACATTGTACCACAACAAAAATGGCCGACACACAACTTCCGGCATCGTCACATAAAAGACACCTTTCTCGGACCAATCCGGTTCCCCAGTTGAAGTCACGAGCGGTGACGTAACGCGTAGGGCGTGGCCGAGCACAGACGAAACCGGAAACCAGTAAGAAGGCGCCGTAGACGCCGCTCCTCAACTCTTTATTGTATATGCTGTTTTTTATCTGATGAAATGTAAGAGACCACCTGATTTTTTAATAAACTACAATTTTTTTACAAATATACTACACCATTGGAGGCATCCTTTTTCTCTCCCCTTCCTGTTTTAACCACCGGACTGGTGGAGCCCAGGTGGGCAACCCCTCTTTATTCCTATTTCTAATAGGTGCTGACAGGCAGAAGTGTCGATACAGCACTAGAGGAGTTTCATCGCAGCGCCACCACAAAGGAACAAAGAAATGGTTTTTTGATGCCCAAATTCATCTTCCCTAAGGTGAGAGTCTAGAGAGCCCGGTACTACCGGATCACCAACCTGAAGATTACAATATATATTTTTTTTCCATTTTCACCAAATGATCCCAGAGAAATAGCACAAGAGAAATTTTGCATATTGTTGCACAATATAGTTTTTTATCAATTTTTTATCTATTTTCGATGAACTTTTCATTCATGTTTCATATTATCTTTGATGCACATAAGCACTTTGATTAATTACGTATTGCACTATTGAGCACTTTTTTGATATTGCACTTATAAGAATTTTTATTTTTTTATTTATGTTATTGTATGCATTACATTTTGAGGTGATAGATTTTAAGCGCGAAATCACTTTTTTATCATTTCCACTGATGCTTTATCACCAATCCTTGTTTTCCTAATAACCCACAATTTTCAAACTCAAATTGACATTGGGACAGAAAGTGAGATGAAATCTTCTGAATAGGGCCACAGACAGCAAAACAAATGTTATAGAGGTGATAACCCTTCCCTATGCTATTCAAAAAGCTTAAAATAGATTTTTTGGCTGGAGCTACACTTTAAAAATGTACCTGTTTCAAATTACAAACAGATTCAACTTAAGAACAAACCTACAGTCTCTATCTTGTTTGTAACCCAGAGACCGCCTGTATACTGCTGTTCAGAGTATATAGGGCCTGGGGGCCCCATGCCTTTTTTTTTTTAATTTGGGTGACGGGGTTCCCCTAATTTCCATACCAGACCCAAAGGGCTCGTTAATGTACTGGGGGCTGGGGGGGGACCCATGCTGATTTTCTCAATGATTTTCATCTATAGTGCTGTGACCCAACAATACGTTACAGCTGCAAGCAGTTTTGAATCACTTTTTTTCCTTTAGAAATATCATTTTGCTGCAGGGATTGTTCTAAACACGGGAAAAATGTGCCACTTTACAGGCATACTATAGACACCCCCCAGGAATGAAATTTAAAGGAATATTTCACTTTTATTGTTTCACTTTAAGCATTATTAAAATCACTGCTCCTTTTTTGCATTGATACTTGTCCCCTGGGGCAGGACCTGGGTCCCCAAACACATTTTATAGCAATAACTTGCATATTAGCCTTTAAAATGAGCACTTTTGATTTTTCACATTCGTGTCCCATAGACTTTAACGGTGTTCGCACAAACTTTTTGCCAGTTCTGCCACAAACCGAACCGGGGGGTGTTCAGCTCATCTCTATTGATTGATCATAATTGGATTCATCCAAACACTAACCATGAGTAAAAGAAAAGTTTTTGTGTTATCATTCATATTCTCTGAAAAATGGCCAAGAAATCATAAATTCTGCCAGGGTATGTAAACTTATGAACGCAAATATATATATATATATATATATATATATATATATATATATATATATATATATATATATATATTGTGGAGATGTGACCCCATGTCGCAGGTGCATATGAGCAGTGTATGCCTGATTTTGGTAGGCTTGCTAATTGCACACCAGTGCACTGGGTTCATAATCATCCCAGGAATAGAGGTCAGTGCTCATTCTTATGCCACGTACACACGATTGGACTTTACGGCATACTTGGTCCGGCGTAGACTTAGATTTGAAACATGTTTCAAATCTGTCCGCTCATCTGTATGCTAGTCCGACGGACAAAAAACGACGCTAAGGCAGCTATTGGCTACTGGCTATGAACTTCCTTGTTTTAGTCCGGTCATACGTCATCACGTACAAATCCGTCGGACTTTGGTTGATTGTGTGTAGGCAAGTCCGTTCATTCGGAAAGTCCGTCGTAAAGTACGTCGAAAAGTATGCCGGACAAAGTCTGCCGTAAAGTCCAATCGTGTGTACGTGGCATAAGAATGAGCACTGACCTCTATTCCTGGGATGATTATGAACTCAGTGCACTGGGTTCATAATCATCCCAGGAATAGAGGTCAGTGCTCATTCTTGGAGACACCTCTGCCTGGCAGATGGAAGTTCTGGCCTAGGAGTCAGGAGGGAGCCAGTGCAGCATGAAGCTGCAAGCACAAAGGTGCTGAACGTCAGATCTGGGGAAGACAGACCAAGGCCTAAGGTGTAAGGCCTGAGCAGGAGTGCTGTGTTTTAGCCAGGAAGGCTGAGTGCTGTTTCTGAAGCAGGACTGTATATATATATATATATCTCAATATCAAAGTACCTTAATATGATCCCAAGATATACTTTTGTACTTTGTATCTAAGCAAACTCATTATGTCACATTATGTCACCTAAAACCCCAGACAGACTGACTATCTCATGACCAACCCGTAAGTTCTCTATTTCTGGTTTTCAATTTCAACACAAGTTGACCTCTTAACCGCTTGCCAACTGCCGCATGTACATATACGTCGGCAGAATGGTACAGCTGTGCACATGAGTATACCTGTACATCTCTGAATTTGCTGCTGTGTGGTCGCGTGCGCGCCGCTGGCAGCACACAAGAGACCCTGCCGCGAGCTCCGTGAGTGTGATCACGGGTCCCCCGGACTTGATGTCCGCGGGGATACCCGCAATCGTCTCATGGAGCTGAAGAACGGGGAAATGCTAATGTAAACAAGCATTTCACTGTTCTGCCTAGTGACAGGGTCACTGATCACAGCTCCCTGTAATCGGGAGCGGTGATCAGTGTAGTGTCAAACGTAGCACCCCCACAATTAGAATCACTCCCTAGGACACACTTAACCCCTGCAGCGCCCCCTGCTGGTTAACCCCTTCACTCCCAGTCACATTTACAGAGTAATCCATGCCTTTTTAATCGCACTGATCGCTGTATAAATGTGAATGGTCCCAAAATTGTGCCAAAAGTGTCCGATCTGTCCTCCATAATGTCGCAGTCATGATAAAAAACGCTGATCGCCGCCAGTCCCCCCGAACTATTCGACCACAGTGTCGGGTACATTCTGCTGGAGGATGCGCAGCAATTTGAAGGCTCCGATGATGGTACCCAGGTTGAGGAAGGGAATAACGTGAGCCTAGAGAGAGGTGGTGCCCAAGAAGGACAAGAAACTGGCAGTCATGTTCCCCCAGCTGCAGCATACTGCCAAGTTTGCTCCAGTGACAAGCAGGGAGGGGATGATGAGGGGATGATAAGGGCAGCCACTCTATTGCATCACACCGCAGAGCTAAGCAGTGCTGACTCCCCGCTTATTTTGAAAAGTTCTTTGGTGTGGGCCTTTTTTGACACGTGCGCAGCAGATTGCACCATTGCTGTTTGCAACCTATATCTGAAGCGGATCAAGCGTGGCTAAAACAGCAGCCACTTGGGCACCACACGCTTGACCAGACATATGATGACCTCCCATGCAGTCCGTTGGCAAGAGCACTTGAAAGACCCACATCAAAGAACAAGGCGGACTTTTCCTTGCTCCTCATCTGGGATCTCCAACCCCACTATACCTCCAGCCCTCTCAGAAACCTGCACTGAGAGGAATGTAAGTATAGCAATAGGTGTCCCAAGTACTTGCGGCCAATCTGCTAGAGGTACACCACCATCCGATTTTAGCAGGCAAATTTCTCTTCCCCAATTTCTAAACCGTAGAAAGAAATTCGGTCCCAGCCATCCACATGCTCAGCGTCTTAATGTGTCTTAATGCTAGCTTGGCCAAATTGCTAGCACTGCAAGTGCTGCCTCTTCAGCTGGTAGACTCTGCCCCCTTTCGTGAATTTGTGGAATGTGCAGTACCTCCAGTGGCAGGTTCCCAAACGCCATTTTTTTCATGGAAGGCCATTCTGGCTCTCTACTGGCATGTGGAAGGCAATGTCTTGGCCTCGTTGGACAGGGCGGTCAGCAGTAAGGTGCATATTACCACTGACTCATCGGTCCAGCAGGCATGGACAGGGATGTTACCTTTCTTTCACGGCGCACTGGGTAACTCTGCTGGCAGCTAGGAAGGATGCAGGACAGGGTTCAGTCGTGTGTTCGGTCATTCGCCGAATTACGAATGTTATGGGCCGTTTGCATCAAATTCGAATGGCGCGTCATGACCTATAATTTACTGCGGCATCGCAGTGCATTGCTGGCTGATGATTGGCCAAGCATGCACTATGAACTGCATGCTTGGCCAATCACAGTGCTGTGTGTACAGAGAGCCGTAATTGTGGCTCAGGGGGTTTAGTACACTCCCCAAACTATATAATTCCACCTCCGTGGCGGCCTTGTGTAGTGTGTTGCAGTGGAGACTGGAGAGAGATAAATAGACAGAGAGACAGTGTCATTTGATTTAAGTTAGATAGAGTAGGTAGGTCGGGTCAGTTAGCTGCACTTACAGTGTATTGTGTATATATGCATCCAAGGTGTTGTGTATATATATGTGTATATATATATATATATATATATATATATATATATATATATATATATATATATATATATATATATATATATATATATATACACTGTATTCAGTTTAGCTAGATCCATTCCTGTTATTCTCTTCCTAATATACTGACAGACAGGCAGGTGTTTTCAGTTGCACCTACAATATAGCTACCTGAAGCCAGGTGCTTGTGTAGGCTCTTGACGTATTTCCAGTTAGTGTACTGTGTACCCTGCACAGTTGCACCTAGAGTATAGCTACCTGAAGCCAGGTGCTTGTGTAGGCTCTTGATGTATTTCCAGTTAGTGTACTGTGTACCCTGCACAGTTGCACCTAGAGTATAGCTACCTGAAGCCAGGTGCTTGTGTAGGCTCTTGGCGTATTTCCAGTTAGTGTACTGTGTACCCTGCACAGTTGCACCTACAGTATAGCTACCTGAAGCCAGGTGCTTGTGTAGGCTCTTGAAGTATTTCCAGTTAGTGTACTGTGTACCCTGCACAGTTGCATCTACAGTATAGCTACCTGAAGCCAGGTGCTTGTGTAGGCTCTTGACATATTTCCAGTTAGTGTACTGTGTACCCTGCACAGTTGCACCTACAGTATAGCTACCT